>NC_089266.1:29981033-30587745 GCF_963930625.1 Muntiacus reevesi | reverse complement strand
AGGTCGGGATTCCCTCCCCAAGCCCCAGAGGTCTCAGGAGCGGAGATGGGCACCTGTGGGAGGACTTATCACAACAGATGCCTTCGCAGGATTCTTCCACCCATCATGTGCACATTTTGAAAAGCAGGGCTCTGCTGAGGGTTGACTTGTTTCTCCGTGGGCCCTTCTCATCCCACCACTCACCATTTCTAGACTGCCCTCTCCCTTTTCTTTGCTGCTCTTTTGGAATTCTGAGACCCCCATGCAGTGTTCTTTGCTGTTTAAAGTTAGTGTTTTTTTGGAAGACATCTGTTCCAATAATAATAACATAATGAATTTGTACCATCCTTTGACAAAGGGAGTTATTCTTTCTAAAGGTACTTTGAAAGATGTCGCTATGCAAATATTATCTCAATTTGAGTTTTCAGCCTAATTAAAAATTGTGAGAAAGTGACATTCTGATTTGGCATGAAAGGGAATTGAGACTCAGAGAGATTGAGCAGTTTACCCAAGGTCACACAGCTGACAGTGGGTAGAAAGCGAAACAAAACTTCTGTTTTCTCTACCATCCCTTCTCAGTGTAGTTCTCTTGGCGATTTCCCTCCGAGACGTAGTTTATAGAGACAGAAACTGAAAAACTGCTTCCTAGTTTGGGAAGTTTCCTTTTTGATCTAGAGGAAAATAATAGCATATTTACAGATAAACTGTGAGATTAAATACATCAGCAAACATTCATGTGTAAGCATGTGTAATATAACTTACACAGTGCATTGTCTGTAGTTTTCAGGAACATTTAAAATATTTTTAATATTTCAGAATACGTCCCAAAGGATAAGTTCTTTGCAAATACACACTCCAGTTTCTCTCTCTTTAAAAAAGGCCACAATTTTGTAATTTGATATTTGAAAGGAAGCTATATATAATTTTTACACAGTTTACACTGTTTTACTTGGTATGAACATTATTGCTTGATATTTTAAGCTTTTATGAATAGTGATCCCATTTCATTAGTTTTATGAGTGTACATAAAAACAATTTAATCTGAACCCTACTACTTTGAAATTCATGACCATTCAAGTATAGACCTTTTACCTTTGTTTGGCTAATGGGGGAAGCCTATTTGCAACTGGAAAATGTAACCCCTATGTGTTTGATATGCTTAAGAAAATACAGGTATCAATCTCTTTAGAACCAGAGGCTTACATTGTATGCACTTCTTACTCTTATACTTATTAAGACCAGTCTCCAAGAGTTTCTATGTGCCAACAATTATTGGCTTAAGTATTATGTCTGAGATAGTCTTTAAACTAACAGTTGTAATTCATTTTCTTAAACATCATTTGTGAAACCTTACTGACTCAGGCTACTAGTCCAGTTAGGAATACTTAAGAGCAGTGGAAAGACAGTTTGGGGCCAGACAGACCTTGTTTGAATGTAGTGCTGCCACCTTTTAGCTGCTTATCCTTCAACAAAAGAATTAATCTTCCTGAGTTTTGCCACCATCCAAACCCAGGCACTTCTGAGAATAGAAGAGAGTGTTGTTAATAATTACTCCTGGAAAAACGAGAACCAGGGACTGACCTAGGCAAACCAGACATATAGTTACTCTATTAAAATGTGATTCGTCTTCCAAATTTTTGGTCTGCGGCTTATCTAAGCTAGTGTCTTGTTTCAATTTGTCTACCATTGCTTCAACTATAAGGACTCAAATCTCCTTTTAAACCTCATGATGTCATCTTGAATCTGTCACAGAATAGCCTTGTTAAAGTTATTAATCACATGGTCATATGTCATAAAGTCCTAGAGTAAAGTTTAATGCTTCTTACATTATTCAGAGAGAGTCCCTTGGACTGCAGAGAGATCAAACTAGTAAATCCTAAAGGAAATCAACTTTGAATATTCAGTGGAAGGGCTGATGCCATAGCTGAAGCTCCAGTCCTTTGGCCACCTGATGTGAAGAGCCGACTCCTTGAAAAAGACCCTGATGCTAGGAAAGACTGAGGAGAAGGGAGCAGAGGATGAGATGGTTAGATAGCATCAGCGACTCATGGACATCAATTTGAGCAAACTCTGGGAGAGAGCAGAGGACAGAGCAGCCTGATGTGCTGCAGTCCATGGGGTCACCAAGGGTCAGACACAACTTAGCAACTGAACAACAATGGCAAATTAATTCAGAGTTTTTCCACTCCCAGCTATCAGCTCTGACTGTGGCCCTTGGGGCCAGAGGAGGGAAAAGGTGTATCCTACTCCTTTTCTCTTTGTTCTTTGGGTCCTCCTTTCTCTCCTCAATTCAGGGCTTCAGCTCCCCAGGGTCAGGGCAGGGGGAGAGAGGTTTACAGGAAAAGTCCTTGTGCCACTGTCCCCCCATCCCCCAAGCTTTTTCAGGCAGAGCACCCACTGTGCACTCTATGCTTTTTTATCAAAAATCTGTGCCACCAAACAAAATACTGAATTTACTGAAAAAGAGAAAATCTTAAAGGGAGACAGAGACAAAAATGACTCATTATGTTAAAGGAATGAAGATAAGAATGACATGAAACCTTAGAGACCTTGCAAGCCAGAAGAAATGGAGCATCTTTAAAGCAATAAAAGAAAAAAATACTATCAACCTAGAATTCTATATTCAGCTAAAATATCTTGTGAAATAAAGACTTTTCAGACTGTCGAAAGCATAAATTCCATTGTCGTTAGACCACAATTATATTTGAAGAATTTAATACTCCCTCCTCAGTAATTAATAGAAAATGTAAAAATAAATCAGGAGAATATAGAAGACTGAAATAGTACTATAGATTGTTGTTGTTCAGTTACTAAGTCATGTCTGACTCTTTGCAGTCCTATGGACTGCAGCATGCCCAGCTCCTCTGTCTTCTACTATCTCCCAGAGTTTGCTCAAATTCATGTCCATTGAGTCAGTGATGCTATCTCATCTTCTGCTGCCCCCTTCTCTTTTTGCCTTCAATGTTTCCCCAGCATCAGGGTCTTTTCCAATGAATCAGCTTTTTACATCAGATGGCCAAAGTCCAAGGGACTCTCAAGAGTCTTCTCCAGCACCATAAAAGCATCTAATACTATTGATTAACTTGAGCTAATTGATAATTATAGAGCACTCCACCATTTCCTGTAAATAAAACTTCTTTCAAAGTGACCCCCCCCAACACAATATTAACAGTCTAGAAACACCAAAAATTAAATGTGATAAGTGTTAAAAAAAAAAAAAAGAAAAAGAAAACAACCTGTGCCACTTATGGCTTAAATTTGCAGGTCTTTGACTGACAGTGATGTTGAATATATTTTTCCCTTACTTCTCTTCTATAGATTACCTGTTTCTATCCTTGGCCAATATCTTTCTTGACTTTTTGTTATGATATTTCTTTCACTTTTTAAAATGGAGAGAATAAGAAAAACCATCTCAGTGCTTAAAAATGATGATGATTAACATTTTGTAATATTTTCTCTACCTCCTTTTAATAGAAGAAATAAAACATGGCAGATAAAATTGAAGTATACTTTATAACTAACTTTGGTAACTGTGAACTTGAGTAGTATATTATTCATGTGTGTGTTTTTGGAAATGATATCATTTATGGAAATGATAAAATGCCACACCTATATTCTGTAATTTGCTTCTTTACTCAACAAAATGCTCTTTAGATTGTTCAATTATGTATGTTAAATTATGTATGTTATGTATGTAAATTATGTATGTTAAATATTTAAAGTTTCTTTTAATTGCTATAAATATTCCACATGTGTACTTGATTATTGAAAACGTTGTAATTGCCAAATAATGCTCTATTGTGTTTCTGAGTTTGGACTGTTACAAGCAATGCTTATAAACATCCTGTACATGTTTCTCCATGTTTGTGTGCAAATATTTCTGGAAAGTATTTACTAAAAGTGGAATTTTTGAGTGATAAGATATGTGCATTTTAATTTCACAGACTACTGACAAAATGCCATTTAGTTAGTCATACCACTTTGTACTCCTGCCAGCAAAGTCTGGTAAAACCCATTTCTCCACATTCTTGCCAGCAAGTGATATTGCAAAACACTAGAATTTTTATCCATCTGATGAATGAGATATAAAATTGTGTTTCAATTTGTACTCACCTGATTTTGTTTCTGCATACTGTCATTTATTCACTTAATTTTGGATGTGTACAACATTTGGTATGCATAATGGTCACTTCCTGTTTCTTCATCTGTAAATTTCCCACTTCTATTCTCTGCCCATTATTCTTTTGGGATAATAGTTTTTATTTGTGTTTTTTAAAAATATCCATTTTCATTTATTTATTTCATTTGCCTGGCTGCCTCAGGTCTTAGTATGACGTGCAGGATCTTCATTGGTGTGCGTGGACTCTCCACTTATGGTGCTGGCTTGGTACTTACGGAATGGGCTTAGTGCTCTGTGGCGTGAGTGTGGCTGCCGGGGAGCTGGAGCTGCTCTGGGGGCCGGGTTGGGGTGCCAGGACCCGGAGCTGCTGGGGAAGGAGTGCCCTGGGGCTCAGAGCTGCTGGGGATGAGGTGCTAGGAACCTGGCACTGGGTATGGAGAAGGCCTTGGGGACCGCCTAGCCTTCCTGTCAGTTACCCTCTCATTGGTTTCCCACCAGGGATTGAGCTCATGTCCCTGCATTAAAATGTGGATTCTTAACCACTGGACCACCAGGGAAGTCCTTGTTTAATAGAAGTACATTTACTGAAGATATTAGCCTTTATTTTGTTCCAGCTTATATTTTACTTTAAAGTTTTCTTGGGGTGTTTTGGACACTTCAAAGCATTAACTTTCTGGGAAGTTATAAATTAACCTTTTCCTGTCTGATTTTTCTACTGATTGGATACTTACTCTATTTGAATGCATGGGGATGGAGGTTAATATGACCTCAGAGCTATTTTTAGATGAAAAAGGAATTTTAAAAAAGAATACATAGTGAGTAGCTTTAACATTCTTAAATGGAATAGAGGGCAAAAATAGATGTGAGAGGTAATACTTAAGGTGGGAAAAAACAAAAATATTACATGAATATTACATAAATTTTTAAGAACACACATTATTTTGTTTTCATGGGGGTGAGGCAGCATTTTATGAGCAGAGTTACTCACTTTCTACATCCTTCTCGGGTACCAGGGCAAGCCCCAGTTGAATGAACTACAAACCATGCTTTCTTGTGATGATTATTTACTTCTGAACTTCCTGTCAAAACCAATAAAATAGCTCTTTGAAAACTGTTTGTGAAGTTGTGGATTTGAGGAGCATAATTCTTTTAATGTCTAGATGATCAGCAAAGTAAGATACCTCCAGGAGTAATCTGACCTGAACACAACATGAAGAGAAGGGAAATTGTCAGGTAGACAAACAACAAACATAAACATAATCAGCCTCTTCTAACAAGGACACTGGAAGCTCCTGGGGCAGCAAAGGGAACCTGCCTGATATTACACAGAGACAGCCTCCGACGGACATTTCCTGTGTGTAAATTCCGTTCTGTCTGTAATTGTCAGAATTGATTATTTAAGGGCTGGCCGGATGCGGTGTTTTTCTGGACCTGGTGGGATGCCTGTCTCCCAGGATCTGATTCTTCAGGCAGGCTGAGCTGACACTCTGTGTCCTCCCAGGACTGAGCCCCTGGAAACAAACCTAAAGTTCATGGCACAGCTTTGCGTGGGATGGAATCCAGTGTGAAGAAAACACCATCGACTGCTGGACCCTCTATGGATGAAAGTTAGTAGTAAATTATATAATCTCCCGCGACTGGCCTGAAAAACTAGGGAGACAAAAGTTCTGACCCACAGTTAACAAGTATTCAAACGGTTCCAAACTCAAGCCATTAACACTCCCCACAGTACACATTAGGAGCACTCTGCTTCGGTTTGGAAACAAGCTCCAGCTCAATGGGGAACTTAACCCAGCACCAGCTCATCTGCCACTAACTATCCTTAGGGCTTCACGTTCAAATACTTTCTTCTGTATTTGGGGCTTCCCAGGTGGCACAGTGGTAAAGAATCTGCCTGCCAATGCAGGAGAAGCAAGAGATGAGGGTTCAGTCCTGGGTTGGGAAGATCCCCTGGAGTAGGAAATGGTAACGCTCACCAGTATTCTTGCCTGGAGAATCCCATGGACAGGAGGAGCCTGGGGGCTCAAGTCCTTGGGGTCACAAGGAGTCGGACAGGGCTTAGTGGTTGAAACAACAATTTTATCCTCTGAAATGCACTCCAAGTTTGACATTACGGCCCACAGTTTGTACAGAGCAGATTCCTGAGACACAGAGAGAACAGTTATCCAGTTTGTAGTTGGAGTCAAAGATTCAAACCCATGTGTTTTTTGTTGTTGGTGATGGTGGGTTTTTTGTTTGGCCACACCACGAGACTTGCAGGATCTTCTCTCCCCAACCAGGGATTGAACCTGTACCATTGGCAGTGAAAGCGTGGAGTCCTAACCACTGGACTTCCAGGGAATTCCCTCTAACCCATGTTTATCGGATAATAGAATACTTCTCCTTTTAGTGTTTCACTCATTGTATCTGATGGATGCCATCATTAAAAAAAAAAAAATAACTGGGTGATCATCATTTTAAAAAAAAGAAGGGTGATCTTGGCCAAGTCATATCATCTTTCTTACATCATGGTACATAAAATGAAAGGGATGAACTAAATAACCCTAAGTACTCTTTTTATCTCATAAGTCTTCTAATTTTATAAAAGAAGAATACAAATATCAATGTCATTTTTTTAATCAGTGAAAGTGAAATTGTTCAGTCATGTCCGACTCTTTGCTACCCCATGGACTGTAGCCTACCACGTTCCTCCATCCATGGGATTTTCCAGGCAAGGGTACTGGAGTGGGTTGCCATTTCCTTCTCCAGAGGATCTTCCTGACCCAGGGAATCGAACCCGAGTCTCCCGCATTGTAGGCAGATGCTTTACCATCTGAACCACCAGGGAAACTGACCAAAGTGAGACAAAGCCTTCAGAAAACACACTTGGGTATGATATTCCCTCATTAAATAGAATGTCCTCATTTTTAAAAATTCTGTCACAGACAGAGTAGAACATTTAGAGTGAGATTTTCACCTTGGGTTATTAAAGATTTGTACATTTATTATCCAATCAATTTTGTTTTTCCTTCAAAGGTTTGTTTAGTTTTGTGATGTATTTAGGGTCAAAATATCCAACAATAAATTGGCATTTCAAAAGCAACAAAATCTATAAAAATATCCAGGAAGTAATTTAACAAGAAATGTGTGGACTCAATGGGCAGTAAAGAAAACTGGAATTCAAGTACATGGCAATATTTCCTTGGAAGGAAAGGTTACTGTAGAAAAGTGATCAATTCTCTTGGAATTAACATAAATTGAATGAAATGTCAGTAAAAACTTCAACGTGGTTTTTGGGGAAACAATGTAAGGATTTTAATGCCTACTTGAAGGAATAAGGTCCTAAGAACAAGCAATTTTTTACAATTAAAGTAAATGGGTTTATGGAAGAACTCTTGCCAGATTTCCAGTCGTGTTATTAATTTTTGTTCTTAAAAGTATAAGTAGAGTTTTGATGAAAAAGGTAGAGAGAATGGGTGTTCTAACTTGGCCAGTGTATCAACTCAATGGTCTAAAAATTTAAATGGAGTATCAAGGATTCTGGTCATGGTTTGTTTGGAGAGTACAGGATGATATTAGACCTCTTAAGACCAAGGGTGAAGACAGGGGTGTGATTTACTGGATGCCTTAACACCAACAATGATGTAGTTATAATTAGGTAGGAAGGTCTATTACTTAAGGCAGAACTGAGCTTTAAGCATACAGCTCAGAGGTAGGAAGAGCCCTATGCTGCAAACTATTCTTAGGCTTCTTATTCCAGATCACATCTTGTCATCCCGAGAATATAGCGCTCATCCTCTTGATCCAAGGTGGCAGCCTCTACACACTAGGCAATGAAATGTAGAAAGAGATTAAGAAGAGGAAGAGGGCAAAAGTCATAGACCCATAGCCTTAAAGGAAGGTTCTTGACATTTGCCTTCTTTTTATATCACATAGACCCACATTGTGTCACCTATCAGTCACATGGATACACAGGTACCAGAAACGTCGTCTTCTTCTGAGGAATCTAGTACCCACCTAAAATTCTACTACAGTAAGTCCCGTGTATATAGTTCCATTCCCAGAGTGTGTTGGTAAGTCCAATGAAGTGAGCCTAGGTACCCTACTCATACAATTGTCTATATAGTAATGTATTATAATAGGTTTACAGTACTTTTCACACAAATATTACATTAAAAAGACAAAAATAAAACATTTTTAATCTTATAGTACAGTACCTTTAAAAGTATGATAGTGTAGTACAATAGCCGGCACACAGGGGCCGGCATTGAGTGAACAGGCAAGAGGAGTTACTGATGGAGGAGGGAGAAGGGGTGGGAGATGGTAGACTGAAGGCTTGTCAGCAGCAGGAGGCGGAGGGCAAGCTGTCATGTCGCTCACACCTGACATGGATGGATGCCTGACATTGGCATCTTTGAAAGTTTGCACCTTGAAGGTTCATATGTAGAGGACTTACTGCATCCTGGAAGGAATAGATTCTAGGAGATAACCAGCAGTTTTCACCACAAAGGAAAGGAGAATTGGAGGGAGGAGATCTAGAAAGTTATTATAATTTGGGTTTAGGGAATGTCTTTGTGAAATCTCCTCTGAAATAGAATAGAAGGGGATATATTTTGGTTCCTTGATGTGAGTATGAATATGATAGAAACTAAGGTCTCCTAACGTCCTGCCAATCAGAGTGACAGTCCCCTACAGGCTTCATTTATCCTATGCCAGAACCTAAACAACACAACTCTAGGAAAAAAGAGGTTCTTGTTTTAGAAAATGAAAAGAAAAAATTAGTAATTTATGGATCCATGAAATCAAGCTGTATGCAATATTTTAATCAATATTCAAGCTTAAAAATTTGATAACAATGTTTGGAAAAGTAAGCAGCATAAAGTGAGAAGCTCTCAATCTTCCTAAATCATCAAGTTTGTAATATCCACATAGTATTTCACCACAATTCATTTTACCAATTCAATTGGATGATCATGTACATGTAGCTTCACTATACTAGGTAAAGCATCCCCTAGCTTAACATGATTTGAGGACCATGAGAATGTGCCATATTATCAAAATCAGATAAACAATTGCTCAGCTGCTCCAGAACCCATTTAGTTTAAGCCTCTTGTCTGTCTTCTCAGTGTCAACTGTCTGTTGTTTTTTTGTTATTCAGTCACTAACTCGTGTCTGACTCTTTGCAGTCCCATGGACTGCAACATGCCAGGCTCTCCTGTTCTGCACTATCTCCTCAAGTTTGCTCAAATTCATATCCATTGAGTTGGTGATACTATCTAACTGTCTCATTTTCTGCTGCCTGCTTCTCCTTTTGCCTTCAACCTTTCCTAGCATCAAGGTCTTTTCCAATGAGTTGGCTCTTCACATAAGGTAGCCAAAGTATTGGAACTTCAGCTTCAGCGTCAGTCCTTTAAATGCATATTCAGGGTTGATTTCCTTGAGGATTGACTGGTTTGGTTTCCTTGCCATCCAAGGGACTCTGAAGAGTCTTATCCAGCACCACAGTTCGAAAGCATCAATTCTTTGACACTCCACCTTCTTTATGGTCCAGCTGTCACATCCATCCATGACTGCTGGAAAAGCCATAGCTTTGACTATAGGGATCTTTGGTGGTAAAATGATGTCTCTGCTTTTTAAAGACGTTAATCCCATTGCTAACTTGGCTTTGATGGATTTTTTTCCCTATTCCCTTTAATCAGTGCAACCAAAGGAAACCACAAGTAACTCTGACTCTCAGGTATCAAAAGCTGTCTCCCAGGTTTATGACAGGTTGGATTGAGTGTGTACCACATTGGATGCAGATTAACATGTGGGCTGGTCTGCCGCCCAGATGGCTGACCCACTCTTGTTTTGTTTTTCAATTGAGCAGGTATACAACAGTCAGAATATTTCACATAAACATCTAGTGTTCTGGCTTTTCTTAAAATATTGGGTGATGTGACAGTTCCTGACCACCCTCCCCAACATATGACAATGATGAGTAGGAACTGAGTGGTAACATGCATCCTAGTTCCTTTTGGACTTTACCACTTTTTATTATCTTCTTCATCCTGAGACCAAGTGTTGAGTGGCATTTTAAACACCTGTAGTGCGCTGGTTATTTTACCCTTCTCTTTGGCCCTGTCTCTATCAAGATGGAGAAAGTGAGAGATTAACTAAGAGGATCACCTACTTCAAGAAAAATGCAAGAGAGCACATTGCTTTGTGGAAATTCAAGATTTTGAATTTTTTCTTTTTGACTTACTTCATCCTGTATGACAGACTCTAGGTCTCTCTACATCTCTGTAAATGGCACTATTTCATCCCTCTTTATGGCTAAGTAATATTCCATTGTATATGTACACCACAACTTCTTTACCTGTTCCTCTGTTGTTGGACATTTGGGTTGCAAGATTCTTAAATAATTGTGAATCATATTAAGTCTCCTCTGCTATCACCTTCCTGATCCTGGTAGATCTTTGGGTCTGACACCTCTGGAATACAGCTGACTCCTGAAATATTTATACAATGAAAACTCTGAGTAAAGCTTCATCTCATATGGGAAACTATCTCTATAATTATCCATCCTGTTCTCCATCCTCATGTAGCTCTGTTTATACAGGATTATTGAATATAATAGCATTTCCTTCTGATTCTTAATGTTTCCATCAATGTTTAATTTGTTGATATTAATCACAGTTATTTAAAATTTTCAGGCTGATAACTTCATATTCTGTTTTTATATCTTAATCTGGTTGGCAAACTTGTGTCTTCATGCTCTTTTTTTTTCCCTTGATTTTTAGAACATCAAATAATTTTTATGTTGAAGGCCAGAAATATGGTCTGAGTGGAGATAATATGAACAGAAGTAAGTAAGCTTTTAGTGTAAAGTGTTCAATTAATCTGGCTAGATAATCTGACTGGATATTGAGCTGTTAATGATCGCTACACTCTTGAAATGCCAGAGGTTTCAATTTCCTTCTCTATTGTTCTTTATTAAAAAGTTAGTTAATTAATTGATTTGGCCGTGTAGTCATGACACAGGGCATCTTCACTGCATCATGTAGGGTCTTCTGTTGTGCACAAACTCTCTAGTTGTGGGGCATAGGCTTAGTTGACCTGAGGCCTATTGACTTTTAGTTCTCTGAGTGGGTATCAAATCCTTGTCCCCTGCTTTACAAGACAGATTCTCAACCACTGGACCACTGAATCCTCTGTTGACTTTGGGCTTTCCTAAGAACTCTTCACTAGATAGAATATGTCTTAGATAGAATAGTAGATCACAATTTTAGTTGTGACCCACTGTTATTATAGGGTTCCCCTGGTGGCTCAGAGGTAAAGAATCCACCTTCCAAACAGGAGATGCAGGTTTGGTCCCTGGGTCAGGAAAATCTGCTGGAGAAGGAGATGGCAACCCAATCCAGAATTCTTGCCTGGGAAATCCCATGGGTGGAGGAGCCTAGCGGGCTACAGTCCAAGGGTTTGCAAAGAGTTGGATACAACTTAGCAACTAAACAACTGTTATTGTACCAGAGCCCAGTTGGAGTGGTGTCACAGTGGGGGTGAAGGAGAGTGTTCTGTGACCTTTGATTAAACCCTGTTCTGCTCTGCCTGTGTCTCCAGGCTGTGATCTTCAGTGTCACAGTTCAGGATTTCTAGGATAAGATAGAACTTGTAGAGGGGGCTGAAATGGCAGCAATATCCACCTCCAGGTGGAATTCACCTCTGATACAATCTTTTCCTCAGAGATTGGCCCTAAGTTGTAGAGACAACTTGGGTGTATTCCACAACTGTCACCTTTTCCCGCTCCCTGCCTGGGACACAAGGGGCTTTTTATGACTCTTCATTCTGGGCTGTGACCTCAGGATGTGTCTCAGCAGATCTGGGGGTTTTTCTCTGTGACCTCAGCTCTCTTAAAAATCCATAAAATCAATGAAAAGACACCAATTTTCAGCTTATTCAGGTTTTTCTTGTTGTGAGGATGGGAGTGACAACATTCAGTTTGTTGAATGCTCCCCATGTCAGTGCTGAAACTGGTAGCTTTTTGCTTTTTAATCACTTTTGAGTCCTGATGTGTTCCATTTTACTCCCATTTATCCAGGGATTCCTAGGAATCTCCTAACTTCCCTGGTCTGCCAAAAGACTTTTATTTTTCTGGACATCCAAAGCATTACTTCCATTATGTCACTGCCCTGCGCATCAGCTGTCAATGACGATGGATGACTCACTTACACAAATCAGAAGTTTTTGTCTTGACATTCAAGGCTGTCTGCATTCTTTGTCCATAATTTTCCTTTAACTACTTTCCAACAAGAGATCAGTGGTTCAGGTTAGGAATACTGTCTCATTATCCTTGTAACCCATGCTCATTGATGTCTGAAACACTCAATAAACATTGACAAGTAAGTTCTCCCTTTAAAAAAAATTCAGATACTTGATTAAGTTCCATATTCCCCGTGAAACATTTGCCCACTACTCTTTGTAGCATACACTTTCACATGGATAGAAAAAATGATATCAGAAGGCTTTGGATTCATCAGACAGGTGAAGAAGCTGATGGGCTGAGTTGAAGGATATTTCAAGGACACTTCAAGGACACACGGCTAGTTAAGGCAATGCTGTGCTGTGCCTAGTCGCTCAGTCATGTCCGACTCTTTGTGATCTAGTGGACTGTCGCCTGCCAGTTTCCTCTGTCCATGGGGATTCTCCAGGCCAAGAATACTGGAGTTAAGGAAGAACTGGACTTAAAACCCACCTCCCAATTTCTTCCCTCAATTTCATGTCTCCTGGAGTAGTGATTCTCAGTACCAGTGGGCATACAGTCCTCAGGGGTATTTGTTTGTTCGTTTTTAAAGTTTTCTGGGACACATCCGTTGAGATTCTGACTCAGTCGGTGAGAGCTGGGGCTCAGAAATCTGCACTTATTTTATTTTTTTATATATGATGCATGTCATTACACCATGCTTTTTTTTTTTCTTTCTTCATCTTCTTTTTAAAAATAAATCCTTTTTAGTTTTATTATTACTATTTATTTGACTGTGTTGTGTCTTGGTTGTGACATGTGGGATCTTTCATTGCAAAGTGCGTTTCTCTCCAGTTGTGGCTCATGGGCTCCAGGGTCAGTAGTTGCGGCACCTGGGCTTAGCCCCGAGGCATGTGGGATCTTAATTCCCTGACCAGGGATCGAACCCGCACCTCTTGCATTGGAAGGTCGATTCTTAACCACCAGGGAAGTCCCAGGAATCTGCATTTAGAGGAAAGGATTCTGAATCTGATAGTTCAATATTTCCCTCTGAAAAACACCATGGTAAAGGACATTTACAGAATATAGAACAGGTCAGCAGTCAGAGAGTGCCTGGGTAAGCAAATGAGTGAAAGCAGAGAGGAAGAGGTAGCAGTTTCCTTCTAGCTCTGTTAGGCTTTTCCCAGAAGCTAAAAAGTTCTGCTGTTGAACTTCTGGACCTTCAACTACAAATAGAAGTCTTGTTAGCTTTCTTAAACATGCATAGCATTTATCATCAGGGAAATTGGAAAATGGCTCGATGTAATTCAATATTGCCTCAAGATGTATTTATTCATTATTATAGATAGGCAGACTAACTTCTCCCCTACCCTCCACTTAGGTAGAGGTAAAATGTATACTTATTGAGAAATTTGGGGAGATACTGAAAAATATGATACACAAGCTAGTGTTTATTGAATTTGCTCTGTGACAGTGCGCTGTGGTTCTTTATATGAATTATCTCGTTTAATTCTTATAATTACACCTGACATAGATTTTTGCATTTTAATTACGTTTTAAAATTTTCATTTTATAGCTGAAAAAGTGAATCTTAGCTTAAGTGCCTTGCTTGAGGACACACAGCAAGGTAAACAACAGTGTCTGGATTTAAAGGTCAGATTCTGAAGCCTATGTATGCTTTTTTAAAATTTTATTTTTTTAAATATTTATCTGTTTGACCAAGCCAGATCTTAGTTGCAGGATGTGAGAACTAGTTCCCCTGCCTTGCGAGTGTGGAGATTTAGCCTTGGACCACCAGGGAAGTCGTTATGTAGGCTTTTAAACACTAGACTCTGTTCTAGGAAAATTCCACCAGTCCCAGTTTTGTGGACCACAGGTAAACCCTGTTAGTTCTCTGAGGACTATAATATCGAAAACTCCGCCCTTTGGAGATAAGGAGCATGGTTCAATTTCTGGTTTTGACACTAACCTTGCGAGTTTGAGTAAGTTAAAAAAAATTTTTTCCCTCTGAGTCTCAGTTCTCCCAGCTGTAGAATGATGAGAGTGTTTAACTTACCACTGAGGACAATTTATTAATAATAAGATAATGGTTACAGAGCAATTAGCACCATGCAGGGCTGTTTCTAAGGACTCAGTTAATGTTATTATAAATATACATATAATTTAACTTTTATATATTTAAAATTTGCAAATTAGATACCTACAAGTTATACCTACAAATTTTATACCTACAAAGTTAAAACTATGTGCTACTTATTCTGCTTACACTTATGAGCTGGTCCAGGCAAGTGCCTGAATGTCTCTAATGCCCACACCCTGCCAGAGAAAACTGACCCCACCCATCCACCCTGAAAATTATTTAAGTTATTTATTTATTTTGGGCTGTAGTGGGTCTTCAGTGCTGCATGAGGGATTTCTCTTGCTGCAGCACATAGCCCTAGGGCGTGGGCTCAGTAGTTGCAGTCCATGGGCTTAGTTGCTCCCTGGCATACGGAATTTTCCTAGACCAGGAATCGAACCAGTGTCCCTTGCATTGGCAGAGAGAGTCTTAATCACTGGGCCCTGGGGAAGTCCTGACTCTGTTATTCAGATCACTCCTTCATCCCTCCCCCACTTCCCCAGGTGATTAGAACCGGGAAGGCACCGGATACAAAGAGGGACAATACAGACAAATAGAAAAGACAACTGAGAAATGCTAAAAAAAAAAAAAAAAAAAAAAAAAAACTGGACCAGAATCTGCAGTGAGAGAACAAAAATGTTGTGAAGCCAGGATGGCCACAGGGAGTAACTACTAAAGCAAGAACAGAAGAGGGAAGCCAAAGAGGATGAAGATTAACAGAATTTTAGAAATCCTAGCCATGGCAATCAGAGAAGAAAAAAAGAAAGAAAGCAATCCAAATTGGAAAAGGAGAAGTTAAAATTATCACTGTTTGCCGATGATATGATGCTATGCATAGATCGTAAAGACACTACCAGAAAACTACTAGAGCTCATCAAGGAATTTTCTAAAGTTGCAGGTGGATGCCTGAGACAAGTGCTTGGGGCTGGTGCACTGGGAAGACCCAGAGGGATCGGGTGGAAAGGGAGGTGGGAGGGGGGATCGGGATGGGGAATACATGTAAATCCATGGCTGATCATGTCAATGTATGGCAAAAACCACTACAATATTGTAAAGTAATTAGCCTCCAACTAATAAAAATAAATGGGAAAAAAGAAAAGAAAAGAAAACTGTTGCATGTCCCTACACTAACAATGAAAGATTAGGAAGAGAAATTCAAGAAACAATCCCATGTACCGTAGCACCAAAAAGGATAAAATACCCAGTAATAAACCTACCTAAGGAGACAAAAGACCTATACTCTGAAAACTGTAAGATGCTGATGAAAGAAATCGATGCAAATAGATGGAAAGATACACCCTGTTCTTGGATTGAAAGAATGAAGAAACATCAGAGAGGGAAAGAGAGGAAAAGAAAGAACATGAGTCCCCAAACTGTGTCTGCCTCCAGCTCAGATTCTTCCCATTTCCAGAAAGATCCCAAGGGAATTTTAGGGATTTTACTTGGCATTTCCAACATGATTCTTAAATTGAAACAATAAATGCTCAGAAATAACTAAGAATGAGTAATGAAGAGGGTCTTTCCACGTCAGTTAGAAGACATTCATTAAAAGCGTGAGATAGCGTGTTTGCAGACAGACTGATGGATGGGGCAGAAACAGATAATGAGCATGGGAAAATTATTACATCATAAAGGTGATGTCTAATTCAATGGGGAAGGAATGGATTTGCCAATAATGGTATTGAAGTAATTGGCTCACCAATTTGAAAAACACAAAGCCGGAACTTTCTTCACTTCTTTTACCAGCATAAATTCCAGAGAAGTTAATTATTTAGACTTAGGAAAGAAAACCATGCAAGTTTAGTATGAAAAGACAGGTGGTTATTTACATAATCTCGGGTGGCTGAAGAGTTTTCTGTGGACAATATTAACAGTGTCAATCATAAAGGAAAATACAGTAGATTTAACTACCTCCATATTAAAAACATTTGTATGTAAAAAGTAATAAACTAATTAAAAATTGGAAAAATGTTGCAACATACATAACTAAGAAAGGATTTAACCTCTTAATACGCAACGTACTCATAAATAGCTAAGAAAATATATTGGAAGAATGAGAAATGGATACCATATAGGTAATGTGGTGAACTTTTTGTGATCTACGTATGTATACATGTGTACATATATGTGTGCCAAGTTGCTTCAGTTGTGTCCGACTCTTTGCAGCCCCATGGACTGTAGCCCGCCAGGCTCCTCTATCCAGGGGATTCTCCAGGCAAGAATACTGGAGTGGGGTGCCATCCCTCCTTGAGGGCATCTTCTCGACCCAAGGATTGAACTTGTATCTCTTATGTCTCCTGTGTTGCAGGTGGATTCTTTACCACTAGCACCACCTGGGAAGCCTACATACACATATAAACATATTTTTCTAAAAATATGCATTTCTGTGAAAAAATTAACATATTAGATGGTTAAATAAAAATGACTGAAGAGAGTTTTACTGAACTGTAAAAGTATAATGGGGATCGCAGTTGATTTTTACTTGCTTCTTTTTTGTCTTTCTGCATTTTCTGAGGTTTTCAATAAGAAATGGATGTTACTTCTGAAATGAGAAAAAAAAATTTGTAGAAAGTAGAAGAAATATGAACAATGGGATGATTAATACCTAGTTCTGTTTGCTTTGTCTGGCTTTCTCAGGATGCTTTAATTTGAGGAGGAGCAGAACTTTTGGGGGGCTTCCCTGGTAGCTCAGTGGTAAAGAATCCACCTGCCAATGCAGGAGAAGTAGGTTTGATCCCTGCGTTGAAGATCCCTAGAGAAGGAAATGGCAACTGGCTCCAGCATTCTTGCCTGGAAAATCCCATGGACAGAGAAGCCCGGCAGTCCATGGGGTTGCAAAGAGTCGGACACGACTGAGCGACAAAACATTAACCAGAACTTTTGGGACTCTCACTGAAGGCCCTCAGCCTGGCTCCTTAGCCTCTAGGTCTGGATGCTTCACAGAGGGGATGCTGGTTGTGGGAACCAGTCTGCCTCCACAGGGCGTGTTCCTGCAGCCAAACAGAGCACAATGAAGAAAGACGGGAAAACAGCCATAGGCTGATACCACAATAAAGAGAGAGCGTGACTCCAAAGGCTTTCCAGGGCGTTTCCAATCTGACATTTCCTTCCTGACCTTTCAGTGTCTCACTTAACTTCACATACACTGGCCTAGAGCTAGATTTAGTATCATCGTTAGTAAAAGACAGTTCCCCCAGGAATTCAACCTACAGACCCCTGAAATCAGGAAGGCAGATTCAGAGATAGCCTTACACGGGGCTTATCTAATACAGAGGGATGTAACCTTGGAGTAGTTCTTGCCTGACTCAGGAGAATGGACCGGTGGCTTTCCAAACTTGAACAAGGCTTCGATACTAAGTGGCCTTTTGCCAGTACAAAGGTATGGTGTGCTCAGTCGCTCAGTTGTGTCCGACTCTTTGCAACTCCATGGATTGTATCCCTTCAGGCTCCTCTGTCCATGGGATTTTCCAGGCAAGAATAGTAGACTGGGTTGCCATTTCCTTCTTTAGGGGATTTTCCCAACCCAGGGATGGTACCCACATGTCCTGCTTAGAAAGCAGATTCTTTACCACTGAGCCATCTGGGAAGCCCTATAGTGACAGGAGGTCACAACTAAAAGAGCTGCAAGACATATTCTGTCTCAGGAAGATCATCGTTGCATCATGTGGGTTCTTAGATCCCCGACCTTTGATCAAACCTGCATCCCCTACATCAGAAGGTAGATTCTTAACCCCTGGACCACCAGGGAAGTCCCATCTTACCTCCTGTTCAGTCTCCTATCACAGTGTTAGTTTCTGTCTCCTTATTTATTTACTTCTAGATTGCCTGTTGCTCTCACCAGCCTGTAAACCCTCTGAGAGCAGAGGCTCCTCTTCTTTTCTTGGTACCCTCAGCATCTCTGTAGGGGCTGGTACAATCCTCAGTGAGTATTTGTTGAATGAGTTAAGTGACCAGATTAAAAAATGGGCTAAAGGAATGTACCTCTCTTACAAAATTTATCAAATGAAACAGAACACAGAAAGACTTAGCAGGAAATTCAAGTGCTTCTTGAGAATCAGCTCCTAGCATAGAAGTCTGTCTTCATTTTTCCCTTATCAAGACCCACAAAACTATGCAAAGTCCTTTGAGCTCTTTGGAGGGGAATAGTGATGCATAAACACAAAAGATAATCTTGTTTCTTCTTGTGAATTCAAAATAATTTTTGAAAAGGAACAGGCCCTCTCAAAGTATTATGCCCACACAATCTTTCCTTTAAGTAGCAAAAAACCCCAAATAGTTTTATGATCTCTAATGTAATACAGATGTAGAGGGTAAGAATTTGATGGTCAATTAATTTAGAAAATATCCAGGGCCTCTCAGAGGTTCAATGTACGGACTTTGAAATTTGACTCATGATTACGATGCCCTTCCCCCAACCTTCTCCCCATCCCTAAATATAAAAAGAAAGGAACGCTTGTAATATTGCTTATGGAATGTTCTAGAGGGGTAGTTAAGCTGCTCTTCATAAAAACCTTTGGATCAAGTTTTCCTGGCCTTTTCCAGTTGGGACTGTTCCTGAGCATTGAAGTGAAGCAATATTAAACTGGCAGGCTCCTGAGAGTCGATTATTGTGGGGAGTTGAAAGGAGAGAGCTGGCATCTTTGTGCTTCATTAATCTTCGAAGGAAAGAAAGCTCTGGCCACTGGACCAAAGGCCCACATGTCAGAGCTTGATTTCCTGTTCTTCTGGGTTTCGGTTTGAACGTGAAGCAAATGTTTCAGGGAACTCTGGGCGGCAAGAAGGCAGTCTCCTCTCATGCCAGCAGGACTTGGTTTCATGAATTAATAATATCAAACTCCGAGAAAGCCAAGAGCTATTGAGGCTGGAGGCACTGTGGTGCTCAGAGCTGGCTGTAGCCACAGCGAGTCATCAATCCATCCATCAGCCACTTAGCCAATGGTTATTCCAATAGCTTCCCTGAAACCTTCTTTTTCTCCCCCAAGCTGCAAGCGTTAGGGTTAGTCTTGTTTTTTTTTTTTTCCCCCAGTTTTTATTGGAGTATTGTTGATTTACAATGTTGTATTAGTTTCAGGTGTATAGTATAATGAATCACTTATATATGTACACATGTATCCACTCTTTTTTAGATTCTTTTCCCACATAATTCATTGCACAATATTGAGTAGAGTTCCCTGTGCTATATAGTAGGTTCTTATTAGCTATTTATTTTATATACAGTACTGTGTGTATGTTAATCCCAATCCCCCAGTTTATCCCTCTGCCCGTTTCCCCCTTGGTAGACATAAAGTTGTTCTTTTTTCCTACATTGGTGACTCTATTTCTGTTTTGTAAATAAGTTCATTTGTACCATTTCTTTTTTTTAGATTCCACGTATAAGTGGTATCATATAATAGTTGTCTTTCTCTGTCCGGCTTACTTCACTCAATATAACAACCTCTGAGTCCATCTATGTCCCTGCAGATGGCATTCTTGAACAAAATACTCTCTCTTTGTATCCAGAGTTCTGCAAACACACTGCAACATTGTACTTTCCACCCTTTACTGCATCTGAACACAATATTTTTCTCATGAGAGAATAAACTAAGTAACACCATTTTTTGGTAGGAGCTATATTGAGATATAGTTAATGAATTAAATGGCTAATCCACTGAGGTATATAATCTGATGTTTTTTTATTATACCCACAGAGTTGTGCAACCATCAATATAATTTTCAAAAATTTTCATCACCCCCAAAAGGACCCTCCATATCCTTTAGCTCTGAGACCATCAAACCCCAACTTACTCTTCTCCAAACCCTAGGCAATCACTAGACTACTTTCCGTCTCTAGATTTGCCAAGTCTGAGTATTTCACACAAACAGAATTGTACAATATGTGGCCATTTGCGACTGGCTGTAAGAGCATTTTATGTGTGACATTTATTTTGTGTCAAGCACAATAAGTGTTCTCAGTAAATAAAGGTATTTGAGTGAATGACTGTGCTCCCAGTTCACTACTGTGCAGTCATCCTGTGGAAGGAATAAGACATGAAGACTGACCACACGTTACCTTCGATTCAGGTGACAAGAGAAGGTTGATCTAAAACATGAAAATTTGCTAAATTACATTACCGCAAATGCTCAATTTAGTGGTATGTAAACTAGAAGAATAAGAGGATATATTACAAGGTGCTCTTTTAGAGTCAGTTTTAGACAAAATTTCTTTCTTTTTTTGTTTTTTCCTTTGGCCATGCAGCATATGGGATCTTAGTTCTCCAACCAGGGATCGGACCCATGGAAGCACAGAGTCAATCAATGGACTACTGAGGAAGTCCAAGGCAAAATTTCTTAAGTAATAAGGATGTACTTTGGGATTGATCAAAAAGGCTTGTTTATACCTTGTACTGTAGTTTAACTTATCAAAATATTTAACTTGGCTCCTCCACATATATTGAGATATCTATGTATTTCTACTTCCACATCTCAATGTCTTTCAGTATCAGATGCATTATGTTTTTGGAGAAGCATCACGACATTTTAGATTCTTTCCGGCATTGCCATGGTTTTCTCTCCTGAAACATGAGTATGGAAACCTAAAGTTTGATTGTTGAACACTGCTGCTGCTGCTGCTGCTAAGTCGCTTCAGTCGTGTCCGACTCAAGGTGACCTCAAATGAAATAACCCTTTCATGCTTCTCATGACTCTTTCCCTCCTCATGTTACCTGACTGGTCCTTGTCCAAATCTTGTCTTTGGTTTGCTTCTTGACAAGGCTGTATTATCACTTTCTCTGAAGCAGCAGCTCCGTTCTCTACAGGAAGCTCCATTCTCTCCACTTGGATGGTCCATCCTACTTAAAACTCTGTGTATTTAAAACAACTCATTTTTTTATACCCTCCTTCTCTAGTTCAGAGAAGTCACAGATGCATGAGATATTTTCCTCTTCTGAGTTCTTCATACTCTATGTCCAATTAATGACCAAAGTCTATCATGTTTGCCATGGAGGGTGTTTCACCCACTATTTATTTTTGCTTGTATCTAGCTCCCTAAATGCAAAATGTGAATAACTCTTTCCAACCTCACAAGGGAAGCTATGAAGAGTAGAAAGCACAGGTATTCATTTCATCCCTTTATTTTATTTATCTATTTAGTTTTGGCTGTGCTGGGTCTTCATTGCTGCATGGGCTCTTTCTCTAGTTGCAGTGAGCAGGGGCTACTCTTAGTTGCAGTTCATGGGCTTCTCATTTCAGTGCTTCTCTTGTTGGGGAGCACAGTATCTAGGGTGCACAGGTTTCAGTGGTTGTAGCACATGAGCTCAGTAGTTGTGGTTCCTGGACTCTAGAACACAGGTCTCAATAGCTGAGGCACATGGGCTTAGTTGCTCTGGGGCATGTGGAATCTTCCCAGCCTAGGGATTGAACCTGTGTCTCCTGCATTGGCAGCTGTATTCTTACCCTCTCAACTACCAGGAAAGTCCTGTGCCTCCATTTTTCCTCTGGCCAGTAAGAGAGGTGGGGCTTCATGCTTATGAATGTCTCAGAGCCATATGTTAATGAAAAGATAGTTATTTATAAGGATTTAATTCTTCCCTTGCTTTAGATTTTTCTTTAAGGATAAAATTTGAAGTTTGCTCTGAAATAGTGAGTCCTATCTGCTGTTGAATGAGCTTCAACTGGCTACTTGAAACCAACAAACCCCTTTGCATTCAATCAGCCTCTTGCTAAAAGACCAGTCTCAAACTACCACGGCCAAGTTGAGACACACCCATGCACCAAATCATCTCATGGCACTGTAGTTACATCTCATATGGCTCTCTCATTCCTCTTCATTCTTAGGTCTATAAGAGAAGTATCCTTTTTACCTCTCAACCTAATCACCATTGTGGTGCTGGGGAAGACTATTGAGAGTCCCTTGGATAGCAAGGAGACCAAATCAGTCAATCCTAAAGGAAAGCAACCCTGAATATTCATTGGAAAGACTGATGCTGAAGTTGAAGCTTCAGTACTTTGGCCAACTATACAAAGAGTTGACTCGATGGAAAAGACCCTGACGCTGGGAAAGACTGGAGGCAAAAGGAGAAGGGGGCGGCAGAGGATGAGATGGTCAAATAGCGTCACCGACTCAGCGGACAAGAATCTGAGCAAACTCTGGGAGACAGGGAAGGACAGAGGAGCTTGGTGTGCTGCAGTCCATGGGGTTGCAAAGGTTTAGTGACTGAACAACAATATTCACCATTGCAGTTCTGTGTGATGTTCGGAGCTTTTCAAAAGACATCACAGACTCAGGAGCCGTGCACACAAAAGACTCCAGAAAGGATGCAAGAAGGGGAAGCATGCTTCTATAAGTGCTTGACATCCCAAGGGCCCTACACTCAAGATTCCTGAACTCATTTATGCTCATAATATCTGGTATGTTTGATAAAAGGAATCAGAATCATGACCTAAGTAAACTGGGGGAAAAAACCCACCCCATCTCATTATCTTCGAATAAAATCAACCTGTGTTTATCCTGGTACACAGCCATCTCCAAAATGTATTTGCTTTGGCTGTTGATTTTAATGCATGTTCACAAGGAAAATCGAAAAAGCCCATTCAGCAGGAATGCAAATGTGGCTTGAGAAGGAGTGAGAGTTCTCATAAAATTCCCCTAAAAGGGCCAATTCGCTATTGGACTCTCAAATCCTTTCACCACTGTGAATATCAGTTACAAACGCAGCAAGAAGCCTCATGGTTTTACCATCTTCTCTGAACACAGCCAGCCAATATCGTCACACAGAGCGGTGCACAGGCGCATGGCAACCGGCCACCCTTTAGCTCTCCCGTGGCAAAGAGGCGCCTTCCTCTGAAGCAGCAAGCACATTTTCTTCCCAGAGGTTTGGGCAGCAAGGAACGCATGCTAAGGCCACGAGGCTGTAGATCTCAGACTCCCCCATCCAGTGTTCCAAATGGCATGGAGCTGGCCATCATTAAAAAGAGATCATCTCCAATAGCATATTGAGAAAATGCAGCCAACAGCGTGGTTTCCTCTTTTAGCCCTCATGAAAGAGTAAGGTAAGCCAGCCCAACGGCTTTGGAACTGCCTGAAAATAATGCCACATTCTCCTCAATGGTAAAGAATCCGCCTGCACTGCAGGAGACCTGGGTTCAGTCCCTGGGTCAGGAAGATCCCCTGGAGGAGGAAATGGCAATCCACTCCAGTATTCTTGCCTGGAGAATCCCATGGACAGACGAGCCTGGCGGGCTACAGTCCGTGGGGTCGCAAACAGCTGGACACGACTGAGTGACTTGACACTCCTCAACAACAGCTCAGGAAACAGGTGAAGTGTTGATTTAAGACAACTCTCCTTTCACACTTTTTCTTTCATTTTTAAATTTTATCTATTGATTTTTTTTCCAATTAAACATACAGAAAAGTTTAACCCTCGTACAATGTGCATGCATAGTTCCATGATCTAGATCGAGTAATTTTTTTAAATTGATCGCTTCACAGTGTCGTGTTGGTTTCTGCCGTGTGACTGTGTGAATCCGCCGTAACTGTACATACATCCCCGCCCTCTTGGGCCTCCCTGTCATCCATCTAGGTCATCACAGAGCACTGAGCTGAGTGCCCTGAGCTATACAACAGCTTTTCACAAACTGTTTTACACAATGGTGGGGCTTCCCTGGTGGCTCAGATGATAAAGAGCCTGCCTGCAACGTGGGAGGCCCGGGTTCGATCCCTGGGTTGGGAAGATGCCCTGGAGAAGGAAATGGCAACCCACTCCAGTGTTCTTGCCTGGAGAATTCCATGGATGGAGGAGCCTGGTGGGCTATGGTCCATGGGGTCGCACAGAGTCGGACACAACTGAGCGACTGACACTGCTTGCTTTAGTGTATATGTGTCAGTGCTGCTCTCCCAATTCATCCTACCCTCTCCTTCCCACCTGTGTCCACAAGTCCGTTCTCACTGAGTATTTCAGTAAGTATCTAGTGATTGCTCGGTACTAGAAACCAGTGAGCAAGATGGCCATCGTACCTACCCTCAGAGAGCTTACAGTCTCCTGGGGGAAACAGCAGGAAAGTGCTACTAAAAGATGGATCATTGCAGGGGCTGTAGGGTCTCATGGAGAAGCATTGGACCCAGCTGCTGGCGTGGGGAGAGGGGGTCAAGACAGCTGGCTAGAGCAAGTGCAGCCCACATGGAGACTTGAAAAATGAAGAGGACAGAGCCTGAGAAGAAAGAAGAATCCAGGAGCAGGAAAGCCTGTGCATGGATCCAAATGCGAGAGAGGATATTAGAAACTCTGGACAACTGGAAGAAGAGAAAAGGGAGCAAGCACATTAGGTCATACAAAGCCATGTTAGGGATCTGGGGTCTGGTATGCAGACAGGGGCTACGTGGGGGAGCTAATTTATTGATTTATTTATTTTATTGGAAGATAATTGCTTTACAATGTTGTGGTGGTCTCTGCTCTACATCAACACGCGTCAGTCATAATTATACATATATATATATATATATATATATATCTCATCCCTCTTGAGCCTCCCTCCTCCCCCCTTCCCACCCCTCTCCATCATCATAGAGCACCAGGCTGACCTCCTTTTGCTTACAGCCACTTCCCACGAGCTAGCTGTTTCACACATGGTGGTGTATATATGTCAACGATGCTTTCCCAATTTGTCCCACCCTCTCCTTCCCCACGACATCCGCCAGTCTGTTCTCTTTGTCTGTGTCTCCATTTCTTCTCTGTAAACATGGTCAACAGTACTCTTTCTCTGAATTCCCTATATATGCTTTAATGTACGATATTTGTTGAGAGAATTTATTAGATACATCTTCCAGACAAAGCAGTATGGCTGCAGCATGCAGAATGGATGGGAGGGTACAGGAGTGCAGGTGGGACGTTTAGGAGGTTGGCATCCAAACCCAGACAGGAAGATGTTGTCTGAACCAAGGTAGCAGCATTGTGATGAAGAGGCACAGCAGGGCCCATGGAGTCCGGCATTTTCACCGCCAGATGTTAACTGCATCCTGGTTGCTAGAAGCTTCCTCTGCAGAGGCTGGTCCCATACTACTGATGGGGCTGCTGAAATCTAGAACACATGTTTTACTAGAGATGCCTTGCTATGGATGGTCATGCCCAATTACCAATTGAACAGGTCTGCCTCAATGAAAAGAAGTGTCAAGCTAGAGTGGCTGAGATTTGGGGAGATACCACAGGCACTGAAATATTTGTTTTTATGCCAGTATCACACTTTTTTAACTTTTAATTTTAAATTGGGGTATAGCCAATTAGGTGTTGTGATAGTTTCAGTTGGATAGCACAGGGCTCAGCCTTATGTATGCATGTATCCATTCTCCCTCAAACTCTCCTCCCATCCAGGCTGCCATGTAACATTGAACAGAATTCCCTGAGCTACACAGTAGTAGGTCCTTGTTGGTTATCATTTTATTTATTTATTTATTTTTCACCTTAATGATATTTATAGCAGTGTAAAATTGTAAATGATGCAGATGCTCAGTAGCTTGAAAAAAGAGTAAATATTCTATAAAATCATACATACTTTGATATATTTTCCAGTCATTAAAAATACATTTCAGAGAATATTTAGTAACAAGGAGAAAAGTCTAACTATGAATTTCAGGTGCTGTATAAACATGCATCGAATGAATAAATGGAATAGTAAATTCAAGATAGTGCACATCATGAGAATTAACATTTTCTGAATTAGATATCATAAAGGCATATAATTTTTCTTTCGCTTAAGGTAAATGTTTTTTGCAGTAGAACATACACATTGTACAAATCATTAATGGCTCAATGAATTCTTACAACTCAATTAATTCTTATGAAAGGAAACATTCATATGAGCACAACACAGTCAAGAAATACGGTAATAGCAGTGGCCCCAGAAGCCTTCTACATGCCCCACCATATCATTGCCCCCAACCCCAAATGTAGCCACTGCATTCTAGATAGTTATCATTTTAAATATAGCAGTGAACTATCACACTTTGCTGAATACTGTAGCTTTTAGATGTGTTGAAGTTAAGTAGCACTAGCTTTTTTTTCATTTTGATTATTATTTGTGTTTCCTATGGGCTTTAGAATGATCCTGTCAATTAAAAGATACTGCTAAGAGTTTTACTGTGATTGCACAGTGGCAAATAATAAGGTTTCTGGGTATGCAAATAGTAAGAAAATTTGTCTTGTGTGTACTACCATTCTGAGGAAATTATTTGAGGATTTACACCAGCAAAAATAGGGAGAGATCAAAGAGAGGAAATCATGGAATACAGGAAACAAGGATAGATCCCAGTGGTACCCATGGAGCCTAGAAAGCATCTAGTCTGGATCTTAGCAGGAGGTCAGGGGCGGGCACGTGTCCCCAGGGAGAAGTGAATCCTGAGCAGTCATTGTGCACATAACAGAAAGGCTGAAATGATTTGAAGATATAATAGGGGCACATTATATTTTCGAAAATGAACAACAACAACAAAAAATAAGGCATTTAGAGACTCTAGCGAGGTGAGGAGAAAACTATACAGGAAATCTGTGGTCAGAATATGAAGAGAAATTTGAAAATGGCATTGTAATAAAAGCTATCATTAAAGCATAAGAGAAAGAAATTCATGTAACCTTGATGCTAGAGGGTTCTACTTTATGTGGTCCAGAGATCGTTGTATTGATGCAGTAAAAGAAATACAACACTTGCACGTGACTGGGGTAAGCAGTGAAAAATAACTAGCATGTGCTATGGGTTAGTTACATAATCCCCACAACAACCTGAAGAGATGGCTATCATTTTCCTCTTCTTAGAGGTAAAGAACTAAGATGAGAAGAAGTTAAGTGACTTAAGATCAAAAAGTTATTAGGTGGTGAAGCAAGAATCTTAAACATTATTATATGCTTTCTGTGTTAAATATATATGTAATATTATACATATATTGGAGAAGGAAATGGTAGTCCACTCCAGTGTTCTTGCCTGGAGAATTCCATAGACAAAGGAGCCTGGCAGGCTACAGTCCATGGGGTCACAAGAGTTGGATATGACTGAGTGACTATCACTCACTCACATTATACATATATTTAAATACATGAACATATGTAGTATTGATGGTTTATGATATTTAGAATCAACTTATGGATAAATTGTGGAATAATGTTCTAGAATAGAATTTAATGATGTCAATCTCAAACGTACAAACATATACGTGGTTTATGGAACTCAATAGGTGGGATGGGGAAGATGAATAAGGAGGTTAAGAAGACAATATTCTTCTCTTGCATTGTTGTTGCTGTTGTTCAGTTGCTAAGTCATGCCTGACTCTTTGCGACCCCATGAACTACAGCATCCAGGCTCCCCTGTCCTTCACCATCTCCCAGAGCCTGCTCAAATTCAAGTCCATTGAGTCAGTGATGCCATCCAACCATCTCGTCCTCTGTCGTCCCCTTCTCCTCCTGCCTTCAGTCTTTCCCAGCATCAGGGTCTTTTCCAGAGAGTCAGATTGTTGCATCAGGTGGCCAAAGTATTGGAGCTTCAGCTTTAATGTCAGTCCTTCCAATGAATATTCAGGGTTGCTTTCCTTGCGGATTGACTGATTTGATCTCCCTGCTGTCCAGGGGACTCTCAAGAGTCTTCTCCAGCACCATATTTCAAAAGCATCAATTCTTCAGCTCTCAGCCTTCTTTATGGTCCAACTATCACATCCATACATGACTACTGGAAAAACCATAGCTTTGGCTATATGGACCTTCGTTGAAAAGGTGATGTCTCTGCTTTTAATACACTGTCTAGGTTTGTCATAACTTTTCTTCTTGCAGTAGAGAAGGATTTGCAACGAAGAGTTGGGTTACACAAAGCCCAGGCTGCCTGAGTCTCCCTGGGGAAGCACAGCTGGAAAACCCCAGGGGAGGCTCTTGGGAAAACCCACAAACAGTGCCAGGCCAGGGAACCAGTCTGTGGAAGCTGCCCCAGGTAGAGGGCGTCAAGACACACCCTACCTGTGCCATCCAGGCCCTAGAAAAGGACCTCTCCTTGTCCCCTCCTCCGGGGTCCAATGCTGCAGCAGCCAAGAGCTGCTGCTCAGAAATAAGGGCAGGGAGTGGGCCCTGTGAAGAAACCCACTCCCCGCTCCACCCCATCCTCTGTTCTGAGCTCCAGGCCTGAAGCAATCCAGGCTGAGGGAGGAGAAAAGTTTTAAGCATGAATGGAATTTGGGGTTTTAAAATTACTCTGAAAGGGAATTATGTGTTTATTAAAGAGATCTGGTTCTTTATTTTTATGAGAGTGACAGAAAAGAGCCATGTGAGATGAGAGAGGGGAATACATTAAGAACTTTTCCACAGAAAAGTTTAATGGAAAGTGGTGAGAAAAGAATTCAGTGGGTTTCAACCCACACTCCATTGAATCCAGTCCACTCAATTGACAGAACCATTTTCTTGAATTATTGTTGTTCATTTAAATTTTTTAAAATTAACTTGAGGTGTAGTTTTTCCACATAGAAGAGACTATACAGAAGTTTATTTAGTTTCTAAAATTAATATTAGATACAATCCTAAGTTAAAACCCTAGTTCTTCCTTATGCTTTTAAATTCTGCTTATAAATGGTATTATTCTCTTAGCAAATTTTAATATTTGCTCTTAGAATTCTTTTCATAATGCTTGGTCTCGATTATAAACTTAGCTAATTCAATTCCTTCAAATATTTTAGACTGCATATTTAAATTTGATATATTTGATTTCCCTCTTAAGTGCTTTGATTGTCTAACTTAACAAACTTTTCCTAATAAATCTAATAAGCAAACATAAATATAACAAACTTCAAATTCTCTTAAATGTCCCAATAAAAGACATAAACTTGGAAAGATTTAAAACTAAACTCATAAGACCACTTTAAAATATAATTCACATTTTAATTTTCAGTTATTGTCACTCTAATATGCCAGTTTTTCATAAACATGAAACAAGTTTTAAGAACAAGCTCAGTCACTCAGTTCTCAGCCACCAAATATTAAAAACCCTGGTATTTCTTGTCTTTCCACATTTAAAAACTGAATTCTAACTCCCCTAGGGGTTATGAGATACTTACCCCTAAGAAAGATATTTACCCTTTCAAGTAACTGATGTGATTTTTGACAAGCAATTTCTGGTGAGTATTATATGATTTCAGGACAACTTTCCAGCAATTAAAGACACTGTTATGTTATGCCATGTGTAACATGGGTTGCTTTCTCAGCATGCCTGGGGTTGCAAAAAGAAAAATTTTACCCAGGACACTAATTGCATCTTGTCAGCAACTTTGATGGGATGCATTAGTCTGTATTGTAACTGATTATGTCAATGACTGCATAACTCAAAGGGAGTTTTCACACACACAGGACTTCTCAAGTCATGTCTCATGCATGACCTAATTCTTTTTCCTTCTCATCCACATCTACAACTTGAACCTAGGCTGATTACCTCATTTGATTTTCTGTTTCCTTAGATCTTCCCAAGTTATGTGGGTTCATTTTCTGTCTACCGCTAAACACCTTTGAACTTGTGGGAAGCCTGAATTCTTTCATCATCTCAGACCACCCAACACGTGCAGGTATTAAAATGATAACCAATTACATTCTGAATACCTCACATAGCTATGAGGCCATGCAACTGTCAGTCTGTATGTTGAAACCTCAAATTAAACAAAAAGCATGAGTGTAGACCTCTGTTTGAGACTCTGCTGTAACCAGTTCTGTGTTTTGTCCATTTAAGTCATGGGAAGTAGGCTGCACAAATGTTTCTATTAATATTTTGTAATAAATGCCTTCAAATGTAAAGAGGTTAGACAACTTATCCTCAAAGATGTAGATAATAAGGGGCAGAATTAAGACTTAAATACAGTTCTGATTGCTAGTTTTCTATGTAGTCTATTGTACCTTCTGCCTCTCCTTAAAAGTTAAGCAAAGGCAGACTAAAAGAATAAATGTTGAAAGTTTTCCAATATTTTTGAACTTTATTTTTTAAAAACACAGAAAAACAGCTTTTGAAAAGGAGTATATATCATCCTTTTTAAGTCTTTCAGAACAACTTCCATCCGTCAGGAGCTTGTAATGATGCTGAGACCTAGAGGAGAAAAATGCCTCTTAGAAGCCTCATTGATTATCTGCTTCAGTGGACTCATTAAAAGTTGGTAATTCTTATAGTGTGGAGCACTGGCATTTTTCTTTGCCATATTTCAAACTTTGCAGAGACTTCTCAAAGCAGAGTCACAGAGGTTTCTGCTTGAGATTTATCCCGTGCCACACATTGGTGTTGACTGCCACTGCCCCCCTATAGGATGGAACAAAGACCTGGAAGGCAAAGTGTCATGTCATAGACCTGATTTTCAAATCCCCCCAACCTTCTTTTTTCCTCAAGAGCAGTGGAACTCTTTCTACACACTAGATCTTATGTGGGAAGCTGATAGTCAAAGAAACAAAAGCAAGGTGACTCTGGACTTTCTTGGAGGTCAGGTGGCTAAGAATCTGCCTGCCAACCCATGAAGAGGACATGGGTTCTATCTCTGGTCTGGGAAGATCCCACATAGCCTGGAGCAGCTAAGCCCATGTACCACAACTAAAGGAGCCACCATACTGAGAAGCCTATGCACCACAACTAGTGAGTGGTCCCTGCTCGCTGCAACTAGAGAAAGCCCAAAGGCAGCATAATCAACAACAATAATAATAATAAATAATTTTTTTCAAAAAGCATGGCAGCTATAGCTTAAATACAGATTAGAGATCTGAAATCTTTGCCCCTCTATCCTTCCACAGGGGCCCTTAAACTCCTCAGCACCCACCATGGTTCATGGAAAATAAAGTGAAAGTGTAGTCACTGAGTCGTGTCCGACTGTTTGCGACTCCATGGACTGTATAGCCTGCCAGGCTTGTCTGTCCATGGGATTTTCCAGGCAAGAATACTGGAGTGGGTTGCCATTCCCTTCTCCAGGGGATTTTCCCAACCCAGGTATCAAACCCAGGTCTCTTGCATTGCCAGCAGAGTCAATTTCCTGGTGACCAGGGAAGCCCTATGGTTTGGGGGAACAACTTAAATAGCACTCTCATGGAAAAGGCATGACAATCTAAGCATAGCATTTCTCTAAAAAAAAATCTACAGAGGAGACTTCTTAGAAGGTTTATCTCTTTGCCCCAAGGAGGAAGGGACTTGGACACAATATCTACAGAAGCCCGAGAGAGGTCATCTTGACTCTCTACCATTTAATGTTACAAACAATGGTTCTACTGTTCCAGCCACACACAAGCCTCCTGTGAAGTTTGCCAGATGTAGACCGTCTCTACTGTTTCGTCAAAGGCAAATATATATTTGTCAGAGAGTATCTAGTAAGTATGACTCCTAGAGTCAAGTCTCTGTGGGGGAAATTTTTCCTCCCCTCTGTTTCATCTCATCCCAAATATGGTCTTTGCAAGTTGTTGCCATTCAGTCACTTAGTCGTGTCTGACTCTTTGCGACTGCATAGACTGCAACATGCCTGGCCTCCCTGTCCTTTACCATCTCCCGGAGTTTGCTCAAACTCATGTCCATTGAGTCCATGATCCTCCCATCCAGCCATCTCATCGTCTGCCACCCTTTTTCTCCTTTTGATTTCCATCTTTCCCAGCATCAGGGTCTTTTCCAATGAGTTAGTTCTTCGCATCAGGTGGCCAAAGTATTGAAGCTTCAGCTTCAACATCAGTCCTTCCAATGAATATTCAAGGTTGATTTCCTTTAGGATTGACAAAGGACTTTGCAAGTTAGGGAACTTTATCAAAATCAAGGTTTTCCATGAAAGGGGATTAGTCCAACCATGTCCTGTTTCTGCTTTTCCTGCAAAATCTTCTTAAATGAGTATTGGGCATCAGACAAGAGAAATAATGAAAAAGGAGGAAAATGTGTTCAGGCCAAACCAGTCAGCTCACATTGGTCTTCTAAAGACCCAGACTCTGTAATGCTCAAATGCTCCGTGGGTGTGTTCAGTTATGTCTGACTCTGCGAATCCATGGACAGTAGTGTACCAGGCTCCTCTGTCCATGGGATTTCCCAGGCAAGAATACTGGAGTGGGTTTCCATTTCTTCCTCCAGGAAATCTTCCTGACCCAGGGATCGAACCAGAGTCTTCTGCATCTCCTGCATCAGCAGGCAGGTTTTGTTTTTTTACCACTGAGCCACCAAGAAGACACAGATTCTGTAATGCTCGGAATGCTCTGTCTGCATATAATGTATATGACAGTTATTGATTGCTTCTTTTACCTCAGAATTAAGGAAACAGACTTGGAAGTCATCATGAAAAAAGGTGGAGACTATTACTATAGTGCTTTACACTATCCAATAGTTTGTGGTTTTCCTTTCACATGAACTTCAATGTTGAAATCCAAGGCCAAGCGGGAATCATAGCCATAAAAAAACACGGGCATCTACTTTATTTCTTCAAACCATTTTGAAGAGTTTTGTCTATATTATCCACCCCCACCCCCAAATTTCAACCCCAAATCCCCTTGAAGATTAACAAGCTGACAAACTCTGCTAATGTCAGGGAGAGGAAAGCAGCTCCCCGCGAGTTGCCGGAAATGGACTCCAGACTTCCTCTTTCTTCAGCTGAGGACACTATGTAACTGTTCAAAAATGTGAAGGTTTCTTAAAGCGTGATGACTATTACAGGACTGAGACGCAGGCTTCTCCTGGAGCCAGGTAGCAACGTTCAGCCAATGAATCAGACCCCAGTCTGGCCCGATGTTCAACAAGGAGATGATTTATAATGGGATATGGGGGTAGTCAGCGGATGCAGCTCAAGAGGTCGGATAATCTGGACCAGCTGGGCATAGATGGTGACACTTCTGCCCCCCTCTCCCTCCCCCATCATTTGCTCCCCTCCAGAACATGGAAGAGCAGGTCTTTGAGAGAGCAGCCTGGAGATATTCAGGGCACAAAGATGCAGGCTTATCAAGAATTGGTTTCACTATGTGTCTTTCTAAAGCCAGGGTCTGTCCAGAGGAAATATCTTAGCAGGGTTTAGACTCAATGGAACTCTGGAAATCGTAAGAAAGTCATAGTAAATGAAAGATTATTTCCCTCTCTGTGTGTATGTGTGTCAGGGGAAGAAGTAGCTGAGTGAACAGAAGAGCATCATTTATATTTATCTCAAATGGTTATCATTTTTATAGTGTATAATATACTTTGGAACACAATAGTTGTATTATTTTTGGTTCTGCAGATATACAATAATGTCTTATATTTACCTACTGTAGGAATACAAGATTTTCACTAGTATAGCAATGTAGCAAATGTATATAATATTATTATTATTCCAATAAACAAATGCATTTAAATAATATGCAAATATCATTATAAAACACAGGAAACTTCTGTGTGTGTGTGCTCCATTGTGTCTGACTCTTTGTAACCCTATGGACTGTAGCTCACCAGCGTGATAGGTCCATGGAATTTTCCAGACAAGACTACTGGAGTGGGTTGCCATTTCCTTCTCCATGAGATCTTCCCAACCCAGGGATTGAACCCATGTCTTCTGCATTGCAGGCAGATTTTTTACCACTGAGCTACCTGGGAAGCATGAAACCTCTAGATATAAATTATAACATGAAAGATAACTTTCACAAAATGGTAAAATACACATATTTTCAGAAATGTTTCTAGACCAATACCTATAGGAAATAAATATTATGCAATTTTATTGGGATCTTCCTTTAAGTGCTTACATTAGAACTAAACCCAAACTGATTAAAACTGGGTCCAGCAATTCTAGCCTGCCATTTCTGACATGTTTCCTTGTTCGGTGCTCTTGGCTGCCCTCCTCCCCTCCCCTTTCCTGTTTACTATAAGCTCTCTGGCAGAAAACTTGTTTTCCTAAACTACACTATAGTATTTCTTAGACTCCTACTCTATCCTTTGGGAAAATCTAAACTTGTTTTTCTCTAGTTTAATGATGTTATCAGTTGAAATCTAAATTAAACTTTTACAGTTAAAGTTGTATAGTAATGAATTTATTTACAAAATAGAAACAGACTCACAGACTTAGAGACTGAGCTTATGGTTGCCAGGGAGGAAGAATGGGGGGCGCGGGATAGTTTAGAGAGTTTGGGGTGGATGTGTACACACTGTTGTATTTTAAATGGATAACCAACAAGGACCTGTGTATAGCACAGGGAAATCTGCTCAATGTTATGTGGCAGCCTGGATGGGAAGGGAGTTTGGGGGAGAATAGATAGATGTATATGAATGGCTGAGTCCCTTGGCTGTTCAAAAAAGCAAGAGAGTTCCAGAAAAACATCTATTTCTGCTTTACTGACTATGCCAAAGCCTTTGACTGTGTGGATCACAATAAACTGGAAAATTCTGAAAGAGATGGGAATACCAGACCACCTGACCAGCCTCTTGAGAAACCTATATGCAGGTCAGGAATCAACAGTTAGAACTGGACATGGACCAACAGACTTGTTCCAAATAGGAAAAGGAGTACGTCAGGGCTGTATATTGTCACCCTGCTTATTTAACTTCTATGCAGAGTACATCATTAGAAATGCTGAGCTGGAGGAAGCACAAGCTGGAATCAAGATTGCCGGGAGAAATAACAATAACCTCAGATACTCAGATGACACCACCCTTATGGCAGAAAGTGAAGAAGAACTAAAGAGCCTCTTGATGAAGGTGAAAGAGGAGAGTGAAAAAGTTGGCTTAAAGCTCAACATTCAGAAAACTAAGATCATGGCATCCAGTCCCTTCATTTCATGGCAAATAGATGGGGAAACAGTGGAAACAGTGGCTGACTTTATTTTTGGGGGCTCCAACATCACTGCAGATGGTGATTGCAGCCATGAAATTAAAAGATGCTTATTCCTTGGAAGGAAAGTTATGACCAACCTAGACAGCATAGGAGAGACATTACGCTGTCAACAAAGGTCCGTCTAGTCAAGGCTATGGTTTATCCAGTGGTCATGTATAGATGTGAGAGTTGGACTGTGAAGAAAGCTGAGTGCCAAAGAATTGATGCTTTTGAACTGTGGTGCTGGAGAAGACTCTTGAGAGTCCCTTGGACTACAAGGAGATCCAACCAGTCCATGCTAAAGGAGATCAGTCCTGGGTTTTCATTGGAAGGACTGATTTTGAAGCTGAAACTCCAATACTTTGGCCACCTGATGCAAAGAGCTGACTCATTTGAAAAGACCCTGATGCTGGGAAAGATTGAGGGCAGGAGGGGATGACAGAGGATGAGATGGTTGGGTGGCATCACCGACTCAATGGACATGGGTTTGGGTGGACTCCAGGAGTTGGTGATGGACAGGGAGGCCTGGCAAAGAGTCGGACATGACTGAGCGGCTGAACTGAACTGAACTTGGCTGTTCACTTGGAACTATCACAACATGGTTAATTGGCTATGTTGTGCTGTGCTTAGTCGCTCAGTCGCTTAGTCGTGTTCAACTCTTTGCAACCCCATGGACTGCAGTCTGCCAGGCTCCTCTGTCCATGGGGATTCTCCAGGCAAGAATACTGGAGTGGGTTGCCATGCCCTTTTCCAGGGGATCTTCCCAACCCAGGGATTGAACCCAGGTCTCCCATATTGCAGGAAGACTCTTTACTGTCTGAGCCACCAGGGCCAAGAGCACTAGAGTGGGAAACCTATTCCTGCTCTAGGAGATCTCCCTGACCCAGGAATCGAACCAGGGTCTCCTGCATTGCAGGCTGATTCTTTACCAGCTGAGCAACGAGATAAGCTCTAATTGGCTATACCCCAATACAAAATAAAAAGTTTTAAAAGATTGCATTATAAAGTTGATAAGGAAGGTGGGCAGCTTATCTAGTAAACTCTTTTACAGAGCACATGAGGACCAGGCAGGGTTGAGATCTCTCTTCTATAACATTAAATGCTTGAAGACATTGGAGAAATCTGTAAAGAGTTTGGGGAGGAAAATTTAGTAACCTCCAAATTCCTAGACAGAGTGCTATTCATGTGTGAAGATAATGTAAAGAGTTTCCAGATACTCAAATACTCTAAATATGCAGCTCCTATCTATTCAGAAAAATGTTACCCAAAGCTGAACTCAAATGAAATCAGAAACTGCAAACAATGTTTAAAAACTCAGACTCCTGTAATGAGGAAGTGGAATAAGAGGCTAGAAGTAAAATTTGAAAATGTTTAAATATATAATTAAGTCAATAAATTTGAAAGAAAGTTGCAAAGCACTATGAAAATGCCATAAGTAATTTTGAAAGATTAAAAGGCTTTAAAATTAAAAAACTGAATAATGTGTACCTTCTAAAATCTCATAAAATAGAATGTGGGAAAAGAGATGGAATTTTATTTTCTGAATTGAAGGGAATCAGTAGATATTATTTCTCACTTGAAGCTGATCATTAAAGAGCTAAAGAATGTAGTTTATTTTAAAAAATCAAAATTAAACTATTTGAATTAAGAACAGGACTTAGATCTTACAATTCTCTAGGGAAAATAAAGAAATTTACATAATGCACATAACAAAAAGTAGAGAAAGGAAGCCAGTGTACAAGCATATAAAATAAAGAATAAAGATGACATGTGGACAATAAGTTTTAATTGGAAACTAATTAAACTTAAAAAACCCCAGAAAACCAGCAGCTTTTTATAAAATAGAAGTTAACTGTACTCTGTTTATGAGTTCACTGAAAACAAGAAAAGCTATAAAAGTTCACATTCAAAGGCTATAAAAGCCTATCAGACAAATACAATGAAAAGGAAGCAGGTAGAACACTCTTGCTATCACAAAACAGAGTAGTCAAATCAGCATTAATAGTTCAAGTAATTAAAAATAACCCCAAGCCAAAAAACATTGTTACAGTCGAGACTCGGTTCCCAATGAAAATGGCCCAATCAGTGTATTAAGGAGAATTCTATGTCATGGCCAGAGCTTAAAGAAAGATGTCACACACCTCACAGAGAGGTACTGCAGCCAGTGGAGGGAGCAAGGGCAGATGGAGGGAAATGCCGTGAGGACTCACCAGGAAGAGACAATGAGCAAAGGAGCGTAGATTTCCTAAGTCTGTGTAAATGGTCTGTTAAATCCAACGCCCCGGGGAAAATGGAACCATTGGTGAGTAACTGCTCATCATTTTACATTGTACTAAAGTCGGAAGGCAGCCAAACATTTTTAACGTTCTGGAAGGAAAGACTCTCAGAATTCTGTATTTTTAAAATATCCTTTAAAAATGAGTGTGAAATAAAGACAAATGAAAAGGAAAGGAATTTGTTAGGAAGGACCTGAACTGCAAGATATACTAAACTATGCTCTTTGGGTTAACAGGAAATGATACCAGATGCTAAATTGCAAGTTACAAGAAGGCAAAAAGAGCACCAGAAATATTAAGTATGTGGGAAAATAAAAGATGAGTGACTTTAATTATATAGAGGTGAAATATACGTCAGCACAGAAGGAAGGGGAAAATGGAATAATACTGTTGTAAGCTTCTTACACAGTTTATGGTGGTATAATATTAATTTTAAATAGGCTGTGATAAATTAAGGAAGAACTTTGTAATCCTTGGAGGAGCTACAAAATAACGCTACAGTAGCAACACAAAAATATAGCTAAACAATAAACAAAATGAAATATTAAAAATATTTAGGGACTTCCCTGGCGGTCCAGTAGCTAAGAATTTGCCTTCTATTACAGAGGTCATAGGTTCAATCCCTGGTGGGGGAACTAAGATCCCACAAGCCATGAAGCCAAAATAAATAAATAAACAACAAAATAAATAAATAAAAAACATTCTACAAAGTTAAAAAAAATTCGATTGACCCCAAGTGACAGGATAAAAGGAACTTAGAAGAATTTTTTTAAAAAGGAAGAAATGGGAAAAAAATTTAACAGAATTCAGATTAAACCCACTCATACCAATACCTACATTAAATATAAATCCAATTAATAGGTAGAATTATCAGCTTAGATAAAAAGCAGGATTTAGTTCTGTACTGTCAGCAAGTGATGCATTTTAAATATTAAGGAACCAGACAGGTTAAACCAAAGAATAGAAAAAAGATGTAATATGCATATGTTAAGCCTAGGAGATCTGGAGTGACAAAACTAATGTCAAAGTGGATTTCAGATAGGGAGTATTACTGGGAATGTACAGGGACATTTAATCATCATAAATAACATGAATCATCAGTTTGACTTTCTAACCCCCAATGCATGTAAATCTAGGAACAGTTTTAATGTGGATCGTGTTTCAATAAAGATGCTAAAAATGCACGTTTAAAAACCTAGTAAAATTAAAAGATACACAAATCTACAAATTACAGTCAGAAGTTTTAATATCCTTTCCATCAGTAATGGCTAGGATAATCAGACAAAAGATCAGCAAGGATGAAGAAAATTGGAACAGCTTGTTCTAATTGACAATTTAGAAGCACTGAAGGCAACAATGGGGCGTCCCAGGTGGCAGAGCGGTAGAGGATCCACCTTCCAATCCAGGAGGCGCCAGACACGTGGGTTCACCCCTGGGTTGGGAAGATTTCTTAGGGTAGAAAACAGCAGCCCACCCTAGTATTCATGCCTGGGAAGTTCCCTGGACAGAGGGGCCTGGTGGGTTACAGCCCATGGTGTCACAAAGAGTTGGACATGGCTGAACACACAACACACACACACATATGCAACAACTCTTGATTCTGTTATTTTCAAATGCACGTGGGATGCTTATGAAGAAGATAAGCTGTATGCTAGGCCATGAAGTAAATCTCAATAAATTTGAAAAGATTAGAATCTTGCAAATAACATTTTATGATCCAAATGGAATTAAATTAGACTCAGTAACACTTAGGTACCATGAAAAGTTTCAAACTACTTTGAAATTAAACAGTTACTTCTATGTAATTCATGGATCACAGAAGAAATCACAAGATAAATCAGAAAACATTTCAAAGTAAATTACATTACAAACATGACATGTGTTTGTGGGACACAGTTAAGGCAGTCTTTAAAGAGAACTTAATAGGTTAAAATTTTTTATATTGGAAGAGAAGCAAGATCTAAAACCATGAATCTAGTTCTATTAAGAAACTATGGGAGCTTCCCTGATGGTCTAGTGGTTGGAAATCCACTTGCTGATGCAGAGATGTGCTTGATCCCTAGTCCGGGAAGATTCCACATGCCTCGGATCAACTAAGCGCATGCACCACAACCATTGAGCCCACACTCTAGAGCCCATGAGCTGCAACTGCTGAAGCCCATGTTCTCAGAGTTCATGCTCTGCAATAAGAGAAACCACCACAGTGAGAAGCCCTGGCATTGCAACAAAGAGTAGCCCCTGTTTGCTGCAGGTAGAGAAAGTCTGCATGCAGCAGCAAAGACCCTGTGCAACCAAAAATAAATGAAAATAAATCAATAAATCTTAAAAAGAGAAACTATGAAAAGAACAAATTGCACCCTGAGTAAGTAGTAAGACTAAAATAATAAAGATAGAATTCAGTAAAGCAGAAAGAATACAGAAAATCAGCAAATACTTGGTTATTTGATACTTTCATATCATAAAGACCCAGGTTCAATCCCTGGGTCAGGAAGATCCCCTGGAGAAGGGAATAGCTGCTCACTCCAGTATTCTTGCCTGGAGAATCTCACTGACAGAGGAACCTGGCGGTCTACAATCCATGGGGTCACAAAAGAGTAGGACATGACTTAACAACTTTCACTTTCACTTTAACTCCTTATCACAAAGACATATGTAGAACTATTAATTGTTAATAATAAAAAGACACTCAAATTTAAAAATAAGCAAAAGTCATGAAAACTTCACAAAAGAAGACATATAAGAGCATCAGGAAAATATAAATTAAACCCGCAGTGTGATACCACTTTACATCCACTAGAATGGTGTTGTTGTTTAGTCACTAAGACATGTCCAACTCACAGACTGTAGCCCACCAGGCTCCTCTGTCCATGGGATTTCCCAGGCAATAATACTGGAGTGGGTTGCCATTTCCTTCTGCAATCCACTAGAATGGTTCATATTAAAATGACTGTCAACCACATACGTTGGTGAAGAGGTGAAGCAACTTTTACTCCGATGCTTACTGGTGGGGGTTAAAATGGTTAAAACTAGTTCGGAAAATATGTTTGAAGTCATGTATCTAACCTCTGACCCGGCAGTTTGACTCTGAGGTATTTACCCAAGAGATGTCAAAACATACGTCCACAAAAAGACCTTCCCAGGTCAAGGAACTCTTTCCACATCTGCTGTTGGTATCAGTGGCTGATGGCTCACAGCTGCTCCCTCTCAGGAGACTTGTCCTCAGCTGATTGGTGCCATCTCATTCAAGAAGTTTTACCTCCACACTCCGAGGGGTCAGCACAACTGATGACTGATACAGGGTACAGAAGGCAGCCCCCTTGTCTCAAGGATAATCCAAGACTTGACCTAAGACCTCACTCTTACTCTGCTTCCTCTGTCCCTTATAGGTGTCACCTGAGACCACCTGAAATAAATTATCTCCACCAGAATCCAGGTATCAATCAGGCTCTGCTTCTGGGACCTAACCTAGAATAGCAGGTCACAACTCTGAGAATTTCTTGTACAAGAATGTTTTATTTTTGTTGTTTAGTCACTCAGTTGTATCCAGTTCTTTTGTGAACCCATGTACTGTAGCCCACCAGGTTCCTCTGTCAATGGAATTTCCCAAGCAAGAATACTGAAGTGGGTTGCCATTTCCTTCTCCAGGTGATCTACCTGACCCAGGTATTGAACCCACTTCTGCATTGGCACGTATTCTTTACCACTGAGCCACCAATGTTTATAGAAGCTTTATTTGTATAAACCCCAAATTGGGAGGGGCAAAAACCTACAAATGTCCATTGACTGCAGAATGGGTAAATAAACTGTAGTATATCTTATTAAATAAAATTGAACTGAGTTCTATAGAAGACGATAGAGTAGACTTGAATTGAATTGAATGGAATTCTGCTTACAGAACTGAATACCATTCAGCCCTCAAAATGAATGAACTACTGATGCACACAACATCATGGATGATTCTCAAGAGACAAAAGCACTGCAACAAAGCAGGTTCATGGGACACAAGGTTAATCCACAATCGGGAAATGTATCAATTTAATGCCCCGACAGAAAGTTGTTGGCATCATCTCAGTAGTTTCCACATCTATTAGTGATTAAAAATGCACTGGTAAAATAAGAAGAGATGATACTGAATTCTTTTCTCTCCTCCCTTTCAAATGAATACATATATATGTATGTATGTGTGTGTGTGTAACACATATATTTAGCATTGACTGAAGAGTTTATTCAAGTTTTTCTGTAACATTGTACTATATATAATATATATTATATAATTGTATTTGTGGTCTGGCTAAGTTTTCAGCTTTTTTTTTTTTTCAACTGCAGTACAGTTGCTTGGTTCAGTGGTAAAGAATCCACCTGCCCATGAAGGAGATGCGGGTTTGATCCCTGGTTCAGGAAGATCCCCTGGAGAAGGGAATGGCAACCCACACCAGTAGGCTTGCCTGGAGAATCCCATGGACAGAGGAGCCTGGCAGGCTACAGTCCGTGGGGTCGCAAAGAGTCAGACGTGACTTAGCGACTAAACAGCAATAGTTGATTTACAATGCTGTATCAGTTTCAGGTGTTCAGCATGTGATTGGTTCTACACATAGTCCTTTTCAGATTCTCTTCCCTTCTAGGTCATTATAAACTATTGAGCATAGTTCCCTGTGCTATACAGAAAGCCCTTGCTTATTGTCTATTTTGTATAGTGTGTATATGTTAATCCCAACCTCCTAATTCATCCCTCGCCCACTCCTTTCCCCTTTGGTAACCGTAGTTTGCTTTCTATGTTTCAACTTTCTCTTGAGTAAATTTTCCTAATATATGGGTTTTTTTCCCCACACATCTGCTTCACTAAGCTTTAACTTTTTTCCTTTTTTTTAGTATGAGTGCTTCACTTCCTAAATCAGTTATTTTAATCTTCTTTCCAGTATATTACCCAATTTATTTAGATGTTAATATTTAAATTTTTTTCTATATTTTTTCTATTATTACATCCTTTCTTACTAATAATTATAACTCCCTTTTAGGGGAGTTTTGGCTGGAATAAGCAGAACTTTACCAATTTTATTTACTTTTTTACCAGCCTTAATTATTGATTTCATTTTCTTTTTAAAATACTTTTTCAGATTTTATATTCAATAATTTTTTCTCTTGCATTTTGTAACTTCATTGCCCAATTTCCATCTTATTAACTTGATCATTTAATTTAGTTTTCCTTATTCTTTCTTGAAATGAAAGCATTTAATCTATGATTTACCTCTGACTATGGTTTTGACAAAATTTTGAGGTTTTATGAGTAATGTTCTCTGTTTTGTTTTTGCTTAAAAGTTCTCTCGGTGAATTCTTACTATCCACTTTGCACAATATCTGTAGGACAATGTTAGCTTCATTTCCCCTATTTCTAAGTATTTAAAATTTTGTTGTTATTGCTACATTTTGTCAATTTCAAGTTTTATTGCTTTGTAACCACATAAGATAGCCTATACATTCTTTTCCTTTTAGAAATCTTTGAAGGTTTTTTGTATTGTAGATTTTGATAAATTTTTAAATTCCCCCTGAGGATTTGTAAAGAATATGTATTCTCCATTGGTTAAAAAGTTTGACATATCTAGTAAATCAACCTTATTTCTTTTATTATCCAATTATGCATGTTATGTCTACTTGACCAAATCTGGTGTGTTAGAATCATCAATGTTCATATTTCTGTTAATGCTGTTTCCACTTACGAAAATTTTTACTTTATATATTGTGAAGACAGTTCATTTGACAGATAAAGTTTCATGTAATTATATTTTTATTGAGGTTGGGAATTATTATCAAACTGAAATGAATTATTTCCTCTTTAACACATTTTGCCCTGTATTTAATGCTAATGGTAATGCTGTCACTTTGTTTTCTTTTTTTGCTCAAACTTACCTAATATGTATGTTTACATAACCAAATATATTATATTACCATTAGCATTAAATGTATATATATGTATATATGTGAGTGTGCATGTATTTAATTTTTTTCTGTGAATTTGCTTTGGGTATGTGTTTCTTACATTCATCACATAGCTGAAATTCTTAAGTATGATTGTGATTTTAAAAATATTTTGAAATAATTTTAGATTAACAGAAGATTCAAAGAGGTTATAGAGAGTTCCTAGTCATTCTTTACCCAGCTTACGCTAATCCTACCATCTTACATAACCACGGTTGGTACAGCACTATTAACTAAATTAGTACTTAATCAGGGTCTCACCAGTTCTTTCACAAATGTTCTTTTCCTGTTTCTGGATCTCATCCATGGCTTAGTTGTCATGTTTCCTTGGTCTCCCCATTCTGTGATCATTTCCTCATCTTTCTTTGTTTTTTCATATCAGCACTTTTGAAGAGCACTCCAAAGGTATTTTGTAGAATATTCCTCAGTTCAGGTTTGTCTCATGTTTTCTGATGATGATATTGAGCTTATAGATTTTGTGGGGATAATATTATGGAGACGGTGTCTACTCATCACATGTGATTCAGAAAGTGCGTGGTATCAGTGTGACTTGTGAAGTGAAAGTCATTCAGTCATGTCTGACTCTTTGTGACCCCATGGACTATACAGTCCATGGAATTCTCCAGGCCAGAATACCGGAGTGATTAGCCTTTCCCTTCTCCAGGGGATCTTCCCAACCCAGGGATCAAACCCGGGTCTCCTGCATTGCAGGCAGATTCTTTACCAGCTGAGCCACAAAGGAAGCCCTATCAATGTAATTTAGCTGGTGATGTTATAATTGATAACTTGCTAAAAAGAATGTCTTCCAGGTTCTGAACTAGAAATCATTCTTTTCCCTTTCTATATGCTATTACTAGAAAGAGTCACCAAGTCCAGCTCAAATTCAAGGGGGAGAGAAATGAAGACCTGTCTCTTGAAGGCGGAGTCATCATTTGCAGGTATAATCTAAAGCCACTACAGTAAATAACAATACAATGGGAAGAACTTGGAGGTTATGCAAATATTCTGTTTTTAAAAAATGCTTAAGGTTTCACCCACTAATTTTAGCATTCATCTGTGGATCTTGCCCACAGCAATTACTGTGGTATTCTAACTGTGATATTTTAATCCCCTCATTCCTTTTACATTTATTAATTGGAATTCTTCTGTAAGGAATATTTGTTCTTTCTCCTCTAATTATAGTGAAGGACAGGGGAGCCTGGTGTGCTGCAGTCCATGGGGTTGCAAAGAGTCAGACACGACTTAGTGGCTGAACAACAACAAACCTCTTATTATTCATTTATTCAATTGGCTCTTTATATCAGTATGAACTTGAGGATATTTATGTTATTCTTCGGGTTATAACCCAACGCTAAATGCTCTCGTTTGTTTTGTTGTTCATCTTGTTCCAGCTTGGTCGTTGGGCTCTCTTCTGGGTTAACTACCATGTCTTTCTGACCTGCCTTATCTATCTATCCATCCATCCATCCTTGCATCCTTCTATCCATCCTTCCATCCATCCATCAATCCATCCATCGGTCTGTTTGTACTTCATTGCTTTCTGGTACTATGTTACCCTCCAGTCTTATCCTGTATTTCCCCTGTTTCAGCCTGAGAATCAGACCCCACCCTCCTCAACTTCTATATGTGCTTAGTCGCTGAGTCATGTCCAACTCTTTGTGACCCCACGGACTGCAGCCCGCCAGGCTCCTCTGTCCATGGGGATTCTCCAGGCAAGAGTACTGGAGTGGGTTGCCATGCCCTCCTCCAGGGGACCTTCCCAATCCAGGGATAGAACCCAGGTCTCCTGCATTGCAGGTGGATTCTTTACCAACTGAGCCACCAGGGAAGCCCCTTGTAATTGCCAGGAAGATGCAAATCAAAGCTAGAATCAACTATTGCCCAAGCAGTTTTCAAGTAGTCCCTGAGGTACAGTTGTTCTTTTTGAAAACCCCGATGAATGCCAGAGAGCTAAATCTGGCCCTGCTGACGTCATCCAGCTGAATTTACCCAAACGGGAGCTGATAACCACAGCTAAAATTAGGGTAGCTGTGAACGACGTTACTGATGTCAGACAGAGGCAGTAAGTGGCCCTTAATCTGGGGACGGGATGGAAAACTGGCTGGTATTTTGGTCTCATTACAACAGCTGAGTCAACGTCAGTACAAAACACTGGCTGGAAAGTGGTGGTGAGGCGGGCTCTTCTATCCCCAGGCAAACACGGTGGAGACGGTGTGCTTTTAGGGCTTGGCCAGGATGGCTTTGTCTGTGCTTGTGAGCCTGTGTGCCCGACTCTGGCACGGCCAAACCCCTCCCGCGTCTGAGCCACCCTTACCTACTCCTGTTGGTCATCTTTGCTCACTACTCTCAGCGTGCACTATGGATTCTGCGTCTGAAAAGGAGAGTGATGCCGGCAGGAGATTATGACCGAGGCTGCTGGTTTCAATTCAGTTGTGCACCCCAGGGTCGTTCTAGAGCAGGAGTGAGTGGGTGAGAGATTTCATTGTGTATGCGATGGAACTTGGGATCCACAGCCTCCAAACCTGCAGGTCCTTCTCGGCCCCTCCAGTTTGGGGAACTCAGATTCCTCAAAGCACATCTGGAAGCTTTTACTACATTTGTCTGTGACACTGGTCTGCACCCCTGCAGGAGACTGCTTTGTTATCAGGAAGTCTAGGTTTGGGTCCTGGGGCTTCCTCTATGAGGTCTGAGAAGATTCTTCCATTTCTTCAGTGTAGAATAGGGACCATAACCCTGGTCCTACCCCCAGAAAGGGCTGTTCAGAGGCTCAAATGGTAGACAGAACATGTGTGTGTGTGGAGAGTGGCATTGCCACTCACACGTCCTGCACTGTGGGACAGGATGGTTCCTGAGTTCAGGAAACAGCCGCTGGGCTCTGACCAAGGGATGAGAATCCCCACGTTGGTCCCTGGCAGGTGTGAACTTGGAAAGCTGCTTAATCACCGAGCCTCAGTTTCCTAGGAAGGGGACGCTGCCAGTCCTTGCCCTAAAGCTGTGTTGCAAAGTTAATGCACGTAAATCATATTTGTTTGTGTCTGGCATAGAGCAAGAGTAATTAAACAGACCTTATTGACTGGTGCTATTATCTAGCCCTAGGGCTTCTCAGGTGGCTCAGCAGTGAAGAATCTACCTGCCAGTGCAGGAGATGCAGGAGACATGGGTTCGATCCCTGGGTCAGGAAGATCCCCTGGAGAAGGAAATGGCAACCGGCTCCAGTATTCTTGCCTGGAAAATCCGATGGACGGAGGAGCCTGGTAGGCTGCAGTCCATGGGGTCGCTAAGAGTCAGACACAACTGAATGACTTTGCTTTCACTTTTCACTTTCATGCATTGGAGAAGGAAATTGCAACCCACTCCAGTGTTCTTGCCTGGAGAATCCCAGGGGTGGCAGAGCCCGATAGGCTACCGTCTGTGGGGTCGCACGGAGTTGGACACAACTAAAGCAACTTAGCAGCAGCAGCAGCAGCAACAGGGCTCCTGCCTCTGTTGCACAACTTGGACTTTCAGAAAGGTCTTACTCCTGGATCTTTCCAGACTAATTGGAAGAAAGCCACAAAACCACCCTCTGACCGCCCCCATGACGTGTGTACCTTCGTGGATCCCACCTTATTTTTTGTTCAGTGCATCGCACAGCTTCTTTGCAATCACACTAGTGTTTTAAAACTGAAAGGGATATTTAGGCTCCCTCAGTCCAAATTCATCTTTTTGTAGAGAAGGAAATTGAGTTAGAAAGTTCAGATAACTTGACATAGAACAAAATTGATACTGGAGCCAGGCCTTCTCACCCCGAGGCCAGTGTTCTTTCTACTAAACCTTGAGATGTTCCTATAAATTCACAGGATTACAATGCTTCTTAATCTAGAAAAGACTGGCCTGAACCCTGCTTCTCACAACTTGTGGAAAGTCCCTCGGAAGGACTTTTCTGAGAATTCCCTGAAAGCTTGGATTCTTATTTCCTCTTGAGTCGGCTTCTTCTGTGAATTGCCTTTCCATCTTGTATCACACTGACCTTCTTTCATGGCGCACTGACCTCTTCAGGTTCATGTCACTTTAAATTCAGTTTTCAGTTTCCAAGTTCAAAAGTGAGGTCCCAGTTCCTGCATTTTCTCTTGCTTAGATTCTTCTCTTCTATCTTTCGAAATAGGCATTAAGAAACAAAAACAAATTCTTCCCATTTTCTCATGCAGAGCATTTTAACTCTCAGAAAGTTCAACCTCCCTTTGCCACTAAAGCTTAGAAGTTACCTTTTCTGAGGGCTTAGATTAAGCTTGTTCACCACCTCCTGACTGTGTTGTGCGAAGTGACTGCTGTGGCACCCTTAGTTACAAACGTCTCCTTAGCAGTTCCAGATCAAAGACTTTCTTGATAGTTCCGGCAGAAAAGCACCAGGGAAGACTCTTAATTGTCGTGACTCGAGTAGAGGAGATTTTATGGCCAGAGATGGGGCTTACTTTACCCAGACCTGTGAAGGTGGTACTGTGGTGGACTTTTCACATCCTAGCCATGTGAAAAGTGTTCCCTGTGGAGAAGAGGACTTCTGATACCAGAAGAGGTGGGGATGGTGTGCTAGACGAACAATAACAATGTCCACTTCTTCAGGCCACATTGAAACTAGAAGTCCTTGTCCTGGACCATTCTCCACACTGATGCTCAGTTAATCTTTCTGGCACACTGCTATTCTGAATGTCTCTCATATTCAACAACTTTCAAAGGTGTCCTGTTGCCTGGTGGATAAACCCGGGTTGAAGAGAGTTCAGGGGAAGCACTCAAGATTGTCTATGAACTATCCCTAGTTTATCTTTAATTTTGAATTCCGTATTACTTCCTGCCCTCTTTTTTTTTTTTTTTTTTTTGCATGTTTATTTCATTTATTTTATTATAGGAGTATAATTGCTTTAGAACATTGTGTTTTCTACCATACAACAAAGTGAATCAGCTATATGTATATGTCTCTGCCTCCATCTTGGACTCCCCCATCCCACCCCTCTAGGTCATCACAGAGCCTTGAGCTGAGCTCCCTGTGCTATACGGCCGCTTTCTACTGGCTATTTTACACACAGTAGTATATATATGTCAATGTTGCTTCTGCCCTCTTGATAAAGACACGCTTTGGGATGGAAAGTCTAATTGCTATCCCGTAAATACCCTTTGTAGGGTTCTGCACCTGGGGCATTGCACAAGTTTTCTTCCTTCATCTATAAAATCCCCACTGTCTACAAGGCACTTTCTAACTCCTTCTTTGTGAGACCTCTTCCCACCATCCAGGATAATAACAGATACCCATTTGAGATATATCATTTTTATATTTAAAAGTCATAAGTCACTCTCTGCTTACACTGTCTGCACCCCAGTTACTCTTCAGCAAAGTAAGAATGTTGGACTAGATGTAAGGTCCCATCTAACTCCAACATTTGACAGAAGAGCCTATAAAATTAAGTTTGAACCTGGTTCAAACTTAGGGTACCTGTGATTGTCATGATACATAAGAAGGAATATATATTGGTCTTGGTCTTCATTCTTGGCATAGACTTTTGGAATTTCCTAAGTGATAATAAGAGTGATAAAGATGAGAGAAGGAGCTTTTGTTATTCATAGAACAAGTCCCTTTCAACAGCACCTGAGTTTATATTAATAAGGTGACATTTGGAAGGCCACTAAGGATGGAGCTGGTTGCCAGGGAAACCAACCATATCATTAGAGGGTTGGAGCTTTCAACCTCCCACATGACCTCCACTTCTAGGGGGGCCAGAGGTGGAACTAATCACTGACGGCCAATGATTCCATTAGTCAAACGCCTACATAATGAAACCTCCGTAAACAAGCTGATGTAAGGGATTTGGAGAACTTCTGGTCTGGGGAGCATGTGGAGGTGATGGGGGGCAGTGCACCCAGAGAGGACATGGATGCTCTACCCCTTCTCACACACCTCGTCCTGTGCGTCTCTTCCATTGGGTTGTTCCTGAGCTGTATTTTTTTTATAATAAACTGGCCATCTAGTAAATGAACTGGTTTTCCTGAGTCCTGTGAACCACCCTGGCAGATTATCAGAGGAGCCGGTGGGAGAAATTCTAGATTTATAGTTGCCAAGACAGAAATACAAGAGGGGTGGGACTTGTGGTTTGCCATCTGAGTGGGGCCGATCTGGTGGGACTGAGCTGTAGGAAATGAAAAATAATTTCCCCTCTGCCCTTCAGGTTCTTGGCTGAGTATCTCCTGTAATAAAAGATAGACTAACAGGAGAAAGAGTCGGATATGACTCAATGACTAAACAACAATAGGAGAAAAGCAAATAGAAGTTTAATAGCATATGTGTTCTATGTTTTATGTGTTATATGTTATATAACATAGTCATTCAGTTGTGTCTGACTCTTTGAGACCTCATGGAACTGTAGCCCATGAAGCTCCTCTGTCCACTGGGATTCTCCAAGCAAGAATACTGGAGTGGGTTGCCATGCCCTCCTCCAGGGGATCTTCCCAACCCAGGGATCGAAGTCAGGTCTCCCAAATTGCAGGCAGATTCTTTACCATATGAGCCACGAGGGAAGCCCAATAATATGTATACTTCCTGTATATATGGGAGATAAACGGGAAAACTGAGTAACTCCTTCAAATGGTTGAAACCTTAAACACCAGTTAAAGACAAGAGAAGATATTGGGAAGTAGGGAGTCAGTTAAAGGAGGTGGCCAGAAAAAAGGCAGTAAGCAAGGATCAGGTTGCAAATGAAGATTCCCCTTGTAAATGTAAATTTCCTTCTCAAAGATAACTCCTACTGTGTTTTCAGAGTTTCGCCTGTTTTTGCAGCCTCTCAAAAATGAACATCTCAAAGAATCTCCATGCCAAAGTGGCATATTTAGGGCCTCTTCTGCTCCCATTACCCTGTGGGTTCTGATGCCATCTCTACACAGGTAGTATCAGATGGAGTTGAATTCTAGGAACCTCAGCAGAATTAGTCAGTGTGGGAAAACCCACAGGTTTGGTGACCAGAAGTGGTGTGGATAGAAAGAAGTGGGGGAAAAAGTTTTCCTGTAGTTGGAGCACAGAAGTGTTCCCTTTCAATGCCAAAATATAAAATTGCATTGCAAATTACACCCACTCTGAGAAAGACATGGTTTGCCCCCAATGATGGCTATTCCTCTTCAGGTGTGATTTTGCACTTTGTTTTCAAGATATAAATATAAACCTACCTTTCACAGTGTTCATTTTCCCCTTAAAAATAAGCAGAAAAAGCAGATTGAATGCCAGCCTCTCTGCCTCTTTTCGAAGACTTGAAATAAAATCCTTTTTGATACATGTCTCCTCTACAGTCGAGTCAGTCAACCTTCAGAACTACATGTGTTCATTCATTTACCTTTGTAGGAGGTGACAAATTCTACCAAGAAAACAAGCAGCAAGGTATTTTGGATAATAGTACCAGTTTAGAAATTTGCATACAAAGTTAGAAATTTGCATACAAGTGATTTTAAAATTATGGTTTATTAAGCATTCCCTGGTGGCTCAGACTGTAAAGAATCTGCCTGCATTGCAGGAGACCCAGGTTGGACACAGGGTCAGGAAGATCCCCTGGAGAAGGGACTGGCTACCCACTCCAGTACTCTTGCCTGGAGAATTCCATGGGCACAGGACCCTGGAGGGCTATAGTCTGTGAGGTTGCTGGACACGACTGAATGACTAACACTTTACATATGAATTCCTTTCCAAGAAATGGGCTATGCACAAAGGTGTGATGAACATAAGCATCCTCGTTTCCAACATTTCACTTTGCAGCTCCATTTACTTGGAATGATCTGGCACCAAATGATATTGCACACATATTTCCTCCTCGTGAATATACTTAAGACACTAGAGAGGAAGATGGGACCGTCTCAGTCTGATTGTGGGGGGAAATGTGAGGGTGCACGAAGGGTCAATTTACAGCTGAAGTCTATGTTTTTTATTTTGTTCTGCAGTCAAATGAGCTTCACATTATCTAGTCCCAAGGTATTCCTCCAACTGAAGTGTCAGGAGGTATCATTATGTTGTCATCTGCTCTGAAGATCATATTAGTAAACACTGGCAACTCAATGGGTCGCACACATCTCTCTGGCAACGCTGATGACTTTATGACCATTTACAGTGTCCCCTCGCCGAGGTTGCTCGTTAATCTACATTTACACTTGATCTTAGGCAAAAGGCCGAGAAGTGATAATCTAGGTTTACAGATGCCCAGTGGTTGATGGGGTTGAAATGCTGCCCTTGGTGGGACACACAATGGCCCCAAATCAGACTGTGGAGCAGAAACAACAAGCCACCCTCTAGGTTGTGGGTGGAAGGCAGCGACTTTATTTTATGAATTCACATATCTGTAGGCTGCTGATAAGGTCTGCACGCTCATATTTTTCTAACAAATGCTTCTCATAAAAAAAAAAAAACTTAAGAAAACCACATAGATACAATTTTTCTTTCAATATACCATAGCACATGTTGTGATCTATAAATCAGCCCACCGAGCGCATACTACCTGTGGAGTCTTTGTTACTCCACAAGGAGAAAGGTTACTTAAATGCTCAGTCTCAGTTTTCTATAAAATAGGGATTCATCTATTCACCCATTTGTTCATCCACACCTCCCTAAGACTGGGAACCCAAGTCTCTCGCATCTCCTGCATTGGCAGGCAGATTCTTTACCACTTTACCACCTGGGAAGCCCACCTAGACTGGAGGGTTCTAGAAAAGTAAGAACTCTATCATCTAAGTGTTCTTCTCTTTTTGAATGCTTACTTATTTATTTATTTTTATTTTTACTGGGCTGGGTCTTCAATGCTGCAAGGGCTTTTCTCTAATTGTGGCAAGCGGAGGCTACTCTAAGTTGCAGTTCTTGGGCTTCTCATTGCCATGGCTTCTCTCATCGCAGAGCTCTGCCTCTGGGGTGCACACACTTTAGTACTGCGGCTCCCAGGCCTTAGAGTACTGGCTCAGTACTTGGTGTTCATAGGCTCACTTGCTCCAAGGGATGTGGGATCTTCCTGGACCAGGGATCAAACCTATGTCTCTAGCATTGGCAGGCAGACTCTTCACCACTGAGCCACCAGGGAAGCCCCTGCTCTTTCTTCCTTACCCAGTTCTTTCTCCCTGGCATCTGATCACATTCCTACAGCTGGGCATGGTCCCACATTCTCCTGTACTGCACTTACCATTAAGGTGACCACCTCTGATTTTCTCATGGATGTCACACTAGTAGCAGCCCGTTTGAATCCCTGCCACAAAAGGTCACAGTTGGCAGCAGTAAACTTCCTATTATTTTAACAGTCCATCCTCCTCAGCCTCATGATTTGTCCAGGGTCACTAGCTGGGGTCCCCTTGTTCATCCAGAGTGCCTCCTGCCTTCCTCATGGCAGCTGGCATTCAAACTAACTCTGAAAATCACACAGGCCCTTCATAAGAGACCACAGGCATCAGCCACGGGGGAGACAGATGTGGCCACGAAGTCCAGGAGTCTCCAGGCTGGGGCTGGAAACGCTACTTAAGGAGCAAGACGGAGCCTCAGTCACAGGCAATGGCTGTTGTGAGAAATGTCAGGCCAGAGGGATAAGCAGAAAGGGAGGCCAGGGCAGGGATGCCAAGGGAGGATGTGAAAGAGATGCTGACGACGGAGAGTGAGTCAAAGCACTCAGGGCCATTGAAAATGATAATGACACTGAACTTGCTGAGCTCCCACCATGTAGCAGGCGCTGTGCTAAGCGCTTGTCACGCATCATCTTATGTAATCCTCAAAACAGCTCCAAAGGGTGTTATTACCCCCACTTTAGAGATGAGAAGACTATAGTTCGTAGCTAGGTATCCAGACCACACACACAGGCAGTCAGTAAGTGACAGAAGCACAAGTCAGACTCAGCTGTTTGATGCCAGACCTCAGGTCCTTAAACACAGTAGCATAGCCTCTCCCCACCAATGGCTCAGTGGGTAAAGAATCAACCTGCAATGCAGGAGACAGGTTCAATTCCTGGGTTGGGAAGATCCCCTGGAGAAGGAAATGGCAACTCCAGTATTCTTGCCTGGGGAATGCCATGGACAGAGGAGCCTGGCGGGCTATAGTTCACGGGGTTGCAAAGAGTCGGACAAGGCTGAGCAACTGAGCACTCACAGCCTCTCCTGAGTCAAGATCAAGAGGAGAGTCTGGACAAAATATGTTTTTCTTATTACAGATTTTAGTTACCACAGTACTGCAGTGGGCAATCTTGAAGACAAAACTTGGTGAATATATTTAATATTTTCCTAAGGAAAAATTCTCAGAGATGGAATTTCTGGTTTCCAGATAAAATTTTTTAAATGTTTGCTCCTCTTTGCTGAACTATACACTGCAAGTTCTTATTTACTCACACTTTGCCTAATTCTTACCAACACAGAAAATTATCAAATTTTTTTTAAAAAAAATAACATTTTCTTAGTTTAAAAACAATTTAATTCTTTATTTAAAAAAATAAATCTTGTCCAAATTTTATAGCTATAATATCCTAATTTTTCTGAAAACATAATTTTTAGAAGTCAATAAATTTAAAAAATTCCTTGTGCTATTTAATTCATCTTTTTTTAAAGTTGAGGTGTTTTCTCAGGCATGTTTTGCATTAAAAAAATAGTAAGAGGTACAAAACTAAATTCAAATCAAATCAGGACCTCTTTGAGTACCAGAACTTGCTGAAACTGGCACCCAGAACTGACCTTAACCTTAAATTGGATACAGTCCTCAAGGCAACATTCTTGTGAATGGATCTGTTTATGCCATGAAGCTTCCACAGGAATGTGTTTATTTTAGGAGAAAAAATTAGGAAAAAAAAGGAAATTAAAAAAAAAAAGCCTCCTCCAAAAACCAGTTGTCCTAGTTTTTACTTAATGTCGTTTCTTTTCCTATCAAACTTGTGTTTCTGTTTTCCGTAGAAACAAAGAAAGCCAGGCCAATGCAACACTAGCTGACCACTTACAATGTCACAGGTCCACTACTGTGTCCTACAAATTCAAAGATAATTCAAAAACACCTATGCCCTCAAGAATTTCTGAATCTCATGTAGGAGACAAGCAAGCCAAGGTGCAATTGTTGCAATAAAGGTTTGAAAGATGCACATAGTAGAGAAGAGTCACCAAAAGGGGATGGAAAGCAGCCGTCTCCAACAAAAATCACAATGGGGAGGCCAGTGTCACAGAGTGAATGCAGCTCTGAGCTGACGTCAGGGGGAAGGGCGTGAAACAGCCTGGAGTGAGGACAGCTGGAGAGAATGACCAGAGATCAGGCCATGGTGATGGAGAAACGGGGATGCTAAGAGTCAGGGTCGCACCCGACGGCCCAGGGGCCCCATCCGACCTCCGCCCAGTCTGGTCCAGCCTGCCAGCTGGGAATGATTTCCACAGCTTTAAGTGTAAATTGCAAGCATGGCTATTAGACTTTTCTGTGAGAACTGCCACTCGATTTTGCTTCTTGGTCCACAAAGCCTAAAATATTAATTGTCTGGCCCTTTTACAGACACATTTTGTCAACTCCTGGCGAGTTTTGTGTCCTAAGCTCAGAATGTCAAATTCTACCCTGTGGGTGACAAATGAATGAACATGTTTTCCATTAAAAATTTTATATAATAAATTGTATATTAAATAATTATACATCATAAATATAATTATATATTCTAAATAAATTATGCATGGGATGGTGCATGGTAAGTCACTTCAGTCATGTCTGACTATTTGTGACGCTATAGACTGTAGCCCACCAGGTTCCTCTGTCCGTGAGATTCTCCTGGCAAGAAGACTGGAGTGGGTTGCCATTTTCCTCTCCAGGGAATCTTTCTGGCCCAGGGATTGAACCCTTGTCTACTACACTGGCAGGCAGATTCCTTACCCCGGAGCCACCTGGGAAGCCCTCTTTGAATTCCTATTTGGGCAATAATTGGACCTGACCACCTCCTCACTGGATGCTCAATGAGGAGAAAGAGCAGCACAGAGACAAACCTATACCTCTAGTATCCAGACTTCACTCTGTCCCTGCTTACCCAGTCAGTTCAGGCTGAGAGGGAGACTGGTTCTCACAAACCAAATCACAGGGCTGTGGGAGGGAGGTTCAGCCACAACAACGGCTGGTTTCTCTCCAGCTTCCCTGGAAAGCATGGGAACACTGTGGTCTGAATCTTTCTGTAACAGCCCAGGCTCTCCCAAGCCCCTGTCTTTCCCTTGCCTTAACTGCTGTGCTCCAGGATGGAAAGACTCCAACCAGAGGCATGCAGGCTTCTAGAAGCTTCTTTTGTGTCCAGTTGCGTCTTTCTGAGATGCATGTGTGCTCAGTCGTGTCTGACTCTATCACCCCGTGCACTGTAGCCCACCAGGCTCCTCGTCCATGGAATTATCCCAGGCAAGAACACTGGAGTGGGTCGCCATTTCCTTCTCCAGGGGATCTTCCCGAACTAGGGATTGAACCCGAGGTTCCTGCATCTCCTGCATTGGCAGCTGGGTTCTTTACCACTGAGCCACCTCGGGAGCCCCTGAGTCTTTCTGACCTAATTGGCAAAATGAATACTCAACCTCCAGAACAGTAAAAGAATAGTATTAGTGAACTGTCATCTTTGAATATAGGCCAAATTCACTATTTACACCAACTGGTTCAAGCCTTGCCTCATAGCACTACTGGAATTTGAACAGAACCAGGTCAATGACAAGAGGTGGTCCCTGTTGTTTATCTGGTCAGGTCTAACAGCAAGGCTGGACACCACCTCCGCCTTAGGAAGGCTCACAAGAAGAGGAAGTCTTAGACCACGATAATACAACCTCATATCCTCGGGTTACTCTGCTCTGGTGCTCATCCAGGCTATGAGTAGCTGCTGGCTGGTGTTAGGTGGCTTCCTGGTCACTCTCCTTTGGGATAGCTCTCCTCCTGTGTCCCACTGCTGCCTAGCCACTGTCGTGATCTCTAGACACCATCCTGACTTCTCCCCGAACCTTGTGGAAAAGTTTCTCACTGAGCCCTCTTTCAACGCATCATCTGTTTGCATCTCTCTTCACAGGTGTTAAAGTGGCCTGATAAAGACAATATGGAGGAAAACACGGGGGCAACGATCAGCTCTGATTTTCTTGTTGAGGTCTTGTCCCTTCTGTGTTGTGGGTTGTGCTCTCACAATCTTTGAATTTGTTTTTCTACAGAAGACTAGATGGGCATCTCCAAGCTGTCATATAACCTCCAATCCTTCCTCTTATTGTCCTAATATACAGGGCAGAATTACAAATTGTCTTTTTGAATAACCTTAAATATCTCATGGTTCACCAGGGAAATTAGAAGAAAAGTATTTCTGCTAACATTACAGACTTAATTACGACTGTGCAGTTGGGGAAGATGACTCAGAAACCATAAGAACTGTCTCATATTATCCATTGATCTAATCAGTTGACATCACTGAAGTAGCCCATAAGGAGGACAAAGGTGCTATTTGTAAACCTAAAAATGAAAATGTAGAGAATATTGATCTGAGAACAAGCAAAACCATCCAAAGTTTGAACTCACTATACCTGGAATCACACAATCGATGTTCATCATTTTTGTTCAAAAATGTTAGCCGATGTGGCATCATAATGGAAAAGTGAATAATAATCCAGCGAGTACTCAGATTCTCAAGCAAAGTGAGGAAAGTGCAGAAGAGAGGAGAGGAGAAGGTACGTGAGTGTGTCTGTACTCAGAGGTGAAGTAAACCAAACTTAAGGACTTAACACAAGCACCACTTATTTGCTCATGATTCTGCAGATGCAGAGGGGTCCCATCTCTACTTCATGAGGCATTCGCTGGGGTCTTGACAAGGCTCATTCACCTGCCAACATGGCTGAGACTGGGCATCCAAGGTGGCTTTGTTTCCATGTTTGGCTCCTGAGCTGGGGTGGCTGGAATTGTTTTTCTGGTCAGACTACTTACATCCTGCCTCTGGGTTCCAGGAGAATGCAAGGGTTCATGGAGGGATGGGGCAGAAATTTCTGGTAGATTCTATTGATCAAAATGAATTAGAAGACAAGATTCCAGAAGAGGAAAGTGGACCTTACCTCCTGTAGGGAGGAGTGACTTGTGGGTCCAGGGGTGGGGGGTGGGAGGCATTGTTGGGAGCCATATTTGAACACAGATGTTTCTGTGTTGGAGTGCAGGCTAAGGACTTGCTCCTTGAGCAAATGCTAGTCAGGCTCCGCGAAGTGAGGCCTCATTTCAGTTGGTCCTCAACTTTGGCCAATAAGAACTGCAACTTTCAGCACAAATGACTCCCTCCACCCCATGCACTAAGAAACTTAAACAAATACTAACACCGTTCTTATTAGTTCAAGGCTCTGTCCCTAGGATACTGGCTTCGACTTCCTTAAATGCCTACCTGAGAAAACTTCGTGCTGCTGAAATAATTTACTGCTTGCTTTAGCCAAAACCTGGCCATAGGTCCCTGACATCTTTTCTTAGAGTGGTTACTCTAGAAAACTTGCAATTGCAAATTGTTTCTCAGATTCTTGAGGGTGTGTCTTCTACCACCTAAGAATGTCTTTCTCAAGGACTTGGGAGCCATTCATTGAAATGTAATCATCTCAAAGTGAGCAAGTAGGAGCCTAACTTTGATAAGTACCGGTTGGCCAACCAGAGGTTCCTGGTTAAGCCACAGACCAACCCTCTGCCTGTTTTTTATTTTTTTACAATTTTCCACTTTCCTGGCTCTCCTAAGTAACTGTCCTCTCCTCCTTCCCTCCCCTCGTCTTCCCTCCCTGTGCCCAGCACTGACTGGAGTTGAGCTCTGCCTCTCTCCTCTACTGCAGGAGCTTGAATAAAATCTGCCTTATAGTTTTTAACAAATGTCTGCTGAGTCATTTTTCTTTGAGAGTACTACTGGTAAAAGATGATGCTGTCTTGAATTATGGTATTTTACACTGAGGATACAGATAGATAGACAGAACTGAGATGTAGTTAGAAGCTGGGCCAAAAGCTCTTGGAGACTAAAAAGGGAGAAAGGGTCAAGAGTCAAGGATGAGGCTTAAGATTCAGACTTGGGTAACTCTAAGTTGGTAGTAGGATTCATTGAGACTGGGGACATGGGGGCAGGGCTCAGTTGGGTTCAACTCAGACATGCTGATTTGGAAAAGTCTTCCAATTGGAGATTCTCATTAGGCCATTGGACACATGAATGTGAAGCTCTGAAGACGTGAGCAGGGCAAAACTATCTAGAATCTTTGCATATTTCAGGGGCTAATTAAAGTCATGTGGGTCAATGAGAAAACTAGAGGGAATACTTTAAAGAAAAAAAGAAGGTTTCAGAGCTTTGTGTGCTTAGGTGGTCAGTCGTGTCCGACTCTTTGTGACCCCATGAACTGGAGCCCGCCAGGCTCCTCTGTCCATGGGGATTCTTCAGGCAAGAATACTGGAGTGGGCTGCCATGCCTTCTTCCAGAGGATCTTCCCAACTCAGGGAGTGAACCCAGGTCTCCCGCACTGCAGGCAGATTCTTTACTATCTGAGCCACCCGGGAAGCCCAAAGAGGTTGTTGGTGGTGGTTCATTCACTCAGTTGTGTCTGACTCTTTGCAACCCCATGCACTATAGTCCACTAGGCTCCTCTGTCCATGGGATTTCCCAGACAAGAATATTGGAGTGTGTTGCCATTTCCTTCTTCAAGGGAATCTTCCCGACCCAGGGATCGAACCTGGGTCTCCTGCATTGCAGGCAGTTTCTCTACCGACTGAGCCACTAGGGAAGCCCTCAGACCTTTGGGGATGAGCCAATAAAATATTGACCATAAAGAAAACAGAAGGGTTGGGCAGAGAGAAGGGAGGATGGAGTCAATGCAGGGTCTTTGGGTAGAGAGGGAGTCACTCGTTGGGTACCACTGATGTAACAGTCATGATGGAGGCTGGGCTTAAATGCAGCCCAGGCCGGGAGAAAAAGGTTATTCTTTCTGCTAGCTCCAGTGTCTCTGGGAAACAGGAGGACATTTTAGATGGCTAAGAATAAGAGCAGAGGTGACAAGACAGGAGGAGAGTAAAGATTTGAAATATCTGTTACAGGAAATGAGATCAAAAGTCAAACCAGGTCTGGAGATAAAGAGGTGAGACTTTTCATCGTGAAGATGGTAGGTACAAATAGAATGATGATCTCACTCAGGAAAACGTGCAGAATTTGGTAGAAACTGGGACTGACAGTAAGATTGTCAAGTAAAGAAAGTGACATACATGTACCTCAAGGTAGGATAAGCACCCTTGGTATTCTGTCTGTACAATAGATATGTTAGATGAATGTCTTTCATTTCCTGAATTTACATTATGAGTTCATCAAATAAGTTTTTCTAAATGAAGTGTGCCTGGCAGAGGAACACTCAGACTTTCGTGAATGGTAGACATTGGAGGAGGTGTTGGAAAGAGGGAGCCAGACGCCTTAGTCACCAAGAGAATAAAAGAGCTATCTACAGAATGAACGGAAAGTTCCAATGCTCAGCTGATTTCTAAGGTCAGTGGCTCATATCCACAAATATGATCTGAGCACCTACCTGGTATGAAGGGTGAACTTGAGATTCCTTGACCTCCTCCATTCAAAGTCAACCAGCCCAAACCCTCCTTAAATAAGGATCTCTCTCTCTTTCCATCTGATACCAGCAGAGCTGAGGTCACTTTTGGCTTCTTGCAGGCCTTCAAAATACATACACAGGAGTCCATGAAGTAGGACAGTTGATTATAAACCTCATCACTTGCCAAAAACGTGGGTGGTGAGCCAGGCTCCCTTACTCAGATCACACTCAGAAAACACAGAAACCCAAGCTGTCACATGACATTTGACTAAAGAGTGTTTACATTCAACGCTGGGCTTGTGTTCTTGCAATGAGGTCTCTTTCCATTTCTGAGTAGCCCTCTATTCAGGAAGCCAACGAGACATCACATCGTGCAGGAACCAGAAGTGAATACGTGCGCAACACTGCCCCCCACCCCATTCTTTTTGGAGGAGGCAAGTACTGCTTTTGCATTTGACAACTAAAATGCCTACAATATTAAGAATTGAATTGAATGCCAAGTTCTTCTAAATTAATCTACGAAGGGAGAAGTCTCCACTGTTGCTGCATAACATTGAGTTTTTAGGAAAACCAAACCAAAACAGAAACTCTGTTTTAAAGAAACAATGAGGTAAAGACCAGTCAGACACACAAACAGGTTGTTAATGGCATTAAAATATTAATCGCTATATGACTAACAAATACAACAGATAGATGGAGGGATGGATGGATATTGGGTGGATAGATGATAGATAATATATACATAGCTGGATGGATGCTTGGATAGCTAGATGAATTAATTGAAGGATAATTGATAGATACATGGATTGATTGATGACTAGATGAGATACATAGATAAAGGATACATGATATAGATAAATGATAGGTGAATGGAAAGATAGAAAGATATAGATGGATGGTTAGGTAGATACATGTGTGAATGAATGGATGGGTAATTGATAGATAGATGATATATACATGGATTGATGGATGAGTAGATAGAGAGAGATACAGATCAATCACAGCCAGCATTACCTGGCACTGAATACTGAGAGGTGAGTCAATCAAAACACAGTGAAAAGAGCTCTGAGTTTGGCCTTTTTGAGATCAATGCTTAATTTTGTGACCTGGAACCAGCACCTCAACTTCCTGAGCCTACTTTCCTTTATCTGTAAACTAGTTATGAGCATGGAGCTCTCATGGAGTTTTTAGTAATAGTACCATGATTATGAATTACTAACATTCTACTGATTATCAGTCATCAAGTTAAAAGTTTCATATAGAGTGTCCCACTTGGTTCCTAAGACAACCCTATGCGGGGAGATTATTTCACTAAGGCTCTTTTCAGACAAGGAATAGGAGGCACGAAGTTTTCCTCAGGGGTCTGAAATCACAGAGTCAGCAAGCTGAGAAGCTGGATCCCAACTCAAGTCTATCTCTGCTAAAGTCTGTATATTTTGGGGGGCTTCCCTGGTAGCTCAGCAGTAAAGAATCCACCTGCCAATGCAGAAGATTCAAGAGGCTTGGGATTGATCCCTGGGTTGGGCAGATCCCCTGGAGGAGGAAATGACAACCCACTCCAGTATTCTTGCCTGACAAATACCATGGACAGAGGAGCCTGGTGGGGTCGAAAAGAGTCGGTCGTGACTGAGCACATACACATCTGTTGTCTAAGGGTCTTGACCTCTTAGCATTTAGCATGTGACATTATTCTCAGATCTTAGTCCTACAGCCCTAGAAGGGTGCCCTCCTAGAGAGCAGAGAGGTAAATTATTCCAGGTCACACAGTAAGGAACAAAGCTAGACCACATTTCTTGGGCTTTAGAGTCCAGACTACCATGATGCTGCCCTCTACTGCTTCTTTTGTGTGCTGACTCTCCCAGGTTTCTCCAATTTCTGAAACTTTTGGTACAGACAGGGCTTCCTGACTTCTCCCCACTTCCAAGGCTACTTGACTGACTTCAGTTTCTGTGGACAGTCTACCTCCTGGCTTGTGTCTACTCAGTTCTCACGACCCAGCTTCAGCTCTTTGTGGTCATGCCTACCCATGGCTTCCCTGATAGCTCAGCTGGTAAAGAATCCGTCTGCAATGCTGATGCCTGGGTTGGGAAGATCCCCTGGAGAAGGGAAAGACTACCCACTCCAATATTCAGGCCTGAAGAATTCCATGGACTGTGTAGTCCATGGGGTCTCAAAGAGTTGGACACGACTGAACGACTGTCCACCCGCTCCCCCATCTCAGCTGTCACAGGGATTCCTCGGGTCATAGTATCCAGACCGCCAGTCCCTTGATGCGTCAAATGATTTTTGCCTTCATCTGTTCCCTCCTATGCTTTCTTTCTCCCACCTTATTTCTTTCCCATCCTGCATGGCCAAGCTTCTGGTGAGAGTTGGCTAATATGGTTTCTCTATTTCATTATCACTCAGTCTATAAAGACATGACTTAGCTTCCTTTGTCTCTTTATTCCCAGTAGGCACTACTGTGGGATAACGTGTGCAGTAATTGCATTTTTTTTCTTTTCTCTCGACTAATAGATCACCTGCTTTGGGGAAGCCTTGCCTAAATCAATATAACCGAGTGGGGCACCTCTAATAAATGCATCCATAACACCTGTAGAGTAAGTCCCCTACGAACGAACCTTCAAGTTGTGAGCTTTTAAAGATGCTAAAGTGTGTTCCATCAATGTCAGACGTGATTGGAATTGCAGCTTGCCTTCTGTCTCCTACTGCAGACAGTCTTTCAGCTCTTCCATCTCCCACCTCCTCTCCCTTCTCCAGTAACTCTTCTTGCCTGTTCACTCGATGCCAGCCCCTGTGTGCCAGCAGTTGTACTGGACTACTGTACTTTTCAAAGTACTGTGCTGTAAGATTGAAAATGCTTTCTTTATTTTTTTGCGATTGCTTGTTTTTATGTACATAGTATTTGTGTGAGAAATTTTACAAACCTATTACAGTATGGTGCTATATAGCCTATTGTGTTAGTTGGGTACCTAGGCTAACTTTGTCGGACTTATGTACAAATTGGACTTTGCAACATGCTCCCGAAATGGAACTCATTTGTATGTAAGGGGCTTACTGTACTCACCTGCCATAAATGTTAATCCTTACCAGAATGTAAATTCCTTGAGAGCAGAAATGATATTTTGTACACAAAGAAGTCCCTTTTACTTAGAAAATTTGCAAACAATAGGGGCTCCTCAAATCCTTCATTAGTTTTTCTTTTAGTTACATTTGACAGAAGACATCATGTGACTTTAAGTTGTACAACAGATTGATTTGAGATATATGTATATATATATATATGTATATACATATATCACAAATTTTGTTGTTGTTCAGTTGCTAAGTCATGTCTGACTCTGCAACCTCATGGACTGCAGCCTGATAGGCTTCCCTGTCCTTCACCATCTCCCAGAGCTTGCTCAAACTCATGTCCCTTGAGTCCGTGATGCCATCCAACCATCTCATCCTCTGTCGTCCCCTTCTCTTCCCACCTTCTATCCTTCCCAGCATCAGGGTCTTCTTCAATGAGTTGGCTCTTGCATTAGGTAGCCAAAGTATTGGAGCCGCAGCTTCAGCATCAGTCCTTCCAATACTTCAAACGTATCTTTGTTTATTCATCTGTTGATAGACACTTAAGCTGTTTCCATATCATATTTTGAATATTGCTGCTACTTTTTTTTTTTTTTTTTTTTTACTTTTTAAGAATTCGTCCATTTCATTTTGGCTGCTCTTGGTCTTCGTCGCTGCTTGTGGGCTTTCTCTAGTTGCAGTGAGCAGGGGCTACTCTCTCGTCACGGTGTGTGGGCTTCTCTTAATGTGGGGCATAGGCTTTAGCCACACAAGCTTCAGTAGTCACAGCGTGCGGGCTCAGTTGCCCCGCAGCATGTGGAATCCTCCCAGACAACGGATCAAACCCATGTCCCGCATGTGGGCATGCAGACGCCCAGCCACTGGACTACCAGGGAAGCCCAAAGTCTTTTTTTTGATGTGGACCATTTTTAGAGACTTTATTGAATTTTTTTTTTACAATATTGCTTCTGCTTTATGTTTTGGTTTTTTGGCCTCGAGGCATGTGGGATCTTAGCTCCCCAACCAGGGGTCAAACGTGCACCCTGCACATTGGAAGGCAAAGTCCTAACCACCCGACAGCCAGGGAAGTCCCTGTTGCTGCTATTGTGAATTAATGCTGGAGTGCTGTAGTGAAGAACAGCATGGAGTGTCCTCAAAAGATTAAAAATAGAACTAGCATACGACCTGGAGCAATCCCACTCCTGGGTCAATATGTGAAGGAAATGAAAACAGGTCACCAAAAAGATGTAAGCATGCCCATGTTTATTGCAGCATTATGTACAAATACTTGAGGGGATGAAGAAACAGACAAGAAAAGGATCCAAGTAGACTGGTAGGAAAAAAAAAAAACATCAAATGATAGGAAGAGAGAAAGGTTTTGAGAAGGCAGCGTTGCAGAATAAGCCAGACGGGGAGCAATAGGTGGAACTTGGCCCCAAGACATGACTGGGAGCCTTGCAGGAAGGGACTGAGGGTGAAACATCAGTGAGCAGTTGTCAGCGCAATTTTTACTTTCCAGAGGGAGAAGGGAGAACCAAAGAAATGCCTCATGTTGTTATTCATGAAAAGCGCTTAATGGCCAAGTGGGAACATTTGTTAGGGGAAAAATTGAAAGGAAGAGTTTAAAAGCTAAGACAGCCTGGTGACTATTTTCAAATAGCTTGCTAGAAGTCCAGGATAAAGGCATGCCAAGGAAGCAAAAGACCTGGCACTTTAAAGAAAACAACAAAAGCACACACAACACAACTCTTCATGGTCAACTGGCAAAATAAAATAGGTTTTTCTCCTGCCATTTTTCAAAAATGGAAAGGCAGGCTAAGTGAGGAAAACAGGAAGGCATACACTAGAAATTAGACATGCTTTAAAAAAAAAAAAAAAGAATTTAAGAGACTATTGGTAAGGGACTCCAAGGCTAAAAATAATGGACTCTTTATATCCACAGAAAGGGCGAGGTCAGCTAGAGGCTCGGGGAGCTGGGTAAATGGGTCTTGTGCAAAGTTGGAATTCATAGGAAGAATATAAACAATAATACAGCAAAACAATTTCAGTGACTGCTAGTCATACGCCAGGCACCATGACAAGTATTTTGTATACACGGCTTCATTTAATCCTCACCATTTCCTCCTATTCATTTCATTTTACAAATGAGTAAATTGAGGCACAGAGAGGTTGAGTATTTGCCCAAAATCACACAGCTGATAAGCAACAGATTTGAGATGTGAACGCAGGCTGGAGTCTAGAGTCTGCATCTTCTGTGCCTTTGACTTTGCTAGGAAATTACCAAAGAGATCAGAGTTGTTGGATCAATTCCTGGAAAATACACAGTGTGAACTGTCAAGGCAGATATAAATACAGCAGGTAAAGACATAGTTGACAACTATGTAGGGGTCATTGAAAAATTGTGGTGGTTTTGACACGCAGCCTCAGAGTTAAAGCAACGGTAACATGATCTATGCCTCAGCCCCAACCCATCCCTTACCTCCAAACTACCTAAACCCAGAGGAAACTACAGAGCAGTGAGTTCAGATTTCATACTAGATAAGTTGTTGTTGTTTTGTCAGTAATTTATGTCTGACTCTTTTGCGACCCCATGAACTATGGCCTGCCAGGCTCCTCTGTCCATGGAATTCTCCAGGCAAGAATACTGGAGTGAGTTGCCATTCCCTTCTCCAGGCAATCTTCCTCATCTAGGGATTGAACCCAGGTCTCCTGCATTGGCAGGGATTCTTTACCACTGAGCCACTGGGAAAGCCCACTAGATAAGTTAGTGCCACATATAACCAAAGTTAGTTATTGGCTACTTAAGCAAATGTCATCCAGCCTAGAAAAAGCCACAGCATGATTAGTAAAAAAGCAATACTTGCCTGTCTCATCAGCCAGGGCATGCTTCGTGTTTTAATTCATCTCTCTAAAGGGTTAATGAAAACTGGTAGATTTTGACATCATTTATTTATCTTGATGTTATTTGAGACCCTACCTTGTTCCAAAGGTGCTTAGGAGAAATGAATAAAACACAAGTTAAATTAAAAGAGAAAGCAAGAAAGAGGCAAAGATGGGAATAAAAACTATCACCAGAAATTGCTCTAAACCCTCCTTACTTTGGTCCACCACACATACAAACAAAAAGAAACATTGTCAGTTACATAATTTATAGTTGCAAAGAGATGAAAGCAAATCAGTTGCTCAGGAGAATCTATTTGTATTGATACTAATAGGAAGTAATTTATTCCAGGAATTCTTATAAAGAGGACCCTATGTAATGTAACTAACCATTTCTCATCCTCTATTATGATGGACACAGGGCCAAGTTTCAAAAAGCTATTTCTTATATTTAATATTGGTGGAAAGCATCAGAACAAAGCATTGTATTAAAAAAAAAAATCCCATAGAGGAGAGACTCTGACACTTTGAAATAGTTTTGTGCCAAAGATTTATTTATTTGAGTCATTAAAGAATTGCTAAATAATTTCTTTGTTACTTGGCAGGCAAGACTAGGGATAAATTGTCAAGTTTTCAGATGAAAAACTATGTTTCCCAGGAATGAAAACCATTCTACATGGTCTAGAGGGAAACATGTAGAGTGAACTCTTTGGGATGGGTAGTGGTGCTAAATTATCCGAGGTTGTATACATATTCATTTATTCATCCACCAAATTTTTATGAGATACTAGTATTTTCCAGGCAAATGTGGTATTAGGTTCTGGGGCTACATTAATCTTTGTCCTCATGGAAATTCCATTCTTGCTGATAAACCACAGGACTCTTTCATGAAACTGGACAGGATGGCAAAATACTGTCAGATGCTTTTAATGAAAAATGTGGGGTGGTTGCACTCTGTGTAAGAGGTGCATTCCTGAAAACCTTGCAGAATTCATTTTGCCTTGGGAATACATGTAGAAGTGGACTGGAGGAGCAAATTAAATTTGGGGACCATATAGTCTTTCAACTGTTATTACAGATTTTTGTTTTAAGACTGCTTTTTATTTCCCCAGCAATCTCTAATGCTTCTCTTCATAGTCTCTCAAAACTAACAGCAGAGCGCATGTTAATAGTCTGACCTGCTTCATAGTGTTTTATCACAGCTCACATGCTTCTGGAAGTTAGTGATGTCCAAGTGCAATGTTCAGCTGCAGCTCTAGCCCCACAACATAGTAAACGTTTGGATAGGATAGTTAAAGGAGTTTTTTTTTTTTTTTTTTTTTTTGAGATTCTATTAATAATAACAATACATAGTAAATTATAAATTATAATATTAATACTACATATTAAGTGAAATAGAATGGTTACCAAAATTGTGAGGAATATTGACACATGTTTGTTGCAACATGCTTCATAAAATACTGACAAAAATAATGTTTTTTTCTTAGCCAGACAAAGCTTCTTTTTCTTGTGGCAATGACAGAGGAAGTTATAATTGGGTCTGTCAGTCAGTTTTAAAATTTTTCAACCCATAATAGTTGTTTAAAAATTGAGATCTGTACATTTTGGGGGTATAAAATATGAATGTTAAATAATATTCTGTACTGAACTGTTTTAAATTTGCCTAATTCAAATTCACATAAAATGTGACTTTTTTGGAGCCAGACAGCCTTGACTCCTAGCTTTACCACATAAACCTTTGGCCAAGGTTCATACATCTTTAAACTTTAGAATCAGGAGTCATGAGTTAGGACACTAGGAAATAAATTAAACAGGGGAGACAGATCCCAGGAAAGAAGTACTGAACAATTTCCCTTCGTTCCAGTAATAGTCTGTCTTTTGTGTACTTGGCCTTAGTTTTACAGGGACTGTAATCAATTAACATGTAATCAATCAATGTGATATCCCATATTAACAGGACAAAGGATAAAAATCACATGATCATCTCTATAGTTGCAGAAAAAACACTTGACAAAATTCAAGATCATTTCATGGTAAAACATTCAACAAACTAGGACTGAAAGGAAATTAATTCACTAAAATAAAAGTCATATTTGAATTTTCCACAGATATCATCACACTCAATGGTGAAAAATTGAAGGTTTTTCCTCTAAGATCAGGTGCAAGACAAAAATGCCCACTCTCATCATTTCTATTCAACATAGAACTCGTAGTTCTTGCTTGAGTACTTAGACAAGAAAAAGAAAGAAATGGCCTCCAAATTGAAAAAAAAATGTGAAATTATCTTCATTTGCAGATGACATAATCTTATAAGTAGAAAAGCCTGAAATACTTCCTGCAAATACTTTTAGAACTAATAAATTCAGTGAAGGTTCAGGATATAAAATCAATATACAAAGATCAGCTGTATTTCTATATGTTAGCAACAAGTAGTCCAAAAAAAAAGTTAAAAAGACAATCTCATAGAAAAGAATAAAATACTTGGGAATAAACATTACCAAAGCAACTAAGGACTTTTATACCATAAAACTACATACATTTTAATTTTTTGTATATAAAATTTATATACCATAAAACTACAAAATATTAAAAAAAAAAAATATTGCAAAAGAAACTTAAAAAGACACAAGTAAATGGAAAGGTAACCTGTGTTTATAGATTGGAAGAGTAAATATTGTTTAAATATCCATAGTACACAGAGCAATATACAGATTTAATGTATTCTCTATCAAAATTCCAATGACTTTTGTTTTTACAGAAATAGAAAAAAATCCTAAAATTCTTAAGAATCACATAAGACAGAATACCCAACAGTATCTTGAAATAGAAAAACAAAACTAGAGACCTCAGAGGTCCTGATTTCAAAACATGTTACAAAACCTCAGGAATCAGAGCAGTATGGTGCTAGCATAAAGACAGGCATATAGATCCGTAAAATAGAATAGAGAACCCAGAAGTAAACCCACGCTTATACAAAACTGGTCTACAAATATGCCAAGACTACACAATGGGGAAAAGGATGGTTGCTTAATAAGCGGTGTTGGGAAAACTGGATATCCACATGGAAAGAAATGAAGTTGGACCCTTATCTTACACCATGCACAAAAATCAACTCAAAATGGATTAAATGCTTAAATTTAAGACCTAAAATGGTGACACTCCTAGAAGAAAACATAGATGACAGTCTTTATGGTATTGGTCTTAGCAATGATTTCCGGAATATGACACCAAAAGCACAAGCAAAGAAAGAAAGAAAGAAAAAAAAAAGGTGAGGGGGAAGAGGGAGCACATTAAAAGGAGACTGTGAGCAATGAAGCCCTTAGCAGAGTGAAAAAATAAAACCTACAAAATGGAAGAAAATATATGAAATCATACATATGATAAGAAATTAATATTCAAAGTAAATTACTATAACTCAGTAACAGCAATAACAAACCAAAATTGCTTTGATTTAAAAAAATAGGCAAAAAAAAAAAAAAAAATAGGCAAAGGATTTGTATAGACATATCTCCAAAGAAGATATACGGATGGTCAGTAGATATATGCAAAGACATTCAACATCAGTAATCATCAGGAAAATGCAAATCAAAACCACACTGATGTGAGATATTACCTCACATCTGTGAGAATGGTCATTATCAAGAAAATCAGAATATAGTAAGTCTTGGCAAGGATGTGGAGAAACTGAAGCCCTTATGCATTTTGGTTGGAAAGTGTGAAGTGGTGCATCTGTTATAAAAAATCAAAAACAAGCTACCATATGATCCAGCAGTTCCACTTCTGTGTATTTATCTCAAAGAATTAAAATCTGAACCTTTGTGTGTGTGCTTGCTCAGTTATGCCTGACTCTTTAGTGACCCCATGGACTGTAGCCCACCGTACTTTTCTATCCATGGGATTTCCCAGTGAGAATACTGAAGAGGGTTGCAATTTCCTTCTCCAGGGGATCTTCCCAATCCAGGGATCAAACCTGTATCTCCTGCATTGTAGGTGGATTCTTTACCTCTTGAGCTACAGGGACTTCTGTCAGGATGTTTGAGAAATAGCTACATTTCCAAGTTAGTTGCAATATTATTCACAATGGCCAAGAGCTGGAAACAGCCTAAAATGTATATCATCAAATGAAAGAATAAAGAAAATATGGTATATTTACATATATATATATGTGTGTGTGTGTGTGTAATGGAATATTATGTAGCCATAAAAAGAAGGAAATTCTGTAGTTACAACCTAGAGGACATGTTGGTAAGTGAAATAAACCCGTCACATAAGTATAAATTCTGCCTGATTTCTCTTATAAGAGGCATCTATATCAGTCAAACTCATTGTGGAAAGTAGAATGCTGGTTGCCAGAGGCTAGGGGAAGGGTGGAATGGGGAGTTACTCTTCAATAGGTACAAACTTTCAATTATGCAAGGTGAAAAACTTCTACAAGTCTTCTTTCAACATTGTGCTATAGCTAACATATTGTATTATACACTTAAGCATTTATTAAGAGGAGAGATCTCACGTTATGGTTTTTTTCTGTTTGTTTGTTTTTTACCATACACACACATGCATACACAAAGAAGGCATGAGCAAAGGAAAAAATAAAAAAAGAACTAGGAGCCTAATTCCTTTTTTTTTTACTTTAATGATTTCAACCCTGAATATTCGTTGAAAAGACTGCTGCTGCAGCTGAAGCCAACTCATTGGAAAAGATCCTGATGCTAGGAAAGATTGAGGGCAAAAGGGAAAGGGGGTGGCAGAGGATGAGATAATCAGATAGCATCACCGACTCAATGGACATGAATCTGAGCAAACGCCAGAAGACAGTGAAGGACAGAGAAGCCTGGCGTGCTGCAGTCCGTGGGATCACAGAGAGTCGGACACAACTTACTGAGTAACAGCGGCAGGAGCCTAAGGAGAGAACACACTTTCCTCCAGGAGGAGGGATTTGATATCTCTGGCCACAGATTCCAGAGATCTCCCCCGGTTTAAGGACAGCTTGGTCCATGTCCTGCATTCCTCTCGAAACCACTGCCTCCCAGGCAGCAGCTGGGCACCACACGCCCCCAGGGAGAGGTCTCATGCCTGAGTGGAGCGTGGCTCTGTCCGCCGGCCCCGTGGGCGCTCCGCCTGGCCTGTCGCTGTGGTCCTGGCTGGCAGACGGCTGTGCGGTGGCTGCCCCGGCCAACAGGCGGCTTGCAGCTTCAGAACTCTTCGCTGGTCAGCTCTTTGTAAAACGGCCACTCAGTTCTTCATTTTTAAATTGGGAAGACTTGGACCCATTTATCTTTTCCTTGTGAAGGAAATGAAATCCATAAGGAACCTTCTTGAACCCTGATGACTTTGGGATTAAATAGAAGCATGCGTGTGTAAATGCTGCAATGGCTTATTTCCTGGTATTAGTTGTTGAACTCGGACTAGACAGCTGCTCTTACAGAGAGCCTCACAAATCCTTGTGATCCCAACTAATTTTTACATAGGGACAAGACCACATAGCCATTAAGATCTGCTCAATCTTGTCAGTGCAAGAGGCCAGAGCATTCTTTCCCTGGCTTTTCACGGGATATGATGGTGACCTACAGTGCATTACTTTATTGCTTTTGTCTCAGGGCAGTGACCTGTTGATTTTCCCATTGAAGTTAGTTTGACTTTCCTCAACTTAAGAGATTAATATGAGACTAATTTTAAATATGCTTTCACTTTACTAAATTGAGGTGTGACTAGAAATACTTTTAAGGTAATAACTTCTGACTTTTAATGTAGCCTAAATCTCTGTAATCTTATTTTCTAACAAAAATAGAAACTGTCAGTAGAATTCCATTATTAACATTTAACTGGCACCAATATACATGTCCTATGCAGAATCTATATTATGGCTAAATGTCCATAAAATTCACGTTTGCCATTTTTTCCCCCCAGAAATTGATATTTTTTCCCCCTGGAAAATATGCAGGATCTGTTGCCAGGTATGGAGAAGGTAAACACAGTTTCCCTGTTTCTTCTTTACTGATATTTCAGACTTGTGGACAGAGCAAGAGAAGGAGAGGCTGGGACGAGCTGACAGAGTAGCAATGACATATATACACTACCATGAGTAAAATAGATAGCTAGTGGGAATTCACTGTATGACAGAGGGAACTCTAATCCGGTGCTCTGTGATAACCTACTGCGGAGGGATGGAGTGGGAGGCGGGAGGGAGGTTCAAGGGGGAGGGAACAAATGTATACTTATGACTGAGTCATATTGATGTATAGCAGAAACCAACACAATACTGCCAAGCAATTATCTTCCAAATTAAAAAAACAAACAAACAACTAAGAAATGCAGAGCCCTATAAGTAGAGATGTCAGATTTAGCAATAATAGCAAAAACAAACAGGATGTCTAATTAAATTTAATTTTCAGATAACAATGGATAATTAGCTTTGCTATGGGCACGTCCCATGCAGTATCTGAGACATCTTTTATACTAAAATTATTTGTTGGTTTTCTGAAATTCAAATTTAACTGGGCATCCTACAGTTTACCTGGCAAATCTGACAAAGATTTAAAGGTAGAAAAAAAATTCCCTAATTGTATCAAACTTTGTGAATTCAAATTAAGAGCAGAATCTGGCTCATTAACTATCTTCCATGTGGAGTCCCACGAAGAAAGCCATGACTGTAGGCTTGTCAGGGCTTCCTTAGATGGTATCCTTCAGCTCACCTTGTGTGAGGAGTGGACGGCAAGTCAGGAGGCCTGGTCAGCAATGCATGAAAGAATTCAGTGTGGGGATTATTGTAACAGACTTATGCTGCATGATAAAGCAGATGGCGAAGGCTGTCTCCTGATTGTTCTCTTGAAGCTAGAATATTCTGAGCCTATAGAAGTGCTTCATATTTTTCATAATCTCTACCATCCTCATGCTACAAATACACACACAAACACTCTAAGCTCATTTAGTACGCATAAGAACATTTTTTTAATACTTTCAATTAAAGTAAGAAAATACATTTTGTCTTGCTAGGAACTGTCAATGTTTGCCTTTTCCTTACTTTTGTTTCATGAGTCACTCGACACCTTCAAAAGATAAATTGCACTATGTTTTTGCCTAGATATTTCCAGCTCCAGAGGATCTATTACAAACCCAGACTTCCAAATAAAATCAGTGTGCTATTGTTAAAAGAGCATTCTGAATTTTCAGTACAAAATGGCAAATGGATACCACACCCATAACTTCTGATTTAAACACCCATGAAGACAAAGAATAAAACATTCAGCACCACCAGCAGCCCAAGACCAAGAGACAAATGAACTCATATCTGGGGAATGAGGCAAAAGAGCTAATTTTAAAAAATTTGCTCAACCTTTTGTGTCCGCTAGACATCTTTCGAGAAAAGCTATCTGTGTTTCTCTCTGTCTGCCACGTTGATTGTTTCAACGGGACCACAAAACTAGGCAGCTGGTCTTCTCCATCTCCTCTGTGTAAAGCTGTGGAGAAGGAAGGACACTGCTCTTTTAAAATCTCAGGATCCCATGGACATCTTTCTATATCCAGAGATCTCATCCCAGAAGGCAATGGGGTAGTGGGTACCACCAGTGCATTCTGGGATTTGACCTTGACCAAGCTGTGCTTGGCGTGGCATATTTAGGATGATTTTAAATAGAACTTAGAAAACAACCCAGTCAAAAGATGAGTGGAAGATCTAAGCAGACATTTTTCCAAAGAAGACAAACAGATGGCCAAGAGGCACATGAAAAGATGCTCAGCATTACTAGTTGTTACAGAAATGAAAAGCAAAACCACAGTAAGATATCATCTCACTCCAGTCTGAATGCCCATCAGCAAAAACAAATCTACAAACAGTAGGGAGCACCCTGGTGGCCCAATGGTTAGGATTCTGGGCTTTCACTGCCACGGCCTGAGTTCAATCCCTGATCAAGGAACTGAGATCCCACAAGCCATGTGGTAAAACAAAAAATTTAAAAAAAAGTCTACAAACGATAAATACTGGAGAGGGCGTGGAGAAAGGGGAACCTTCCTACACTGTTGGTAGGAATGAAAATTAGTACAGTCACTATAGAGAACAGTATGGAGGTTCCTTAAAACACTAAGGACAGAGCTACCATATGATCCAGCAATCCCACTCCTGGGCATGTATCTCAAGAAAACCATAATCTGAAAAGATGTATGTACCTCAATATTCATTGCAACACTATTTGTAATAGCCACGTCATGCAAGCAACCTAAAATCCATCAGCAGATGAATGAAGATGTGGCACATAGATATAATGGATTATTACTCAGCCACAAAACAGCAACCCAAATAATACCATTTGCAGTGACATGGATGAACCTAGAGACTGTCATACTGAGTGAAGTACGTCAGACAGAGAAAGAGGAATATTAAATGATACCACTTTTCTGAGGAATCTAAAACATTATACAGATGAACTTATTTACAAAACAGAAGTAGAGTCATGGATGTAGAAAATAAATTTATGGTCACCAAGGTGGAAATCGAGGGGAAGAATAAATTGGGAGATGTTGGGATTGACATATACACACTACTATGTATAAAATAGATGACTAATAAGAAACTACTCTACAGCACAGGGAACTCTACTCAATGCTCTGTAATGACCTCTATGGGAAAAGAATCTAAAAAAGAGTAGATCTATGTATATATGTAACTAATTCACTTTGCCGTACAGAAGAAACTAATGCAACATTGTAAATCAACTCTATTCTGATAAAAATTTATTAAAAAAAAAACTTAGAAAGATTTCCAAACAAAGATGCAAAAATACACAATGCAGAAAAATCTGTGGTGCTATCAAAATCCGAATTGTTGATCAGATTAATTCCAAATACCCTTTCGCATCTTCTGTTTCTTAGGAAACTCTGGCCTTATCTTGATTATTTCCTATGAATGTTTTCATCTCTAACCTTATCTTGTACTGTTGGTGGATACAAAGGTGATTCTTGCAAATTTAGAGTTGATTTTTTCATTTCATTCATTTGGCCCCTAAGAGAAAGAGCTTCAGTGGAATGTGAAATTTCTCTCCTTTTGACAGAACTCTGCATGTCAAAGTGGAATCAAACTTTTGACCCCAGAATCAGAAAGCGAGGGCAGATGGTAACCAGTTCCGTCCCCGGTAGCTTATGAAAACCAGCTTCTTCTTTGCATTACTTTTAAGAGGTAGGGCATCAAAGAGGAAGTTAAGTGGACTCCCAGACAAACGAGTGTGATAGGATGGAAGCCTCGAGGGGCATTTGGTGTTCATTAGTGGGCATTCGGTAGCTGCTTTGTCATTTTTCTTGTTTGTCATAAAAAATAAAGAGTTTAATAGATGATCTAACCTAGCAGGTTTTGGCAACAAAGTGGACTGTGTCCCGTTATGAGTTTGATGTGTATAATTTAAAGTAAGACGGAACATAAAACCATTTCCAGCGTGCACAGGGCGGGTGAGTGACATAGATTTAGGCCCTGATTGTGCAGAAATGAAAACCAGCGCTGTCTTGGATGGGGTATTAAATCATGAATCCTCTTTTATGGAGTTAGTGCTGTAAACAGCATTTTTCAGAATAATTAACCCTGTCATTTTTGACTTAAAAGTTTGTTTTTAAAAATTGGAGTGTTTTATGTAGAAGGCAGAAGCTTAAGTGCCTTAATAGATTGCACGGAGGCCAGAAGAAATTCAAAGGGCAGTTCCTGTTAACTCACGGGTCAGAAGTCCCATCCCTTAGCAGGAATGAAGACAGCTCAGCCCACCCAGGGGGAATCCTGCGCTTGCTGGGAAAGACCTGGGCCTGGGACCTGGGCCTCTCGCCTGGCCGAGCGGTGAGGTGAGCCGCCAGGCCTGCAAGAGCCATGCCTTAGCAGGACACATTGGATAATCGTCTCCTTTTCCACCGAACAGCATCAGGAACGGATTAACCTCTGTGGTGACTTGGGGGGATCTTATCAGTGAGCTGCTCAGATTTTCCGCCTGGTGGGTGAAGCGACCTGATCATAGTCACCCCCAGGGGGTTTTCCTTGAGATCTATTTCTTGATTTGTTCTCAGATTTGTGGCATGCACTCAGTTTCCTTTGTTCTCAAAGTACGGAAATTCTCTCCTGGCAAGTTAAAGAAGCCAGTGCTTAGCTGTGTCTCCGAAGCCCCTGAAATTCTCCCCAAGACTGGGACTCGGAAGAGCCTTCCACTCCCGTCTCCCCGACTTCTTCCTCCGGTCACACATGGAGAGGCTCTTCCTCCTCCTCTGTCTTAAGAAACCTCCAGGTGATGAATGCCTAGTCAACAATACATCTGGACAATGTTTATAAATGCACCATTTTTTAAAAAATTGTCCCAAAGTGTAGTTGTTTTGCAATGCTCTGTTAGTTTCCACTGTACAACAAACTGAATCAGCTATAAGTACACACATACCCCCTCTCTGTTTGGATTCCCTTCCCATTTAGGTCACCACAGAACACTGGGCAGAGTTCCCTGTTCTGTACACTAGGTTTCCATTTGTTGTTGTTCAGTCACTCGGGCGTGTCCGACTCTTTGCAACTCGTGGACTGCCCCATACCAGCCTCCTCTGTCCTCCACTGTCTCTCAGAGTTTGCTCAAAATCATGTCCACTGAGGCCATGATGCTATCTAACTAGCTCATTCTCTGTCACCCCCTTCTTTTCCTGCCCTCAATCTTTCCCAGCATCAGGGTCTTTTCCAAAGAGTCTTTGCATCAGTCTTTGCACCTCTTTGCATCAGGTGGCCAAAGTATTAGAGCCTCAGCTTCAGCATCAGCCCTTCCAATGAATATTCAGGGTTGATTTCCTTTAGGATTGACTGGTTTGATCTTCTTGCAGTCCAAGGAAATTTCAAGAGTCTTCTCCAGCACCATGATTCAAAAGAATCAATTCTTCAGTGCTCAGCCTTGTTCGTGGTCCAACTCTTACATCCATACATGACTTCTGGAAAGACCAGAGCTTTGACTAGGTTCTCATTAGTTATCTATTTTATACATAGTATCAATAGTGTATATATGTCAATCCCAATCTTCCAATTCATTCCACCTACCTCTTTCCCCCCTTGGTGTTCATATGTTTATTCTCAAAAACAAGAAACAAACAAACAAAAAGAGTCAACTAGACCTTCAGAATTCATTCAAAATCCTTTTAAAACACATTGTATAAAACTTTGTTTTAAAAAGAAATGCCCTGTGTTAGTGTTGATGTAAATATCCTCAAGGTTTTGCAAGAAGAGGTTTACCTAGCCAGTCTCATTTGTGCATCAGATCAAAAGATTGGATGACAGGCTGAAGGGTCCCAAAGGGAGGGGCAATCTTGAAAAATGGGATGCCAACATCCCTCTCTTGGGGACTGTATTTGGGAAACTGCTAATGGCATTTTTTCCCTTTCAGTTTCCGTGATTTTGTCCTGCTTACCTTTCCACATCATAACCCCAGTCATGCCATCAGTCAAGCCCAAGCATTCATAAAATTTATTTCATCAGGTGTTTATGAATATGACCAGTATTTACTCTCTTACAAATGGTCTCTTATGAAATGGAGAGTTTTTCTTGGGAGTTCAGTGAGCCAGCAAGAAAAATCAATATTTGCCCAGAAAAAAAAAAAAAAAGGCATACATACAAACACTGACCAAACAGCAACATTCACTCTTCCAAAGAAAACTCAGAGGACAAAAATTAGGAAAGTTCGTCCAGGGCCATCCTACCAAGCCACTCAGACAACCATGGGCACCTCTTATCTACTGCTGATTGAGTAAAAATAGATTTCACTCAAACTGGGGCTCTGTAACACTTTCAAGGGTGGGAAAGGGTGGGAGGTGGGAGGGACGTTCAAAAGGGAGGGGACATATGTATACCTGTGGCTGATTCATGTTGATGTTTGGCAGAAATCAAACCATTATTGTAAAGCAATTATCCTTCCATTAAAAATAAATAGATTAAACATAAAAAATAGGTTTTGCCCTTTTTATACAATCTTAACATATTTCTGTGACAGAGACAGTTGTTCTTATTTTATAGGTAAGACAACCATGGTTTGAGAGGTAGTCATTTGTTCAAGGTCTCATGGCCAGTGAGGGGCAGGGCTGGGACTTCTGCTCAGATCCAAGGCAGCCCCTCACTTTCCACTACAGTAGCTGCGGCTGCTGCTGCTGCTACTAAGTCACTTCAGTCGTGTCCGACTCTGTGTGACCCCATAGACGGCAGCCCACCAGGCTCCCCCGTCCCTGGGATTCTCCAGGCAAGAATACCAGAGTGGATTGTCATTTCTTTCTCCAATGCATGAAAGTGAAAAAAGTGAAGTCGCTCAGTTGTGTCTGACTCTTAGTGACCCCATGGACTGCAGCCTACCAGGCTCCTCCGTCCATGGGATTTTCCAGACAAGAGTCCTGGAGTGGGGCGCCATTGCCTTCCCCACCACTACAGTAGGGAAAAAGCTAAACAGTCATTGTTGGTTAGTTGCTAAGTCATACCTGACTCGTTTGAGACCCCCTGGACTGTAGCCCGCCAGGCTCCTCTGTCCATAGGATTTTTTTTCCAAGCAAGAATACTGAAGGGCATTGCCATTTCCTTCTTCAGAGAACCTTTCCGACCCAGAGATTGAGCCTGGTCTCCTGCACTGGCAGATGGGATCTTTACCACTGAGCCACCTACTGGGGAAGCCCATAATGCATTAAATTGCTCAACTCTGCCACTGTTGCATGAAAGCAGCCATATGCAATGGCACACACATGATTGTGACTGTGTTCCAATACAACTTTATTTATAAAATAAAAGGGTTGCTGACGTGTAGTTTAAAAGGCAACTGTGAATATGTTTTAGGATCTAAAGGAGGAAGACCAGTTGTCCTCTTTCCTTTTTCTATCAGAGTTGTAAGGTTCTTGCTTCTGTTGGAAGAACAGAAAATCTGACGGGGGATAGAGAAAAAGCCAGCAGCCCAGCCCTGGGTGGTCCAGACTCCGCCCATACAGGCAGAGGTACCAAGTACAGAGGGAGGTTCCCTTCTGCCCTCTGTTCTCCCATCACTAGAGGGACTGAATTACAGGTCTTTGGACAATGTTTTTCATGCTGAGTTGGTGCAGTGACTCCAGCACAATCCTAGCTTTGAAGCTCCCTCCCGCCGTCTCCCTATCCCGCCCTCTAGGTCATCACAGGGCATGGAGCCGTGTTTCCTGTGCTATACGGCAGGTTCCTGCTGGCGATCTACTTTACCCACGGCAGTGTATATATGTCAGACCTACTCTCCCAGTTCATTCCACCCTCCCCCTCCCCGAGGCTTCCCGGGTGGTTCAGATAATAAAGAATCTGCCTGCAATGTAGAGACCTGGGGTTAATTCCTGGATTGAGAAGATCCCCTGGAGAAGTGAAGGCAACCCACTCCAGTTCTCTTGCCTGGAGAATTCCATGCACAGAGGAGCCTGGTGGGCTACAGTCCATGCGGTTTGCAAAGAAACAGACATGACTTAGGGACTGTACAACAACAATAAGACACAGAGTGCATTGTTAAGGCAGGATTGCCACTGGCCAGCTCAAGTGAAGCCTCTGTGTTCCTTGTTACCAGCTATGAGGGTCTCCAGCACTCTTCCCAGAAAATCGTTGACAAAAATTTCTCTTCACTTCTCTTTCGTCTGTGATCCGCAGCATGAGAGCTGGAGTGATCAGTTACATGGGTGAGGCTCAAAAAGGCAATGGAGCCGACCAGGGTGTCCGAATTCCTCTGGGATTCCTTCAGGAGCTCAGAGGTTGCTGGCAGAAATAATAACTAAATGCTCTCTCGGCCCCTCGGCCCCGTGGCGTTTTTCCATCCTAGCTGGGTAATTTGCCAAAGTAAACTCTGGTGGATGAATGGGGCCTCTCCCCGTCGCCCGTCACTTTCTCTGCAGCTTTAGCTCGTAATGTAACTGTCAGACAGATCACAGAGATTCAGCTCCTCAAAGGAAGACGTACTCCATAATTGAGTCCAGGATCAGCCTTATTGTCCAGTTGCACGGTATGTGTTGTGTGTGTGCTCCGTCGCTCAGTAATGTCCCACTCTCTGCAAGAGAGTAGCAGCCTGGTGGGCTCCTCTGTCCATGGAACTTTCCAGGCAAGGATACTGGAGTGGGTTGTCATTTCCTTCTCCAGGGAATCTTCCTGACTCAGGGATCAAACTGGCATCTCTTGTGTTGTGCATTAGCAGGCGGGTTCTTTATCACTAGAGCCACAACCCAACACAGAGCAGTCTTCTCATTCCTATCACGGCATGGGCTTGATTTTCCACATGGCTTCCAGTTTCCATTGAAGAATCGACCGTGTTTTTACAATCTTACTAAGGATTGGAGAGTTGCATAGAAAGGAGTCTCCACCTTTGCTGACTTTTGCTTAATAAATTGATGTGATTCTGTGTAAAACTCTAAAGAGAAGAGCGCTGTCTCTTCTAAATCTATCTGGAGGAAATTGTTCCCCAGATTCCAGTGATACCCAAAAAACTGCCCAATTAGACCCAAATGGAAATCGCCTCCTGAGCATTCACCATTTGATTTTGCTTCCAAAAATCAATGATTTTACACATGGCATCTCCTGCCTCTGTGGTTATTATGGCTTCCAAGAAGTTCTTCAGTGTTTGGTTATGAGTTCCTTGATGTTTATAATAACCTGCTTCTCGAATGTTTTGTCAACAAAACATTGTCTGGGTTTTGAATCTAGAGAATGGGGGTTTTATCAGGCTGAAATCTCCCCAGAGAGTCTAATGAAAAACCTTTCCCGCCAAATCAAATTTGCCAGATGATTGACTCTATTATTTAAATTTCGTGTGGCTTTTGATACATGAGGAAGGGTGCTCTGAGAAGCATAAAACTTATGATTATTGTATCAGATTTGAATATCCTTGTGCTGAGCAGACGCTGGCTGTTTTCCATCTATTTCCATAACTGCATTTAAAAGGCATTAAGTGTTGTGATCCTGGGTGATTTTTGTTTGGCTCTCGTCATCAACTGGATATATAGTGTCATAAATTTCAAAAATATGTTTTATAGTGTTGCATTTGGGAATGAGAAAGTTATTGTTTGACGTGAGACTCACGGAAAGGATGATGTGGTGTTAATGATAACAACCTTTCGAAATGTTCCGCCTTCAAGAATACTCCCGTCCAAAGCTGTGTGTTTGTCATCTCTCTCTCTCAGCTTGCATCCTTGTTTTAGGAAAGCCATGCATCCGTCTCCATGACTGTTACGGTCACTGGTCTCATTTTCTCTGAGACTGTCTCACACTCATTTAGAATTGACGAAGTCCAGGAGGCGGAATGACACAGTGTTCAGTCTCAATTTCTTAGCCAGTTTACAGGGGCTTCCATTACCTGCTAGGTGAAAACTCCTTTAGTCTTGGGCTCTGAGTAGAAATTCCTGGGTTGGGCTATGAGACTCTGTATCTTCATTATACAGAAACACAAAATAGAGCTTGAAGTCTTCAAGCCTTTCCACTGTGGTGCCAATCAGTTCTGTGGAAAGTATAGGGGACCTAGAAGAGTTGTTTTTACTAAGGAAACAGCAGACACAGTGCAAGAAGCCCTACTTCCCCTCCCGCCCAGTCCTCAAAAGACCGACAGAAATGGAAACATGCTTTTTTTCTCTCAGCTTTGTATCTAGAATCCACACTTAAAAAACTCGCCAAGAATGGTTCTTTAATTTTTGGTGGGAATGTGAAATGGTGTAGCCACTTTGGAAAACATATGGAGGTTCCTAAAAAGCTTAAACATAGAACTACCATATGATCCAGCCATCCCACCTCTGGGTATTCATTCAGAGGAAACAAAAAACAGTCACTCAAAAAGACATATGCTCCCCTATGTTCACTGCAGCATTATTTTTGTTTTGTTTTAAAATTTGTTTATTTTAATTGGAGAATGATTACTTTACAATATTGTGGTGGTTTTTGTCATATATCAACATGAATCGGCCATGAGTGCACACACGTGTCCCCCCCATCCCTGCAGTGTTATTTACACTAGCCAAGAGAGACAAAAGCAACCTAAGTAAACCAACTTTTAAGAATTCCTTTTTTTTTTAATTTTTGGAGTTTGGGGACAGAATTCAAAAAATGTGTTTCCATAAGTAAGCAATAAGTTCTTCAGAGAGTCCTGAGTTAAATTTGAGTCCACCCCATATCCAGAACCTCAATCTTTAGGATCAATAGAATCTGATTTCAGAGTGTGCTCAGTCACCCAGTCATGTCTGACTCTTTTGCAACCCCACAGACTGTAGCCCACCAGGCTCCTCTTTCCATGGGATTCTCCAGGCAAAAATACTGGAGTGGGTTGCCATTTCCTCCTCCAGAGGATCTTGCTGACCCAAGGAACACATCCACATCTCCTACATTGACAGGTGGATTCTTTACCACTGAGCCACCTGGGAAGCCCCTTTGAATTCAGAAGGTAATATTTAATTGATGGTAAATCTTGGATCCTTATTTTGTGTATATGTTGTGTGTCTCCCTTGAATGTGGTAAAACCTCATTGGGGCTGAGATCAGGTCTTTTCTTTGGGTTCATACATCCCTAATACTCAGGGTGGTGGTACCTGGTATGTGATTGACACTCAGTGAGTAACTGTTGAGGGAGTGAATAAGTATGTAGCCTGGGGGACTGACTATAAGCAGCTTAGCAGAGTCACAAATACTGAAGTTCAGGGGCTTGTGAGGAAGGCAGAAATTTCAAGCCTAGGAGCATCGGCTCACCCCTGCTCTTTCTAGGTGTGTCGACACCAGGGCTTGGCAGCAGAGCATCATCAGTAACTGAGGTCAGGGAGTCAGCAAGTGCACACTTGAAGGGCTGCTTGGTATTAATACAAAGGCAGCTACTTGTAATGAAGGAGCTGTAAGCAGCCAAACAGAACAAACAGAGAAAATTCACAAAACCAACAAACAAAACCATGTTCCATCTAGCCATTCCCTCCAGGCAGATTCCAGCTTCAGCTCTGGTAAGACTCCTTGTATTCAAGTTTGAATTCACTGCTCCCTGACCTCTCAAACTGAGGATTAAAATTAGACAAATGTCTAATATTTCTTAGTATGTGGACATTCTCTTGCCTGTTTAATTGGATGCATGCATGCTAGGTCATTTCATTCGTGTCCAACTCTTTGCGACCCTGTGGACTGTAGCCCTCCAGGCTCCTCTGTCCCTGGGATTCTCCAGGCAAGAATCCTGGAGTGGGTTGCCATGCCCTCCTCCAAGGGATCTTCCTGACCCAGGTCACAAAGAGTTGTACACAATTTAGCAACTGAACAACAACAACATATATTATGCACCAGATTAATTACTTAAGAAAGAATCCCTCCCTATCCAGGAGTGTATTAGAAGGATTATCCACCATCACCAAGTGGGACTTATTCCAGGAATGCAATGCTTCCTGGTCCACACTGGTTCCCTCCCTCAGATCCAGTGGACCCGCCCCACGCTCTGCTCCCCTCAAGAATACCCAGCAAAAAGGACAACAGAACAGACATCCTTTGATTCAGCTATTTATATCACCTCACATGTGAGACTCCAGCCATTCCAAGGGCTTTTAGTCCTATTTCCAACATGCTCTTTCTTTTAGACCACAATAACTCCAGCTTGTTATTTGTCTTCCAAAGGCCTTGGGAGAACCTATTTGATAGCCTCAAGTTTCATGGAGAGTCTTATTTTCTTTTTAATTGGAGGATAATTACTTTACAATATTGTAATGGTTTCTGCCATACATCAACATGAATCAGCCACAGGTATACACACGCTCTCTCCCTCTTAAACTTCCCTCCCACCTCCCTCCCCATCCCACCCCTCTAGGTTGTCACCAGAGGGTGTTTTAATTTCAGTCTCTGCATCTTAGGGAGGATGTATTGGCAAGGAAAAAATTTCATCACTTCCATTTGCTTCGCTTTATCCAACTAGTGGGCTTCCCAGGTGGCGTTAGTGGTAAAGAACCCACCTGCCAATGCAGGAGACATAAGAGGCATGGCCCGCAGAGCTAAAGCTAAGCAAAACTGTGCACTCAGCGATGAGCAGAATGCCTGGGAGGAAATGATGACCTTCTTGAGTCCCGCATTTGCAACCCACTTTGTAATACAAAGTGAGAATTTCACAAAACAAGATGACTCCCAATGCAGGTATATAAAGCCCATCTCCCAGAAAACAATGTTCCACTTTTCTTTGTGTGAAGTTTAAGAAAATGCCATAAAACATCATCTGATCGAGGCACCCGCAGTACCTGTGGCAGACACATACTTGCTATTATCATTTGTTTGAACCATTTCTCCTGTCCCACAGAGCAGAGAGCAAACAGCTGGTTAGCCCTTAAATGAACATGATGATATAAGAATGATGTTTCATGTGCACCCAAGGAGGTCTCACCGGATAAATAAAAGGTTGCTCATTTATTTATGATGCAAAAAATCCATTGTGCATTCAGCGAAAAGAAGCATCAATTATTTATTCAGAACTCCTGTCTCCAAGAACAACTTTTTGTGTTCATGAGGCATGACTGCTTTTATTCCTCTAAAACATGCAATTTTCTTCCTGACGGTGGTGGATGGTACTCTCACAAAGCACGTGGCATTGTGGCTACTTGTGCATTTGATAATGGATTTCTAGCTGGTCATACCCTTTTTATCGGATTCCCCCCGTTGCCTTCAGACACCCAAGAGTCATGAACAGATGCATAGAGTTCATTCATTCATTCACTAGCAACCTTTTTTCTTTTCCCTCCTCCTAGACAGACCTACTGCATCACTAAATCATTAATTAAACTCTGGGGCCAAATGTCTTCTCATGCATCACTACTTACCCTAAGCCTAGTGAGGGCACGATTCAAGTGACATCATTTCTCAAAGGCATTTTTTAAAAAGTTCCTTGGAATTTGATTGTTTATTTGTTTTTGCCTGTGTGCTCAGTTGTGTCTGACTCTTTGCAACCCCAGAGACTGTAGCCCGCCAGGCTCCTCTGCCCATGGAATTTTCCAGGCAAGAATACTGGAGTGAGCTGCCTTTTCCTACTCCAAGCTACACATATACATACACTATCCTTGGTTTTGGATTTTCTCCCCATTCAGGTCACTGCAGAGCCCTGAGTAGAGTTCCCTGTGCTATATAGTAGGTTCTCATTAGTTATCTCTTTTATTCATAGTATCGACACTGCATATGTGTCAATTCCAATCCCCCAGTTCACTCCACCACCCCCCCTTCCCCCTTGGCATCTGCATATTTGTTTTCTATGTCTTTGTCTCTATTTCTGCTTTGCAAATAAGATCATGTTTACCATTTTTCTAGATTCCACATAGATGTATTATGAAATCTAATAAAGCAAAGAAAACAGTAAAAATCAAGTTGAACTCTGTAAAAGACAGGCGAAACACTCATATTCCACTACATCTGAATTTTACTTGGTGGTGTTTTATTCATCTTTATATTCCTGTCACCTATGCCTAGAGCAGTGCTAACATAGTTGTAATAACTGTTGAATAAAAAACCCACAGAATTTATCTCTGCTATTTCCCCACTCATACTGTAGCACCTCCTAGGAGCCAGTGACTTCAAGCTTCCTTTTGGTATTTTCTACAACCTTAACATTTACACCCAAATTAGAATTCTCACCACTCAGATTCATTCCTGGTTCTCATGTAAAAGCCATATTAAAATGCTTATTCTATTAGCACCCATTATTCCAGCTACCAGAAATCTGATTAAACTCATCAAGTGGGAAACAGAATTTCCACAGAAGTCACCCTGCTGCTTTTCCCTAGCAGAACATTTTGGATGAGTAATTCCCTTTTCCTTGGCTTCAGTTTTCTCACCCATGTTACCTGGTTTGTAATGTCTACTTTACATTCAAAGTATTTTCGGAGAAGGGAGTTCAGACAACCATCTCACGCTCATGTTTAGTTGTGTCCGACTCTTTGCGACCCCATGGACTGTAGCCCGCCAGGCTCCTGTGTCCATGGGGATTCTCCTGGCAAGAATACTGGAAGGGTTGCCATTTCCTTCTCCCATTAGAGGAGAGAAAGTAGGTTAGAGACAGGTTAGGAGTGGTGCAGCTCCACTCTCTGCCCACCTGGTCCTCAGGCAGGTCGGCAGGATGACAGCTCCAGGTGGGCTGGAGAGTTACAGCCGTGACATCTGCGTCTGTCTTGCCTGCGGAGCTTGGGGAGATTAAAACCCCTTTCTCTGATGCTCTAGGGGAGAAAAAGCCTTGGTGGGTGTCTCGAGGACTCAGAGTCCTTAGACTTAAGAAGGGCACCGGAGAGTGGGTGAATATTTGCTTTGCACACCGCCCCCTGCCCAGAGAAACAGAAAAGGCTAACTCAGAGCTAGACAGGTGGGTATGAAGAGACTTGTCTGTCGCAGGAAGGGTGAAGCAACAGACTGGATGGTCAAGTAACTGTAGAAAATGACGGGACAAGGGAGGAAAACCCAATGAATGCTGGCTCTACTGAGGACCAGACAGGCCATCCCCCAACACACACACACACACACACACACACACACACACACACACACACAGGCCATCCCCCAGCACACACACACACACACACACACACACACACACACAGGCCATCCCCCAGCACACACACACACACACACACAGACACACACACACACACACACACACACACACACACACAGGCCATCCCCCAGCACACACACACACACACACCCTGCACACACACACACCCTGCACACACACACACACACACACAGGCCATCCCCCAGCACACACACACACACACACACAGGCCATCCCCCAGCACACACACACACACACACACGCACACACACACACACACACACACAGGCCATCCCCCAGCACACACACACACACACACACGCACACACACACACACACACACACAGGCCATCCCCCAGCACACACACACACACACACACACACACACACACACACACCCTGCACACACACACAGGCCATCCCCCAGCACACACACACACACACACACACCCTGCACACACACACACACACACACACACACACACACCCTGCACACACACACACACACACACACACACACACACACACACCCCCTGCCTGGGCACTTAGCAAGACACTGAAACACTGCACTATGGGAACTGAAAGATCCTAAAATTTACACATTCAAGAACTTATCTCTTGAGTTTCTATACGTAGTTTTAAGTTCCTGAGGATAGGAAAGAATAGAACAGTGGCATAGAGGATCTTAAAAAAAAGAGAGAAGATTAGCTGGAGAAAACAAGATGTCTGAGAAGCTGCGTTTGAGGCCTCAGATGAGTAATCATTCCTCAGGGATCTCAGGGACAGAGCAGGAGTCGGGAGAGCCAAAGAGAGAAACGTTGATGCTCTGCTCTGGTTTCTTGGCCCAGTGGCCTGCCTTTGCCAGTGTGATGTACAGTATGCTTCACCTCTCCTGGCTGGGCATCCACAACCAAATTTCTGGTAGTTTAAACAGAGCCGAGGATGACAGAGGATGGATAGTATCACCGACTTGATGGACAGGAGTTTGAGCAAGCTCCAGGAGTTGGTGATGGACAGGGAGACCTGGCGTGCTGCAGTCCATTGGGTCATAAAGAGTTGGACACAACTGAGCTACTGAACTGAACCGAAGTGAACCTCAGAACAAGGAAGAAGAAGCATCTTGATAGGTGACTCGGGATGGAGGCTGAAGCCGTGGGACTAAATCAGCTTTCTCTCAGCCCTAGACTCTAGTTTTGGGGAAATAAAAACAAACAATTATTGGAGTCTAGCTGATTTGCAACGCTTTGTTAGTTTCAGGTTTACAGCAAAGTGAATCAGTTATACATTTACATTTATCCTCTTTTTTCAGGTTTTTTTTCCATATGGGGCATTACAGTGTATTGAGTGGAGTGTCCTCTGCTATACAGTAGGTCCTTAATAGTTACCTATTTTATATATGGGGCTTCCCTGGAGGCTCAGACAGTAAAGAATCTACCTGCAATGCAGGAGATGCAGGAGACACAGGTTCAATCCCAGGGTCAGGAAGATCCCCTTGAAAAGGAAATGGCAACAGGCTCCAGTATTCTTGCTTGGAGCAGTCCATGGACAGGGGAGCCTGGTGGGCTACAGTCCGTGGGGTCACAAAGAGTCAGACACAACTGAGCAACTGACGCACACACATCTTATATATAGTAGTATGTATATGTCAGTCCGAATCTCCCAATTTATCCTTCCTCCTACCTTACTGCTGGTAACAATAAATTTGTTTTCTACATCTGTGACTCTCTGCTTTGTAAATCAGTTCATTTGCACCTTTTGTTTTTTAGATTCCACATATAAGTGAAATCATATTTTGTCTTTCTGTGTCTGACTTACTTCAGCCAGTATGACAATCTCTAGGTCTGTCAGTGTTGCTACAAATGGCAGTATTTCATTCTTGTATATTCTCTTGATCTTGCCACTTTGGCCCATGCTCACTCTCTTGGAGCTTGTGCATTGGTTCTTCCAAAAGGACTCAACTCCTGGCCCCGATGCCCAGACACCTTCCAAGTACCCAACCTCTCACTATGATAAACTACCCACCCCCCCCCCCCCCCCGGTTTCTAAGTCCCTGGATCCCAAAGGCTGATGGAATAGAGCCAACTCTGTATTGATGGAAACCATATGCTTGTTACTTCACGTCAGTGTCAGATGGCAAGACTCAAGAAGCTCTGCCTTCTTGTTCCAAAGGGTGCCTGCTTGCCTTAGGCTGGTAAAGATCCGTCTACAGTTTGCTGGAATAACCCAATGTCCCCAAAGTCCACACAAAAAGCCCTTTGGCTGGACATGCATTCGTTTTTGGTTCTTCCAGACAAGGAGTCAGAATAACCATCTCTGACTATTTGAAGCATTTGAAGCATCGTGTCGTCCACCCAACATGGCTCCCTGCAGGGACGTGGTTCACCTAGGAGGCAGTGAGGACAAATCCCAGCTTTGTTCCACAGGGTGGTGGAAAATACGAGTCACCAAACTCAAAAGTCACCCTAGTGCCTGCTGCTGATTATAAACAAAGAGGAGAGCCTGAGATGGGCAGAGTCCAGGGCCAGGACCACCCTCTCGGGCCTAAGCTCAGGGCCGGGGGGTTGGGGCACAAAGACTCCTATTGTTTACACTGGGCCTGTGTGATGCCCTGTCAGGAAGCCCCCTTCACAAACTGAGTTGCCTCTGCCAGCCCTTAGAGACCTGGGGAATACACTCACCCGGCCTTTGGTCTGCATGTTTAGACTCATGCCACACCGAATTTCATCTGGGAGGAAAAGCTGTTTCAGATGACCATGAATAGCAGCTTTCATCAGCTGTCACTCCCCATTAGGGCTGGCATGATGTGGAAATGTATGAGAGGTGGGGTGGAAGCAGCTCCTTCTATCCTAAGCATTCATTGACTTCATTTGAACTGTGGTGCTGGAGAAGACTCTTGAGAGTTCCTTGGACTGCAAGGAGATCAAACCAGTCAATCCTAAAGGAAATCAACCCTGTATAGTCATTGGAAGCTGGATACTGAGACTGAAGCTGAAACTCTAAAACATTGGCCACCTGATGTGAAGAGCCTACTCAGTGGGAAAGACCCTGATGCTGGGAAAGATTGAAGGCAAAAGAAGGGGGCAGCAGAGGATGAGATGATTAGATAGCATCAGAAACTCAATGGACATAAATCTGAACAAGCTCCAGGAGAGAGTAGAGGATAGAGGAGCCTGGTGTGCTGCAATCCATGGGGTCACACAGAGTCAGACAGAACTTAGAAACAGAACAACAATAAAATCCTTTAAAAAAGTTAAACAGTCCATTTGACTTTCTCCATCTTGCTTAGCTTCATCTGACTCTGGGGCAGAAAAAAATGTGGTACCTTAAGGCCAGACCTGGGTGGAACTAAGATGCTGATCTAGATGATTGGTGGGGCTCCATTCATTGTTCTTTCCCTTGAAAAAGTCAGCTGTGAGCCTCAACTTCCTCATATGGACTTGGCCTCGAAGAGATAGGATACAGTTTCTGTTTTAGGAGAAATGGGATAACATCCCTGTGGGCAGGTATTCTGTCTTATATTTGTCTTTAGGAGTAGAGATGAACTTGCTTCAGTGGAATTTGGTAAACTAGCTCTCTTAGGAAAAAAGAAAAGAAAGGCCATATTTGTAGTGTTTGCTAATTTCCACAGTGTAAATACTCTCATCATGGTTGAGTTTACGGTACCAACATTGTAACCGAAAGTGGGGTCTGACTGCTTGCCTCTCAAAAGCCAATAAAAATGACCAGGTGAATGGAAAGGAGAGTTTGCTTTATTTTGGATGCTGGCAACAGGAGGGGGTGCGGGGGAGGGTGGACTCCTGTGCAAAGATTATCTCCCCCATCCCTAACATCAGAGGGCAAGATCAACATTAAAAAATATGTATATTAAAAAAGAGAGAGAGATTGTCAGATGTCAGAAGAGGCTCAGTGAAGGGCTCAGAGAAGGGGAGTAGCTGAAGTCATGGAGTGATTGGAGGAAGGATTATGAAAAAAAGCATTGCAACAAGGTCATGAAAGGGTCAGGGTGTGACGACCTGCAGAGAAATTAGGAGGAAGGAGAACAAAAGTAGAATATTCCAAAAGGCATGAGCCGGACACGTGGACTGTCAGATGGGTAGCAGGAAAGGAAGAAAGGAATCACAAAAATTAGCATCAGAAAAAAAAATCCAGACCAATTATGGAAGACAAATAGTGGATTAATAAAATTTTTTGAAGAAGTTTCTAGAACATTACTGTAGTGGTAGGGTGAAGTCAGGGACATAAAAAAAACAGGATCCTTTTTGTTGATCTGTCCTTGGACAGCAAGGAGATCAAACCAGTCAATCCTAAAAGAAATAAACTCTGAATATTCACTGGAAGGACTGATGCCAAAGCTGAAGCTCCAATACTTTGGCCACCTGATGCCAACAGCCAACACATTATAAAAGACGTTTATGCTGGGAAAGACTGAGGGCAGGAGGAGAAGGGGGCAACAGAAGATGAGATGGTTGGATGGCACCATTGACTCAATGGACATGAGCTTTCACAAACTCCAGGAGATGGTAAAGGACAGGGAAGCCTGGAGTGCTACAGTCCATGGGGTCACAAAGACTCGAACATGACTGAATAACTGAACAACTCTCCAGAAACAATCTGACATTGAAACTTCTGACCAGGATGCTGTGTGCATTAAATGATGACAGCGGATGTAACATCTGGCATGGATGAAAAGGATACAGGAGTTGTATAACACTAGCTCTGGAGGTCAACTGACTTGGCCCAGATAGCCTGCCAGCGCCCCGGTATTTGCCACAGAGAAAGGTGGTCCTCACAGCTGTATGAATGAGGGATGAACAACCAGAGAAAGAGGAGACAATAGGACTCACTCATGAAACTTTCTTGGTGGTTTTCTTTACAAAAGCGTGGTCTCTAGGGGACTTCCCAGGCGGTCCAGTGGTTAAGACTTCCAATGCAGGAAGTATAGGTTCGATCCCTGGTCAGGCAGCTAAGATCCTCCATGCCTCTTGGCCAAAAAACCAAAACATAAAGTAATAAAACAGAAGCAGTGTTGTAACAAATTCAATGAAGGCTTTTAAAATGGTCTACATTAAAACATTATTTTTTAAAAGTTCTTTAAAAATGGTCCATATCAAGGCATGCATGTTCAGTCATGTCCTACTCTTTGTGACCCCATGAACTATGGCCTACCAGGCTCCTCTGTCCTTGGGATTCTCCAGGTAAGAATACTAGAGTGAGTTGCCATTTCCTCCTCCACGGGATCTTCCCAGGCCAGTAATAGAACCCTCATCTCCTGCATTGGCAGTTGGGTTTTTTTTTTTTTTTTTTTTTTTTTTTTACCACTGAGCCACCAGGGAAGCTTGACTGTAGCCTACTAGGCTCCTCTGAGAGACACAGACCAAAAGGCTCTGACAATGGCCTTCATTATCTTCATATAGAAAATGTGATAGAAACCCCTGACCCTTTTACTTTGCCTCAAGGCTACAGCTTCACCCACTGAAAGGGCATTTATGGCCAAGCCTGTGATGACAACACAGCTTTTCTTAGCTGTTCTTGAACATAATGAAGCAGAGAAGAAAAGGCAGGCCTTCGGATTCCTAGCCTCACCGGTGGCCAATGAATCAAGTGCTGCATCCCAGGATACCATGGGTATTAATGTGCAGTACGTGCAGGATTTATGGGGGCAGATGGCGGTGAGAAGGGACTCGGCTATGAACTGTTCCCCTGGAGTGGGGGTGCTGCGTGCCCAATGGGGCAGCCGGGTGCCAAGGAACAGATGTCTTCCTGCCCTGGTTACTCACCTGGGTTCTATAATGAAGGAGGTCCTGGCTGACAAGTTCCTCCAACACTTTTAAAACCACATTTCCTGTGAAAGTCTCTTGGAGGAGAAGTAAAAGTTAATGGAAAGCACTGTGAGGGGCCAGGATCAGGTTGCCTGGGGGAAATATATTCGAATTCACTCAAGGCTATAGACCCCGCTGATGCAGCTATTCTGACGTGATGTGGTTAACTTAGAGGGAGTTTGTCACTTCCTTCACATGTCTTGTCCCTAGAGCAGGGGTGAGGTTCCCCCGAGCCCACACAAGAAAGGCCCCCCCGCCCAGACCTCACCAGGAGGGGAACTGTTTGGTCCTGAGTTGATGTAAATATCAGCGACAACTGACATTTATCAAGTACCCATCACTTGCCAAGCCCTGCTCTCAGAACCTGATGCACACAACTTTACAGAATCTTTACAACGATTCTAAGGATCTGATTTCATCGATATCTCAATTAACATAGGAAAGAGAAGCAAATTAAAAACACCATCATCTGACTCTGTGATCTTTGGGAACCCAGATATCTCTGGGCTCTTGTATTATAGCTGTAGGTCTGGGAAGCTGAAATATGATGAAGCTGAACATACTACCAAAGAGGTCTCATACTATTTGAGGCCCCAGGGATCTTGTCCATCTTTCTTTCTAAGCCTCATTTTTCCATTTGATCCCTTGAGTTCATGCCCTGAGGTCTACAACAGGGATGCAGATAGATTCATCATGTGCAGCGGCTTTGGCCACTTGGTAGTAGGTTCTCTAAGCGTGTGCCTGGGGAGGATTTTCCAGGGATTCAGGGTTCAATACATCATCGCACTATGAATGGAGAATGGCATCTTCTGTGAGTGTGGGAGGCAGTGGACAACACAGGGGAGGCAGGTCACGTCCATCCCCCACAGTGGTGCCACTGGGCCTCCACTGACCCCTCAATAGGGACCTGAAAGAATAAACCGGCTCATTGACTGGGGTGCTCTGAGACCCTGCTCTGTGATGGGACTGTGCTTGTCTCACACTCTCAGATCACCAGCAATAATCCCCTCCATCCTGGGAGGCCTGGGTCAAACATTACTGAGAGATGGTCCACAGTGATGAGGCTGGAGACCCCAAGAAGAGTTTTGCCAAATACTGGCCCTCGGTCAGAATTACTTTACTTGAATCTCCATGTAAAATAAGACAGACTGTCCCATAAGTAAGCGCCAGTGAATGCCAGCAACAGACCCTGCATTGTATGAAATGGATGCTGTTTATTACACACAACATAAAACACAAACAAAATCTTTTTTTTTTTAAACAGGAATAACACGGAACAGAAAGTGGCCAATAAAGTACATAAAAACAGATGTTTTAAACTCTTTAAATCTTTATCACAGAAGACATACACATTTCATGTTACTAGAAAGAGATAGAAAACCTGGTATAGTGGTGCAGTTTAATAAATATATTTAAAATGGGATTTTCCAGTTTTAAGCTTAATCTTTTTTTTTTCTTTCTGCCATTTGCAGCAGCATTCAGGATCTTAGTTCCCTGACCAGGGATCAAACCCATGCCCCCTGCAGTGGAAGGGTGGACTCCTAACCACTGGACCACCAAGGAATTCCCTTAAGCTTAAATTTTCAATTTATTATTATTGCCTATAGTATTCTTTTTTGTAAGTTTATCACAGCAAGTTTACACTTAATACATCAAATGCAATTAAGACATTAAACATAGGGTCTAGTTTAAATTACTAGAGTAGATAAGTTAAAAAATTAAGAAAATTCGGAATAAAAGAGAAACATTTTGAATAAAAGACCTCAGCAGCTTTGTAAGAACTTATAAAAAATTATGGGCTGAAAGCAGAAGAAGAAATTATATTTCTTCAGAGGAATAAAAAGGTCAGTTGTCTCAGATGAGGCAAAATTTGCAATACTGAAAAGAAAATTCAAAGCACATAAAAGCTATCTTTTTGATGATTTAGTCATAGAAAAATATTTTAAAGGATCTTTGAAAGGCTTTTTTTTTTCTTTGTTAATGGTCATCATATAAAACAACCAAACAACTTGGAACTTCAAATAGAGTGTCCTCTTAATATAGCATATATGTAAATATAATTTCTACTTCAACAAACATGGGAAAATAAATTACATTGAGTCAACATCCACCACCACCAATGGTCTCCTTTCAGTTGGTTTTGCACTCCAGGGGGAAGAAAATAAACAAACACGTGCCATTGGCTTTAACGAAACCCAACCATCAAGGCAAACGATGAATTTGCTTGTTTTTTATGAACCTTGATATATTTGCAAAAATCCCTAGGAAGCCTAGACATACCCTTGAAAAATTACAACTTTTTATTTCAAAAAAGGCAGAGAAGCTAAAACTCTTTAACCAATTTGATAGATATATAAAATACTAATAGTCCTAGTCTGTAAAGCTGGGAGGCTTGTAAAGTTTTATTTCATAGCACATAAGTCCTATTTCATGGTAAATATCTTCATTTTATAGAAGCACTACTAAAGAGCATTTGCGTCATGTTGAGGTTTTGTAACTGTAATCATGAATTAATTCCATGACCTCAAACTAGTCTGATAAACACAACTTTCCAGTTTGATTAACCTAGTTTATATTTGGAGAGGTTGCCAGTATATGAGTCATCTTCTCTCATCAGGCTTTTTTCCCCTAAAGTTATCACTTGAAAAATCAATATATTTTAAACTTGCAAACCACCGTCTTTCTTCCTCTCCTACTTACTTTTTTCCCCCTTTTGATCACACTGTGCAGTAAGTAGGATCTTAACTCCCTGACCAGGGATCAAACCAGAGACCCCTGCATTAAAAGAGCAAAGTGTTAACCACTGGACCCTCAGGTAGGTCCCTTCCTCTTCTAATAAAAACAAGAAATGTGAACTTATATTGTCTCCTTACCTGATGATTACAGCAGTGGGATGTGGTGTACACTGGTATTAACATTAAGTCTGTTCGATCTCTGTGCCCATGATAAGAATTCTTAAAATAAAGACAATATTCTGCCTGTGGTTGCAAAGATCTTAGAGAGGACATGTCATTAAACTTAGGGTCTCCAAGGAATACTCTGTGATGAACATGTAAAGATCCACCTTCAGGGATGCTGATGAAAAAAAAGTTAATATTTGACATCACAAAGCTTGAGCAAACTTTAACATGGCCACAGTTAAAATGTGTCATGATTAGGGTTCACCAAGCCATCCTATTTTCAAGTTTTACCAAAACATGTGTTTATCCTTATGGAGAGCTGATGGGAACATTTAAGACCATCTCACCTACTCTCTGAGGAGCCAGGTGAGCCTCTAAGAGCTTTAAGGATTAGTGGAAAGTCACAAGAGAGAATGGGGACATGAGGCCATGGGGGCTGTTCCTTGTGGCTTCTGACAGCCCTTCTCTGGCGAGACCCACGGGTCCCTCCACCAAGTAACTCTGAGGGTTTGCTTCCTGCTGGATGATTTAGTCAGCAAGCCCAGGTGGACTCTCCCCTGCCCATGATTTGTTTCTGCAAAATAGGGGGTTGTGACTGCGGACTCTCAAACACGAACTCCATCAGTGGGTTTATGCCACTCCTCTCTCCTTCCATCTCTGCTTCGAGAACTTTAGGATTCAGAAGTTTCCAGTATGCGTTTGAGCAGTCTTCTAATTTCAGGGTGAAATAATCTTAAAATGGAGAGCAGTTATCCCAAGTTGCATAATCTGTGTGGAGAGGCCAGGAAATGCATAGGAAGATAGGGATATACCTGTGTAAAATGATTCATACAAATGGTCATGTCCTAAAAGATAGAGAGGGAGTCTGTAAGGCTTCTAAACAATAGCTACTAGAAACACTGAAACTTATATCCTATTTGCTACATGCCAGGCACTGGGCTTCCCTGGGGGCTCAGATGGTAAAGAATCTGCCTGCGAGGTGGGAGACCTGGGTTCAATCCCTGGTTTAGGAAGACCCCCTGGAGAAGGGAATGGCAACCCACTCCAGCTTTCTTGACTGAAGAATTCCATGGGCTGAGGAGCCTGGCGGGGTACAGTCCATGGGGTTGCAAAGAGCTGGACACGACTGAGTGAGCACACATGCACCATGAGGTACCACGAAGAGTCAGATTTACAGAGACAGAGGGTAGAGCAGACGGCCTGGGGTGAGGGAGGGGAGATGGGGAGTTACTGTCTAGAGTTTCAGATTTAGAGTTTCTGTCTGGGAGGATGAATTTCTGGAGATGGATGGTGGTGATGGCTGCCCAACAACATTATGAATATGTTTAATGACACCGGATTATACACTTCATGGTTTAAGATGGTAGATTTTGAGTGTATTTTATCAAATAATTTTTTTAAAGATCCCTTTTTAAAAAGAGAGTTCCAAAGATCCCTTGGAAACTAAGTAAATTCCCACAAATTCAAGTCAATCGGATTTAACTATTAAAACCTTAGATCTCATGTCAGGACATGAGATAATAGGTATTGTCTTTTCAGGTTACTTGATGGTGATCTTTGGGCAAGCACTGGGCTCAGAAGGCATTTGTATGGCTAAGCAAGAGACAAAAAGCAGAGTTCTCATTTCTAAAAGGTTATCAATGGTGATTCTCTCAGTAGTGAAATATTCACAGGGTGAGGTTCTGTCTCTTTCTTTCTTGAGCAGGCAATGGATGGTGCAGTTGGGAGAAAAAGTCAGAGTAAAAAAATCCACAGAAAATAGCATATGTCAGTGGAAAAACATGGTCTGTCTGGACCAGATCAAAGTGATGATGGAGGCAATGATTAACACAAGAATGAATAAGTTTCTTCATAGCTATATTTTACTGTTCAAGGTGGGAGGTAGTCTGTAAATTAAAGGGCCAAAAATGGATGGATTAAGAGAGTCTCAGTTTAGAAACTGTTATTAAAGGCTTTTTTTTTTTTTTCCAGAATCCAGAAAAGATATGGCCTTAGAGTCAAGGATTCAGAACACTGGGGCAGCAGAAAATATAGGAAGAAACTCACAGTTCAAGGGTAGTCGTGGCTCCTCTGACATTGACACATGTGGCCAAGCAAGAGAGGAAGGAAATGTCTGGTGGCCAAGCTAGCACTGATGCTTATTAATAAAAGCAAAGTTCGGTCACAATTTTAAAAAAATGTTTGGTGAGTTGGATGAATGATTGAACAGATCTAGAAACTGTATTTTATTTTTATTATTTTTTGACAGTGCTGTGCAGCATGTGGGATCTTAGCCAGGGACTGAACCCATGCCCCTTGCAGTGGTAGCCCAGAGTTTTAACCCCTGGACTTCCAAGAAGTCCAATTGGTGAGAGTTTTCAGTGGACTACGGAAAATAGTTAAAGTGATGGAAATGATAATCATTTTAAGAGACAGAAGAAAAATCGTTGTGACAGCCCCAGCCATAAAATGCTTCCAGACATTTCAGTTGGAATGAACTTGACAGTACAGTTTATCCTGTGCATTTAAAAAGAAAATGAGAAAAATTGAGGTTTAGTGGTACTGAATGATTCATGCAAGATTTCATCCTTTCTGGTCAAATCAAGACTATTCACAAGATAATCCACAAGACCTGGGGTTTCATCATGAAGGCACAGAAAGAGCTGATGAATTGGAACATCATTTGAAAAAAAGAGAGAGAGAGAAAGAAGATAGGGTTAAGAAATGGATGGATTGGACAAACCATGGATTCCTTTTATGGTCTATTTAAGTAGGAAGTGTTCCCTAGAGAAGGAAATGGCAACCCACTCCAGTAGTCTTGCTTGGGAAACCCCATGGATAGAGGAGCCTCGTGGGTTAAGTAAATCTAATGAATCTAATGAAGTGTTAGGTAAATCTAATGAATGTATAATCCTATTGTTTATCAGCATGGCTATATCCCTGACCTGAAGCAATGAATGGGGGAAAAATTTAAATAATGTAAGAAATGAGAAGGACTGGTTAGAAAGGTGATAAAGAGTCAGACAAAGGTGGACAGCACAGTTTTAGATACATAACAGACATCACGGTGACAATACTAGAAAAAAAGATGGTGGTAGTGGTTTAGTCACGCAATCATGTCTGACTCTTTGCGACCCCATGGACAGTAGCCCACTAGGTTCCTCTTTCCATGGAATTTTCCAGGCAGGAATACTGAAGTGGGTTGCTATCTCCTTCTCCAGGGGATCTTTCCGACCTAAGGAGTGAACCCTGAGTCTCCTGCATTGCAGGCGGATTCTTTATCGATCCACAAGGGAAGCCCAGAGGACAATAAAAATGATGACGATAAAGCTGGAGAAACTAGAGCTAGAGTCAATTAAATAATGAAGATGTCATTGGAATAAACTGGCCTGAAAAAGCAGGGAAGAGACTGCTGAGAGAGCTAAGAACACATGCTGAAGTACTGATGAGGGAGACGGAGTCTGGACATTATGATCACGTGGGAGATTTGCAACTTGAGTTAGGAGACAGGATGAGGCTGGTCAAAAGAGATCTGCTTCCAATTTTTCTATGTATTCATTATATATGGCTCAGGCTAATCGAGTTTACCATTCTGTTGATACAGAACTTTTTATTAATGGCCTCATCAAATAGCAGGGGCCAAACAGTCTGAAGAGGAGCTCATTATTTATGGCTGGGTGGAAGAAGAGCTGGATGTGTTGAGTACAGAATCATTTTACAGTTGAAAGCCGAGGCCGCTTGGTGCTTTTGCATCTTTGTGGATAAGAAGGGATAAGAAAGCTGCACCCTCAAGAAAGGTTTCAATGCCAGATGCTTGGATACTGGTGGGAAGGGTGTTTTTCTCTAAAGAGAACTTTTCCTAAAATGAAAAGTGTTAGTTACTCAGTCGTGTCTGACTCTTTGCAACCTTGGCAGGCTCCTCAGTCCATGCGATTCTCCAGGCAAGAATAGTGGAGTGGGTTGCCATGCCCACCTCCAGGAGATCTTCTCGACCCAGGTGTCGAACCCATGTCTCCTGCATTGCAAGCAGATTCTTTACCATCTGAGCCACCAGGGCAGCCCAAAATGAAAAGACACATTCTAATAAAAGGTGAAGAAGATCAAAGAAGGCAGAATCAAGGTCAAGTTTGGAAATAAAAAAGGACATATGATTTTGGGGCCAGGTGGTTACCAAAAGCATAAAGTAACAGCTAAGAGTCTCAGTGAAAAGAAAGGAATGAATCTAAAAAACATAAGGATGCAGGATGACTTTTGGTATAGGATTTGGATACACTAAAATGTTGAAGGGTAAGAGGTCACCTAGAAGAGAAATGATATGGAAGCAAGAAGGGTGGGGGGAAAAAAGGGTGCAAAGATATTTGTAAGTTATTCAGTTGATGGGATGTGTGGAGTTTGTTGGAAATGCTGAAAAGCTATAACAGACTAAACTTTTTTTTTTTTAATTTAGAAATAAAAGAAAGAAACTATTCAGGCCTAACTATAGTATAAACATGCTTTGAATCCTTCTATATAAAGTTAAGTTACTATTATTCTAGAATATTTACTGGGACTCTTTGTGACTAAGAACAACTGATCTGAGCTTTAAAGTGTAAGATCAAGTGGTCTGAAATAAGAACTAGGTTTGGCTCTAGAGGTATCAGTTGATGGTAACTCATCAAGAACTCTTGTTCCCTCTGAAAAACTGCAGTGAAATGACTGTCGAGTTTTCTCACTTCCTACTGTTCCCTGGTTGACCAGCTGTTGCAGGCTTGAAATAAAGAAATCCGAGCTTCGATAAGGCTTTGTGGGAAAACAGGTGGGAGAAACATGCCTCTGCCCAGACCAGAGGCAGACGACCTTTCAGGAGCGGAATGCTAAGTCGCTGACCCTGGCCCTTCAGGTCAAGGATGAAGGGCGGGGCCCTGGAGGCCTGGGAAGTGTCCTTCCGAGAACACCTCCAGCTCCAGTGAAAGGGGTGCCCCTAACTTTCACCTCTGTTTCATCCATCTTCCTGTGGGCCCTGTTATTCCTAATGTAAATACCATTGGGGAAATTGAAACCCATCTGACCTTCGTCTCTCCTGGTGTCTATATCAGATAAACAGACTACTTTCCCTAGAGCTGGAGCTGAGAGCTGCTGCCTTAGGTGGACTGAAAGTATCTGAAGTGTGGAGTGGACAGCATCCAGCACGGTGCCTTTGAAGAGAGGGGTAGAACTTAGATCAGTAGGTGAACCCCTTGAGGACACCAGGGATCCGTGGACACAGGTAGCTGAAGGCAGAGAAAAGGCACTTGGAAAGTAGAAGGGAGCAGGGAGCTTGGAGGTAGGAGGGAAAATCTACATCACTTCTCGTTGCAATGAAAAGAAGCCCCCAAGGATGATAAATACTCGATGTTTACTATAAGAAACACATGGACCATCGTTTAACAATGTGTGGACTAGACAGTAACCTTGACGCCTCTGAGGAATTAGAAAGCTAGAAATCTAGCTTCATCGCATACCAGCCAGCCAAAGCTAGCAAAGGACGCTGTTTCATCCTGTCTGAACCTTTGTACCTAAAAGATCAGACCCAGAATGATGGGAATGAAAAGGGCTCAGAGCAGAATGCATGATCCTTGTTTCTTGTTACCTTTTGACAGCGAAATTAGAGGAGAGTTAAGATGTTGAGCATATAGCTATTAAACGAACACAGCCAACAGTTGGAAATTTAACTAGAAAATTAGGATTATAGCTTGAAACATACTCACTAAATATCTTAAATGTCCCACAATGGATTCCTATATTAGAAGCGATTTCTATTTTCAGCTTTATTTCCTCCTGACATAATAAAAATCCATTATTTTATTACTCTGCATTTGAGGTTGCACTGCTTTATAATTTTCCCAAATTCATTTTTTTTTTTAAGTTTTAAAGGTTACAAAATTTCATGATGTGACAAACAGGTTTGTGCTTTTCCTATCCATGGTTCTCACCTATGTAGCCGAGACTCTGAATGCAAATCTATTTTCACACTGATGAAGATATTTAAAGGATCATAAACTCCATGTAACACTGATGATTCTTGATGTTTGGGTTTTGAAAGTCCCATTCATCCTCAGTGGTTATCGGCTGCAACAGGAGCATAGGTGGGGGTTTTATTTCTATGCTAAGACATCCGTTTTTATTTTTTAAGATTTTTTTTCTGCTGTGGACCTTTCTTTAAAGTCTTTATTGAATTTGCTACAATATTGCTTGTTTTATGGTTTGGTTTGTTGGCCATGAGGCATATGGGATCTTAGCTTCCTGATTAGGGGTTGAACCCGAGTTCCCTACGTCGGAAGATGAATTCTTTAAAAAAAAAAAAATTTTTTTTTTTTAAATTTATTTGGCTGCGTTGTTTGTCAGCTGTGGTGTTCAGGCTTAGTTGCTCTGTGGCATGTGGGATCTTACTCCCCCCCCACCACCCAGCAGGGATTGAACCATGTCCCCTGCATTGGAAGGCGGATTCTTAGCTATTGGACCACCACGGAACTTCCAGAAGGTGAATTCTTAACCATTGGACTGCCAGGGAAGTTCCTACACTAAGACTTTCACTGGACTGACTCCATATTTTCCTAATTTGGGGAACCATAACTTCTCTTTGATTCTGCGGTGATCACATACAAAGACCTGGTAGAAAACGTAGCAGTAAGAATTCATCTTTCTTTGCATCCACTAGGAGTCAATTATAAACCACAGCACGTCCATCTGAATTTAGCTGATTAACAGAAGCCTAGGCATTTACCTCTACTTCCTCATACTCGGTTGCATCAGGTGACAAGAAATACTGTCAAGCCACTCTCATGGAGGAGGACTGAAGTGGTAAGACTTGAACTTGAGGAACACTCTAGAAATGTTTAATGACATTTTTTCATGTGAAGCTGTTTCCACGTCTCAGAAATGCAGCCACCGTTTGTTACAAGCTGCTTCTGTCTCAGTTGTAAAAACCCAGCTCAGCAAAGTTTCTCTTTACTTCTCTTGACAAAGCACACCCTTAAACTCTGATCTGCTCACTATAATGGAGTCATTTATAGAGTGAGAGAAAGAAATGTTTTCAAGAGAAAACCTAGAGTGCTGAGTGAAAGAATTACCAGTCAAGCATTAATGAGATTCTGGCTTTTTAGACCTGGTTTGGACACACACTGGCTGTAACTGGTTTGCTTCTTCAGCGGGGAACCACAGCATCATTGGACATTTTGGGTGTCATGATTCTTTGTGATGAAGGCTCTCATGTACATTATTAGATATTCGGCAGCATCCCTGGCGCTGATTCACTAGGAGTACCCTATTCTCTACCATGCTTATTTAGAACCCTGAAATATCTCCAGACATCACTTGGGATGAAAAATTGCTATTTTTGAGAACCACTGTCTTCAACCTTAGTCTTCTCATCTGTACAGTGACTGAATGTGAGTGGAAATAGGTGTTGGTTTAAGGACAAAAGATGCCTTTAAGGGTAAATCTGCTACATTCACATAAACTATTACATTATCGCTTTACAGATAGATTTTATTTATTCACATGTTAAATGCTGCTTATTTTCACAGGTATCAGATTTGGTAGGTCTCAGCTGACAGGATGGAAGTGTTTGAAAGAAACTTATCCTCTTTACAACTGCAAAAATCAAGAGTTAATTGATAGACACATCAGTGTTTTAAACCCCTGCACAACCAGCCAAAGAAAGAATTCAAGTGCCAAATGGGGATTTAATCCTGATCACTGTCAAGGTTTACTCTAACTTTGAGGATCTTTGAAAATAAGATAATTGGAGTGGGATTGATACTCCAGGAATAATAAATATCCATTCTTTAGAAGCTTACTGATCTCTAGTCAACAGACTAAAATTTATTTCTCTTAGAATTTCTTACTAATCAGAAGAATTTATACACTGTAGACATGGCCTCAAAAGCAAAATGATTCAGAGTGAGGCTGACCTCTGGTTGTTCTCTACGTCTGAGAGGAGAGCAGGAGGTCAGTGGACATGTCTGTGGAGCAGAGAGCTTGGAGGAAGGGTGACGAAGAGGCTCAAATCAAGAGCACAGCCTATTTCTTATGTGATGGAGCCAAATGTACAAAAGAAATCTGAGTCCAAGTCCACACACAGCAAGGGGAAATATCACATAAAGGCAGAAATGGAAAATTCCTGTTCTGGGGTACACTGACCTGAGATCTTCATACACTTGGTTAGGATAAAGAACTTCTACCATTCTTATGAACTCTTAGAAGGTTTTCCTAGAATGCTCTGTAGTCATCCATTTAAAAAATCATATGAGCAAACAAAAAAATCTACATGCAAGAAGTTCTTTGCACTCAATTCTGTTCTTTTATTATTTCTTAACATAAAAAGATGAAGGCTGATGAATACAACTGTTAGATGTGCTTGCTTCCTTGTGCGAGCCGCCTTTGGGTGAGGCCAAGCAAATGCTTATGGGAGAATTAGAAGCACAGACATAAGAGAAAAGATGAAGAGTGTAAAACGCATTTCTTGCTGCTGGTACTGATGATTCAAGTAGAACAAAAAAACAGGCTATAGTGTCAGGAAGCTGAGGGCACAGAAGGGAAGGAGATCAGCTGGGAAAGGGTACCTGGATTTGGGGTCTACTTAACACCCATAAAAGAGAATTAATAAATAAATCCAGAGATTTAAAGCAAGAATAGGATACCTAGAAACTTAAGTTTTTTTTTCTTCATTTTAATCCCATGTTAGACTTCTCAAAAAATATAGTTCACTCAATAATAGCATCTCTGTCAAGTGCACAATAAAACTTCATATTTTAAAATGACGTTAGGTTCAATTGACAAAACTGAGAAGAAGAAAGAATACTGTTTTAGAATACTGGAGTGTCCGGTCCTTTCCATTTTGGCAGACATGGAAAACGTGCATGAGATTGGAGACATTTTCCTCTTGGGTTTAAACCTGTAATAAAATGTTGCTGACAGACTAATTATAAATGTTTTATATAGTTTGTGCATATGTGCTCTTCTCTAAACCAATTTAATTCCCATTAATGCTAATCTGGTTAATGCCCACTCAGAGAGGAAAGGAACACTGTTAATAAACTATTGATTTATTTGAGCTATTTAAATGGGGAACAGGCAGAAACAGATGGGAGAATAGAAAAAAAAAATCACCATTATACCCATATCTGCATTTCTTAAGAGTATTTTCCAAATATCAATGAATATTATATTATAATTGGTATAAAGAGGAAATGGGGAAAAATAAAGTGACAAAGTGACAGCCCTCCCTCCACCCATAAAAAACTGAGGGCCTTGTAAATAAGATGTTGATTTTCTTTTTTAGTACTAGCTCCAAGGTTAGAAATAAGATGTTATAAACAGAGGCAGACTTTCTTTATTAAAAAACAAGGTTAATAACTGAGGTTGATATTTGCAAACTCTTATTGATGTGGGTTTTTCTTTAAGAAAAAAAGATAAGGTAATCAAAACAAGAATACGTAAATTCTGCCCCTACCACAGCTTGTCCTGCTCCTAGTGTGAGTAGCCACCTTGTTCTCCATGCAACAATCCAGTAATTTCGCTCACTTCAATTCAGTCGGGATTTCCACCTCTTGGGGTGCTTTAGCAAGCCAAGAAGACTGCCTCTTAAAAGACGCTGTGTCCAGGACAGAGTCGTTTCCTTGAACACAACTGTGTAAGGTGTCTGAGCGCCATAAGGCTTGCCTAGAACTCAAAAGCAACGGGAAACCCTCCCCAAACTAGCCAAGCATTTCTAAAGGATGTCTGTGCCTTTCCCATACTTCCTGAGAAGAGTGGCACAAAACAGGGAATAAGTGGAAGATGGAGTTTTGTCAAGGGTCCACCACCTGGCGGTAAGATACGTCACTTAACCTCCCTGATACTCAGTTTCTTTATCTGTAAAATGGGGATAATAGCCTTCCTGTTCTATGTTGTTAAATCACAGCCGAGTATAAGGATCAAGAAAGATGTAGTTGAAAACACTGTGACATCCGAGAAGTGATGGGTAACCGTACAGAATTATTAATCGGGAAAGGGTTTAAGAAAAAGTGGCACAGGACCAAAATTAAAGGGAGAAACACATCAGGAGAGATACCAGTTTTATCTGGGCTGTGTTAAAAAAAAGAGAGTGAGTGAGCTATACTCTCAGGAATTTCTTGAAAGTTTTAATGGCAACTGACACTCATACTTCATAACTGTGCACGTAAAACATAAAATAAAGATGGAAAATGGAGATTCGTGCAGGTTTCCTTTTTTTATGGAAACCTTTGCAGTTGGTAGTTCATGCCAGTGAGGGTGGAGAGGAGAACAATCTCTTTAACATTCATGGGGAAAAAAAAATACTGAAACAAATATCAGCAGCGCAAATATTAAACTGCTTCTTCTCTACCGATTGGTAAAAAAATATATTATCTTCTGATATTTTCTTTTCTCTTTTTAAATTAAAAGTTCATCCGTCCCAGCCGAAGTCGTGGCCCGTCATCTGGTAGAACTTGCGGTTGAAGGGCCGGTAGAAATCCCGCAGCTGCCGCAGCACCTGCGCGTCGATCTCGGGGTGGGGTCTGCCCTTGGTCTTGCCCAGGCAGTGGGGGCGGCCGCTGCCCTCCGCCTTCTTGAGGCAGGGGAAGCCCTTGGTCTGGTTGAAGTAGAAGTGCTTGTCCGAGATGATGCGCTTGAGGCCCAGGAAGTCCTGCACGCGGCCCAGCTCGCCGGCCGGGTCGCGCACCAGGCGCTCGCCGCTCACGAAGAGCATCTGGCGGGCGGGGAAGTGGCGCAGCCAGCGCTCCAGGTGCTCCGCGTACAGGCCGATCTGGATGGCGCTCCACGAGCGGTCCACCAGGCCCGCCGAGCGGTTCCGGAAGGCCAGGCTCTCGAAGCTGGGGATGTCGGGCCGCTTGGAGAGCGTCTGCGTGTAGTCCGACACGGCCCGGGTCACCGGGTCCCGCACCACCACCAGGAGCTTGGTGTCCTTGGACATGGCCGAGATGCGCGCGGGCGCCTCGCGCGTCACGAAGTAGCTGGGCGTCTTCTCCATGGTGATCTGGCCGTCCAGGGTCCTCGGCATCAGGTCCCTGCGCGGAGCAAACAGACCAGGGCGGGTCAGAGGTCACAGCTCTTTGGCCACACGTCTCCAAGTCAACACTTTTAAAAAACTGATTGTTAATGGGAGGTTAACTGCTATACAATGTTGCGTAAATTCCTGGTGTACAACATGAATCGGCTATAGGTATACACATACCCCCTCCCTCCCACCCGCCCCTCCATTGAACCTGTCCCCTCATCCCACCCCTCTAGGTCATCACAGAGCTTCCAGTTGCAATGTCAACACTTTCAATCCTGGCTCCGTCTAATTACAGTTGTAGAAACATGAAAAAATGTAAGCCAAATTTCAGAGCCGAGAGATACAGGAACGTCCCTCTGAAGCTTGGAGGTCAGATGATCTCTATCCACCTAAGATGTGAAGGCACCTTAGTTTAGGGTAGAAGGAGAAAGATTCGACATTCTCTGAGATCCTCTCCTGGTGTCACCTCTTCCCTTATTTTCTGCCGTATCCAGCTTTTAGAGGGCCCTGAACATCTGACATGAGAACCTCAGGTCGCTGAGTGGAGCAGAAAGGCACATTAGAGCCAGGAGCCTGAGTGCCTTCCCCTAATGGACTCTGTGAGCTTCTTTCTAGGAGAGCAAAAATCTTATGCACCCAGAGCCAGGCGGCCTGAGTTGACGCACGAATTGCTCCCCTTACTAGGTATGTCACTGTGACCTCGGAGAAGTTGCACAGACACTCTGCACCCCTAGTTCCTCGTGGATGTACTTTATGGGAAATAATAACACTATTTTGACCTCCCACGGATGTTGTGATGTTGTGTAATATTAAAGGTATTAATATACCTTGATAGCTTAGAAAAGTGCCTGGCACAAAATAAGTGCTATGTAATTTTTTTATAATCATCAACCCACAAGGCTGTAAGAAAATAACCTTGATCAAATTCTTTTAGGTGAATTAGAATATTGTAATAAACACAATTATACAGCAGTGAGATGGTGTTAAAATACCCTGAGCCCTTTTTGTCATTTTCCTATAAACAAATAAATTATAATCAACATAATATCATTGTGTAGTACACAAAATATTTCTCTTTATAATTCCTGAACTTTCCAATAACAAACAAGACTTATCAAATAATCCATCTTTTATCATCTAATAATTTGAAAGGCCACCCTTACAATAGTTTAAATATCGTGGTCCCTCTCTCTGTTGGCCCAACTGTCATGTTAAGTTACTATCATGTTATGGTAATATATTTTCATGTACATCAAAGTAAATTCTGACTCTGTTGTTCAAAACGTTCTTGATGATTCTTGTCTCTTTATTGTCTCTTTATTCTTCCTGACAAATGTTAGAATCGCCCCATTGTCATGTGGGCGAAAAAAAAATTCCTGTTGGAGTCCTGTTGGAGAGATTGCTACCTAGTTCAAGCATGAGAAAGGATGGGTCTCAGAGCCAGTCCAAAAGTACAAGCAGGTGAAATAAAACCTACGTATTTTTCCAAAAGTGTACTGCCATTAAATCCACTATTTATCATAGATTTGAAATACGTATCTGTATGTTGTTGTTTAGTGGCTAAGTCATGTCCAACTCTTTTGTGATCCCATGGACTGTAGCCCACCAGGCTCCTCTGTCCAGGGGATTTTCCAGGCAAGAATCCTGGATCCGTGGTATCTTTCTGACCCAGGGGTTGAACCCAAGTCTTGTGTCTCGTGCACTGGCAGGCAGGTTCTTTATCACTAGGGCCACCTGGGGAGCCCCAAGTCATCGAACACTGGTGCTTTTGGGGGTTGAGGATAAGAAAGGGACTAGAATCTTCAAATACATTTACAGTTTCTTCTGTGGTTATTGCTTTTTTTGTAATGATCTGTTTCATCTTCGGTGAATTTTGTCAATTAATATTTTTCTAAAAATCACCCAGTTGAGTAGTTGAAGTTTTATGCCTTGTCTCAACTATAATTTTGTGGGGGTTCTTCCTGCCTTTCTTTCTAGTTTGGTAGATGACTTTTCTTTTTTTTTTTAATCTTTTATAATTTTTTATTTTTTTTCATTTATTTTTATTAGTTGGAGGCTAATTACTTTACAATATTGTAGTGGGTTTTGCCATACATTGACATGAATCAGCCATGGATTTACATGTATTCCCCATCCCGATCCCCCCTCCCACCTCCCTCTCCACCCGATCCCTCTGGGTCTTCCCAGTGCACCAGGCCTGAGCACTTGTCTCATGCATCCAACCTGGGCTGGTGATCTGTTTCACTATAGATAATATACATGTTTCGATGCTGTTCTCTTGAAACATCCCACGACTTTTCAAATTTACTTATTTGCATTTTACTTTTGTAATGACATTTATTCTTTTTCTATTCATGCTTTGTTCTTCCAATTTAATTAACTGAATGTTTAGTTCATTTATTATAATTTCTCTCATCTCAAGTAATAAAAACATTTGAAGCTACTATTTTCCCTTTAAGTACAGACTTGATCAAATTCCCCAAACTTTGACATGTACTGTTGGGCATTTACATAACTTCACAAATATTTAGTAATTGTACTTGATACTTTTTCTTTTTTGTCCAGGCATTAAGATTGCTTTTACTTTTATTAAATTCTGATGATTGACTTGCTGGTTTCATTCATAATTTTATCATTAATTTCTATTTCACCTTTGTAATAAAAAATACACTGTGTTACATGAGTCTGCTTTTGTTTGATTTCCTGTAATTTTATTCCTCCTGTATATTTGCTAATTGTATATTGTGAAAAATTTCAAATATACCCCAAAGTAGAGAGAACTATAACATATATCTCACGTAACTTACATCCAACTTCAAAAAGCAACTGACTGCCCATTTCATTTCCTTCCTAACCTGCTGTGCCAACTCCCCCATCACCCCTAATGAATTACTTTGATGTTTATCTCAGACATCATGTCAATTGCTTCACAAACAATCTGTTGCCATGTGCATTTATACCTGGCACAAATTCTTCAACATTCGTGGCAATAAGCCACTGATGCTGGCTTAGTTTAATGATACAGATCTCCTCACAATTTTCTTTCTTTGATATTTTAGTTAGCTTATCTTTACTTTTCTTTTGGAGGGGAAATGATAATTAGATATCTGATTCCTGTTGCTTTTTTCCTTGTTGATTTAAGAAATCTGCAATTCCTTTTTCAGAACTTTTAACTGTGTCCCCATCTCCCATTTCTTAGACATATTTGAAGGTCTGGGTGAGAAAAAGCAAAGACCAGGGAGGTCTGTGTTGACACAAGGGAGACACAGACGGTCATGACTGCCTGTGTAATGCTGGGGCCCCCGTGTGACACAAATCCACATATTTTGTCACTGTGTACGTGTGCGTATATACATATATTCACAGTGACTGAATCTGTGGATTCGTCACATATATACACACATCTACGGGCTTCCCTCAAGGCTCAGCAGTAAAGAATCTGCCTGCAATGCAGGAGACTTGGGTTCAATCCCTGGGTCGGGAAGATCCCCTGGAGAGGGGAAGGGCAAGCCCACGGACAGAGGAGACTGGAGGGCTACAGTCCATAGGGTCACGAAAGAGTTGGACAGAACTTAACAACTAAACAACAACACACACACACACACACACACACACATATATCCCCTTCATGGAACTGAAAAGTCGGCTAGACCAACCTATTTTGGAAGCTAAAATACACTTTTATAAGATGAGCCAGGAGATCTATACAGAAACTGTTGGACTATCTCGGGGAAGAAAATTGGATCAAATGTGTGAAAAAAGTTCTGGACTGTAAAAAAACACACCTCAGACACCACTGAAATGATAAGGAGGAGTATTCCATGAGTTTTTTTAAAGAGTCAGCATTCTTGCCTCCTCTCCTATCATCTCTGACTTTTAACCACTCGACCTCGCATTTTGCCAGTAGAATAGAGATAACACCCTTCAGATGGGAGCTGCTGGTGGGCAATCTCAGTCTTCCTGCCCTCCGGCCCCGGGGAGAAGTACAGACTCCCCAGCGGCCTGTCAGCAGAGATTAAAGTCATAGATTGTGCCGGCCCAGAGGAAATATTACCCATATCCCTGAAGAAAAGAAATGCTATTTTAAATTATCTAGATAGGGTAGGAAAAAGAGCTATCCAAAGTAGGAGGAGTTTGAAGAGGAAACAGCTAAAATAGGATTTCAGAGGAAAAACACATTAATTATTGTAATCTTCAGGATGAGGAAAGTGGACGGGATAGGGAGTTCGAGTGAACTAGGGGCTGCCTGCTACCTACTTTCTTCATAAAGGAAGAAATGCAAGTGCAAGTAAATCCTTGATGAGGCTTATATTGCAGAGAATTATTGTTTTGTAAAAGGACTCATCTCAGAATTCTTTAAATGGCCATCTCCCTTTTAAATTCTTAGATTCGTTTTCTTATTGCAACTTGAATTTTAATGCTCAGAAAAGAGCTCCTTTATCACACAAAACAAAATGCACATATATGTTGGAATATAGTATTTCAAAGTGTTTAGGTGAATTTAGACATCTTCTTTCCTTACCCAAGTGAAGCATGTACTATGACTGTTCTGTATAAGGGCTCAGCCTGGGACACTCAATGGAAGAGTCACCCAAGCACGATGAGAACTTCTCAGAAACACCGGGCAAGTGAGGGGAGCAGAGAGGCGAGTGCAATGAGAAGACATGTGGGTTTGCCTAAAGACCAGACAAATTGGGGTGCAGGGTGAGAAATTCCAGTGAACAATGGACAGGGTGGGTCCTAGGATGCCTTAATTTCCAGGCAAACGGGATTGGCTGTTCCATTCACTTTGCAGGAGTGAAAATAATTTTGAGACATTTTATAGTAGAAATGGGTAGGATAAAAGGGTAGAAACTAGAATTATAAAGAAAAATTAGAGATGCTTATTTGTTTTCTCCTGAAGATGTCAAGGAGAAGAAGGAGTTTCACAAGAAGAAAGAGTTTCACAAGCAAATGGAGGATTATTACCAGGTGCATGGCACACTTTTGTTCTTTGTCTCCAAAGAAATAAAAGAAGAATTCACCATAGCCAAAGAGTAGAAGCAACACAAGTGTCCACAGAGGGCTGAGGGCTGAATGGGCAGACAAAACATGATCTAGCCATACTGTGGAATATTATGCAGCCTTAAAAAGGGAACAGAATTCTGACACCTGCTGCAACACGGATGGGCCTTGAGGCCTTTCTGCTGAGTGAAATAAGCCAGGCTCAGAAGGATACAGACTGTGTGATCCCGCTTGTATGAGGTCCCTAGGGGAGCTGAATTCACAGAGACAGAAAGTAGAATAGCGATTGCCAGGGCTGGGGGAGGGGAAGTTTGTATTTGGTGGGGATTTTAGTTTTGCAAGATGAAAAGAGTTCAGGAGAGTGATCACTTAGCAACGTAAATGGACTTACTGCTACTGACCTGGGAAATGGTCAGTTAAAATGGTCAGTTAAAAATGGCTAAGATGGCAAATGTTATGTCTATTTTAGCCTAATTTCTTTAAAAAAAGAACTCACCCAGAAGACAAAGACATCGAATTGTATCAATAGAAATGAATTAGACAGCCAGTTACAAAAACGTATACACTAGATGATTTCTCCTATTAAAAGCTCAAAAACAGGCAAAACCCACCTCTAGTGTTAGATGTCAGCTCAGCTGTTACCTTTGGTGGGGGGGAGGATTAGTGACTGAGGCCACAGGGGCTTCTGGAAAGTCAGGAATATCCCAGTGCAGGATCTGGGTGCTGGTGACCTGAGTGTATCCACCCTGTGAAACATCACTGAGTCAGATCCTAGGATCTGAGTCCTTTTCTGAATGGTGTTATACTTCACCATGTTATACTTCACATTCGATGGTGTTATACTTCAATAAAAACCTATGGCACATATAAAAATAGATGGACCAGTTTTCTACAATTCTCCAAGGAACACATGGATTTCAAGAAGGGCATTTGCGAGACTTCCATGGTGGCTCAGTGGTAAAGAATCTGCCTGCCAATGCAGACGACAAGGGTTCAATCCCTGGTCTGGGAAGTTCCCTCATGCCGCAGAGAAGTTAAGCTTGTATACCACAGCTACTGCAGCCTGTACCCTGGAGCCCGTGCTCCACAATAAGAGAAGCCACTGCAGTGAGAAGCCCATGCGCTGCAACTAGAGAGTAGCCCCCACTTGCTGCAACTAGAGAAAAGCCTGTGCAGCAATGAAGACCCAGCAAAGCCAAAAATAAGTAAATAATTTATAAAAAGGGGCATTTGCTAAACCAACTACATCTCCAATTTGTGGAAGTTTAGTTCATGCAGGGACAAGGATTGAGCTTCCATCTCTAGGAACCAGTGGTCCTCCCAGGGACCCCTTGCCCCTCACCCCGGGCAAGTTATCAGAACAGGAGCTGCCTGGCCTCTGTCCCAAATGAGATTCTCCCAGCGCTATAAGCGCCTCGGAGTTCACAGTATCACAGAGGATGTGTCTCTACAGTGTGGACACAAGCACAGAGATAGCTGAAGAATGTGGTATGCTTGCAAAACATTTATCAATGGTTTTCTCCTGTAAGATAAGATAGACATTATGCTCCCAGTTTTTCTGAGGAAGAAGCTGAGATTTAGGCAGGAAAAGCAGCAGGTCCAAGCTCCCATGGTTGTCTATGAGAGGTGATGGATGGTCCTCCCAGTGCCTGCAGCCAGGTTATCCCTGTCGCATAGGATGAGAGAAAAGTCAGCAGACAAGAGCAATGGGAAAAGGACATACAGAGGGTGACTCGGACGGAGCCAGTTCGATGGATGCAGACCCAATAATGTGAGAAAGTTCCCCCATAGGGTGGCTGTGAAGAGGCTGAAAGGCCCAAATTGAACACAGATGAAGGAATTTGTCTGTTTGAAACAGGGGAGCTGCGTGAAATTAGACTGAAAAGGGGAGGGTGTGATTAACGTCAGTGAGAGATTAAATCTGAGTCAGCGTACAAGTCAGGATGGATCAGGAAAGCCCTGCAGGTAGTTAGATATATCTGGGGAGGCTCTTCCAGTGCGATCCCAGCTTGAGGAGCGGAGGACCTGGGTTAGGGGCTGAAAGCAAGGAAGAAAAAGGTGGTGAGAAAGAGAGGAATACTGATGGGGGGACACAGGGGGTCACACAACTGATTCATGGAGCGAACAGAGGGCATGTTTGCAAAGAAGATCCCAAAGTTTTACAGGTGGAAAATGATAGAAATTTTACTTTAAAAAAGCCCCCCAAACAGCTCCCAAAACAAAAATGCAGTTGAACTGCATAGCAAAAGGAACTCTGCTCAATGTTATGTGGGCCTCCTGGATGGAAGGGTTTGGGGGAGAATGCATGTGTATGTACGGCTGAGTCCCTTTGAGGGTCACCTGAAACTGTCTGTTAATTGTTTGTTAATTGGCTATACTAAAAAAAAAAGTAAAAAAAATAAGACCATTGCTACACTCCTTATTTAAAAAAAAAAAAACTAATGGAAGAAATACATCACTTAATTTCTATGATGAATAAATAGAAGACACTAAAGAATATTTCACATGAGAAAAAAAGATTTCTGCCTGAGAATTCTAATGGAGACAAAAGACAACACATGATTGCTTTTATCCTAAAACATGGCTCAGATGGATCATACATCTCCATGAAGAAAACAGAGTTTCATAGGAAACTCAAAACTGGGAATAGAAGTGTGGATTCAGCTTTGATTCTGATGTTAAAAGCTGTGTGACCTTAAGTGGATCACTTAAGTTCTCTGGGCCTTGGTTTCTTCATCAGCAAAATAAGACCACCATCTCCCATATCTTAGACACCATCCCAGCTCTAAAGTTCCATGTATGTTCAGGGCTTTAACTCATTAGTAACCTGTCAGATTGAAAGTTCCACCCAGCCTCACACTTGCTGATCTCTTCTGAAGTGTGACTACCAATCAAATAAAAAGACTTTTGCAAATCATTAAGCAGGGCAACTTGGCATCAACAGAATTGATTTCAGAATCAACGAGGCTGAAAAGAATACAGCTCCAGTAACAGACACCAAGGCAAAGTGCTGAGGCTGGTTCAGATGAAGGCTGTCTTGGCATCTCCCTGGTGCCTGGAGGCAGCAGAAAGACCAACTAGCCCATCCACCAGCTGAGTAATCTTGCTGCCTTCAGGAAGACAGGGACAAAGGAGACCCATCTCTGTATCTGCATGTGTGTGTGTATGTGTGTGTGTGTGTGTTTGTGGCATGTGGGATCTTAGTTCCCTGGCCAGGGATCAAACCCTTGTTCTATGCACTGGAAGTAGGGAGTCTTAACCACTGGACCACCAGGGAATTCCCGAAGGAGACCCATCTCTGCATCACTCATCCTCTGTGGCCAAAACATCAAAACAAGATGTGACTGCTAGAAAGTGAAGTCCACAGAAAAGACTGTTACCAATAACAGACACAGGACACTCAAGAATTCAATTCCAAGTGTCTTAGGAAGAACAAGATGAAGACAGAAGCAAAGGAACCCATACTTAGCATTTACTGTAGATCAAGATCTGATGTATTCTTTCCTGCATCTCACAACAGTGAAAAGCTAGAATTACTGGCGTAATTTCTCAGAGGAGAAAATGGGCTCAGAGAGGTAACAGTTGTTGTCCAAAGACACACAGTAATGAGTGAAATGGACAGAATGAAAATCCAGGTCCATTCTGCCCCAAAGCACACGCTCCTTCCACCTTCTTGGACCTGGGCAGGGGTCTGCTGGCAGATGGCAGATCCGTCACTGACATTCTGTCACAACAAGGGAATATGACAGGCACCACTTCCCTATCCACCTCAAGAGCATGAATCATTCTGCCGGGAATCTTGCAAACAGGTCGCAGACACTGACTGTTTTTCAAAGGCTTTCTTCTGTAAGGGAAGGACCTGAGTTGTAAGGCAAAAGTAATTTACTTTGAGAAATAAATAAATCTGCCCCATGTACACATACATTTTTTTTTTCTTTTAGTCTCTGCAACCAAACAGAACTGTGTGTCTGTTTCTGGAAACCTCCGGCAGCAGGAAATTCTAGGGAAAACATGCTCTTTTCATGGCCATGGAGTGAAGGTGGTTCCCAGGGGGGCCTCCGATGGCGTGAGCCAGGAGCACAGGAAGCAGAGTAACTCCAGGGCCGCCGGGCCTACGTCCCCCGGGCCAAGGGCAGCTATGGTAATATTTCTTTTCCTGCTGGCATCACGTGGGACCCCCACTCCGAACGTGCCTTCTGAGGCTGGAAAGAAAACTCCCTTTCGCTGATTTTTTTGAGTTGGCTTCTGTAGGAAAGGAAGATGTATGGTTTTGGAACCGGCTCCCACACTGACCGAATATCGATGTGCAGATCTGATAAGCAAACTGTCGTCAAGCATCAGACTTAAAGATGGATACATTTCCCAGTGCCCTGAAAGCCAGTGTTCCTTCTAAACATCTGAACAATCAAGTAAAGAGACAGAAAGAGATGGTTCTCATCCTCCTCAGCTTATGGACCATGGAAACCAGTTTATTTCAAGAAAGCAACACAATGTTCCTTGGCACTGCAGGGGAGGAGAAAGAAGTCAAGGATTCTTGGTTGATAATGTGGGGGAGCCTCATGAAAGGACAGAAAATATATCTGGATCCAGGTCATATAGAAGGGCAGTCCTGAAGGGGAAGAGGCAAGGGTTATCTGGGATCATAAATTCAACCCATAATCCTTGATGTCTGTGTGGGATCTCAGAGTTTCCTGAGCAATTCTACAATTTTTATCATCTGTGGACTCTTAGGAAATACAAAAATAGACCAGTATCTTATAAGGCTCATTGTTCCACCCTCTTATTTTCTCCTTCTAAGTTTACTTCATTGGGAAACTCATGTGTTCATAAGATTGAAAATATCCTTTCTAACCTCGTTTATAGCATCCCAAACTCTGTTTTATGTTTATTTATTTTTTTTAAGTTTATTTTTTATGTGATCCATTTTTGAAGTCTTTATTGAATGTCACAAATTGCTCCTGTTTTACATTTTGGTTTTTTGGCTGCGAGGCACGTGGGATCTCAGTTACCGGACCAGGGATCGAACTCACACTCCTGCATTGGAAGACGAAGTCTTAACCACTGGATACCAGGGAAGTCCCCCAAACTCTGTTTTAAAATGGTGTCTGGCTCTTGGGAACTGATATACCTCTCCCAAAGTCCTCTCAAAATATCAAAGAACACCCAGAAAGAAAGCCCTAACCCCATTAAAATCTAGAGGTAACCACCTAATAATAGTGGCAGAATTGATAAAGACAACCAGAGCCTAAGAGAGGACCTGGGAAAGAGAGGACCTGGGAAAAAGATGGGGATTTTCCGTCTGTCCACAGTGGGTCTATCTCTGGATGTCAGGGGTTCTTTATGCATCACGCTGGGAAGGGATGATCATTATTTTGTCCAGGTACACAGGTTTCAATACCTGTGCTGGCCTGGGAGTGAGCATCTCCTTGACTTTTGCATTCTATGTACTATTGATGCTGCATCCTAGTTCTGGCCTTGGTAGAGATCCACACTTTGAAAAGTATTCACAAAGTGTTCTAGAATTTGAGGATAAAGAAAGTATCTCAAGGCCATTCCCAAAGAAAGGCAAACAAAACAGTACAATATCTAGGCTACTGACACCTTTGAAGGTGGGGGAGGGGTTGGCATTGACCTGAGTAATAAGGGCCCAAAATGTATAAAAGATTATAAAGAGAAAAATCTGAGCTGTTTCTACTGAGCTCAGTTTTATTGCATTGAAAGAAACATCCAAATTACATCTTCAGATAGGCAATGATTCCAAACACTTGGCATCTAGGAGAATTTAAGCAAAAAAGCAACCTTGAGATTTCATTTTAATTGAACAGTAGACAGAGCAAAATGAAAAGCTCAAATGTCCAAGAAACAGAGGGGACATAGAAATTCAATTAGAAGAGAAATGATGAGATGATTGAATGGCATCACTGACTCAATGGACATAACTCTGAGGACACTAAGGGAGACAGTGAAGGAAGGGAAGCCTGGCATGCTGTAGTCCATGGGGTCACAAGGAGTCGGACATGATTTAGTGACTGTACAATAGAAATGTCTTAACATTTCTAAATCGTTATAAAAAAATGACTATAGAAAACAGTGTTGGAATTGGAGTTATTGCAAAGAACTGACTCACTGGAAAAAACCCTGATGCTGGGAAAGACCGAAGGCGGGAGGAGAAGGGGTGAGAGAGGATTAAATGGCTGGATGGCATCACTGACTTGATGGACCTGAGTTTGAGCAGGCTCTGGGAGATGGTGATGGACAGGGAACATGTGACCATGGGGTCACAAAGAGTTGGGCATGACTGAGCAACTGAACTGAACTGAACCTGATAGAAAACAGAGATAAACTGTAATTAAATTAGCATCTAGAGCCTAAATAATATTTATAAACTCTTAGAAGTCTGTGTGTGTGTGTGTGAGAGAGAGAGAGATTACAGAAAGACAGACAGATCAAGAATGAGCTGAAGAAAGTCAGCCAAAGACAAAGATAATTTGATATCACTTATATGTGGACTCTAAAAAAATGACACAGATGAACTTATTTACAAAACATAAGCAGACTCACAGAGATAGAAAACAAACTGATGGCTACCAAAGGGGAAAGGTTGGGGGAAGAGGGATAAAAAGGTGTCTGGGAGTAACACACAAAGCCTACTATATATAAAACAGATAATCAGCAAGCACCTATTGTAGAGCGCAGGGGACTATACTCAATATTCTGTAATAACCTACATGGGACAAGAATTTAAAATGAACAGATGTATTTAGTATGAATGAATAGTATTTTGATATATTTAGTAGAATGAATATGAGTCATTCTGCTATACACCTGAAACGAACACAATATTGTCAATCAGTTATACTCCGAGTGCGTGCTAAGTTGCTTCAGTCATGTCCAACTCTTTGCAACCCTTTGGACTATAACCCACCAGGCTCCTCTGTCCACTGGATTCTCCAGGCCAGAATACTGGAGTGGGTTGCCAGGCCCTCCTCCAGGGGATCTTCCTCACCCAGGGATTGAACCAGGGATTGAACCCGGGTCTCCTGCGTCTTCTGCATTATAAGTGGATTCTTTACCCCCGGAATCAGCTGGGAAGTCCCCAACCATACTCCAATATAAAGTAAAAACCAAAAAGAAACCAAAATGAGTGGGAGAAAAGGAAGTAGGTAGACTGTGATCTTGTGGGGGCACCATCACTGACGGATAACTGGAGGGAGTCTCAAAGCATCAACCCAATCCCCGACCCGGTCTTGTGGTTTCACAGAGGCGGGAAACCACGGGTTTTCTGAAAAAACCCAAAGCTGGATGGACCCAAGGCTTGGCTTAGACCCTGCTCACCTGAGCCCTGGTTCACTGTTGTCTCCATGATACAAAATTCTTCTCAAATTCTAGAAATACAGAGAGCTCTGGGTTCGACCATGCTGAGGTTTCAACTCCCTAAACCATATAGTTCATCCCTGCAGGGGAAATTCCCTTGTGGTCCTTTTGAGGCAGGAATGATGCATTAAACACGAGCCTCGATGAAAGGAGGGGCTGTTCTTCATCCTATCTGGTACTTTTAACCATGTTCCAAGATGAACCCTCCAGAGGAGATGTGGAATTCCTCATGGGGCAGGCAGGGCCGGGGCCGAGTGTGGGGGCAGCTCTCCTAGCTCTGCGGCCATAGCCAGGGCTGCAGCCATGGCCACGGTCATGCATGCCCCCAGTTCAGCTCATTCTGGCTCCAGACAGGGTTTTATAAACGACTGGTCTGAGGGCTGTCAGCTTCTATGCAGCTGCAGACGGATCCTCTCATCAGCCTGGAATTATCAGCCCTTCGCATACGTGCCACTACAGATAAGGCAAGAAATGTGCTTTCGTGGCTTGAAATTGACGATCTAAGGACAGTAGAGCAGCCGAGACACGTGGGGGCAGGATGAGAAAAACCTTGACATTTTAGAAAGCCTCTTTGTTACACTTGGATAAGGATGCATTTTTTGTTGTTGTTGGTTTTGGTTTCCTTGATTTCTGTTTGTTAGGTTCTGGACACAGAGTGGGTGCTCAGCAATATGCCTGCAAAGTGTATTTATGTGTATGTATTTTAGGCTGCTCTGGGCCTTCATTGCTGTGCACGGGCTTTCTCTAGTTGTGGTGAGCAGGCTTCTCACTGCAATGACTTCTCCTGTTGCGGGGCATGGGCTCTAGGGCACTCGGACTTCAGTAGTTGCAGCATATGAGCTCAGTAGTTGTGGCATGTGGGCTCTCGAGCACAGGTTCAGTAGTCATGGCACATGGGCTTAGTTACTCCTTGGCATGTGGGATCTTTCCAGACCAGGGATCGAACCTGTGTTTCCTCCATTAGCAGGCGGATTCTTTACCACTGAGCCACACCATAGAAGCCCCTGCCTTTAAAGTTCAAAGCAGGAAAATCAACATGGAGCTGTGGTTTTTCAGAGACTGGGGCCCTGGCCTCCTGAATGTTCTTTCTAAAATGGGCCATCAGGACCTGTTATCAGCTTCCCTGGGTTTGACCTGCAAAAAATGACCTATGTTCTGTCTCACTAACAGAACTTCCAAAATAGTCTCACTTTGGTGAGATGAGACCAACCTCCAAAATCACGGTATCAATTGTGAAGTGAGGCAAACGGACAAAACCAACTTCGGGAGAGCGATCAGTGAGGGTTCACAGATCCACTCCATCGACAAGGCTGCCACCTGTGCCGCCCAGGAGGAGAAAATCATGGCTCCAACAGGGACCAGGCAGCCCACGGGTCAAATCCAGCTATTTGTCTCAGTAGCGAATAGTGAACACGGAGCCAGGCCCTTTGCTTACGGAGAGTCTGTGACTGATTCTGAACTTGGATGGCAGGTCGAGCACTTGTGACAGAGACCAGATGGCCTGCAAAGTCTAAACTATTTATGATCTTGACCTTTTCAGAAAATGTCTGCCGACCCCTGCTCTAGGTCATTATTGCCACCAGAACAAAATTATCATAAAAATCTTGACGGTAATGTAATTAGTATTTTGCTGAAATGAAGCATGAGAAATGAATTGTACTGCAGAAGATGTAATTGCTCATGATGTGTGCGTGTTTCCATTCATTACTCACCCACACATCGCTGGTCCATCCATAGACCCAACTGAGCAATAACAATTAAATCGAGTTACCTCTGGTATTTTGCCTAAACTTTCAGACACATAAAAACAATAGATTTAAGCACTATTGTTTTTTGTTTTGTTGTTATTAAGGAGTATTTCAAATTCAAATATTTCTTCTATCAAAATAGAAGAACAGAATATATTTTGTTTAACAGTTTATTCGCTTGGTTTATCACTTTGGAAATGTTTAGACGCACGAGATGTTTAGATGCATGAATAGTTCTGTCCAGGGACCTGTTAAGCACACAAAGAGGATGTATCAGGCCTCAGAGAGGTCATCGCAGAAAAAAAAGGCAGACAGACAAAGCTTTGACTCCAAACAAACCTGAGGGTCCCCGGGAACTGGACTTTCGAAATGAAGCGACTCACAGGGAGGCCCTCCATGGCAGAGATGCTGCAGGCATGCTGTCACCACCTTTCTGGGATGGAGCAGGAAGGAATCGCTCTCCCATCAGTTCAGGGGAACAAAACACCTCAGGCTGCAGGGTACGACCCCAGAGAAAAACAGCAGCTTTCCACTGGGTCTTAGTTGCAGCATTCAGGTTCTTTAGTTTTGGCATGTGGGAGCTACTTCCCAGACCAGGGATCAAATCTGGGCCTCCTGTGGTGGGAACACGGAGTCTCAGCCACTGGACTGCCAGGGAAGTCCCCAAGGCCTTTTTAAAATTAAATTAAAAAAAAATTTAACATACAAATTGAAAAGATTCATTGTAGAAAACTTAGTTTAGAGAAGCCCCAAATTCTTGTACATTCAGATGAAGTGTCTTGAAGTCTATCCATCCAGGCTATTCTATACAATTCTTTCTAACACTTGTGAAATGAGATCATTATGTATGTAAACCATTCTGAACTGCTTTTGCGCACTTTGAAATAGGAAATTTCTGACCTTAAATACACACTGACTTAATTTTAAATGACCGTGTAGTGGGCTATTATGCGAACTGCCACGAAGCGTTCAGTGAATTCCTTATTGTTGGATACTTAGATTGTTTCCAAAGTTAAACATTTCATTCATGTTTAATTATTTCCTTGAAGTAGAAGGGAAGGTGTGTATATTTTAAAGGTTTTTGAATCGTAATGGCAAACTGGCCTTCTATGAAAGTATTTAAACTTTATCTCTGAATTTTAATATATTATTTCAGATATCTCAGTTCTACTTCAATATATTAAAGTATGTCTTCTAATGCATTCATTTATACTGTGCATTATGAATATTGCATAATTAATGCCAATAAATATATGGAAAAAATTTTAAAATATTTAATACTTAGGTTTTAAGTCAGTGAACATTTTCCCAGACATTTATTAGGAAAGCTATTTCTAAAGACATTTCCTGGTTATGTATTTTGATCTATTATTTTCTACTGAGATGGCTTTTTTCTTAGATTTTATTTCCTTTACATTGATATAAGAAGTCTCAAAATACTATCTGATGTCAAGAAATCACACTGACATTCTTGCCATCTTCCCATTTCAAACATGCAATTCACTGCAAATGTTCAATAACTATTTGTTAAGTGAATGAACAAGTATCTGTTGAATTATTATTGTACGGTTACCTTTAGTTTTGACCCCAAGTGTAAGATTTTTATTTAGCAAAGCTTTTTCAAGTGTCCACTTGGATCAAGCACCCCACCAGGAACCCTCTTGACAGAAAGACAGAATAGCAAAGGGGTTTGGGACAATGACTGTAATAGGAGTGTTTAGATGTTCAACGAAGGACTGGATCTGCCTAAGGGATTTAGAGAAGGCTTCACAAACACAGTGGTGCCTCAGTGAAGGCTGGAATAACAGTACAGTTGCACACACTATGAACTCGAGACCCTGCAGGGTGGCGGTGAAGGCAATCATCAGTGATGTTACACGCAGATTCACTTTTTCATGGGTTTCACGAGAGCTTATGAGTCAAGTGGACCAAGGAGCAGGATTTTAGAAGAAACAGGGTTTGAAGCATGGAGGCGCAGAAGGTGGTGACACATTCAGGGAATTACAAGTGGCTCAGTCTTGCTGGAGGATAAAACAGGAGGGATTCCATAGGTTCAATTTACTGAAGCATCAATATCAGTATAGAAAACTTTATGCAAATGTGTGTCTATGGCAGCACCATCCAAAAATTCCCAAAACAGGAAACAATTTATATGCCCATCATTAGGGGACTGGGTAAAAACTGTATATGCTATCCAAAAAAACACTGTGCAAGGTAAAAAGGATGTAACTGTATCTGTTTCAAATGAAGAAAGATCTTCAGTATTGTGGAAGCCATAAAGTGATAGGATATTATTTCATATGTGTAAAAACATGATAAAAAACACTTGTAAAATAAATAAATAAATAAACACTCATGTGTTAAAGGATGTTTCAGTGATTATTGGTCTGAGTGTGTTGATGGCCCCAATTCTTGCTCCCTCTTACTCTCCTTGCCCTTTGCCATGACTTCTACAGCTTTTTCAGCATGAACATGGAATCTATTTTCCCACGACTGCATACTGAGTTCAGCCATGTGGCTTGCTTTGGTCAATGAACATTAACATTGTATAGTTATAACATTATACAATGTTATAGTTATACAATGTGTAACATTGTATAGTTATTTCAAGAAGAGGTTCGAAAAACCTCCTGCATATTCCACTTGTTTGTCTGGCTACCACTGTGAGGTCATGTCTGGACGAGCCTTCTGGAGGGTGGACAAAAAAATGGAACAAAGTTCAGTCACCCAATTATCCCAGCTAAGCCTACCCGAGACCAGCCTTCAGCCAGCTGACTCCCTAGCCATGTGGGTAGACCCTGGCAAGATCAAGACAGCCATCTGGTCAACTCACAGCTGACCACAGACACGTGGACATGTGAGCAAGGCCAGCTGCAATCTCAGGCCAACCCAGATCAGAAGAACCCTGCAGCCTTGTCAAATAAGCATCCATATGTCTTTGAGGTCTTGTGGTAATGTTATGAAACATGATTTTAGCCATAATAACTGACATGATGTATTGGTATATAATATGGGCTTACCAAAAATCTGGACAGATGCTCACCAAACTATTAACAGGTTAGTGAGTGGAATTATTCATCAACTTACATGTCCCAACACCAAAAGTTTTGCTGTACCCTCTAAGAAATAGAATTGCTCCTTCTGTTTTGACTTATCTTCCTTAACTTATTCATTTTAAAATAATGTTATTTATTTATGACTCTGCTGTGTCTTCATTGCTGCAAGGGCTTTTCTCCAGACTAGGGGCTACACTCGAGTTCCAGTGCAAGGGCTTCTCATTGTGGTGGCTTCTCTTGTTGGGAAGCATGTGCTCTAAGGCATGTGGGCTTCAGCAGTTGTGGTTCCCGGGCTCTAGAGCGCAGGCTCAGTAGTTGTGACCCATCGGTATGGTTGCTCCGCAGCACATGGGATCTTCCCAGCCTAAGGATCGAACCCATGTCTCCTGCATTAGCAGATGGATTCTTTATCACTGAGCCACCAGAGAAGCCCTAACTCAGTCCTAAAATGCCAAAAGCAGAGTAAATAAGGAAATAGACCCTAATCCCGGACGTCTTAAAATGAAATCTACGTGGTTACAGCACTGGTTTGGTTTGCAAAATGTTTTGAATGGCCAGCATTGGTGCCTGTCTGCAACATTGATGGTCTGGACATGAGTGAAGGAGTCACTTAACCTTTATTTTAGCCTATTTTTTTGGTAAGGATGTGTGTGGCTCCTGTTGGGGGTGGGTAAGGCCATCAAGATAATGCTTGTGTCTCCTAGGAATGGGAAAAGCCGTGATGAGAAACTGTTAGAGCTACCCAAGATGCTGCACACACGAGCAAACAAGTTGAAGGTGCTCGGTATGGTGAAGCTGATGATGTGATGGCGTTGCGATGAGTTTATTATGAGCCACAGAAATGGCCAACTGCTATATGATCTCTCAGTCAATCCTAAAGGAAAGCAATCCTGAATATTCACTGGAAGGACTGATGCTAGAGCTGAAGCTCCAATAGTTTTGCCACTGGATGCGAAGACCCGACTCATTGAAAAAAGACCCTGATGCTGGGAAAGATTGAAGCAAAAGGAGAAGGGGACGACAGAGGATGAGATGGCTAGATAGCATCACCAACTCAATGGACAGGAATGTGAGCAAACTCCAAGATACAGTGAAGGACAGAGGAGCCTGGTGTGCTGCAATCCATGGGGTCACAAAGAGTCGGACACGGCTTAGTGATTGAACAACAATATGATCTCTCAAACTCCTTGAGCTTGATTTGGTTTGGACTTTCAGATGATGAAAATAAGAGAGATCTTTTGTAAATACCTAGATACTGATGTACATAGTTATTTCATTCCCTTCATGCTGACTGTCTGGGAGAAGATTTTGTTATTGTTTAACCTTCATCAAGTCTAGAAAAAGAGAAGTCACTAGAAACTCATTGATTGGGCTGGACTGTTCTTCCTATTAAGCTTCACCAAATACTGTTAACTGCCTTCAAGGCATTTAAAATAACCATAAAATCCAAAATATCAGAAGACAATCCCCTGATATGAAGCACAGCACTTAGAGGTGGTTGGATGGAAAAATACTGTGAAAATGGGTCAAGTTTGGGACTAGAAGCATCTGGTTCCGTTTCCTAATAATTATGTGACCCATAAGTGTCTTAATTTCTTGGTGTCTCAGCTTCCTCTTTCATTTAATGGAAATAATGAAATAATCCCATTATAAAAATCAAATTCAGTCACTTGCCATCATCTCCCTACTTTTGCCTTCAAAATGCTAAGAAGCCTGCAAAGGATCTATGAAAACTGACTAACATATCGTTGTTGTCGGCACTCTCTTAGTTCTTACAATCGAAAGTTTTCACTTGTTATTAAGTCCCCCTTCCCTGGTATGCTTTTAATGTCTAATTCAGCTTAGGTGAAGTTGTAAAGAAATTATTCTAACAAGACAGTTCTGACATCAACCAATTCTCTTCAATCCATAGTAAGTTTAAGGAGAAACAAAGCTTTATATAAGACACCATTCCAACCATGCATTTAAATATTACAAAAGCCTGGCTGGGAGACACAAAATAATTTGCCCAACACTGCTTCCCAGGTGGCGCTAGTGGTAAAGAACATGCCTGCCAACGCAGGAGACGTAAGAGATGCAGGTTCGACCCCGGGGTTGGGAAGATCCTCCAGAGGAGGGCATGGCAACCCACTCCCGTATTCTTGCCTAAAGAATCCCCATGGATGGAGGAGCCTGGAGGGCTATAGTCCATATGGTCACAAAAAGTCTGACACAACTGAAGTGACTGAGCACTACTAATCAAATAGGATAAAAAATCCAGGACCCTACGCTCTAAGCCAGAGCGACCTCTAAAAGACTTCCTAACCAGTGCACATCTGTAAAACCAATCCATAGTGATTACAACTAACAATGTTGGGGACTTCCCTGGTGGTTCAGTGGCTAAGACTCCAAGCTCCCACGGCAGGGGGCCCGGGTTTGATCCCTGGGTCAGGGAACTAGATCCCACATGCCACAATGAAGATCTAAAATCCCAAGTGCCACCACTAAGGCCCGGAGCAGCCAAAATAAATAAACAAACAAGAATGCTCAAGAATGGGCAACATATTTCCATTTAGATAAATAAAATGCATCACTTATTCATAGGAAAACTAGAACCACATTCCTCTAGGCTGAGTTTGCTGACAGCTTGGTGACTAACCAAGCTTTTGGGTGACCTGCCACCCAAAAGCAACGTCATCTGCTCCCTTCCAAATTCTCCATCACTTTCATGCATTCTGCTGAACTCTTCCAGTCCCACTGGCATCTTTTCTTCCTACTCAGGAACAGAGGGCACACCTCCCAGGCCCGGGCTTTGGCGTTTCCAGTCACAACCACCTCCTTCTTGGCCGGGTGGGTCTGCAGACTCTATTCCAAGTCTCTCCACTTCGTGTTCCGCTTTCAGAGTCTTTGCTAATCGCCCATCTCTTTCGAGGGGCACACAACAGCCCTTGCTTCCTTGCCCCAGTAGGCAGGATATTCTCTGCTTTCAGATGTCTCAGCCCTTCCAAATACAGTCTTGATCTTGGGAAAAGAAGTAATTAGCCTGATGGGGAGGAAACTACCATTTCAGCAGTTTTCTCTCTCCCGGGTTTTCAAGTAATAGAAGCCCAAGCCGGTCAGAATGAAGTCGAGGGCTTTTGGGTCTCAAAGCCCCACTAGACTCCAATGGCCACAACTGGCAGCCAGAGCTCATTAGTTCTAATCCGACCCTGCTAATCGCCCCGCGTGCTGAATCAGCCTCTGTGGACACTTGGAGGAGCGTTCATTAGAGCTTTAACCTCCAAGCGGCCTTGGAGACCTAAGTCGCACTAGTTGACACACACTTGAAGAAAGAGGATGCCACGCACTAAAGGAAGGGAAAATGAGACCAGCCAGAAAGACAAAACTTGTCCTTATTATTCCTCTTGGAAGAAACCTGGTGAGTTATTAGGGGCAGTGTTCCCCCTTCTTGGTAACCCTGGCTGAGAAGTGTTTTTAGATCTGTGGACACAACCCTTCAGAGAGGGGGTTTCTCAACCTTGGCACTATGGACATTTCAGGACGGATAATTCTTTGTGGTGGGCAAGCCTGTGTTGTGTAGGATGTGAGCAGGTGACTTGAAGTCCCCAAACAATTTCAGCCAATAAGCCTCTACTCACTAGATGCCAGACCTCTACCCACTAAATGCCAGAACTATCTCACCAGGCCCCTGGGGCATGAAAACAACCGAACATGTCTCCAGACAAGTGTCCCCGGGAAGCAAACTCATCCCTTGTTGGGAATCACTGCTTTAGAAACTGCCACCTGCAGTGAAAAGAATGGGCTACAATAAAATGCAAGATAAGAACGTATTAGACAGCATCGCATAAGAGAAGGCATTCTTTTTTTTTTTTTTGAAAAGCACTTATTTTACTTTTTATTTATTTATTTATGTATTTTTTGGCCGTGCTGCCCGGCAGGGGGATCTTAGCTCCCTGTGTGCATGTGTGCTCAGACGCCAAGTCGTATCTGACTCTTTTCGACCCCATGGACTGTAGCCCGCCAGGCTCCTCTGTCCATGGAATTCTCTAGGCAAGAATACTGGAGTGGGTTGCCATTTCCTTCTCCAGGGAATCTTCCTGACCCAGGGATCAAACCCGTGTCTCCTGCCTTGACAGACAGATTCTTTACCACTGAGCCACCAGGAAAACCCAAACTGAAATAGACATCTGAAATGAGCTAGAAATGCTGAGTGTTTGAAAATGGATCAGAAGGAGGTCAAGACAGGAAGAGGAGGCAAGAGGTAAAGTCAAAAGTGAGCTGTGAAACAAGTGAGGAGGTCCATAGGGAGAAAGGAGGAACTAGGTCTCAAGGGTTCAGCACTGAAGACTCTAGAATAAGGCAAAAGATCAAGAGAAGTTTTACCCATTTTCCCCCAATACTTGTTCCTTTCTAGGACAAAAGTGATGTTAAGATTTGGCTGTGTATTTGTGCAGAAAATGGGTAAAATAAAGACAAGACAAAGAACCCGGTTAGTTTCTTGAGAAGGAAACAGGATCATGTGGTTGAGTCTAGGATGCTAACAACTGATGGAACAAAGTGGGGAAGGCGAAGGCTGGTGTTGATGAGAGACAAAACAGGGGATGGAAAAACTACCTTATAAAAAGTGGTCCTGACCAACAATGTCAAAAATCAAATGCTGCCCAACTGTGAGTAAGGGCGGTGAAGGCTGGTGGTTTTGACAACACGGCAGACACTTGCTCCCCAAGTAGAGAATGCCTGCCTCCCCTGCCAACTTCCCAAGGTGAGGCAGGCTCTTTCGGTGCCTTGGGTAATGATTACAAAGGACTGTGCTTTTCAGGAAAGATGTGGACACCTTTCCCCACCTCTTGTGATGCTGGGAAAGGCGGCAACAGTTGCCTGGCAGCCCCACACTCACAAAGGTGGACAATCCATTCACTTACAGCCGTCTTGGAGCCGGACAACCTTCCTGATTTTCACTTTCTTTGTATGTTTTCTAATTTCACTGATATTGTTTTACCGTATTTATTCTCATTGCTTTATTTGCATTTTGCTCATTTTCTGATTTTTTAATCTGAATATTGATTTCATTCTTTGCTAATCTGATATTAAAACATGTGAGGACTTGACTTCACCCTTTGTGTATCACTGACTGAACAAGTACGACAGGCATTTAGTTTACTGTTTGTCCCTTTTCTAAATGACATTTTCCCACTGATTTGACTTCCTCTTTTACTCAGGGATTTAGGAAAATGGTTTTTAATCTTGCAGTGGTTTCATTCATTCTATTTGTCCTTTTACTATTATTTCCCCTTGTGGTCAAACTGTGTTTAACATTAAACATTTCAGGAAACTTATTATCCTTCTTGTGGCCAAGCAGATGAACATTTTATCAATGTTTTGTGGCTTTTTGAAAAGATGGCCTATATTCTGTTTGTGGGATAAGAAGCCTTCTAACGCCTAACACACATTGCTTCTGGCTGAAAGCTTCACCGTTCTGGGGACCAGGGCCCCCTCGCCATGGACTTCCTTCCCCACAGCATGTGCCGCCCCCAAGACAACCTGCCCCAGTTCCACTCCTCAAGCCCCAGGAGCTGTAAGGAGAGAGCGGAGAGCGAACAGCCTGGGTCACCTACCACTGCTCACGTCCATCCTTTACAACTGCCTGTTTGTTTTTTTCCCCCCTTTTCTGCCTGCTTTATAAAAACACAAAACAGAGACTTTCTGTGTCCACAAAACAATACTTCAGGGGAAGGGGAGGGAGGGAACGGGGCATGAAAAATAGAATGCTCGAGGGGCACAGAGTTGATTTTGCCTGATTATACTTGGTAAATTCCCCCTAATTGATCTGTTTAATTATTGATGTGGAAAGTGTTTGCTTTGAGAGAATTGAGTCATCAAGGGCCCTCAGGACCAAGGAGACAGACATCACCTGCTATGGGGTTGGCAGCCAGGGCAAGACCGTCACCCCAGAGCAGAGCGAACCTCTCAGGAGAGGAGGAAGGGTTGGTACCCACGGCCAGTGTGTAGAGCTCCCCCCAAGGCATCTAAGACCCCAGAGCCTAGCACCTTCTAGGAAGAGTGAGTGATACCCAGGACGACGGGCAGGACTTCCATTCTGCTGCCGATGTTCCTCCTTCAACAAACAAAAATTTGCGCTCAGACTCCCAGCTTTTGTTGCAGCTCATCTGCTTTTGTGGGTTCAGCTCCCCTTATTGTCTGCAATTATTTGGGGACTTCAAGTCACAAAAGCCTGATATTTAAAGTGTCAAGCCGTTTTCTGTAAAGGTGTCATTGAACCACTGGGTCAAGCACTGATATCACAAATAATTCCCTCATTTTCTTCCCTGACACCCATCAGCATTCATTCTCTTGGCTCCCGGGAATAGGCAGTGCCTCCTGGCGGGGGTGGGAAGGGCAGTGAGATGGCTGGGAAAATGGATACTTGAATGTCACTGGAATGGAACAAGAATGGGAATGGTTGGATTGATCCAGCAGATTCTGATTTGAGAGTCAATTCAGAATGGATCCTAGAATGAAGGAAATCGTAAGACAGCATCTCTGCCTCCTTGTCTGTAAAATGTAGAGGTTCCAGTGCACTTGCATTGAGATTACTTCTAGTTTTAACATGCTGGGTATTCAGGTCAAAGAATTAAAAAAATTGATGGGGGCTGCACTGATAGCTCAGTGGTGAAGAATCTGCCTGCCAGGGCTGATCCGTGATCCAGGAAGATCCCACATGCTGTGGAGCAAGTAAGTCTGTGTGCTACGATTACTGAGCCTGGGCTCTAGAGCCGGGGAGCCGCAACTACTGAAGCCCGTGCACCCTAGAGCCTGGTGCTCCCCAATAAGAGAAGCCACTGCAGTGAGGAGCCTGTGTACCGCACCTAGAGAGGAGCCCTCACTCACTGCAGCTAGAGAAGACCACGCAGCGATGAAGACCCAGCACAGCCACAAACAAAGAAGTGAAATTCTATTTTAAAAAAACTCTGATCAGCAGCAAAAAACATGGAACGCTCAGATATGAGTTAACGCTGATCTCCCTTCATGAAAGGACCTTCAGCCCAGCTGTGTGACCAGCAGAAAGGTCCCAGCCATTGGAGCCCACTGGGTTCATCCCAGTGGGAGGCACAGACCTTGCTCCGGGCAGCTCTTGGTCAGTGACTGGACAAAGTGGTGACACAGAAGCTTAGCCCAAATCGGTCAGCCTCTGATGAGTGATCTTGGCTATGCATCAACCACTGGGGCTGGCAGACACTGTCTGGTCTACACTGGGTCTGCCCAATCCAGGTTCTTTTCCTTGTCCCCCACAGGCAGCCTCTTTCCAAGTCATCTTTTATACATCTAATTCCTCTTCAGGATCCACCTACTGGAAAACCCAAAGAATGACAGGGAATGAGATGTAAACAATATGGCATAAAACTCAGGAAAGGATGTGGTGAATCCAACCATGTGGGAAAACATGGTCATGAAGGAAGTGGCATTTGAGGTTTCCTCTAAAGAATGGGCTTTCCTGGTGGTTCTAGAAGTGTCTTCCCAGGCGCTTCCTGCCTGCCAATGCAAGAAACTTAAGAGACGTGGGTTCAATCCCTGGATTGGGAAGATACCCTGGAGGAGGTATTCTTGCCAGGAGAATCCCATAGACAGAGGAGCCTGGTGGGCTACAGTCCCTAGGGTTGCAAAGAGTTGGACATGACTGAAGTGACTTAGTACATCTGAAGAATGAGTGGGGGGTTTAGTGGGTAGAAAAAGAAAAAACAGCATTTCCAGCAGAGAAATGGGTGAAAAGGCATGAGATATAAAGATGCAGATGTGGGACCAAGGGCGGTGTGTGGGAACAGAGTATTCCTCAACTGCAGCGGTGGAGGCAGGACGGGACACTGGAAACATAAAGGTGGAAAACACAGAATCCGAGATATACCACCATCACAGAAGCCTTGCAGGTACAGTCCTGCTGAAATGAAGCGGGACCCTATGGTCCTTGCCCCCAATGTCCTCAGCCTGCGTTTAATCTGGGAAAATACTTTAGCTAAAGAATAAGTTTAATCAGAGAGGTGAGAATACACAGAAACAAAGGAAAACAGTGAAAGGAGAGCAAATAATAAGAGTTTAGTCATTCAGCAAAGTCAGGGACCTTTAGTTCCTCCTCAAGGGCTATAGATAACATTCTGAGCCATATCCTGTGAGCTGTCTTACAGATACTGAAGCCTCCACTGGGTGGGAGAAGTCACCTGCATGATGACCAGGCTGTAGCCATGACATAAGCTGCCACAATTCCAAGAACTGACCTCAAAGAAATGTGGACCAACCGATCCTGAAGCTGAAGACTAATAGTATTTAAAACAATCAAGATGACACTGGTCAGACCACTGATGACGCATTTCAAGATGACTGTGCTGTTTCTGCATGGAGCCCCTCCCTGTGTCTATAAAAGCTTTTGCCCACCAGTTGGGAAGGGGGGTGGGGGGGTGGGCAGTTGGCGTTTGGACCGGTGTATGCCCTCCCCCACAGGTTGCCAGCATCCAAAATAAAGCAAACTTTCCTTTCCACCAGGGGCTTCCCAGGTGGCACTAGTGATAAAGAATCCACCTGCCAATGCAGGAGACACAAGAGATGTGGGTTTGATCCCGGGGTCGGGAAGACCCCCTGGAAAAGGGAATGGCAACCCACTCTAGTGTTCTTGCCTAGAAAATCCCATAGACAGAGGAGCCTGAGGCACTACAATCCATGCGGTCACAAAGAGTCGGACATAACTGAGCATGCACACACACACTCCTTTCCACCAACCTGGCCTCTTTATTTGTTTTCAGCAGTGAGCAGCTGGCCCCCACTTTCAGTAACACTATTGGTTTGTAGACTCTGGAAATGGTAACCCTGGGAGAATGAGCTACCCAAAGCAATAAAACATGGAAAATTCCATAGCACAGTACTCCTGACAGCCCTAAAAAAAAAAGACATTTTACTTCTATGTAGGTGGTTTCCTTGGACGAATACCACCTGCTATTTGTCAGGGAGAAAATGAATTACTTGTCCCACGTTACTGCAAAATCAATCATATCGTAACACCAATCTATCATGTAAAATTCAGCCTCCAGGCTCATGTTTTCAAGAAAGAAACTGGCGGTTAACACTCCCATCCCCATTTACTTATTCAGGAAAGAAAAAAAAAAGATCTGCTCATTGAGATCCAAAATAACTTCCTTAAGACTGCTATCAAATTCTAACAATGAAGTTCATCCATCCTGACAAAGTTTTCATTTTATAAATCACAATTTGTTTCAATAAAAAATCAGAACAGCAGACGTCCTTGGTGGCAGAGTGGATAAGAACCCACCTGCCAATGGAGGAGACATGGGAAGATCACACAGGCCATGGGCAACTAAAGCCCATGAGCTACAACTACTGACCCCTGGGAGCTGCAACTACTGAAGCCCACGTGCCTTAAGCCTGTGCTCTGCAACAAGAGAAGTCACCACAATAGAAGACCAAGCTATGCAACAAAGAGCAGCCCCCACTCGCCGCAACTAGACAAAGCCTACGCAGCCACGAAGACCCAGTGAACCAAAAATAAGTAATTAAAAAAAAAAACCCATGAAACAGCATTTCCCAAACTTCATTTGCGAAAACCCAAGAAACACACAGTCCTTTGGGTTTTCATTGTCGCGGGGGAAACACCGTGTATGACAAATGTCACTTACTTGTCACAGCAAATCCTAGAAACACAACCCTTAAAAGTCCACCATTAAAGCCCATTTAAGTTGGTTGAATCCATTTCCCACTCATATTTGACCACAAGATCCTCCTGCCCTCTTAACACCAGTAAACACTAGAGAAGTAACATTACAGGGAATATATTTTGCTGGCAGACTTCAAGGATTTCAAAAGTATTTCCTATCGAAATGTGATAGTAGCAAACAAAACCATTGCTTTCACAAAATTCCATCTTTTGTTTTTGAATTTGGTGCCTTTGGACTCAAGGATAAAGTTAAATAGGCTTCATTCTCAGCTAGGTATGTGGAGGGTCCTTCCAACTGGTCATGGTGCGGAAAGTCCAGGGAATGGTGGAGCCAGGAAATATTATATTTAGTATTTCTAGGGTTGAAAGAAAAGCTCCAAGCTGGAAGCACACCTTGAAGGTATAATAAATTTCAGGCCTATGGTTTGTTGAGTTGCCAAGCAATCATCTATAGAACGAACTTTCTATTTTGCAAAATGAAGGAATGTTTGTATACAGCTGTCTTGGTGTCCGTGACCCCAGGGCAGTATTCCTGTGTCCATCTGAAATTTTAGGGATGTGATCAAAATGCACATTACTTAAAAAAAATGATGCAAATCCAGCCAAACAGCTAGAGAAAACGTAATCCAGTGAGTCATGCACTCAAATTTGGCTGCAACAGTGCTAAAAGTTCTTTGGAAATGTATTAGGGATGCCCTACTAAGTGATATGCTTACTAATTTGATGCTTTCAAATTGCAGTGTTGGAGAAGACTCTTGAGAGTCCCCTGGACTGCAAGGAGGTCAAACCAGTTAATCCTAAAGGCAATAAGCACTGAATATTCACTGGAAAGACTGACAGTGAAGCTGAAGCTCCTACACTTTGGGCACCTGATTCGAAGAGCTGACTCCTTGGCAAAGACTGATGCTGGGAAAGATGAAGGCAGGACGAGAAGGGGATGAAAGAGGATGAGATGGTTAGATAGCGTCACTGACATGAATGTGAGCAAACAGGAAATGGCGAAGGACAGGGGGTCCTGGCGTGCTGCAGTCCATGGGGTCGCAAAGACTGAGCAACCGAACAACAACAGCTGAGTGAGAGGGCAGGTGAAGCAGGTGGGCAATGGACATCCACCCTCCCTCATGCAGTCAGCACAGACTCTATCACAGAGTAAGACTTGCCATAGTTTTGTACAAACATTTGAAAACAGAGCTGCAATCTATCTGTCATTAGGAAAAGGGACATGACCAGGGGAAAAAATGTCCTCCTTCTCATTGCTCTAAATAGAGGCCACATGAAGTTCCCAGGGGATTCTCCTGGTTAGGTCCGATGTCTCCAATCATTTTAAATGTAAAGGATGTTTACAGATGAGTGGTCCAAAAATGATGGCTTCATGAGGTCACAGGTCAAATGCCAAAAATCACAATAATAACAAGATAGTTCACATACACTATCTCTAAAGGCTTCCACCTTTCTGGATGGTAAAACTGAAGTGCAGAGAGACTCAACAACTTGTCCCAAGTTACCCAAAGGGTAAGAGGGAGTGTTGGGACTTAAACCCAAGATGGGCATTGCTATTACAAAGTCATATTAAGTAATTCTGAAAAACCCTAAGTGCAGCAACTTCACATTAGCAATCTGTTTTACATATGGTAATGTGCATGTTTCAATGCTACTCACTCAATTCATCCCACCCTCTTCTTCCCTCTCAGTGTCCACAAGTCTGCTCTTTACATCTGCGTCTCTATTCTGCCCCACAAATATGTTCATCAACACAATTTTTCTAGATTCCATATATGTGTGTTAATATTTGATATTTGTTTTTCTCTTTCTGACTTACTTCACTTTGTATAAAAGACCCTAGGTTCATCCACCTCACTAGAACTGACTCAAATTCATTCCTTTTTGTGGCTGAGTAATATTCCATTGTGTATATGTACCACAACTTCTTTATCCATTCATCTGTTGATGGACATGGAGCAATTATCCTCCAATTGAAAATAAATGGAAAAAACAGAAAAAAAAACCACAAAAAACCCTAGGTAATACACTGTGTTCAGATATAGGACAAAGCAGATCAAACCCAATGAAACTCAAGGTGAGTTTGCTTTGCAAAACTTGGAGGAAACTGCTACCAACCAAAATTTAAATGGTGCTTCAAAAAGCTTATATCCTCAAGTGGCTTTCTCTACATAATCTTCTCAATGGCTACAGTCAGCATCATGCATAGTCACTGCATGTGGAAACATGTTTAAAGTTTTGTAAACGTGTTTAGTTTTGTAAATGTTTAAAGTTTTCATTTTGTTGACATCACACAGAGGGATGAGGTGGGCACGACCTCCCTTCCATCCCGTGATTTTACAGCATTAAGTCAAGTTCTTCTCTCCCAACCCAAACCTCTTTGAAGAGGGGTGGTGAGTGTGTGCTCACTCTAGTCTGCCCAGAGTGACCTCACTGGCTTCAGAGTTTGATAAACATAATCAAGATCCACTTCCATTTGATCTGCTCAAGCATCTACTCCCAAGGTCACCTTAGTGATATCCAGAATTCAAGAGAATTCATCTACTTCCCTGGATGTCTTGGTCCATTCAAACATTTAGAGAGAAAAGCATAAAAAGGTGTCTACGTACTTTTTACCATGGCTTCTCTCCAGAGTACATTCAAGGTGAAGACCCACGGATTGAGTTTGTTCAAAGAACAGTCAACTCCTTAGACATGCTTATTAGTAAATGCTCGCCTTCAACAATTAGAATCCTTTTCAATGTTCAACCAATTTTTGTCATCGGTGCATTTCCTGGGTGACCAGCTGCTGCTAAACGTGACATACCCTCTCATCAGAACAAGGAATTTGCAAATGGCAGCTGCGTACATGAGGAGTGGCTCAGAGGAGCTGATCTTACCACATCCCAATATCTGAGAGAAAAAATTAAAAAGGTTTGATTCCCTTAAAATGTTTCAGGCAGGAAAGACTGCCTTGAATGTTATAAACTTGAATAGAAAAAAAAAATGTTCATTTCTTCTATCCCACCCCCCCACTCTGTTCCTAGCATCTTTGTTTGAACGAGTCTCAAAAAATGTGTAAATCTTGGCCCAGACTAAGCAAATCACCTTAAAAAGGAAGGTTGGAGAACTGTTTATTATTTGAAATGTCTCTCCCTAGACCTTATTTTTGATAAATTGGCTTCAGCTCCATTACTTCATGATATATCTCCCTTGACATTTAATTATACTTACTCCAAACACATTAAGCGAATCAGTCTGAACAGCTTCTTATTAATATGCAAATTTCTCCTTTGAAAACCCATGAATCTGTGAAAAATCTCTTTAGGCTTCCATTAAACCCACTCAGGAAGTTGTATACCTCACACAGACACTCGCTTCATTCACTGACTCAATGATTCAGCATTTACTAATTGTCTGAGTTAACTATTCTGGCCACATCAAGGGGAGGGGGTGGGGGAAGGACAGGGAACCAAATGGGATTCAGAAGCTGAACACTTAAAAGATGAATGATCAGAAGGCCAGGCCTGAATTAGCGGCTGTAATTAGAGTTGAAACTCAAGCTTCTTTGCAAACACAATCGGCCAGATGAGTTGAGACGGCCACTCTGCACCAGAGTACCCCAGCCCACCAGCGAGTGACTCCTCTGGCCATCGCTCTCAAGACTGGAGGGGAGCAGCTGAAGGTGGGCTCCTGCACGCGGAGGGAATCTCCTTGCACGCACAAGTGTTCTCTGCACACGTGTCCACTTACAGTGGCATTTGCAAAAGACCGGGCTGTCCTGTAACAGGGGGTAGGGACCCAGGTGGACTCTCCTAGCCCCCAGAGGAGCAAGATGAAGACCGAGAGGGACCACATGAAAGTTCGGACTTCAAGCTGGCAAATGTGCGGTCCTGAGACTGTCGGGGGTCAGAAGCAAGTTCCAGAAGAAGCCACTGTTCTCAAAATCAGGACAAGAAGGCTCCACTTCAGGAGCAGCTGAATTCTTGGTGGGGAGGAGGCAGAGACAAGATGGTGGGAAGGAGACTTCCAGGAGGATCCAGAACCTGAGGGCTCAGAATGGAAGACGAACAGAGTGGAGATCAAGGCAGAAAAGGAATCTGGAGACACAGCGTTTAGGAGAGAATTAAGGAATTCTCTCCGCTCACAGGACACTTAAGATGGGAAAGGCCACCATCCTCCTTTGTCCTCAGATGAAAGGGTGGGATTTGGGACGTCTAGGCAGAAGATGATAAGAACATTGTAAAGCAGCGTGCTGAAATCAGGTTCTGGTGGTTTTACAATCTTGGTGGCTTCGACTATTTTTAAGAAATATTTGCACTGAGTAAACAATACAGTGACATACTGGTTTTGACTCAGGATGAAAAGGAAGAAAACATAACAGGCTATTTTCATGACATCTGCAAGGGCCACTTCATAGCTATGTCAACCTGAGTCTTCGTTCCTATAAATGGCTTAATGCCCAATTTTCAGAATTCAAAGGTGATGTACTTAAGATACTTGGGATGAGCAGGAGTCATGAATGATCAGCTCTGTCATTAAACACCCCTTAAAGATGGGATGCATTCCATTGCCCTTTTGACCCTTCACATGAACAGGTGGACTCAACCACACAATCTATTCTCGTTATTCCAGGCACTTTACAACTTCCCTCGACTCCTGAATTAGCGAATACTGATATATGCTGTTATACTGGGTTCCCATGAGCCTCTGATCACAAAATTCCCAACAGTTAATCAGTATATCATCTTGTCTTATGTGTGTTTCTATCTAAATACATCTCATTTAATATATCCTGTTGATTCATTAACACTGAACTTGCAGCCAATCACACACTAACTCAGGCCTGAACAAAGCTTATCTAACACACTGATTTTCTCCATAGATATCACAGCCTTCCCATGCTCAGGAACACCAGATAGCACTTCAGTCCCTTCCCCACTGCCCCCTCCCCAGCTATGGCTAAAACTGCCAAACATATCAGTTGGTTAAACCATATCATTAAACCAATCATTAAATCAGTTGGTTTAATCATTAAACCAGTTGGTTTAAGGCATGAAAACAGAACCCTCCAAATGAGAAGAAGCTTCTTGTCTGAAAGTCACAAAGTCAGGATGGGCTTTGTGGGCATCAGACCTGCAGTCTCTCAGGGTCCATGCTCAGAAGGGCTCCACCCTCCTTTCAGTGCTCTGCTGTTACAGCTAAAATTTCATGAGCATTTGTTAACAAGGACTCCTCCATTTTCACTCTGTATCATGCCCCATAAAGGACACACCTGGTCCTGCATGGAGATAATTAATGGCTGAGGGAGGACCCACCCCCAGATCCTTGGTCCAGTGCTTCTCACATCTGCATGTAGTGACCCTACCTCTGAGGGACAGCTCACCTATGCAGACCTGTGGCACATCAACTCTGTGCCCCAAGAACCCGTCCATTCATCTACCCAACCATCCACACACTCATCCATCTACCCATCTACCCATCCACTCACCTACCCACCCAACCATCCACCCACACATCCATCCTTCCACCTAGCCACCCACCCATCCATCCTTCCACCCACTCACCCATCCATCCACCCATCCATTCACCTACCCACCCAACCATCCACCCACACATCCATCCATCAACCTATCCATCAACCTATCCATCCATCCATCCATCCATCAACCTATCCATTCATCCATCCATCCACCCACCCAGCCAGCCAGCCATCCACTCATCCACCCATCCATCCATCCACCCCTCCATCTATTTATCCACCCTTCCATCCATGCATTCACCCTTCCATCCACCCACCCTTCCATCCATGCATCCACCTTCCCATCCATGCATCCACCCTTCCATCCATCCATCCACCCATCATCCACTCATCCACCCATCCACCATCCATCCATCCACCCATCCATCCATCCATTTAATCATTCATCTGCCTATCCACCCAACTATCCATCCACCCATTCATTCATCTGCCTCTCTTCCCACCCATCCATCCATTTATTTATCTATCCACACATCCATCTGCAGAGGACGGGTGGGCTGTGAGTCAATCTCTCTGCACTTGTCGACTTGAACACACTGGAATCACAGGCTCTGCTCTGCACAGATCTGGTTTAACTTTATGACTGGAATGAGCTAACAGACAGACAGGTTAGGGACACAATCATTTCCTGGATAAACAGCATGGCCTTGGCCCATACAGCTGCATCAGTGGCATATTTTATGCATATGTATTTTTATAAAGTAGCTAGAGAAATAAACCGACTCTATATCATCTAAGAACAACAATCTGACTTTCTGTTTGGCCGGCTGCCCTGTAGTCCTTCCCTCCACAGCTCCTGAAGCAGTCCCCCGCCTGTCCCTGCTACTTTGCACAAAGGTGAATAAATCAACGTAAAACTCTTACTATCTTATTTTCTCTCTACTCCCCCCAGTTATGTCCTCCCCATCTTGAATTCTTTGAGAAAATTAATGCCCATGTCTCTGGCAAACGTATTGCACCTATAATTCAGCTTTAAAACAAGCACACCAGCGGTGACCAAACCTTGGGGAGAAGGTTCATTTTTCACACGAGTAATTGAATCCTTCCCTTCAATTTCCTTTCAAGTATTAAAGACAACTGATGCCTCGCTGAAAAAAACCTTGTAAAATTTCCACCAGATACTTGTCAACTGAGGGTAGAGATGCCTCTTTTACAGGACAGGGATGAGGGGAGTGGGGAGAAGAGACTGGGAAAGCACGCCCTGGGGTTCACAGGTAGAAGGTTATTGCAAGGTACTGAAAGTAATAAGGATCTTTTATTTCATCAGCCTCCACTTTATGCCATCAATATTTCAATAACATGAAAATCCGGATGTCACTGTTTTCTTAGATGACAATCTCACTGAATTTAACTGAGTTTTCAACGAATGCAATAAACATTCTTTAGCAGACTGCTTTGCCCTACCACTCTTTTAAAAAGTGTTTTCTATCAAGAAATATCTATTTTTTTTGTTAAGTGCCATATTTGTGCATTTTACGTGACACATCAATTTTATAGTATTTTTTACCCAACAGAAACAACATCTCTTACCCCTTAACTGTCAGACATCCAGCAGCTGTTTTCTGAAACAAAGCTCACTGTGGTACTGCACAGCTCAGTCACCCTTTGTGTTTACAAGGGCAATCCCACTATTTTTTCCAAAAATTTTTTACCCTTCCCTGAAATGGCTCAGTGGTTTACTTCCAGTCATTCAGATTACCCACTGAGTGGCCCAGGTCCTCCAGCCCCCAAGCCGGCCCCATTCTGGGGTAAGGGAAGTCCTGCAGGGTCTACCACTGACAAGTCCCTGATGTTTTGTTCGTTTCACTTCTCTTCACCAAGAGTCTGGGCAGCATCCAAAGATGCAAAAGCAGAAGAGTCTCTCAGGAGGAAGGAAAAGTGCCAGGGAAAATTCTACCAAATCAAATCCATCAGAAACCTCTTGGCCTATTGTCTCAGTTATCCACTGCTGTTTAAGGGAGTGCTCACAACATAATGCTGAAAGCAATACAAAGCATTTTGTATTTTAGGAAGAGCTTGGCTAAGCGGTTCTTCTGCTCCAGGTGATGTCAACTGGACTCATGTAGCTTTTATTCATCTTGGATCTCAGCTGGGGCTAGAGTAACAACATAGCTTTCATCACAAGTATGGGTCCTCAGCTGAGGGGGCTAAAGAGGTGGACTGGCTGACCTCCTTCTCCAGACGGTGGGCCTCCTCGCACTGTGGGTCAGAGTACCAAGGGAGCATAAGCAGAAGCTGTCAGGTCTCCACATGGATAACTAAGTCTGGAACTGGCAGAGCATCACCTCTGCCTTTGTCTACTGACTCCTGCAAGTCACACAGCCAGCTCAGATCGAAGGGAGAAGAACTTATTAGATTATCGGATTCCACCTTTCAATGGGAGAAAGGGATGCACAAATATGGATGGGAGGAACTGTTGGTGGGCATCGTTGGACACAATCCCATATTATCACCCAGTGTTCCTCTAAACTGAGGTCGGAGCTCAGAGGAAGGTACTAAAAATCAGTGGGGGGATTTGTGGTCAGTCATTCTCCATTATTTCACTTCACAGGTTAGACCTATTGCTGAAGAGCATCTTTTTCCTTAAATAACACTGCAGATTTGCTATTACTGAGTAATTTCAAATCTGTTTGAGTTACAGATCAGTCCTATCACCAGAAGTCAAGTTGTGGATAAAGTAGGAAATTTGTACAGTGGAATCAGATTGTGGACAATTCCTCAACTACTCAATAATCACGCTTAAAGAGAACTAAACATATAATGTTTTATGCTGCCCTGTTTGGTTTAAAAGAAACCTTGGCTTCCAACAATGCAGAAAAAGGAATCTTTGGTTTTTGGGGTTTTTTTTTTTTGCTATACCCCAATACAAAATATTTTTGGTGTTAAAAAAGTTAAAATTAAAAACAAAAAAAGAAAGAATCTCTTGGTCAAATTTCCAGGAACAAAAATAATTTCCATGGGTCTAAAGGCTTCTTAGAGATCATTTTGGCTGTAGTTCAGTGATATTAAAAGCTCACTATGAACCATGGGAGATGAGATTCCATCTTATAAGTTTCAAAACAAAGTCACCACAGAACTACAAAGAAAGGGTACCTGCCCTGCCCCCCAGGCTTAGGTGAGTAAGCCCTAATTCCCTCCATGGAAACATTTTAGACTTGCAGGTCCAGGTTGATAGATAGACTTTTGAGTTGCAGCAAAAATTAGCTCCTTGAGATACATCTCTAGTATAGATGACATACATTTTTATACAAAGAAAGTAAATGTTCTCTTTTTAATTTCTGATGGACTCTGATTACCAAGCTTTTCTAATTGATCAAAATATTCTCAAGCAACAATCTATACTGTTCTAGTGTTATTGGTGTCACTAGCTTCTTGACACTGGGCAAGATATTTTTCCATTCTCTGAGCTCCAATTAACGGATTCAGCGGTGCTCATCAAAGGAATGTTATATGTCCAGTTAAAGAAAAGTAAAGATCATTGTCATCAACGCTTACTCTTATAAAAGGCTTTACAGGTTACAAAGCACCTTTATGCAACAATTTGATTTCAATTTTTAGGGTCCCTTCCATCTTCGACACTGTAGATGTGATGGATTAAAAAATGCATGGTCAATTGATAAAATATACCTTGTTTCAGCAGTTTGCTTTAAACAGCCAAAGAGTTTTAAAAGCTCCTGCAGTGGGGAAAATCTGATTCCTTTCATCTCTACATTTGTGTTGGACGATCACATATCATTTTCAAAATATTTTTCAAAACTTAAGGAGAGGTGTGATTTACTATTTAATGATCAGCTTCCACTCACACATGCTCTGTGGTTCATCAGGAGAAAATCACTGTAGAGTAAGAACCTCCAGAGAAAATGCATTCAATTTATCTTCTTAGAAGATCTTGGCATTTATTTCCACTGGGGGCTACCCAAAAGAGGGAAATGGAAAGGGGGGCGGGTCTCTGAGACTCACATCCTTCTTTAAGCACAGCAACTTTCCTTTCACCAGCTTTGTTCCATTTTGTCTCAGTGTAAAATTTCAGTTGAACCGAGAGTTCTAAGGTCACCAAATATTTGAAATCTACTGCTTAAAGAAACACATGTGGATTTGTAAATCTTGCTAAATCTACTTGTATATTGTGATACAATTCTCCTTACTGATGGTGTAAAAGAATTTTTTTTTTTTTTACTGAAATCTATGATATGAAGTACTCAGACTGACCCTGAATATCCCCGAAGGCCTCCTTTATACTTCTACCCTGTGGTTTGAATGAGTGTTGAATGGATGCCAGACATTTCCTATCTCTGTGCTAAAGAGCCCAAGACTACAAAAGAAGTCAAGCCAGGGAAAAAAAGAAAAAAAAAAAAAGACCCAGCCATAAAGTTTGAAAGAATCCTCAGATGTTAATTCTGGCCCAAGTGCCAGAGTGATTCACTGGTGAGAGCTGCTGAGTAATCGTACTTTAGACTTCTTAATCCGTGTTCTATTAATGGATTTTAGCAACAGCTCAAAAGGTTAGGAATTAAAGACCACATTTCCACCTTTTCTTATTAAATTATTCTAACCTCATCCTTGGCAATTCATCACTGTCTCAACTCACTCTTGGTATACACACTGGGAATGGAAGAGTCAGTTTGTATAAATACCCTCTCTACCTTCCCAAACATATTATAAGAAATTCAGGCCTGAGTCCAGTTTCTTCGAGACTTGAGGGGCCAACTCTTCCAATTTTACATCCTGTGCTACAGAATAGCACCAGCTCTAAGAGACTCAGGCTCCTTGAGAACTCTTCTCCTTTAGTGGAATCATAAGCTTGATTAGTTTCAACGTTGATTTAGGTTGAGTCTTCAAGCATCATGGCTGGGTGGCCATCTGTTGGCTGTTGACATAGTTCTCACTGGGTGGACACAAGTTCTGAAGGTTATTCCAATAAGGAAGATGCATGTCAGGTCTTCTTTTTGCATCTGTGTAAATTGCTGTTTTCTCTAGTTTTTTGTATGTATAATAAAGCATGGCTGAAGAAATGAAAGCCTTGACCTAATGGTACCTGTTATGGGATCAATGTCTCCTTAAAACCCATGTGTTGAAGCTTTAAACCCCAAAGTGACTGTATTCAGAGAAGGTTAATGAAGTCACAAGAGTGAGCCTTAACCTAATAGGACTCATGTCCTTATCAGACAAGACCGAGACACCTGGGATGCTGCTGCACAGAGGAGAGGTCACATGAGGACACAGTGAGAAGGTGGCCGTCTGTAAGCAGCGAGGTTCTGCTGCTGTCCTGCTGCTGGACTTGCAGCCTTCAGAACTGTGAGAAAGTAAACTCCTTCCTGCAGTTTAAGCCACCCAGTCTGTGGCGTTCTATCACAGTGGCCCCAGCAAACAAACAGTTTGTTGTCATTTAGTCGCTAAGTGATGCCCGACTCTGCAACCCCATGGACTGTAGCCCACCAGGGTCCCCTGTCCATGGGATTTCCCAGGCAAGAATACTGGAGTGGGTTGCCATTTCCTCCTCCAGGGGATCTTCCTGACCCAGGGATCAAACCCATGTCTCCTGCATTGGCAGGTGGATTCTTTACCGCTGAGCCACCTGGCTGGGGGGTGGTGAGGCAGGGGGGGTTCCCAGAGGCGCGGGTTCAATCTCTGGGTTGGGAAGATCCCCTGGATGAGCGCACAGCAACCCACCCCAGTAATCTTGCCTGGAGAATCTCCACGGACAGAGAAGCCTGGCAGGCTACAGTCCACGGCGTCGTACAGTCAGACATGACTGAAGCAAGTTAGCACACACAGAGCCACCTGAAAAGCCCTAGCAAACTCATACAGAACCATAAAACCTTAAGATCTGGAATCATCATAAAGATTATTTCCAGGATACATTAGGTCTTGATCTGAGGGGCTAGGACATGAAGAACCTAATTTTTTTCTCTGTGTTCCTAGGAGGAAATCTAGAATCTACTAGAACGATAAAGATAAAAGGTTTGGGCTCAATTATAAAAAAGAAGTTTTAATGATTAAAGTTATTCAAAAGAAGAATGAGATCTACACAAAGGGAAATGAGATCCCTTCACAAAAATAACCATTTGTCAGGATTTTGAAGCATCATGTAGAATGCTGGACTCGTACGAGTCTAAGATGATTTTCAGTGATAAGAGTAGGACTCAGGAGACCTCTCATCAAAGGTGACTGCTAACCAGATCACTATAGAAGGTAAGTTGCATGGCATCTCTTAATCTCAGCTTCCAAAAAATTTTTAAATGTAGTCTTTCTTTTTAAAAAATGTTTATTTATTTGGCTGCATCAGGTCTTAGTTGTGGCATGTGGATCTAGTTCCTGACCAGGGATTGAACACAGGTCCCCTGCATTAGCACCAGAGTGTCTTAGTCACTGGAAAACCAGGGAAGTCCCCCAAAATCTTTTTTTAAAGCAAGTACAATTGTTGTGAAAATCAAGACTATTATTGAAGCATTATATGAATGGAAAACCATCAACATGTTGTTTGTGTCATCAAATGAAATGCCATCCTAACCCTAAACCCTAAACCCTAACCCTAACTCTAACCCATATATAAAGGTAGGCATACCTCATTATAGGAGATGCAAGAAACATGGGTTCGATCCCTGGGTCACGAAAATCCCCTGAAGTAGGAAATAGCAGCTCTAGTATTGTTGCCTGGAAAATTCCATGGAGAGAGGAGCCTGGTGGGCTATACAGCCCATGGGATCATAGAGTTGGACATGACTAAATATGCATGCATTTTATTACACCTGGGAGGCTTCATCGCCCTTGCATTTTTTACAAATTGAAGGTTTGTGGCCACCCTTCCTTGAGCAAGCCTATTGGCATCCTTTTTCCAACAGCATTTGGTCACTTCATGTTTCTGTGTTACATTTTGGTAATCTCCATGCTATTTCCAACTTTTTAATTATTATTATATTTTTAGGGTGATCTGTGATCAGTGATCTTTGATGTTAGAATTACAAAAAGATGATCATTTGCTGAAGGCTCAGAGAATGGTGAGCACTTTTAGCAACAAAGTATTTTTTAATTAAGGCATGTACACTGATTTTTAGACATAATGTTATTGCACACTTAATAGACCACCGTGTAAGCATAATTTTTATATGCCAAAAAGCCCACATGACTTGCTTAATTGCAATATTCTTTATCTTGGTGATCTGGAACCAAAACTGCAGTATCTCTGAAGTATGCTCATGTCAGGATCACCCAGAACATCCAGCACAGAAAGTATCAGATGAATCTTAAAGAGTATCTTTAAGACGATACTCATCTCTTAAAGATAAGTATCTCTTTAAGAATATCTCTTTAAGAAGATATTCATCTCTTAAAGAGAAATCCTAAAGAGTATCAGATGAATCTTCACGTCCTGTCTGCATGTATATGCAGCTGACCCTGAACAACATGGGCTTCAATTGTGTGGATTCACAGAGAGTTTTTTCAATTAATATAATGTAACACTCGGCTGGTTGAATCCATGAATGTGGAAATGAGGATAGAGAAGGCTGAGATGGGATTTGGGCATCTTCAGATTTGGTACCCACGGAGGGTCCTGAAATCAATCCCCCATGGATACCAATGGATGAATGTTTTTATTCCTTGTTCTAGGTTTGCTTTAAAAATACAAACAAGTGTTTACTGAAAAGGCAATCATCTAAACTCCTTGACAAACACACCCTGAAACTTTGCATGACACCAGAAGAAAAAGCAGAGGGGAACGAGGACAGAGGGTTCTATTTTCCCTAGGTGTAATGGGATCCGTCTAAGCTGTAGGCACACAGAAACAAACATCAGTCCTTCGTGACTAGGTCCAGGATGACCTTCGTAACTGGGGCAAAACTGCCTTTGCCATGAGTCACCCTTTGGAGGAGAGGGCTGTCTGCCCGGAAGCAGAGCTGTTGTCTCCCCTGCTTCCATCCATCATTTCTCTGGCACAGCCCCAGCCTCCTCACTGGCTCGGCTTGGCTCATGTTGCCGTGGAGGAGATGTCAGGAGACTCTGACTCAGGTGAGCGATAAGCAGCAGATGGTGCCTCCATCACCCCAGTCCTTCAGCACACCCTGCTCCTCGGAACAGGAGTAATTATTATAAATGGGTGGGTGATCACAGGAGCAAAGATGCGGGTTTTCCAAGGGGACCTGCAAAGCCTCATCTTCTGAAAGGAAACGCAGCCGCAGAGGCGGGCAACACAAAGGAACCCTGATTGGATATTGTTGTTTAACAAGACGCTCCCTCCGCGGGTTGTTGTCTTAATCTGATTAATGAAATGAGGGTGCTAGCAAGGGGGTCAGCTTGCTACATCCCGTGGCGGACCAGGTTGGGCAATTCCCCCCTGAGCAGCAATTCTCGGCACTCTTGTCAGATAATTGTTTATGATGAGATGAATGCATGTGGCCACGTCGAGCAAAGGAGCCTGATGGATGGGTTGTTAATGATGGAAATAATCAGTTTGGTAATAGCTGGCTCCCGCGTTTGTCAAGTGCCAGTGGGAGGATTAACATCCCTGAGACCTGGCATCTTTATCTCCAGGCTGAGTCTGACAACTGCCCAAGATCACCCATGAATAAACACTGTGCCTTCCCCAGACATCATTAAACTGCCCATGCAGATATGCCTACATCACGCTGATATCTTAATGACCCCAGAGAGTGTCCGGGTAATGAGACCAGGGGACAATGAATGAATGGAGACATGGACCCTGTGCTGGCTCCAGGGAGCACTTTCCCCAGTAACCCACCCCATGGTTTGCTTATCATCAGAGCAGAGCTTTTATTTCTGGATTTTTCTTTCTCCTTGGTTTGCCGTCATGACCTGAGAAACCTTTTCTTCCTTCTCAAGACTTGGGGGCTAAGCATCTCTCTTAACAGAAGAGGTTTTCATGTTTCCTGTCCCACTCCACTGGGCCCCGTTTCTGTGGCTGAGTGGCCTCTGAAATATGCCAACCTGTGCTCAGGACACGGATGAATGTGGATCCTGGATCTGGGGTGGCATCACCTTGTCCGTGAGGTCACGGAAGAGACCTCAGTCCTGGAAGAGACTGCCTCCTGCTTGATCTGCATTACCCAGGGCATCCAGCCCAGTAACTTAAAAAGTATCAGATGAATTGTTACCTCCAGCCTCTTATCGATTTTAGGGGTTGCTTTTGTATGAGATCCCCTGTATTTCTCTGCTTCATTTCCACCAGTGCTTTCACTCACTCTTGTGTCATAAAATGAGCATAGCATAGCATCACCAACTCAGTGGACATGAATCTGAGCAAACTCTGGGAGATAGTGGAGGACAGTGAAGCCTGGTGTGCTGCAGTCCATGGGTTTGCAAAGAGTTGGACACAACTTTGCAGCTGAACAACAACTATATGGACTCTCTCCTTGAAGCTAGGATATAGATACTTCCATCTTGTCTCATTCCTTTATCATCACCAGGGGAAAAAATGGATCTGTCTTCCTACTTTCGTCCTGCCAGCTCCATGTCACTCTTCTCAGCTTTCATCATTCTGCAGACAACGTCCCCACTGACTTCCTTATGGAAACTGGACCTCCTCTTCAGTGACTCATCTTTAACTCCTCCCTTTTTTGACCATTCATGGGCTCCCTTTCCTCATCCAAAAAATAAAGAGTTTGGATGAGGTCATCATTTCTCAAACTGCATTCTCTGAACAATTAACCTTTCTAGCACAGGGCCATGTAAGGATGTGCAATAAATAAGTGTTGAATAAATGAAAATATATGTGCATGAAAACATGGATTTCATAGATAAGTTCAGAGAGAGTTGAGATACATGTGTTAAATGTTAAGGACTTTTAGACCCTGTGATGCTGTAAAAAGTACTATGAAGCTCCAAGACCCCACGGCATGCAACTTTTAGTGAACATCCTGCTATGGAACCTCACGGTTGCCTAGGAACCTCACGGAACATACACCAGACTCAGGTTGCCTAGGTTTTCCAGGTTGCCTAGGAACCTCATGGAACATACACCAGACTCAGAGATGACCAAACTTCCCACCGTTATTCTATGACCTAGTAAATCATTCGACCTTGTCTTTTACACAGAAAGCTGCCCTCCACACCCATCCATGTCAGGGGAAGAGAAGGAGCCTTCATCTCAAGCCCTTCCCTCAGCATCTGACCCTATGCCCCACCTTTTAACATCTCGCTATTTAATGATACTAACAAGTCCAAGTCTTACTGTCTTCAATGACTCTGTCACTGTACTGCTCTTGTATACTGTCACCATCGGTTCAGGCTCCTGTAACTCAATAACACAGATCGAGTGGCTTGAACAACAGACATTCTTTTTTCACAGTCTGGAGGCCATGAGGTCTAAAATCAAGGCGGCAGCAGATACCGTGTCTGCTGAGAGCTCTCCTCCTGGTTTGCAGACGGCCCCCTTCTCACTGCTTGCTCTTTTATCCCCTCCCAGCGGCGACAGTTTATCAGTCTTATTTTGCTATTCTCGATCTCAATATTTGTGAAGAATGCTGTTCAGGTATTTTGTGGCTACCCCATCCGTTCATGTTTTCTCATGACTAGATGGGGGTCAAGGATTTGGGGGCAGAAAAGCCAGCCCATGAAGCCCCCGACCTGCATTACACCAGGGGATACAAGATCTCAGGGGCTTTCCTAGTGGCCCAGACTGTAAAGAATCTGCCTGCAGTGTGGGAGACTAGGGTTCTATCCCTGGGTTGGGAAGATCCCCCGGAGAAGGGCACGGTAACCCACTCCAGTATTCTTGCCTGGAGAATCTCATGGACAGAGAAGCCTGGCAGGCTACAGTCCATAGGGTTACAAAAGAGTCAGACGTGACTTAGCAACTAAAACAACAAACAACAAATATTATATATGAAAACTGTTAAGAGAGTTAATCCTAAGTGAAAGGTTGGTTTTGGTTTAGGGAGAAATTCAAACTGAGGGATTTATTCAGGACCAGGGAAAGATGACTGAGATACTTTCCTCTGGTGTAAAATTTCAAGGGCACCAAAAATGCAGTCATCAGAATAAGTAAGATGTTCGTGCAGTATTTTAAGAAATAAGAACTGATGCAAAAATATCGATCACAAACAAAGGAGCAATCTTTTAAATAAAGGCAGGGTCACCATTTATTTGCTCCGGCAGCGTGTTCAGGTTCCCCTGACAGGCTTCCACCTCCTACCGAGCATACAGTACTGAGTGGTCCTAAAGTCCAGCTTGGATCTCACCTCTGCCCTGTTCTAAGGACCATGTGCATATGTGTTCAGTCTCTTCAGCTGCATCTGACTCTTTGTGACCCTGTGGACTGTAGCCCCCCAGGCTCCTCTGTCCATGGAATTCTCTAGCAAGAATACTGGAGTGGGTAGCCATTCCCTTCTCCAGGGGATCTTCCGTCTCATCCTCTTTTTGTCCAGCTGACAGGCACTTACTTGTTTGATTTAGATCTGGGTTTATGGCTATCTGGCTGGCAATTGCTGGTTTTAGTTTCGAACACTTTAATTTTCCCTTGGCTGACCATGGTACTCATCATCTAAGTGCCAAGGTATGTCAGGGCAAAATATGATTGTGATATTGATCAATACAACCTCCCTGTGAAGGTATGAATCCTCAAGGCATGTGATAAGTAGACGTAGGGAGGGTGGACGGGGTGTGGCTAGCTTTGGCTCTGTCAGCTCATTTGTAAATTTATTTATAAAAAAGAGTCCCCATCTGTACTGAAATGTGTTTATCTCCAGAACTCTGCCTACTGGCTGGGGAGAGAGTGATCCAACCAACCCAGGATCAGGACCATTCAGTGTTGCTGGTAACTTTTCACGGTGGTCTGAGGGCGGGCAGGGGTAGGGTGGGGGGACTTCTCAAATGCAAATTAAAGCAAAGAAAAAAGTGAAAGTGTTAGTTGCTCAGTCCTAACCAACTCTTTGCAACTGCATTAACTGTAATCTGTCAGGCTAGGCAACAGTGGGTAGCCACTGCCTTCTTCAGGGGATCTTCAAGATCCGGTAATTGAACTCGCCTCTCCTGCAATGAAGGCTAATTCTTTATCATTTGAGCCATCAGATAAAGAAAGGGATGGCTAAAACCTTCTCTCTTCCAGCCATCTCTGAGTCCTTGAACTTGAGAAGGGGAAATAGAAGCTGCAGATTGGGCTAAACAGCTTCCCGCACCTAATCTTCCTGCAACAAGCCAAAAATCAGAAACTTGAGTAACATGTGAAGGCCTGAGCCTCGGTCCTGCCCGGAGCAGATTCACCACTCAACAGAAAGTCTTAGAAACAAATCAAAGCAAAATAAACAAACAAGAAAACCCCAAAGAGTAAGCCTATGATCTGTCGAATGGATGAGATGTCTCATCTATGAGACAGAAAGACCCCAACTCTGGTTACATTATGGAGAAGCTCTTTTTCCTTTGAATCTCTGGTTTTCCTTGGGGTCTCCAGCTCCCATATTTCTGTACCCTTGTCTTGTGTCTAAGTTTCCTATGGAATTCTGTCTGGAATTTTTATAGGGAAACTATTAAATCATCCCTTGCTCTGAAGTTCCTATCTGTAAGGGTTTCCAAAGGAATAAGATTTCTCCCGGGTATCATTTTAAGGAAAATCTGATAACAACGTGGGTGGTTAGGCCAAGATGGTTGACAATTTTAAAAGGAAGTACCTGAAAGGGTGCATATTAAAAAGCAGAGATGCCACTTTGGTGACAAAGGTCCGTCTAGTCAAAGCTATGGTTTTTCCAGTAGTCATGTATGGATGTGAGAGTTGGACCATAAAGAAGGCTGAGCATTGAAAAATTGATGCTTTTGAACTGTGGTGCTGGAAAGGACTCTTGAGAGTCCCCTGAATGGCAAAGAGATCAAACCAGTCAATCCTAAAGGAAATCAATCCTGAATATTCATTGGAAGGACTGATGTCGAAGCTGAAGCTCCACTACTTTGGCCACCTGATGCAAAGAGCTGACCCATTAGAAAAGACCCTGATCTGGGAAATACTGAAGGCAAAGGGAAAAGAGGGAAGACAGAGGATGAGATAGCTGGATGTCACCACCAACTCAATGGACAGGAGTTTGAGCAAACTCCGGGAGATGGTGAAGGACGGGGAAGCCTGGCATGCTGTAGTCCATGGGGTGGCAAAGAATCACACACAACTTAGCAACTGAACAACAATAACAACTTGAAAGGGTAAGGGAATGAGGTTAGGAATGGTGAACATAAAAAGCGATATTTTTTTGAAAAATCAACACTATTTAATATTGTGCCTGGGAAAAAACTCTAGAGCATTCAGAAAAGAGTGTATCAGCTGACCAGAGGCACCTCAGACAAGAAAAATCTTCTTTTTTGAAGCAAGGAGTGCTTCTCGACTGCTTCAAGAAGTGGCCTTATTGGTGTCATTTGGAATTTTGGTTCCCCTGGGACTTCTGCTTTCTGGTTTTTCATGATCAAGTAAATTTAAAATCTTTTTTCTTTCCTTCCCATGGGGCAGAGTCGACTCATGAGCAAGCATCACTGTGGCCCAAAGACCAGCCCTGTGAACAAGAGGTCCGTGTGTCAGGAGAGAGGCTCGGAGTTTCACGGGTCCAGCTGCAAAGCCCACAGCCTGAGTCCAGCAGACGGAGCAGCTTGAAGCCTTCACTGACTGCAGAAAAGTAGCAGGGAAGCTCGCAGTGCTCAAAGAGGTAATTGCCAGTTATTGCTCTACTGGTTCCAATTTTAGTAGTAAATGAGCAATGTATAATGTATCAGGCTTATTAAAAAATAAAAATGAGAAATAAAAGTGCTCCAAGGGGAACGGCAAACCCGCCAAGTTTTCCCAGACTCAGCCATGACCAGAGCGGCCATCTGAGCACTCGAGGTTCACGTGGTGCTGGCGTCCCTGGGCTGCGGTCACCCGCCGGGCACTCAGGGGTCACTGCATGGTCCTGGCCAGGGCATGGCCTTCTTCACCCAGTGCTGGTGACTCAGGACCTGTCATGTCCAAACTCTCATTAGAAGCAAACTCGTTAGAAGCAGGCTTAGGCTTCCTTCGAAAGAGACAGAAGGCAAAGATTTCGTTTTTCAAGCAGGAAGAGAAGTTCATCGAGGTTTCCCTCATCTGCCAGGGTAGGTGGCAGGAAAGACACTGTCCCTGGAACAGATGTCACCTCCTGCCAGCATCTGTTCACCCACAGCTCCTCTCTGCCTTCTTATCTGGATTAAACTACGTGATGTGTTCATAAGTGATCTTGTAGGCAAACCACCATCATTCTAATCCATTCCTGCACCCTCATCTTGCTGAATCGTTCTTCTTAAATTCCCCTTAAAACCATTCTGGATACCTGGCTTCTTAGCAAATAATAAACCAACCCTTGGGCCCAGAAGTGACAGCTGTCCCCCAGGGACTCCCAGACTACCTACCTCTCCTGGGCCGACACCCACTCCTCCCCAGCCTGCTACCCACATGCCTGCTGATCCGAAACACCCGGCACCCTGAGCACAGGTGGAAGCCTAAACACCTCTCTGTGGAGCCCGCTGTCTGCATGCAGTTCTCCCCACTCTGCTCCAGGGGTCTTCCCCAAACCCCTGCTCTCGTAAACGGACCCCAGGGTTCGTACAGTGTCAGACTAAGAATGGCCAGTGGAGATGCAGGATCCACCCTTGTTTAAAGGGCTGTCATATTCAACATAAAAAACCCATTTCACATATACAGATTCAGTTTGGCAACAGAGAGAGAGGATGCCCTGAAATACTACAGGGGATTGTCCTGATATTCAGGAGGGGGGCTTCCTGAGAAAGTAAGGAGGGATGCTGTACCTCCGCAGTCTCCTCAGGGGTCCCCCTTCCCTGGGGGACCCTCGGGGTGAAAGCTCGTCGCCCTGCAGCAATCCAGACCCAATCAAAGGGTTTCCCAGGGGAATGTTTGAGTCTCTAAGAACTTGCCTTACATGTGGAGTTTAAGAGCTCATGTTCAGGGGACGTCCTGGTAGTCCAGTGGTTGAAACTCTGCCTTGCGATGCATGGGACACAGCTTTGCTCCCTGGTCCCAGAAGATCCCATATGCTGTGGGGCAACTAAGCCCAGGCACCACATCTACTGATCCAGCGTGTCACATCAACTCACACACAGCGCAGCCAAATACATAAATAAATAAATTTAAAAAACAGATCTCACATTCAAACAAGACACAATCCACCTATGACGTAAATGTGGCCCTTTTGAGTGAAATCATGAAAATTAGAAAGATACTTACTCAGCAGAAGGTGCTGGGACAATCTTAACTATTTGAGATAAAGCGCCTTCTGTACCTTAAACCACACACGAAGGGAAATTCCAGATGGGAAAAGACCTAAGTGTGCGCAGGAAGATACTCTATTTTCTATAAGGACCTGAAAACCGAGCCGTACCTGCAGTAACTCCCGGAGCAGGATTTCCTCAGTATAAAAGCAAAGGAACCCGTCATGAAGGTGAAAGACACCTCTGACGTTGTTAAAATCGCTCCCTCTCACATCCTTCATCCAGGCTTAGACAAAATGCCAGAAGGAGGATAAAGATCTGGAAACCCTGCTCAGCACTGAAAATCAGTGAAGGGTGGCCTCCGCCTTCAGCCTCAGGGCACTTCTGCAGCCAGGGCGCAGATGGACTCATGTGAAGGGCCTGACACTTGGGCACCTTTCCTAAGTGCACCAGGTATGAGCTGTGAGTAGTGGGCTCCTTGGAGGAAATCCTCAAGTCTCCCTAGAAGGAGAGAGGGTGAGACAGCAAGGAGCAATCACAGAATAAGCACAGACTTGCTCAGAAACAGAACCCTCAGGACAGCAGAAATTTCCCTGAAAGAGCAGGTAGAGGTGGAGGAAGTAGGTCAGACACAGTCACGTCACCGACTCACAGAGACCACTAGGCCAAACAGAATAAAAACAGACAAAACCAGCAAACTCCCAAGGAGCTAAAGCCCACGCAGAAAGCAGCCATGGAGACCAGCAGGTTCACAGAAACAAACGTGGGGTCAGAGAACAGGCTGGAAATGTTTTTCTGGTGGGTCCTCTGAAATGCCACCTCTTCCCTCCACCTCCCAGCTGCTGAATCACTTAATTAGACTGGATTTTTCATTAACTGGACCTCCTGTTTATCTGGGGTGAATCACACACCCTATTTTTCGAGCAAATTAAAGGCCTGAATAAAACCTTGAATGTTCAAGTATGACTCAACAGATAACAACAGACATCAGTTCTAGAAAGAGAAGCCACAAAATTAAAGGAACAAAGCCTTAAATAGAAAGAGACAGCAGAGGTACATTTTGGAGAGGAAAAAAAGATTTACAGTAAATAAACAAAACTTGAAGAAAGTTTTAAGTGATATCTGCCCCCATACTCACCAAACTTAAATGTGGACTTTACAGAAATGGATAAATTGTGAAATACTAAGGATAAAGACAGGCTAAGAAAGAGCAAGTTGATAAAAGAGTTGCCATATGATTCAACAATCCCATTCCTGGGCATATATCCAGAGTAAACCCTAATTCAATAAGATACATGCACCCCAGTATTCACAGCATCACTATTCACAATAGCCAAGACATGGGAGCAACCTAAGTGTCCGCTGACGGGGGGATAAAGAAGATGTGGTACATACAAACAATGGAATATTCAGCTCAACTCAGTAGCTCAGTTGTGTCTGACTCTTTGGAACCCCATGGACTGCAGCACGCCATGCTTCCCTATCCATCACCAACTCCTGGAGCTTGCTCAAACTCATGTCCATCGAGTCGGTGATGCCATCCAACCATCTCATCCTCTGTCATCCCCTTCTCCTCCTGCATTTAATCTTCCCCAGCATCAGGGTCTTTTCCAAGGAGTCAGTTCTTCGCATCAGGTGGCCAAAGTACTGGAGTTTCAGCTTCAGCAACAGTCCATTCAATGAATACTCAGGACTGATTTCCTTTAGGATGGACTAGTTTGTTCTCCTTGCAGTCCAAGGGACTCTCACGAGTCTTCTCCAGCACCACAGTTCAAAATCATCAATTCTTCGGCGCTCAGCTTTCTTTATAATCCAACTCTCACATCCATATATGACTACTGGACAAACAACAGCTTCGACTAGATGAACCTTTGTCAGCCAAGTAATGTCTCTGCTTTTTAATATGCTGTCTAGGTTTGTCATAGCTTTTCTTCCAAGGAGTAAACGAATAATGGAATATTACTCAGTCATAAAAAAGAATGAAATAATGCCATTTGCAGCAACATGGATCAACCTAGAGATTATCATACTAAGTGAAGTAGGTCAAAGACAAATCTTCTCATTTAAGAGAAGGTTTTTAAAAAATTAGTAAGACTCACAATAAAATGCTGAAAATATTAAAGGACTGCAATGATTATACGGATAAATGGGAATAACATGTTCAAATATCTCACAGAATTTTTAAAAAATTGGGCAGTTATTTACAGTATAAAGAGGTAATAAAAGTAAAAATATGCAAGTGAATGATTTAAAAAAGCAATTCAGGATGGTGTTTGCCTCAAGGGAGGGTGGGAGACGCTAGAATCCAACAGGGACTCAAGGAGACTTGAGTTAGCTTACATGACCAGCTTATGTCTTTGAAAACATCTATATCCTTCTGTACCTGTGTCTTTCACAAATATGGCAGAATGTCAGGTCTGGTACATGAGAAATTATCTGCATTATTTTTATGCTTGATGTATTGTGTCTTTTAAAAATAGCTGGATAAAGGAGACACCAGAGAATAAAAGTCTTCAACAACAGACAAGTTAAATACTGAAGTCTAATAACTGTCATAAAAATATTTACAAAATGCCAAGATCAAAAATAGCACTTGAAAAAAATGACAAGATTACTGGAAAGTAATTAGGGCTTCCCCAATGCCTCAGCAGGTAAAGAATCCACCTGCAATGCAGGAGACAAAGGAGATGGGGGTTCAATCCCTGGTCCAGGAAGATCCCCTGGAGAGGAAATGATAACCCATTCCAGTATTCTTGCTTGGAGAATTCCATGGACAGAGGGGTCTGGCGGGTTATAGTCCATAGGATCACAAAGGGGTAGGACACGACTGAGTGACTAAACAACAATAAAACAACTGCAGAAAAACTCTTTCCAATGTTTTCTCTTTTTAACTGAAAAAGACACCAAAGTTAGAGAAATTAAAGGGGCATTCCTCATGTTCATGGGCTGAGAACAGGTTGGTGAAATTCAAACAAATTCCAGCAGATCATGCAACAGAACACAAAACCTTAAATGCTTATAGCCCAAGGGGATGTGGGTGTAGAAGAGCCACAAAAGACCAGAAACAAATGTCTCCTTCACCCTCATTTCTGGTCCTAACACATCTAAGCAGGGCTGGCCCCCACCCTGCAGGCACGTGGTCCCAGAAGCTTTGGCCTCCACCTGGGACCACTCAGACAGGAGTCTCTGCAGGAGACCCAGGGCATCAGTATTACCAGCTCCCCAGGTGGCTCCAGAAAGCAGCCAGCATGGGGACCCAGTGCCCTGGGTGGAAGGCAGCCCAGACTCAGGCTGCAGCTGAGTATTCTGGTCTACTGCCGAGAGGCAGGAAGTTTCTCATCTCAGGAGGTGATGCTGGTCTGCACTTCTCTCTCCCTGCGGCTGACGTGCTCCTGAGCCTTCTTCATGAGGAGATGCCAGGCCAGGAGAATCCCTAAAGGCACTGGCCACAGACCCCCAGGGCTGGAGACACTAGGGAATTCTAGCGGGAGATGGGCCCAACCGCAAACAGCAGCCCTTTTGTGCACTGAAGCACCCACAGTGTTGTGTATTTCGCCAGCACAGAGGTCCCGATCAGGGGTGGCCAGGGGAGGCTCTCACTGCTGGTACTGCCCTCAGCCGCCAGCAGCTTCCTTGGAGGATCAGCTCTTTGCACTGACAGGGTCCGCACTGCACTGGGATCCAAACTGCAGGAGAAACACTCCCACACTGCCAAAGCCCGCTGCAAATTCAACTCTACGGACAGCTACCTCCTCCAGCAGAGCCCAGCCAGTGTCAAACACCCTAGAAATGGGAACCAGTGATGGACCGGTCCCTGCCGCATCTCCTCCACCAGGGCCTTCCCGCGCTGCCCTGCGTGGGCCGGGCCAGCAGTGTCTTTGGCTCTGTGTCCAGGGGAGGGGGGCTGCAGCCTGCAGCCTGCCAAGTGTGCCAGAAGATGAGTCAGACACAGATTTGGCCCAGAAGAGCCCAGGGTGACTTGCTCCGACAGATCCATCTGCCTCCGACAGACAGATGGACAGGCCCGGCCCCTTCTGTGAGCACTGTTACATCCTGTCACCAGCGCAGCGGCCGGGCACGCACGGACAAACAGCGGGCGAGGCCAGTAACCCTATCCGATTCCTGACATCGCCGCCCCCTCCCGCCCCCTCTGATCTCCTTACATCCTGGGATTGAATGGCCCTATAAAAATGTCCAGCGTGAAAGACAGATTCAAAAACTGGAGAAACACTATCCGGATGGAGGTCCTTTAACACCCTTCCCCCCGGCCCCTCCGTACCTACCCCCAGCCCCCAGCCCTGGCCGGGCAGAGAATTTATGGGCTGTAAGTCCTGTTTTTCTACGTTGATGGAAATCGCTGGCAAACATTTCCACCAGGGCCCAGCTTCATCCGTAGAGTCAAATATCAAGGCACCCAGCTGAGCTCCAGGAGGCAGGGTTTATGAATCCAGCCGACGTGCCCTGTGACCGTAAACCATCTTATATTTACTATGACAGGACCGTATTCGAGTTCATAAAAAAGATGAGTTTTCTCTAACTTCGGGTGCCTGGAAGGCCTGAGCTTCTTTTACAAGGGGATTGTGTATCAGGAGTGGATACAGAGCCCGAGGAGCTGAATCGGCCAGCTGTTGTTTGCTCACTTTGCTGGGATAACCGAGTTGAGTCAACCCAACAGGGGCTCCCAACCAGGTTCCCCAGGTTCTCAGGGCTGCACTGAAGGTGGTAAAATACCTATGCCTGGGATGCACACTGCAGATGGAAGGCAGCGGGGAGGGAACCCATCGTCCCAAACTAGTTCCAGACCCTCCTCCCTCTGGTGATGTTGCTGTGGTTGTTCAGTCCCTAAGTCAAGTCCGACTCTTTGCCACCCCATGGACTGCAGCACGCCAGGCTTCCCCGTCCTTCACCATCTCCTGGAGTTTGCTTAAACTCGTGTCCATTGATTTGGTGATGCCATCCAACCATCGCACCCTCTGTCACTCCCTTCTCCTCCTGCTCTCAATCCTTCCCAGCATCAGAGTCTTTTCTGGGGATGGATGGACCCCACTCGGAAAGGAAATGATGAGCCCTTCAGACATGTCACCCGAACCTTGAGGATGGTTAGATCACAGGTCATCTGTTCAGGAGGACAACCGTTTTGAAAGAAACAACAGTTGGAGCCCAGGGAAGAGGAGGGCTTAGAAGGGCCGTATGCTACAGGAGAGGACGGTGAATTCTCGGCTCTTGGAGGCACGTGAAGGGTCCATGTGCTGGCCGGTATCCATGTCCTATTCAGATTGTGATGCACAAGGATGTTACGTCAGCTGGAATCAGGGCAACTGGAGGAGGATCTGTGTAGGTAATCTAGGAGTCAGAACCTGGACAAACTACGTAAAGGTTACAGATGTCCAGCCATTCTGCTGGTCCAGCAGAGGCTGGCAGGGGGAGGGCTGCTGGGGGCATTTAGCTTCCTTTGGGTCTGCCGTAGCTGGATAGGTTGGAAATTCAGAAGGTTCTTTCCAGCTTTGCCTCTAGGAATGACTAATACAAAGACATTTAGCCCAGCAAAGCATGAAATGACTTTTCTTGAGACATATAGAGTATGTATGTCCCCACGATGTACTGAGGGCTCTGTTCTCTCTCTTTCTGGCTGTGCAAATGTGACCTCAAAGAGCATGCCTGGAGCGCCTTCGTGTCTTGACTATATGTTTCTGAGCTCTTTAGATGCTTTTCATCAACCATGAGAGGGCAATTTAAAAAATCACAAAATTTCCTGTTTGGGAAAATGAATTCTTAGGGACTTCTTGGGAAATAAGCAATTTTTAGAAAATGTCTGCTTTCTTGGACCTCGGCTGCAACATTTCAGCCTCCAGCCAACCCTGCTGGCTTTGAACCGGGCCCCACAATCTGAACTGGCTCTGGCCAATATATCCTGTTATTTTTTGTTCTGAGTTCAGAGTTTCTGTGTACTGACAGACTCCCTCAGTTTGTCTCAAGTCTGAAGTCAAGGGGAGACTGTGTCAACAGCCAAGGACCTCCGTGCAGTCCTAAATGGTGGGTTTTTTCCCTCCAATTTCAGAGCTTTTTGCTGTACTTGTGGTCTACAGTTACTTCTTGTTGTTTAGTGACTAAGTTGCATCTGACTCTTTATGACCCCATAGACTGCAGCCAGGCTTCCCTGTCCTTCACCATATCCCAGAGCTTGCTCAAACTCATGTCCATTGAGTCGGTGATGCCATCCAACCATCTCAACCTGTCGTCCCCTTCTCCTCCTGCCTTCAATCTTTCCCAGCATCAGGGTCTTTTCCAATGAGTTAGCTCTTCACATCAGGTGACCAAAGTATTGGAGCTCAGCTTCAGCATCAGTCCTTCCAATGAATATTCAGGGATGATTTCCTTTAGGACTGACTAGTTTGATCTCCTTGCTGTCCAATTATACCATTCCCTAGATTGTCAAATTGCTGAATATATTGTGCAGTGACAAATACACTGCACCCTTAAAGCTGTCCATTTTATCTTCCTTTAAAAAATCTGAATGTGTGGCAGGCATATATTTGAGCTCCTTCTTAGTGAAGATTAAATGTTAATAAAACAGTAAACCCATTTTAAAAAGTCACAAAATCGTAACTATTAGCACTGATGCTGGGCACAGAGTTTTTGTTAATTAATTATTAATGAATGGTCCAAGATACTCTTATACAATGAAACATTTGGACCAGTCCCCCTGACCAAAATCAGCATCACCACTGCTCTACAGGAAACTAAAAAGTTCAGGATTGATTTTAGGAAACTTTTCATGTTAATCCAAGAAAAGCCATTCTTCCATCAGCAGCACCTCAGGACATGTGTTAATGATAATTTTTCTACACTCTGATCTTTATTCAGTCTGTGCACAGCAACACGTATTTTTAATGCCTTGGTGTAGAAAATAGAAGTATGGAGGAAGTTTGAAAGGAGTAGAAATTTTCTCCAAAGATCTAGGTTCTTTGTGATGGAGGCTTTTCTTTCTGAGAAAGTTATCCAATCTGAGAATCTTTCCACGTCTGAGTTTAATCCATTTACATTTAGCTTGATTACTTATAAATTTGGACTTGTTTTATACCATCTTATCTGTTGCTTTCTAGATTCTATGTCTATCTGTATGTTTTACTGTTCCTATTCTACGGGGGGGCGGGGTTGGCTCATTTTTTTACTTCTTTAGGGTTGATTGAGTTTATTACATATTTTATTTTACTGTCCTCCAGTTTGAAATTATTCTTTCAGTGGTTACATGTAAATGGTTTGCCTAATGATTAACTTAAGAAAATCAAAAGTGAATATCACTGTCAGCACTGCCCCCACTTCACCTCTTAGTCTCATTAATAATCCAACCCATTTATCACTTTTATTAAGTTTCATTTAAATGTACTAGCATATTTACCCAATTCTTGGCTCCACATGGCTTTTATTTTTAATACATCATGCTTTCCTTATGGATTCAGTCTTCCTTGATAAAATATGTCATTTAATAGTTGTTTCAGCAAAAACCTGTGTGTAGTTAACTCTATTTATCTGAAAGTTCTTCACATTCTGTTCTCTGGACATCTTATTAAATGTACCTTGGACCTAGCAAGTCTATTCTCTGCCTATAAACCATCCTCTTCCAGTCCCCCATCCTGTTATCTCTTTGGTGATTTCATCAAATCTTTTAGTTATCAATATGTTCTGGCCGCTTGGCTCTTGTGTTTGGTAAACCTGTCAGATTGATCTCTTGGTTATTACTGCTTGTCTTCTGTTTCAATCTGCAGCTTAGCCCAGCACTGAGTCTTTCTTTTCAGCTCCAATGTTCCTCCCACATTCTCTTTGGTCCTTTCCCAAATCTTTTTCTGCTGTCACACTTTTTCATTGTAATTTTTACATTTTTAAAAAATTTTTACATATTTTACAATTTCTCTAATAATTTAAAACAAGCTGTAAGCACCTTTCAGAGTGTTATATCTTTGAGGTCTGCCTGGGGTTTGCCAGATTTCCTGCCTTTCATTCACGGTTGATTTCTTTTCTCAAGTGACTGAAATTGCTAATGGTGTCCACACCCTCTACTGTGGTTGTTCAGGCTGAGGAATTCTCTTGGGAACCAAGTTGTAGAAAATCCAGAGCAGTTTTTTCTTTCCCCTGCCCAAGACACCAGGGGTTTCAGCAGCCCTGAGACCAACTCTCCCGTCGACGTCTCAGTGAGTACTTCTCACATTCACAGGAAGTATAAGCTCAGACCACATCCCAACATACAGAACCGCGGTTTGAATTTTTTGTGGGTGATTTTTTTTTTTCTTCTTTTGCCCAAACTCCTGTTGAGAAGGCAAGCTTCTCTGCCACGTTTTTCTGAGCCTGGAAGGTGAGCCATGAGGTCGAAGTGCAGGGGGTGTGTCGAGGCACTGGGCTGAAGTAGGGGTCACTGTGTTGTCTTTCCTGGCAAACACAGGCCGCACCCCAGAACGCCCACCTTCCGGCTGCAGGTCCCCCGTCCTGGGCATCCGCCACGGGCACCACAGTCTTAGCCTGCACCACTCGGGCAGGCGGGAGTCCCAGTCCCCGGACTCTGGCGGGGCGCACGTGTTTCTGTTGCGGGCTTAGTCGCTCAGTCGTGTCTGATGCTTTGGAACCCCATGGACTGCAGCCCGCCAGGCTCCTCGGTCCACGGGGATTCTCCAGGCAAGAATACTGGAGTGGGTTGCCATGCCCTCCTCCAGGGGACCTTCCCAACCCAGGGATCAAACCCAGGTCCCCCACACTGTAGGCAGATTCTCTACTGTCTGAGCCATTGTGGTGGTTGTTACATTTTCGGCAACATTTCCTGTGTGTTTATTGTTAGACGGCGGAGGGTAGGCCGGAAGGAAAGCATGTCTTTTCCCATCTTGGCTTGTCCCCTGCAAGTGTTTCTGAAATAATTACAGGCTGTTTTCATGCGACTATATTGGTCCCACATCTCATGAGGGAAGTTAAGCGTATGTTGTGGGAACACACGGCAGACACACACAGCACACAAGTCCCCCAAAGTAGACTCCTTGAAATGCCATCGTGTGCACAAAGCCTGACACTCGCTTTGACTCTAGACTGAATCTGATGAGTCCTCACTCCTGGTCCTGCCAGCTCATCCCATTCCCCTCTTTCTGTACAACCAGCCACGATCTATACTTTATATTCCAGCTCAAATTTTTTAAACTTTTGATTCTCTATGGGAGCATAACTGATTAACAATGTTGAGATAGCTGCAGGTGGACAGCAAAGGGACTCAGCCATTACATACACATGTATCCATTCTCCCCCAAACTCCCCTCCCCAGGCTGCCACCTAACACAGCAGAGTTCCCTGTGCAATACTGTAGATCCTTGCTGGTTATCCTTTTAAACACAGCAGTGTGCACATGTCCATCCCAAGCTCCCTAACTATCCCTTCCCCCCAGCAACCATAAGTTCATTCTCTAAGTCTGTGAGCCTATTTCTGCTTTATAAGTAAGTTTATTTGTATTGTTCCTTTTCAGATTGTACATATAAGGGATGTCATGCAATATTTCTCCTTCTCCATCTGACTTACTTGACCAGCCAAGATTTTTAAGATGTTCATTTCTCACAACTAGCAACTTCTGAAATTTTAATGCAGGAAACTAGACTGGAAGTAAAATTCTGATGTACATCCAATCCCCTGGGGTGAAAAAAGGCAAAACAGAACTTCCAAAGAACACACTCAAGATTCTCAAGGATGCCTGCCCTTGCCACCTGGCTGGTTTCCACATTCTCTGCTCCCAAATCCTAAAACGGGTCTTGGCCATCTCCCACTCCTCCCACCTTCCTGCTCACAGAAGCTGGGACCTGGGGATTCTATTCCGGGCACTGCTAATCCCCCCTTGAAAGAGGCACAGCACAGAAGACAGGAGCTAGTGAGTTAACCTAGCAGTTAATCTAACCTCTCAAAGTCTCTCGACAGCTCCAACATGATAAAACCTTCCAGAATTATTGACAGTCAAATATTCTCAACACATTTGTGAGACTCCAGCTGTTACCCAGGGATGCAAAGTAAACAAATGCTCGTAGGCTGCAGAAGGCATAAATCAGCAGTCGGGGCTACCAGCAGGCAAAGGAGGTTCATTTCTGGGATGTTCCAGTCTCTCCCCAAGAAGACTGATGGCTTACCTCTTCCACTGGCTACTACAAAATCACTTCTTGCATTTTGTCCTAAGATGATGAGAACAACAGATGCTTAGACCTAATACACTTTTTCACGATAAAGGTAGGAAGTCCCCTACATGTATGAATGAGTTCCATTCCAAGAGTATGTTTTTTAAGTCCAATTTGTTTGTAAGTCCAAACAAGTTAGCCTAGGTACCAAACTAACACAATCGCCTATATAATACTGTACTCTACTAGGTTTATAACATGTGTGTGTGAATCACTCAGTTGCATCCAACTCTTTGTGGCCCCATGGACTACAGCCCACCAGGCTCCTCTGTCCATGGAATTCTCCAGGCAAGAACACTGGAGAGGGTTGCCATTTCCTCCTTCAGAGGATTTTCCCGACCCAGGTATTGAACCCAAGTCTCCTGCATTGCAGGCACATTCTTTACCGTCTGAGTCACCAGGGAAGCTCTGGTTTATAATACTTCTCACACTAATAATACATTAAAATCAAACAAACAAAAAATAAAACATTTTTATTTTTACCATACTTTGAAAAGGACAGCAGTAGCAGCTACATCACCACTGCTTTTTTAGGCTTGCTTCTGTTTGGGAAGATTTCTTGGGAACTTCGCTTCTGTTGGGAAGTTTGGGACAGCCTGGGCTTGAAATGAAGATATTACGCTACTGTAGCCTACACAGCGCTATACAGTCAAGGGCACAAAAGCTCAGCCACTTGTAGAGGATGCACGCATTTGACAATGTGCTCCAGACACGTCAGCTAACTGACATGACTGGACATGGAAATGCACGTCCCCATCTTTGAAAGCCCACAACTTGAAGGTTCCCTTGTAGGGGACTTACTGTCTAAACAATCTTGGAAATAGGAAGAGAAATCATCACTGGTACCTAATTTCAGCATGCTAGTATTTAAGGCATCTTCTTTCAATTTTTTTTTTTTTTTTTTTTTTGGCCTTACTTTTATTTCAGTGTCATGTATGCTGTGCTAAGCTGCTTCAGGCATATCTGACTCTTTGTGACCCCATGGGCCGTAGCCCTCCAGGCTCCTCTGTCCATGGGATTCTCCAGGCAAGAATACTGGGGTGGGTTGCCATGCCCTCCTCCATCAGTATCACAAACTGTTATTTAAAATCATTTTATCCCATGTGCTTTTCACGTATTTACAGGAGTGTGGGATTCCCAAGTACCTCATTTTTTTTTTTTTTTTTTTTAAATCACAATAACCCTCTAACTCGAACCAGGTAAAAATCCTTGGCCGTGTTTTACAGAGAAGGAAAGGATGACCACGGTCATTTGATGATGAGTTGCTCAGCAGCACAAAGAGGCAAGAGAAGTTCGTTGTCATCAAAGCTCTCTCCTCAGATGCCTGCAAACCCAGGGATCCCGCTCAGGGTTCGTGACTTCAGCCCACACAAGCTCATGGGTCATGAGAACAAGAGCCACAGCTGGAGTTAACGGGAGAAAGTGGGGGCTGGGGGTGGCTTGGAGGAGCAGCGTCACTAGTCTAACTAGCGTGTGCCTCCCAGAGCAATAAAGTCAGTGTTCTTGTGAGTTGTATGGTCCTGAGGGGAAGTCCAAAAGAAAAAAATCCTTACTCTGTGTGGTGGCAACCTTGGAATGTCTATAGTGAGATGTCTTTGATGACCATTGCTCGTGTGGATCTACAGATCCTGTGTTGTTTCTTATCCAGTCTCCTTAGTTTTATATTTTACACTCTGCAACTGATGCATTATTTTAGTATAAGCTCTTCTCTCTGAAACTGTAGGAAGAAAATCTCCCTCAAAGGGCATCCAAGATGGTGCTGGGTACCAATATGCCAATTCCAATGGTTTCAGGGACTAACTGCCAAAACTACCCCAACTTTCCCAGAGCCCCATGGTGTCTGAGGAGAGTCGCCATGCCCTGAGGGATCATGAAAATAAAAGAGAATCCACAGTCGTCGGAAAAATATGTGATAAAACAAGCACAGTGAGACTTTCCTGGCAGTCCAGTGGTTAAGACTTCGCTTTCTAATGAACGGGGCACATGTTTGATCCTTGGTTGGGGAACTAAGATCCAGCATGTCACATGGTGTGGTCAAAAGAATTTTTTTTAATTACTAGAAATATAAAAAAATGTTAAAAATAGACTCTAGGTAGTGAGTAGATGGACACTTACTGTAAAATCCTTTTAACTTTATCCTGAAATGTTTCATAACAAAATGCTATTCTGAAAATCAGTCTTCTCCTAAGTCATAGAGGGATAGATGTTTTTCATCTGCCTTCATCTCCCTTCTCCTCAACTTTTACCATGTCTTTCTTACCTCTATGAATTCAGTGAGAACATGTCTCTTAAGATGGCCAAATATGTTCAGAAAACGCTGAGTCGAACTCAAGTTTTTAAGAAAACAAAACTGAGGTCCTAACAAGGGGAATGGACTTGTCCCAGGTCATCACCTGAAGGGTTCAGGAGCAGGTCTCCCAGGGGATGGACAGCTGGACCTCTGTCTCGAGGATGTGACTTGAAAGGACTAGACAACACTCCTGGACATTTTAGAAGGAGATTTAAAAGAAGCCAGGATGCTAAGAACAAGGTAGGAGCCAGCAGAGGCAACGAGAGAGAAGTTTTGAACATCTGATTCTGCAGATGCAGGGCTCATGTCTTCTTGTTCAAATAGAATTTTCTCTCTGTGTTTGAGAATCCTGGAAACAGAGAAACTTGATCACATTTCACCTGTACAACACTGCTAGGAGTATAAATTCACACCATCATTTTGGAAATCAATTCAGCAACATGTATCAAATATTCATAGCCTTTGACCTTATGATTCTATTTCTCAGAGTTCATTCCAAACAAGTTGGATTCAATATAACAAAAAGCTCTACAAATATATCTATCAAAGTACTGTGTAAAATAGTCCCAAATTAAAAAGTGATTACCTGGGCTTCCCAATGACTCATTGGGTAAAGAACCCACCTGTAACACAGGAGACATGGGTTCGACCCCTGGGTTGGGAAGATTCCCTAGAAGAGGAAATAGCAACTCTCTCCAGTATTCTTGCCTGGGAAATCCCATGGACAGAGGAGCCTGGCAGGCTACAGTCCAGGGGGGTTGCAAAAAAGTTGGATATGACGGAGCAGCAGAACAGCAGCAAAAAGTGATTAAAGGCTAAATGATAAGTAAATTATGACATATTCTTAAAAGAGGGCTTAGAAGTCATTACAATATTTATCAAAGGTCTAACAATGTAGTTAGAAAATGTTTATATGAAACTTCTAAATGATAAAACTCCTAACAAACTGTACATATGCCCTGAGTCTAATTAGATCAACAAAATTTTTAAAATATGCGATCACAGTAAAATGCCTGAGGGAAAAATACATTAGATTGGTACAAAGCTTGTCTGTACCACATTGCTACATTTTCTGTGATGGTACATAATCAGCTGTGCTGTAACTCACAATACACATTCCCAAATCCCCCACTATATAAAGTCAAGTGAAGTCGCTCAGTCGTGTCTGACTCTTTGCGACCCCGTGGACTGTAGCCCACCAGGCTCCTCTGTCCATGGGGTTCTCCAGGCAAGAATACTGGAGTGGGTTGCCATTTCCTCCTCCAGGGGATCTTCCCGACCCAGGGATCGAACCCAGGTCTCCAGCATTGCAGGCAGACGCTTTAACCTCTGAGCCACCAGGGAAGACTCACATTATAAAAAGCACAGAGCTTCTGTGGAAAATGGAGTAAGGGTACAACACTCTCAAACTTTATCAGGGGCCCACTTTTTTGAAAGGTAGGAACCTAACAATAAGGGAAGCACAGTTTTCACACCTGAACTGGTTAAGAAACTCATAGAAACAACAATAAATATGACCCTTGACCTTGAAAAAGCCCTGAAGTTTTCCATGGAAGTGGGCACTGGGAAGATCGCAGCTTAGGAGTTATTGTAAAGTGTTGAAGGAAGCTTGTCAAAAAGGCGGCAGAAAGTTGTTGACCAGACACGGATAAATATGAGTCAGAACTGGAGCTGAGCTGAGGTGGCTGGTGGATAGGTGAGGCACGTATCTGCACGTGTCTGTTCTCACACAACTCAGTTCCGCTGAGTGCAGTTTTCTGCATTCACCTAGTTAGTGTTTCTTGCAGGCTTCCACGGTGGCTCAGGGGAAAAGAACCCACCCGCAGTGCAGGAGATGGGGGTTTGATCCCTGGTCTGGGAAGATCCCCTGGAGAAGGAAAGGGCAACCCATGCGGCTCGGTGGTAAAGAACCTGCCTGCCAATGCAAGAGACACGGGTTCAATCCCTGAGTCAGGACGATCCACTGGGGCTGGAGCTGGCAACCCACTGCAGTCTTCTTGCCTAGAAAACTCCACGGACAGAGGAGCCAACGGGCTACAGCTCATGGGGTCACGACTGGGAGACTGAGCACACACAAACGTTATCAGTTTTTTAAGATATATCAGGAGATGATTTGTTGACCAGAGTAGCTACGGAGCCGTTTTAATATTAATAAACTTTGGTCTATCAGATAAGTATTGGGCCAATGACTCAGCGGTCATTTCCAATGCTAATATGAGATTTTACGATCATGTACTTATTTCTTAATAATTGATTTTGGGATAAGTACAAACAAGTTCAGTTTCCAGAGAAAGCTTTAGTACAAACTCTGACATTCAAACAGGAATTAAATACAATAAAAGTAAATTCAGTCACACTGTTCTGGGCCTAAATTTTTCATGTTTTCAAAAAAATACTTACAACATATCTTTTATTTAGTTGCAGCTGTGTCTAAGAAAGCTGCAAGTATGCCTTGTTTCCATCCTTTTTACATGATCGGGTGCTGTTAAACGGTCTGCATTATTTTTCTGTGATTATAGATTCCTCTTTGATTAATGCTTCAGCATTTTGGTGCCGACAGAACACAACCCACAGACTCAGATTCATGAACATCACCTGCAAACAATACGGAAACCAACTTGAAATTTTCCTGATTTTCAACTTAGCTTGACTTAAGAAGACAGACACATACACACGAAAAGGCCTTTCCTGGGAAACAGTTTGTCCGGCGGGACACTTCCCCTTCTGAAGGATGTGATAAAGGGGGAAACGACTTGTTTGGCAAAGTATAGGACATCATTACTCAAGTCCGGGTTCAACAGTTCAGATCTGTAAGGCCTTGGGGAGGAACGAAAAGTACTTTCTTTAAGGAAAATGATTTTGCCCACGCTTTCAAAAACAGAGCTAGCATATTCTACTAAGTTCTGATAAGAGGCAATCAGAAGTCAGACGCCCACATCACTGTGTTGAAATTGTTTACGTATCTAGTGAGAATGCAATTTTTAAGAACTTCCTGTTTTGAACCATTTCACTTGAACCTTTAAAACTGTGCTAAGACTATAAGACTAGGTGCATAGAAGTCCCATGTTCAAGTCTATGTACTAACAGAGCTGTTTAGATGAACTACTTTTGATTTGTTTGTTTTTTTTTTTTATAAATGAAGGGGAAATGCCTGCAAGAAGAGAGTCAAAATACAATCTGTCCAAATGGATGGACAGCAAGGTCCTGCGGTATAGCACAGGGACTGTATTCAGGGCCCCGCGATAAACCATAATGGAAAAGGATACATGGATGTATAACTGAGTCACTCTGTTGCATAGCAGAAATTAGTACAACATTGTGAATCAACTATATATCAATACAGACTTTTAGATATATACATATGCATCTGTGTATCTTAGCCCTGAAGCATACTAACTAGCTTCAGGTGTGTCTGACTCTTTGGGACCCTCTGGACTCCTCATGGGCTCCTCTGTCCATGGGATTCTCCAGGCAAGAATACTGGAGTGGGTTGCCATGCCCTCCTCCAGGGGATCTTTCCAACCCAGGGATCAAACCCACAGCTCTTATGTCTCCTGCATTAATAGGCAGGTTCTTCACCACTAGCACCAACTGGAAAGCCCTATATATATATTATAGGGGCAGGTACAAACATCTCTACATCTGGGAATTTCAGGATGCACAAATATATATTTTATACATATATATACATATTTATATATGTGCATGTATATAAATCTCTCCATTTATGTAGTTTGATAACAATCAGGGGATTGGTCATGGCATGATTCATGTCTAACAGATTTGTAAATGAAGTGAAAGTCACTCAGTTGTGTCCAACTCTTCGTAACCCCATGGAATTCTCTAGGCCAGAATACTGGAGTGGGTAGCCTTTCCCTTCTCCAGGAGATCTTCCCAACCCAGGGATGGAATCCAGGTCTCCCACATTTCAGGGAGATTCTTTATCAGCTGAGCCACAAGGGAAGCCCAAGAATACCCAAGGGATCGGACTGGGTAGCCAATCCCTTCTCCAGCGGATCTTCTTGATCCAGGAATCAAACCGGGGTCTTCTGCATTAAAGGTGGATTCTTTACCAACTGAGCTATCAGGATTTGTAAGGACTTCATAATAATCACCTATTACAACTGTATACCTCTGTTCACACATCATATCATGCCACTCATGATTTTCCTGTTCCCTCTCCCTAAGAAATCAATAATCTGTTATAAGAAATCACATTTGACATTTTGTCATATTTTCCCCAAACCCTCTTTTTTAGCTATGCTGTCTAGGACAGTCATCCCAGCAGGCACGCTGACAGAGTGTGACTTTCACTTCACTTACAAATCTGCTGGACATGAATCATGCCATGACACACATCTCGGTGGAGGAATCTACCAAGAAGGGCGCCCACCAGCCAGACTTGAACGACCTTTCCCACCTCATACCCCTCCACGTGGGTCTCTAGGCCCCTTTATCGGTGGCCTCTGAGGCATTTGTTTCAAAGTGTTTCTCTTTCTCTTCCCCTTCTAGTGTTCTGCTTTCTCCACTGCTGCAATTACGTAGTAATCTGGCCACACAGTGAAATGCTCTCTGGTTCTGTCGCACAAATGCAGATGGCTATGGGGGGACTGGTTTCATTTTAATAAGATATTAGCTAAGCAAAGAGTCCATGCAGTCATTTGTATACCCTTAAGCCCTCCAGGGCACTGTAGGCTCAGAACGGTGTGACTGGATTTAGTTTTATGATATTCAGTTCCTGTTTGAGTTTCACAGACTTTGCGCTAAATCTCAGCTCTCTAGGAACTGAACTTGTTTGTTATTGTTGTTGTTGTGTAGTTGCTAAGTTGTGTCTGACTCTTTGTGACCCCAGGGACTGTAGCCCGCCAGACTTCTCTGTGATTGGGATTTCCCAGGTGAGAACACTGCAGTGGGTTGCCACAGTTCTTTGCAAGTCTCACACACTCCCCTTCCCTCCTCTTCTCCAAACTGATCCCCCTGATCCATCACCATGCTGTTTAAAGGCCCCTCCACCTCAATTTCTGAGTGGCCTAGAAAGGACCACCATAGTGAAATAGATTAATCAGTTACAATATTCCAAGACTAAACCTAGAGAGATGCCATGAAAATAGCTTCTGAACTTTAGATACTCGAGTATCCTTTAGTCATTTTCAACTTGCAATGTCCTCCAAGTCCTTTCTCCACGAGCCTCTAAGAATTAGACAGAAATGACTGCCATTGACTTACATGAGAAATTAACACTACAGAAACAATTTTTTTCCCACAAGCAATAAATTTGTGAGTCAAACAGTAGGAATACGTTGGTTTGCTTTTCTCAGCTTTTTCTCCCCCTCCCTTTTTTTAAAGCTTTCTCGTCATCACCAAAATTCCCAGCAAAAAGGAAAATATCACAAGCATTAGGCATTCATTGAGAAGAAATAAGATGCCACCAATGAAAGAATATCCACAGCTGAAACTTTAAATTTCAGTGTTGGTAAGAGAAAACACAAAGTATTCAAATGTTTTCATTCTTTCAGGGAAATTTTGAGTGGGTTTTCAGTAAGATAAGGATTCTTAAAGCAAGTTTATTTTGCCTTCTACCCTTGTGATGAAGTTTAGAATAGGCTCATGCATCACTGCCCTGGAAATTAGCCACTACACTTTTCCCAGAATGTTCAAGAAAATTAAATAGGAATATCAGATGCTACTTGTGTGTAAAAACTAATGCAGGAAGCCTTAAGCATCTATCCAAAGAACACAATCTGCAATTAAAAGAAAAAAAAGGATTTCCCCGGCGGTGCAGTGGTTAGAAATTTACCTTCCAATGCAGGGGCAGGGGTTCAATCCCTGGTCAGGGAACTAAAATCCACAAGCCAATGTGGCACAACTAAAAAATTTAAAACTTGAAACTAAAAAATAAAGTGTTAAAAAATAAAATGCATCTGAGAGTTGAAAGATTTTCTATGAAAAATGCAAAATATCTCATTGATAATGTTTTACTGTTGATTATGCATTGAAATTGTAATATTTCAGGTGTATTGGCTTCTATCAAAATATTATTAGTCTCCTTACACATGCCATGGAATAGCCTCAAAAATCCTTCCCGACACTTTGAGCCCAGTTTGACGTCTCACTCCTCACCTGCAAACTCAGACTGTTGGCTGAAACCACAGGATGGGACTGCATTTCAGGACAGAGGTCAAGTGACCCCAACACAGGATGCCCAGGCATCCAAAGGACTGAAGGAAAGATGGAGAAGCGGAGGAAGATGTATGCAAATTAAACACGTACTCAAGTACAAAGTCAAGGAAAGAGCAAAATGCATTATTAAACTTTTTTTATATAAAAGAAAAAGACCAAAGACCGCTTAGATGTGTTTATATGATGTCTCTTCCAAAGTAAAATGTTTGTCATTGAGCACATGAATCACCTTTATATGAAATGCCATCGTCCTGCACAAGTCTGCTTATTTCAAAAAGTTCCCACAGGTCACTCCCAGGATGGACTCTTCTAGCCTCATCCGGCCAAGAGGAGCTGTAATTTCTGAGTGATACCTTGTGGGGAGTCCATCAGCTACATCATGCATCCTCAACACCTCCTGTGAGTGTTCATGATGGATACTCACCTGAGAGTTACATGATAAGTAAAGTCAGGGAAGGTCTGGGGCATACATGAAACTTTTAGCCTGTCCTAGAAGTCTGAGAAGCATGTCCAGTGAGCCAAAGGCTTGTTTTGTCAATAAAGTTTTACTGGGACATAGCCAAGCCCATTCATTTACATACTGGGAGGTAGCCACATCCATCATTCACATAAGGAAGCTCCAATACTTTGGCCACCGGATGCAAAGAGCCCACTCATTGGAAAAGACCGTGATGCTGAGAAAGACTGAAGGCAAGAGGAGGGCGGCAGAGGATGAGATGGCTAGCATCACCAACTCAGTGGACACGAATCTGAGCAAAGTCCAGGCGACAGCGCAGGACAGGGACGCCTGGCGTGCTGCCGTCCATCGGGTCGCAGAGAGTCAGGCATGACTGAGTGACTGAAAAACCAGAAGGCTGCTCTCCTGCTAAGAAACAGACTTGAATACTTGTGATGGAGCCCATCTGACTAACAAAATCTAAAACATCTACTACCGGCCCTTTCCAGGAAAAAACTGCTGGCCCATGACCTAAGGCATCATTTTTGTTTCACTAAACAAATAGTGAATCTCTCCTGTGACAGGTAAAGTTCCAGGGCCCGGAGATAGAAGGTGGAAAAAGACTGAGGTGAGTTTCTGGAGGGACACCCCTGGCATGTTCATTGTAGTTTTTTCACACAGGACCTCTGCTCACACTGGCCAGGGTTTTTCAAAGTTTTTTCTAATGAGATCCACTACTGACAAGTACATTTTATCTCCAACCTTCCTGCACACACCTGATCTACTTATCTGTGTTCATACCTGAAGCAAGTTTGTGAAGGTAACATTTGCCTGGGTTACTACCTGGGATTCACTCTCCTATTTTATGCTATTATAACCCCTTCCATTAAAAAATAATAATTGGCTTTATTATACACCAATGTCTTGTAATTCAGAGTTTGAAAAACTCTTAGTACACACCAGATTTTTATTGCTGACACGGATCTTCACTGCAAGCCAAAGGTTAAAAACTAGCAGCCACTCTGGGTCAGAGGTTGATTTACTCCATTCTTTGCAGAATTTTGGTTTTTTTTGAGTTTTTGTTTTGAATATGTTATTTCTCACTATGGTTTCTAAAAAATCAATATCCCAAGATTCTTTTTTTTAAAATAATTTTTATTTTATTTTTTTTCCTGTTAACTTTCTCTTTTTTTTCATTTATTTTTATTAGTTGGAGGCTAATTACTTCACAAATCAACATCCCAAGATTCTTTAGAGAAATCAGAGGGCATGGCAATTAGAATCTACTTTCCTGTCAACTGGAGCCGAGAAGCGGTTTCTCCAATATTTGCTTCCAACTTGCCACCCTTTGCCACAGAGCAAGTGCACCTGAAAACCCCAAGAATTTTCATCACAAGCATTAGTTCCCCATGACCTTTCCCTTATAAACATGAAATACATTAAATGTATTTTCTTTCCATCATTAAACCTTAGCAGGGCATTTTAGCAGACCCTCTGGATTTGGGGAAAGCCTTTTTAACAGATACTGTTGTAATCTCAAGTCCTCCTACAGCAAGAAGAAAGAGAAAGACCTCAGTAGAAAGAAAAACAAGCCGCCTTTATTTCTTAAAAAAGAAAGCAAGCCCACAACATTTGATGAAAGAAAACTACAAGAATAATTAAAGTCCAGCAGAAAATTGAGAAAAAGAACCAGATGCCAGATTTGTTTACTCAACAGCTTTGTTTGTAAAACGAAATTGCTTCATCTCTGCAGCCGGTTTGTAGGGCCAGAACTTTTCAAAGCATCCACTGGGAGCAAACATGACTTCAGTTAAGGAAGGTGACGACGGGAGGGGAGCAGTTAGCCCTGGGAATGTAACTTTCACTGCGGCTTAATCCAGTTCCCTTTTTAAAATACCTGAGCGTAATGAGTATCTGCAAAGATTTATGACCGTAACAAACATACCATTTTTGACTTTGTCACTCAAACCAGCCTGGCAACTTTGATATTTCCTATGGAAAGGAGAGCTCTAATCCAAATGAGAACTCTGAAAAAGGGAAAGGAATTTTATTCCTATAATTTGATTGATTACTTCCTACTCCAAACGCTCAAGAGAGAAAAAGAAAACGTTCTCCTGTCTGTACTTGGATTTCTCCCACTAATCTTTTACAAACAGGTAACAACCATAAAACAAATTAATTACTTACGAGGATCCATAGGCCAATAGTGCTAGCTGGGTTCCAAAATCTATAAGCATCAAAATATTGGTGAAAATATCTGAGATGAAAGCCAGAAATGCAAAGATGAATTGATCACTGACTCAATTTGATTCAGTGTTTTAATTCACCAGTCTTGGAAAGAGATAAAATAATGCTATCAATTGTTCCATTCTCTGGAGTATTTTTGCCACTGACATAAATCCTCCAAAATAAATTTACGTAATTCAGAGCAAACAATGGTTTCCCAGTTGTAGTCTCCAGAATTTTACCATGAAAAATAGAAGCTCTGAGCTCTTGTCTTTGGTTTAATTTTAGGCAAGACACCCTGTTTTTGCATAGGCAGAAGACAATCTCTAAGATACCTTCTAATTCCAATTTTCTTTACGGTTTCTGATTGTTAGAACCAAAGAAATGCATATCGACAGTCACGTCTTACTTGGCAACGATCTGACCATTATAGTATAGAGCCTGGCACGACTAATGACCAACGGGCAGAATAATTAGATAAAAGTTATTAATAACAATAATAATGAAGATCAACAGAGAGTGCTGGAGGGTAAAAACTGGCTATGACCTGACTGGGAGTATTAGCACTTCTAAAGAATAAAAGTGTCAATCTGAAGTGCAAATACTTCAGAAAAGAGTAAGAAAGATGGACTTTGGCAGTGACTCAGCCATGTTCAGGGCGAGGTGGTTGGGGGTGTCCCACAGTCAAAAGAGAGCACAGGGTTGAAGATCCTAAGGAATGAGAACAACCACCAACTCACCCTGCCCCCACTTCTAGGAGCAGCCAGTGGCCTTCTCGTTATAATTCTGACAATATTTTGGCATCCCCATGCAGCCATTTAGAGGGAGGAAACTTGCTCATCTGGACCACTAAACAAAGAGGATTTTTTTTTCCCATGCTAATTGTTATTGTTTAATGGAGGGGTGATATGGCTCAGGATTTCTGATATGCTTACAGATGAACTCTGTAAACATCACAAAACATTTTCACGGGTGGGTCACTGGCTGGACCACGAATCTAGTCTTAACACTTTTAAGAAGCTTGAGATCATGATATATGTCTTTTTAGAACACAATAGTATGAAGGTAGAAATCAGTGACAAGAAGAAACTAGAAAATTCACATTATGTAGAGACTGAATGACACAATGAGTCAGAGAACAACCAATGAGTCAGAGAAGACATCAAAAAGGAAATTTTAAAAATAACTTGAGACAAATAAAAGTGGAAAAGAAACACACCAAAACCTTAGGGGATGCAGTAAAAGCAGTTCTAAGAGGGAGGTTCATAGTGATAAATGCCTGCATTCAAGAAAATCAAATAAACAACCTAACTTTACCCCTCAAGGAATCAGAAAAAGAAGAACCACCTCGGCTCACATTATCAGAAGGAAGAAAATAACAAAAATTAGAGTGAAAATAAGTGAAATAGAAACTAAAATGACATTTCATCAAATGTATGTTGCAGGTTCAAATATTTTGCTATACTTATAAAGTTCCAAGCTGCATGAAGAAAAGTGTATGCCGTCTAAGGTGGAAAAATGCCAAACAAGCCCAGAATAGCATTAAATCATAGAAATTATTTTTATCTACACAAGCATTTAGTAGCTTGTCCTTGGCACGACACAGGTTCATAAAACAGATTCAATCAAGGTGAGTGAGTCAAGCATTAAGAGGAAATACTGTTATCTTCTTAGAGTCTCGAGATGTATTGTAGCCAGAGTTGTTTTCTTGTTTTGCTTTAGTAAAAATGTGATTTTTATTTTGACAGTCGTTAAAAATATCAAAGGGGATGTTTTGAGGCAGATTTTCATAATTCTATTAAGCCAGAGCCTCCGATGCACAACTGTGCGCTTAAAAACAGAAGCAGAAAATGCCAGTGTGCTGCCAGGACGGGAACTTGGAGCCTGATAACACTGGCATCCCAGGCTTAGTCGTTCCAGCAGGAAGAACCACCCAGAAGGCCCAGGTCCAGCCCTCTTTCTCCTTTTCTCCCTCTCCTTCACATCTGCAATTGCTCCAGACCTGCATCGCTGCTGCAGCGGGTCTCACAAGCCAGGGTCTAAACCAAAGGTTAAAGCACAAGGTCAAGTAAGGAGACAGACTATTTAAACTGAGGGGACTTCCCTGGCGGTCCAGTGGCTAAGACGTCACGCTCCCAATGCAGAGGGCCAGGGTTGATCCCTGGTCAAGGAACTAGATCCAACATGCTGCAACTAAAGAGCCCATATGCCCCAGCTAAGAGCTGGTGCAGCCAAATAAATAAATATTTTTTAAAAAAGAATATTTACGCTCACCCCTAAAATCTAGACTGTGTTGTCATGGTAGCTTAAGGCGCATCCGCAGGCACGGGTCCGTCCATCCCTCTAACCTACATCGCCAGCTTCCCCGCCCCTGACAACTCCTCCTCCTTGGTTGGAAGCAACAACAGACAAAGCCAGATGCCCACGTCAGATTTTCCTCTGACTCCCACTTCAGTCCTTTGTGTCCTCAAAATCCCATCACTGACATCAAAGCTTTTGCTCTCCAGCCTGAGAGGGCTTCAGCGACTTTATACCTTCGTGACGTGACACTTGCCAGCTACAAAGAACAGAAAAGGAACACAAACCGTCTCTGCCCATGTTTCAGAGACAAGAGAGCAGGAAGGGGAGCCCCGAGCCAACTTTATTATGAAATAAGCTGAGGGAAAGATCAGCATGTCCAGAGCAACAGGTGCTGGCGTGGAGGGGAGCTGGGAGGAGAGGAGGAAAGGGGCTCGCTTGGTGGAGGGTTTCAGAATGAGCACCCAAGCCCTCTGCGCCTTCTTTGTTTTTGTTTTTCTGTTCTCCTTTAATTGAAGTATAACTGCTTTACAGTGTTGGGCTAGTTCCCACTGTAGAACACCGGGAATCAGCTCTAAGTACACACAGCCCCTCCCTCTCGGACCCTCATCCCACCCCTCTGCCTTCTTTGTTAATGATGCTCTTTCCCCCTTGGTTTTGGGGTCATTCTAGACAACAAAACTGTAAACGAAACAGTACAGAAAATTCTCAGAAACCCAGACAGCTTCCCCCGGGGTTATCACCTTCCCTGGAAAAGGATCAAACCAGGAAACTAACCTTGCTATGTATGACACCATGAACTAAACCACAGACGCCAGTCACATAGCCTCAGTTTTTCATCAACGCCCTTTTTCTATTCCGGGACCCAGTGGACGGTACCAGATTCTATTTACTCATTAGTAATTAGTCTCTTTTGTCCCCTCCCAGCGGTGACAAGTGTCTCAGCTTTGCTAGTCTCGATCTCGACATTTGTGAAAAACGCTGCTCAGGTATTTTGTGGCTGCCCCATCCGTTCATGTTTTCTCATGACCAGACGGGGGTTGAGCATTTGGCGGGGGCAGAAAACCCTGCATGTGAAGTCTTCCTTCCTGCACTACACCAGGGGATACAAGATCTCAGGGGCTTCCCTGGTGGTTCAGATGGTAAGGGATCTGCCTGCAGTGTGGGAGACTCGGGTTCGATCCCTGCGTTGGGAAGATTCCCTGGAGAAGAAAATGGCAACCCACTCCAGTATTCTTGCCTGGAGAATCCCAAGGACAGAGGAGCCTGGTGGGCTACAGTCATGAGGTCGCAAAGAGTTGGACATGACTGACTCAAACACACACACAAGATCTCAATAGGAAAACAAGGGGATGCCACTCACATCACCTGGATTGGGTGGGGTCTGCCAGGTTCCTCCACTGTAACATTCCTATAAGCCCCTTACCACCCATGCTTACGTAAAAAAAACAACAACAACAACAACTGGAGTTGAGTTGATTTACAATGCTGCATTAATTTCACATCTAGAACAAAGTAATTCAGATACATATACATATCTATTTTTTCAGATATTTTTCCCATATAGGTTATTACAAAATACTGAGTAGAGTTCTCTGTGCTATACTGTAGGTCCACTGTTGGCTAATCTATTTTATATATAGTATTGTGTACCTGCCCACCCCACTCCCCAGGCCCTGGACGGCTTCACAGGAAGCCGTCTCCTGCTGGAAACTCTGAAAGGACCTTCCTGTAAGACTGTCCCACACGGACAGATCTTGCAAAGTGTATCTCAGGCATATCAAGGGTTAAACCGGCTTCTGGGTGCCACCCCTTAAGAATCCTGGGACCCTCCTCAAGAGCCCGTCCAACGCGGGGTGGAAGAAATAAGACTGCATGACTGATGTTGAAATAAAAATCATCTGGAAGTATTTTCCTGTGAAGCTGGTTTTCAGAAACAGAGGCAAAACCCACTAACAAAACTAATCTGGGGCATATGGTATTTCTTTCAGGCATGCACATTTCTAATACAAATCTCCTAATCACTTCTACCTTGTTGTTCAGGTTTATTGTCAAGGCAGGCCTTTTTTATTTCTCTCTAAAGGATAACCTCCCTGCCTGAAAGAGTGGGCTCAGGCAGAGAGGCTGTAAGTGCTACCCAGCATGATTTTCCCTCCTTGTTTTTTGTTTTAAAAAAAATGGGGGGACCACATATACTCTGATCATGAAGTTTTCCAAGTCCAGCCCTTTGGGTTCCTTGCTGACTCTCCCTCCCACTAGGTGGCGCTAAACGTCACATTCAAAGTGGGCTGCTCTCAAGAGTCCCCTGAACAAGATTTTTTTCTCTTTTTTTAAAATTTTGCAAGAATATCACAAGCCTAATACCAAGTACTAAGTTTCCTTCTTAGTAAATATTCCCTCTTTTCTTTTTTTTAACATTTACCGCCTTGCGTGCATGTTCGGTCACTAAGCCATGTCCCACTGTTTAGGACTTCATTGACTGTAAACAGCCAGGCTCCTCTGTCCATGGGATTTTTCAGGCAACAATACTGGAGTGCATTCTCATTCCCTTCTCCGGGGATCTTCCCAACCCAGGGATGGAACCTGGGTCTCCTGCATTGGCATGTGGATTCTTTACCACTGAGCCCCCTGGGAAGCCCACATTTACAGCCATCTGACAGCAAATCTGAACTTCTGGAATATAGCTTTCAAAGGATCACAGATTAAATGTAACAGTCATGACCACATGAGTGATATAAAAAAATCAGAAGTTGCATCCCTGGAGGCAAGCAGCTGGGAATATGCTTCAGGTCTCTGAACTCGGCATTTCCTCAATTTCTAGGTTCTGGTTTCACCTAAGTTTATTTCACATAGGCCTATTTATTAACTGTATCAATATCCCTATGCCCATAGAGACATTTTAACTGTATCAAATTAGCAAAGATTTTAAAGTGCTGGCAAACATTTTAAAGACATCCTTACAAATGCAAAGACTAGGGAGCCAAAATATTACTGAGGTGCAATTTCCTCTGGTTATAATATTAAAGGCATATGCCTTAACAAGAAACCTCATTTCCACAATAAGGATTCATCACTTAAGGAGAAACAAACTTTCACAAAGCTTCAAGTCCAGTATCACTAGGAAGCACACGTAAAAATGACGCTCTTTATCAGCTAAGTTCCTGTTCCTTGGTGGAGAAAGAGAAAGCTTTTCCCTAAGGAAAAGCGCTGCATCTATGAAGTTTCCGACCCAGCAACCTGAGTGATGGTAAGTGTGATGTGCAGTTGTTCAAACGCATCCCGTAGAGACAGGCAAGCCTTAGTTGTTTATATCAAGTGGGTTTGTTTGCTCTGTGACTCTCCTAAGATGGGAGCTTCTGGTCTATGTAAGGTCACTCCCTCTTGTCATTAACTGCACAAGCTTATTTTGTTCTCATGACCCCTCCAGAACACAGATTTGGCATGTCCTCTTTCTGGGCCCATCCACAGACATTTCCATGAGACAAATTTTTGGGCCAGAGCATTTTTAGTTTTTTTTTAAAGGGAAGGCAGGAGATGACCATAGGATTTTTGCTCTTAGATGGCTCTGCGTTTCACATACACTCTATCAGTTCAGTTTAGTTCAGTTGCTCAGACGTGTCCGACTTTTTGCGACCCCATGAATCTCAGCACGCCAGGCCTCCCTGTCCATCACCAACTCCCGGAGTTTACTCAAACTCATGTCCATTGAGTAGGTGATGCCATCCAGCCATCTCAAGCTCTATCAGCATGTGATAAATCTCGTCGCTCTAAGGCAATAATCACTCACACCAGGTATTCCCACTCCAGGCTGTACCAAGCATGGCTTTGCCGTTGCTGTTGTTGTTTTTAATGGCTGGACTCAATATCCTAGACCCTGTTTCACTTAGGTGTCTGATACTGCTCAGAAGTTCCCTAACCACTAAATAACATTCCTGTTATCAGTTCTATCACTTTCTCCACCTACTGGGTGCCTGCTCTTGAAGGTGGGTTCATGCACAAACTGAGTGCACACACATACACACACACACACACACACAGACGAGACTGTTGGACCTGTCTTGCCGGGGAGGTCTACCAGGGCATGAACCCAGGGCAAACAAAATGGCAGCATAAGGCTTCTTGAAGGCACCGTTTGCAACCTCCCACTCAAAGGAAATGTCCAGTCACTGAGGACTCCTGGGAGCAAATGAATGAAAGACATGATGCCCTTTCCCCCTCCAAAGACACAGGACTCGGGCCCAAAGCTGCTTCTCCCCACTTTCCGCCCTGCCCCACCTTTCATGCCTTCCAAGGTCCTTCACTCCCCTCCGAGGACACAGGGCCTCTTTGGACGGCAGTCCCCAGGACCTTGCATTGGTGGCCAGACTCCTGTGGCTCACATTTCACCCCCCACCCTTCCTGCAGAAGGGCTGGTGGCTCACAAGGGTGGGAAAGCGAACACGGGGGTGCTCCACAGCTGCTCCCAGCTGCTCTGAGACGCCCATCACCCCCGATAGGAACCGAAAGTGCCTCTGCTCAGCCTGCCTCTCCCGTGGCTGATAAACAAGGCCGTGAACGGGAAGGGCCAGAGAGCTTCACATTCTGCAGCCATGGAAAGAACCATCTCCTGAACTCCAAGCTGAGTCATCTCTGATCTTCCTGGTTACTACACGGGGGTCCCCAAACTCTGGGACCTAAAGCCTGATGATCAGAGGTGGAACTGATGTAACCATAACAGAAATAAAGCACACAATAAATGTAATATGCTTGAATAATTCTGAAACCCTCCTCCACCCCAAGTCCGTGGAAAAATTGTCTTCTACGAAACCCGTCCCTGGTGCCAAAAAGGCTAGGGACCACTGCTACAGAGTAAAATAATATTGGAAACATTTTTCTCTGTGGAAATCATCTGGTCTCACTAAAAAAACTGAATCAAAATATAGGAATGAGATATGCTAGCATAAGAGATTAGACAAGGAACACTTAACTATCTTGTCCCCAAATAAAAGACTGAAATGTTACAGAATGCAAACATATACATACATATATAAATACATAGTATGTATAAGCATACACATGTATCTTTAAATACTTTATAAATAGGTATTCTTTATCCTAGGAGGTAAGATAAAAGCTAAGGTATCTTTTAGGAGAAAAATAACCATACATTATAATTGGTGCAAACATACAAGCAGAGTGGGGGAGGGGGGTTCTTGTTGAATTCCAAGTTCACCTGGTCTTGAACTACAGCAGAGGTATCTGGTCTTAACTTTCAGAAGAAATCTTAAAGTTTTGAAATTAATGAAACAATTCCCCACTTTTCTCGAGGAACCCGCCACACATCCAATGGATGTGCAGACACAGCATGGTGAAGGACTGCTTTCCCGTGATGCGCGAGCCAGACATTTGTCGTCGTCCTGATAGCATGTCGGCTAAATTAAGTCATGTGGAATGTTTTCTAAACCCCATCAGGGCAGAGTTTCATATCCAGAAAACTCCACTGAAGCTTCCTAAGTTATCATTAACAAATTCCCTGGCATACTAATATGTCCCTGTGTTTCACTGATTTGAGAGTACTATTCGGACATTTAAAATCAATATGAATAATTTCCTTTTTTGAGATTTTGAATAAACTTGTTTTCTTAAGCTTTGCTACACACTTGTCCAAACGAAGAAACCATTGATTACACTATTTCTGGGATGTAGTTTAAAAAGTACCATTAATTTTCTTCCCCAGAGAGAGAAATGTATTGACACATCCTAGCAAGAGGCGTTTTAAACTATCAAACTCAATTTCCAAGAGATTTTTCTCCCAACTTCCCATCAGCAACAGATTTGTGCCATCATCAGGACGGTAGGGGGCGCTGCCACAACAAACTATTGTGGCAAATGGAGAGAAACTTCACTGGGTGAAAAAACAAGGCTAAACTTGCAGATTCTCCCATGTCAATGAGCATCTAAAAAATATTGTACAGATTTTTTCCTCTTGAAATAACTCACTTCAGGGCTCAAATACTAGGGTTTTCTTTCTGTTCCTTTGTGTGTGTGGGAGGGGGGCGGCGGGGGGATGGCATTTCATAAGTGTGTGTTAGAAATCCTATATTACAATTTTGGGACTGAATCAAGAAGATCTAAAAGGAATCCTTCTACCTAAATACTGGCTAAACACAAGAGCTAAAACGTGCCTAATAGATGGTGCTGTGTGTGATTTTCTTTTTCTTGTTTAAGTCTTCAGTCTTTTCCACAAATATCTAACTCCAAGTTCAGAGCCAAGATGAAAGAGAACTGTGGCAAAATTTCATTAAATAATCGCATAATCCCGGCTCCATAGGTTGGACGTTTTTAATAAGAGTTTTCCATGTAATTGAGTTAAACTTAAATTTATGCATCCCATAAAAGACCATTGCAAATGGTAAAACAAAGACATTGCTCTAACACTTAGAAAATTAAATTCACCAAACCATGAAGTCTACTGTGCAGTTATTTTTGTAACCACCATAAATTGCTTTATAGAACTCCTCTACCCAAGTAAACAATCCAAGGAGATATTTACTTTACAGCATGCATCCAGTTTCCAAGCAAGAGAACAGCCTAAAAGTTTATGACTTTTTCTTCTTTTTTTAAATTGCCTCTCCCTTCTTAAAAAAAAAAAAAACAAAACAAAACTTGTGTTTCTAGTTACCTTGAAACCTCCCTTCTCTTACACTAGCTCAGAAAGGTCCATGGAAAATAAGATCCAGCTCTCTGGATATACTGTACCCTCTGATACTCATCTCTGAAACGGGAAGAAACAATCCTACTTTGTGGAAATAAAGTCTATGTGGCGAAACGAAAATACAGGGGGTTAGCACTAAATATTTCACCATACTTAATAGCACCTCAGAGTCCAACATGGTCTTAGATGTTTTGGGGCAGTCGGCTTGAAATGTGTTCACTTACAGCCGAGGACCGGGCCGCATTCAATGCAAACTGCTTTAGATAAGAGTTTTAGGGGGTCTTTAATCACTTCTTTCTTGTGTCCTTGATGGAAAAAACAGAGCTGCCTTTGTGCTAAGAAGAAGGACCTGTTGTTTCCAGATTCAACAGGTCATTTTTATAAGAACTTCCCAGAGGATACAACAGAAATGACAGAAACACAAGGGGATTTTTTTAAGTGGCTGATGATTTTAAATGATATATAGCCCATAGCACGGGAAGGCTGTTTGTTTTTCTTTCCAACAAATGGAAAGTTACTGTTTGAAACATGTTTAATGTTCAAGTTTGACTTTTAGGACGAAACCGTTTTCTCCTGAGTTGGGTTACTGTAAATTTGCTTCCTGTGCTTGACTCTCAAGTAAATAAACTTGTCAAATCACGTTCATTTCTCTTTGGGGGATGAATAGCTAATTGAGTGGGCTTTTGAAATATACTTAAATGGTGGTGTAACTTTTGTACTATCATTTCAGTTAAAAAAAAAACGAGAAGGCACCTTTAATGAACAAGATAAAACTTTAGAAAATGGAAAATTCCAGCATATTTTTCCTTATGCTCCGAGGAGAGAAAAAACACCAATATTTTATGGCAAACAAAACCCAGGTGACACTAAGATTTATTAGAGTTTGGCTTATTCTGTTATTAAAGGTGGTCTGAATTTGAGAAGACTGGCAAATTTAAGATTAAGATCTAAATCAGCCTTGTTTCCTACACTGCATTAGGAGGGTTTTTTCACAGCATTACCAAGATTCCTATTTTTCCCCCACTTTTCTTCCTTTAACAAAAATTTCAGCTACCTCATTTATAAAGGGAATTGTTTGAAGATCTTTAGAAAAGTTTCTGCCAGTCCAAAGACAAAAGGTACTCCTTCCCAGAAATACAGAGGGCATTTTGTAGAATTTCCTCGCCCTAAACAAAAGTTATTGCTAACAAAGTCTTTTAAAAAACACTCTTACATACATACCCCCAGACCTAGAGTCTAGTTCTTGACACTTTAAGTGTCTGTATTACTTACCACTCACAACAATTATCTATATTACTTACCATCCAGGACAATTCTCTGGCAAAGAGTTAAGATAAGTAAATAAATAAGCGATGGCAAAGACTGCATTAACCCCAGGCAACCGCCCAGAAGATAAAGGAGAAATAGAAACAGGTTTCATTGGTAGAAAGGATCCACCAATTATCTAGTAATTGGTGAGCAGGTTTCTAACTTAGCAGGGACATTTTCTCTCTACTTCCACAGAGTAGGAGAAAATGAACAGATGGGCTATTTGGGGGGAAAGGAATCCAAAAAACTAAAGAAAGATATCTCCAAGGCCAAAATATCCACCCCTCGCCCCCATCCGCTTTATTGTGGAAATAAAGTCTATATGGCAAATCGAAAATACAGGGGTTTAGTACTAAATATTTCGCCATATTTAGACAGAGGCAGGGTGGGGGAAAGCCCTCGTCTTAAGGACCGCGACTGGTGACCCTGTCCCCTCTGATGATACCCGGGAGGGAGTGCACGGGGTGAGGGTCGCCACCGGCCCCTGGGGCCCCCACCGCGCGCTCCGGCCGCCCCCGCCCTGCCCCGCGCCCGCTCACCGGTACCAGGCGAGGCCCTTGTCGTAGCTGCGGTCGAAAAAGTGGGGCTCTGCGCCGACGGCGCGCACGTCGGGGTGCAGGCGCAGGAACTCCAGCAGCGCCCGCGTGCCGCCCTTCTTCACTCCGATGATGATGGCCTGCGGCAGCTGCTTGCTCCCTTCGTCCAGTAGCAGGGCCAAGGTCCCCGGCGGGGTTTCGGCCACGCTGCTCCCGGCCCCGGAGCCGCCGAGACTCCCCGCCAGCCCTGGAGGCTCCTCTTCCCCGGCCGCCTCCTCGCCGTCGTCTCTCGGGGCGGGCGGCCGGCGCCTCGGCCGCGGCCGCACTTGCAGGAGGCGCTTCCTTCGCGCGGCCACTGGCCAAGCGGCCAGCTCCCCCGGGCCTCCGGCCGAGACGCCGCGGCCCGGGGTCCCCGCCTCCTCGCCGCCGCCCGACCGCCCCACGACAGGGCCCGTTAGGGTCTGGCAGCGCTCGGCCAGGCAGTAGAAGACGTAGAGGGACGTGAGCAGAGAGCAGAGCATCAGCAAGAACTTGCGGAAGACGCTGCGGGACAGCGGCTCGGCAGAGGTGGGGTGGGCGCCGGCCGGGCCCGGAGGGGCCATCCTAGCCGGAGGCGACGTCGGGCAGCGCGCGGGCCATGCTAGGCCGGGACTCCGCCAGGTGCCGGGACATACTCCAGGGGCTCCTGCGCGCTGGACCGAGGCCACATCGCCCTGCGCCCCTGCGGCCGTGCAAGCTGCCCGGGCGGCAGCAGTCGGGGCTCCTCCGGGAGAAGGAGACCCCGGAGCCGCGCGCGGGATCCCAGCCTCCGGTCGGTCGAGGGGGCGGGAAGGGGGACGTGATGCCGTGCTTAAGAAACCATCGTCTTAGACTCGCGCAAGTCCTCAGCCCGGGGCCGCGTTCGGCGCCCCAGGTCCCCGAGAGTTGCCGGAACGGGGATCTCGGCGGCCGGTGGCGAAGGAGTGCGTCTCAGCCCCGGGCCGGAGCAGCCTCTCAGCACGCGTCCCAGCTCAGCGATCGCGCATCCCTCGCTCAGTCCCGGAGAGCGGACGCGCGGCTCCCGGGCCGCTGGGCTCCGCGCGCTCCAGACCGCGGCGGAGACAGCGCCTCCAAGCCGCTGCTTGCTCTGTCCCCGGCCCGCCTGGGTGCGCGCTCCCGGCCCTGGGGCGAAGTCCCCCGAGTCCCTCTGCCGGAGCGGGAGCCAGAGGGGCCTCGCCCAGTCGTCCGCCCCTCTCCGTGCGCACCCGGCCGCTCCGGCGGCTCTCGGCCCCACCTGGGAGCGGCGCGGCTGAACCGGGCTCCGCGGGACCCGTCTGCAGCCGCGGCCACTGAGCTCCCCACCTCCCCGCCGCCTCTCGGGCCGTCGCCGCCGCCACACGTGGAGCTCCGAGGGCAGCAAACTTGTCGGTGACGTCAGCGGCCGGGGCCGGTCCAGCCCCCGGAGGAGCGCAGGGGGGACGGGCGGGCGCACTGGGGGGAAGGTGGCGCGGACCCCGCGGCGGCCGCCCAATGACCGCGGAGAGGGCGGGGGCGACCAAGGCGACGCCCCTCCCCTACTCCGCCCACCCCGCCCCCTCCACCCCAGCCGGCTGCCTCGCCCCCTCGGAGCCGGGCCGGGTCTGCGGCGGCTCCGGGGACCTCTGACCGGCAGGCGCGGGGAACGGATCCCCGGGGCCTGACTTCCACCCCGCGAGGCACGCGCTCCATCAGGGGCTCCCAAACCGCTCCGACGCCGCTCAGCCCAGCGCAGCCCCGACCCCTCCGATCCCTGTGCTCGGGGTCCCTCCCTCCAGGGTCGCTCCGTCCTGACCCCGGAGCTGCCAGCTCCCCACCTCCGCGAACCTTCGGAAGCTTCGTTGGTGGCGGTTCCCGGGACCGCGCCGGGCGCCGCGCCCCTGGCTGTCCGGGACGAGCTGGATTCCTCCGCTGCGGCTTCGCCTCCCACCTACCCTGCTGTCCACTGCGGACGCCCGGGCGAAGCCTTCTGCTCGCTGCAGCTTTTGGTGTTTTGTTGTTTTTGTTTTTCATTTCATTGTTTCCCTATGTTAGTTTTGGATGATCAAAGTTTCGTTGGACCTGGAAAGGACCAACCTCTTAGGAAATGAGCCAATAACTGAATCAAATGGAGAAATTCAGATTTTTTTTAAAAGAAATCAACTACGATTCCAAATCCATAGGCCCAGTTTTTGATGGGAATTCTTTTAGTGTGTGTGTGTGTGTGTGTGTGTGTGTGTGTGTGTGTGTGTGTGTGTGTGTGTGTGTGTGTGCGCTTTCGTGCGCGACCGTGCGCGAATTCTTTTAGTGTGTGTGTGTGTGTGTGTGTGTGTGTGTGTGTGTGTGTGCGCGCTTTCGTGCGCGACCGTGCGCGAATTCTTTTAGTGTGTGTGTGTGTGTGTGTGTGTGTGTGTGTGTGTGTGTGTGTGTGTGTGCGCGCTTTCGTGCGCGACCGTGCGCGCCCCAGTGCGGAGTTAAATGTCTTCTCCTGAGCAGCGGTTTCCTGGTTCGCTTGCCCCCCCTGACCCTACATCCTCTCCCCGCGCTCCTCAGAGAGCGGGTCAGAAAGGCCTACAAATCGCCTTGCTGTTTAATGGAGGGAGGTGGCCCGTGGAACCTGCATGAGGTGGTTTTTAATTCCAATCCGATTTGTTCCTGATTTCTTGGTTTCCTGGTCTCAGCAGGACGCCCCGCAATGTGGGCGGTAGCCTGGCCGCCTCACACTCACCCTTGCAGGCCTCGCGGCCGGCTTTCGGGGCGCCGGGTGGGTGCTGCCCAAGGCTGGCCGCCGCCGCGGGGCCGGGGTGCGGGGAGCTCCTGCTGCCCAGTGTGGGGACTTGGCCCGCCTGCCTTCCCGCGCTCCATCTGACATGGAAGTGAAGTCTTTATAACCTTTCCAGGGCGATCTGGCAGTTTCTGACTCTGGGTGCCTAGGTGGAATAGCTGTATGTGGGCCAGCTGGATAAATACTCAGGGCTGGACGTGGTTTTCTGTTTATGAAGTGCCAATCCCAGCCTTTTCTGTCCTCTGGTGAAGAGTTTGTTAGGTTCTGCTGCCGTAAAGCAATGGGCTTTTACAAGGATGAGCAATAAGTCCTGCCAAGCGTTAATGCCTCATTGTGTCCTAATACTGGATGTCAACAATCTAGTTGAGCTTTAATGTATTTTAGTTTATCTCTAGGTATTTCAGTCTGATTTGCAGAAATAAAACCAAAAAAAGAAAAAAGAGAAGATAATTTTAAAGTTATTCTGAAAACATGTGCAATCCCATAAATGTTTACAAACACGGTTGGGTTTTCCCATCTGGAAATGGTGGTGGCCAAGTTTCCTTCTAGCTTTAGCTCCAACATGGCAGAATATCATGACTTCCACATTCCAAGTACAGGTATTTCCTTTCCGTGGGTATTAAACACCCACAGTATGTAGGAGACTGGGGTTCTCAGGACCACTCACACCATATCTAGCTCTAGGGCAGCCCTGTACCTTAGAAATAAAATATAAGCCATGAATACAAGCCCCATAGGTCATTTTAAATGTCTAGTAGCCACCTTAAACATGGTAAAAAGAAACAGGTGAAGTTAATTTTAGTAATAGATCCTACCTACCTAGAAATGTGATTTTAACATGTCAATATAAATATGGCTGAGGTCATTTATGTTCTTTCTTTTCATACCAAGTCTTAAAAATCCAGCTTGTGTTTGGCCCCGCAGTGGCCAAACCATCATGGAAGCCAGAGAGCTTGGGGGCCTGTTGATGTCAGCTCTCCAGGTGAGCCTCCTGGAGCAAAAGCAGGGGGTGACATGGATCTGGATGAGCAAGCAGCTAATGTCCTGCATGAGGGGAAACACAGGTCTTAGGGGCTTGTAATCTCGATGAGACAAAACATGCACACATTCTTTAGAATGCAACAGTGCACCGTGTTCCAGCGAATGACTGACGGTGCTACCCACTCACCAGATTCACATCCAGCTCCTGGATGTGCCCTGAAAGATGGCCAAGATTTCCCAAAGTAAGTGGACCTGAAGAAGGACCTTGTTGAAGATGGAGTAAGGTTGTTGCAGGTGGAGATGAGCATAGTGGTATTTCCAGACTGAGAAACGAGCAAAATTATTACAAGACCATATTAAGAAGTGCTTTTACCACTGTTTCTGTTGTTGCTTAGTCAGTAAGTCGTGCCTGACTTGTTTGTGATCCTGTGGTCTGTAGACTACCGTGCTTCTCTATCCATAGAATTTCCCAGGCAAGAATACTGGAGTGGATTGCTGTTTCCTTCTTCAGGGGATCTTCCTGACCCATGAATTGAACCGGTTTCACCTGCATTGGCAGGTGAATTCTTCACTGCTGAGCCACCAGGGAAGCTGTCTTACTGCTGTTAGTGACCAGTATTAGTCTCTGAAGTTTGGAAAAGAAAGGATGATGAGGGAGAGAGACTAATGATATTTACTAAAGGCCAGGTAGGAGCTGGGGCTTGCTCCTAGCATCCTACTCTGAGTGAATGCTCAAGTCTTTTCTTGCCATTTCCAGTGTTGAAAGAGGCCAGAGTTTCCCCAGCTACATCCCGAACCCTGGCGGGTGTTCCATAGCAAAGTATTCTACAGTTGAATAAATCCGAAAGACTGTACCCTCTTGAGTATTCCCAATAGACATTAGCATTCTACAGTCTCTGAGATGACTTTTTAGTAAAGATACCAGTTAAATTTGCTTCATCGAATGTTTTCCAAGCCTCTTGGACCATGGACTCCTCTTACCCATGTCCTATCCAATAACATTCATTGTTCTCAGAACATGCCTCAAGAAATGTAATCCTAAACTTTGTAAAGGCTTGCTATTGTCAGGAACCTCAGAGGACAAATGTTTTCTGAACAGACAGGGGCCTCAGCTGCAGATAGTGAGGGCTAGCTTTACTTTGAGACCAGGTGGGAGACGTTCAACCCATGTATCTGGAATTTTCTTTGTTCTATTATTTCTCCAGGGACACACCTCCCCTGAGGGATAGGACTTTAACTAAGGTCTTGATAAATGGTCATTTTCATGAATTATTGATTTGGCAAAAAAATAATTGGAAAGGTTGATAATTACTCACGCATCTTGCTTCTGTCCTGAGTCAATTCTTTCCGATTCTGTGACATATGAAATAAATGGGTACAGGTTGGGAAATACACCTTATCAAGAGGTAAATTAACATGAAAAAGGATCAAGGGACATTTTCAGTAGACTAATCGCTCAGGTTCTCAAAATCTCCTGAATACAATAAAAGCTAAGCATCAGAAGAATTAAGTACTGTTACTTGAAAAAACGGTACCTATTTACATAAATAACAGAGAGCTAAAAGTTGATTCAAGGTGGGTTATATGGGTTTTTAAAAATTTGTTCTGTGTTTCTTTTCTGAAAGTAGAGGATGCTGAGTCCATAATTTCTTCTGTTTCATTATAATATTGGCATTTCCTTTATTTAAAAGATATCATAGGGACTTCCCTGGTGGTCCAATGGTTAAAACTTCTCTTTCCACTGCAGGGAGTGTGTGTTCAATCCCTGATCGAGGAGCTTGGATCCCTCTCAGCCAAGAAAACCAAAACATAAAACAACAGAAGCAATACTATAACAAGTTCAATAAAGATTTTAAAACTGGTCCACCTAAAAAAAAAAAAACAACTTTAAAGAAATCACATAGTTTTTTTTTTTTTTTTCCCCACAAAGAAGGGAAGTTTATTGCTGACTCAAGTCAGGGCTCACTGCCGCAACCAACGCAGTGGTGCAGGGTCAGGAAGCCCTGAGCAGAGGCTGTTACCCAAATTTATAAGGTGAGCATAAGCAGTTAGTAGCTGGCTTAAGCGGATTGGTTACATGTTTGCAAAGCAATTTTATTGGTACAAACTTTCGCGGGCTTTTGTTCAAACTTGGGCGTTCGCGGGCTTTTCAGCTTTCCCCTGATAGGTTCCCTTTTTCTTGCTAGGCGCATGTTGATTGGCTGGCTCCAGGTGGCCTGATAATCATGTTACCCTGGAAAACCAGGCCTACTCCTAACCTAGGCTGCCTGTCATGGCACAGCCTCACATTCCCCCCTGTCTTGTTGTTTCTGTGGAAGGCCCAATCATGGGTCTTCTATATCATCTGTGGGCGCAGTTGAATATTGAGATCTGAGTAACATTAGATGTACGGACAGGCAGTGTGCTTCCCCTAACAACTCCCCCCTGAGAGACTTCATACTCAAGATGCTTTTTGGGAATTGGGGCGGAGGTCTCTTTCTTCTGTAACTTCTTCCTGCTGTGCCTGGGCATAGGCCTGCCTAGCAGAGCAGAAGTCTCTCTATACCTGACCTAAGTTGGGGTGTTTTATATCTGAAATCAGCTTTTACTCTTGTAATAACAGCAACTTAGTTTGAAACTGTTGGTGCCTCTCAGAGATAAAATAGACAGGGGCCAAACAGGAGACCTAACAGGATGGTCATCACTGGTCCCCAGAAACAGGAGGCAGCATTTGGGGTGATTGGCTGGTGGTCAAGCAATAGAGCTGTGTTCTAGGAATCTTGTGTTTAGTCTGAAGTTACCATCTAGAAGATCCAAACTGAGTTAATCTTTTAGGTGAACTTTAGAAGGATGCGAGGCATAAACAATAGGCCTGAATGATTGGTGATTCTGAGTGAGTTCCCTTAGTTCTCCACTTCTAGAGAAGATTTTTAACCTTCCTGTGTTGCAGGAGAAGGAGATACGAATCAGAAGAAAAGTAGGAGAGAGACAGGCTGATGCTTCCTGTCCACCCTCCTCCAGAGATTATGTCTGGCAGGAGCTAGACCCTCTAGATGAGCCGAGGGAATCTGAGAACAAAGGAGACTTGTGCAACAGCCTCCAGGGAAACCCAGAGAAATGGCAAGCCTCAAAGAAACCCCCCACTTCAGAGCAAAGGAGGAGAAGGGCTGTGGGATTCCTTAGCAGGAAGCGCCAGCAACAACTCCCCAGAGGCACCCTCAAAACGCCAGAGTCATGGGAGAAGCAACAACCGGGAGGCAGTGGGGTCCAGATAAGGATGCAGGGTCTGGAGAAGCCTGGAGGTCAGGAACAAGGAGTGATGCAACTGCGATAGGCATGCGCTGGTGACCAAGGACAGGGAGGACAAAGGACAGCTCGTCCGATGCCCAGTGGATGGGAACAATGGCCCAAGTTCAGATTCTCTGTGGTGTCTTAGCATATCTAAGACCAAACAAGAGACAACAGAGTGGGAGCAGAGGAATTGATAAGGGGATGGGAGCAGGGGAGACAGAAGGAGACCCCGAGGGTACCCAGAATGGGCTATGATTACATTTTTGAAACTTGTTAAAGCAGGCACTAAAAATGGAAATTCAGTTCAGCTTTCAAAAGTATGAAAAATTTACTTTGTGAATACTTAATTTCCAACTTGAGATTTTTTTGTGCCCACTACATTCTCTTAACTACTACAAACCAATCAATCCTAAAGGATATCAGTCCTGAATATTCATTGGAAGGACTGATGGTGAAGCTGAAACTCCAATACTTTGGCCACCTGATAGAAGAACTGACTCATTGGAAAAGACCCTGATGCTGGGAAAGATTGAAGGCAGGAGGGGAAGGGGACGACAGAGGATGAGATGGTTGGATGGCCATCACCAACTTGGTGATGGACATGAGTTTGAGCAAGCTCTGGGAGTTGGTGATAAAGATGGAAGCGTGGCGTGCTGCAGTCCATGGGGTCACAAAGAGTCGGACACGACTGAGCAACTGAACTGAACTGAACACTGAGGGCTTCTCTGGTGGCGCAGTGGTAAAGAATCCACCCACCAATGCAGGAGTTTCAGGTTCAATCCCTGGGTCTGGAAGATTCTTTGGTAGAGAAAATGGCAAACCACTCCGATATTCTTGACTGGGAAATCCCATGGACAGAGGAGCCTGGTGGGCTATGGTCCACGGGGTCGCAAAGAGTTGGACATGACTGAGGGACTAAACAACAGACTCTCTGAAGTAGGTATGGACACTAGGCTTAGTTAACTCCTCAGAACATGCCTTGACATACCAAGGCAAAGTACTTCTTTCAACAAATGGCTTTTATTTTACTTCTTAGTTCCAATTATTGTTTCTACACTACACTATACTATACTATAGTATACCTTTTCTAGACATATTATTAAGTAACTGAGTGCAAGATTCATTCCTGCTGATAGTTTCTGCACATGGACTTGGTCATTTTATCCATCTGATCACACCCCATCTCTTTAGCATTCTGCCTTTCAACTTCTGGCATAATATTAGCTGGGGCTGCAAAGATAAAGCTTATCTTTACTAATTAAACACTAAAAGCCCAAGCTCATGTCTGAGCTTTTTACAGCTTAGCCTCTGACACAGTTCTCACCCTTTGAAAGGAAGTGGGATAATTCAAATTCTGGACTGTATAAGAATGTGGTTTTTATAGACCCATTTGCCCAAAAAACAAAAAACATTTCTAGACATGGCTATACAGTGATTTAAAAAAGTAGTTTCTTCTTTGTATATCATTAGATCTCTTTTTTTTCCTTTATAAACAGGGAAATTCAATCTAGTATACTAAATGTCCTAAGAGATCATGAGCAAGACCAGGAAATATCACCAGGAAAGGGGTGTTCTGAGTATGTTTCTTACCTAAGCAATTTCTCTACTTATTGCAAGTTAACCTTCAAACTTTACCTTCTTAAATGATGAACTAGTTTTCCTAATACCTATTCTTTCCTTGCTGACTTGAAATGACATGCTTCTCCTATATTCAACTTGAAAAGTGTTAGACTCTCAGTCCTGTCCAACTCTTTGTGACCCCATGGAGTATAGCCCGCCAGGCTCCTCTGTCCATGGAATTCTCCAGGCAAGAATAATGGAGTGGATTGCCATTTCCTTCTTCAGGGGATCTTCCCAACCCTAGGATCGAACCCAAGTCTCCTGTACTGCAGGCGGATTCTTTATCATCTGAGCCACCTGGAAAGCCCACATTTAACTTAATCCATATTCAAATCTGTCCTGGAACATTTTGTTTTGTTCTATGATGGCTCAGTGGGCAAAGAATCCGCTTGCAATGCAGGCAACACAGGAGATGCTGGTTTGATTCCTGGGTTGGGAAAATCCCCTGGAGGATGTCATGGCATCCCACATCAGCATTCTTGCCTAGAGAATCTCATGGACAAAGGAGCTTGGGCTACAGGTGGGTTACAGTCCAAAGGGTCGCAAAGAGTCAGACACGACCATGTCACACACACACACAATTCCCATGAGGATCACATACTATCATTACAGTATTACTTGTGAACTATCACTTTGCGACTCTAAACCCAAACTAGCATTTCAAAATGTGTTGACTATTCTGACATCTTTATTTTCCTGGAAACTTGAAGTCTGTTATATCAACTACCACTCCCCCATATGCTGTTCACATTTTTACTGGACTTTAATTCAATTTACTGAACTTGAGAGGAAATTCACACACCCAAACACAGACATATATGTATATACATACATATAAGTGTAATCCCTTCCAAGAACATGGAATGCCTTATTCTAGAGCACCAGTTACTCTGTTCTATTGAATTATATTGCATGGCTACAGGATGAATTTTTCATTGACTTCATAACATTCCTGCATCTTTTGTTATGGTTATTCCTATGTGAGTTAGATGTATGATCTTTTTGTAAATAAATCTTTCCTCAAGATATTTTCAGGATTTCCCCCTGATATATAAGCAAGCTACTGCCTTTTCCACATATGTTCAGTAACTAGCACCCTTAGTGGACACTCCTACTAGTTTCATTGTTTTTCAGTTGACAATCATTTAATCTCTAGTAGACAAAACTTTTAAATCTGCTTTCCAAATCATCTACCTCATTCATTTTTCTTGCCACATTGAATTGGTTAGAACTACAAAAATAATACAAAATAATAATAAAATATCAGATGTCCTTCTGTTTATGTTATTTATGGAATACTTCTGTATTTTGACTGTTAAAAGGTAATGTTTGTTCTTTTTCCATTATGGATTTTTTTTATCTTATTAAAGAACTAGATAACTTCATTTCAAATGTAGAAATACATATTAACTGGGATTTTGTTTAATATAGTTTACAGATACTGAGATACCTATTCTTTTTTATTTGTTTTCTGTAGTATTTCATGTTACATTAATGTGTGTCAATGTTGAAGTGTGTGCACTTTGTGGTAATGTAGTATTATTATTATTATTTTATTTTGCTATTGTATGTGTTTTGCTAAAATTTTATTTGAAATGCTTATATCAATATTCATTCAAAAGGCTAAACTTTTATTGTATTCAATTTTGTCATTTTTTATTATGATTAATCTGGATTTCTAAAATGATCCCAAAAAATCTATATTTTTCCAAATAGTCTATATTTTTTCCCACACTCTGCAAGAGTAGAAATACTATATATGAGAGTAATATAAAAATTATTCATAAAGCAATTTGAATCTGGAGCCCTAATGGGGAAGGGTATGCAATGACAGTTTAAAAAAATCATGGTTGCTATATTCAGATTTTCCACCATTTCTTGAATCAGTAATTATTCCTTAAAATTATTCATGAAAATTTAGATCAATGTGGTAATCTGAGCACTCATTACCTTGGAGGGGAAAGGAAAAAGTGTAATGAGTGGACCAGAAATGTTGCTGAGTGCGTGAAAGCAAGCCAGGAGAATGGAGTAGACACAGGGAGCCAAGTGCTCCCCAACATGCTGTGAGATGAGTATGCCGCCGTGTGGTCCCAAGGCCACAGCCACAGGTGGGTTTAAAGTGGAGGAGTAATTCCTCAGGGTGACGAGACAGGAGGAGATGCTCAACCTTCTTCCTCTGCCCTTCCCACCCACACTGCTTGCCGTCTGGTCTAGCAAGGGGAAGTCGTCAGAGGCTCTGGGTCTCAAAGGGCCAGCCCACCTCACCTGGTAACCCTATCAGTGCCCAAACTACATAAAAAATCATAGGCAGAGAAACAAAGGATCTTACAAGACTTGAAAGATATGAATTCACTGTTTTTATAGGTTACAAAATAGCCAATCAGTGATGACATTTGATTAACCTTTGAGCCACCAGGTAAGATTGATACTCAATTGCATTAAAAGAAGAAACAATATCTGTAGGTAAATTGTAAAAAAAGAACAAACAACAACAGTAAAAACCCTTTTCAATAACAAAATTAACATCATCAGTGAGGATCAAGAGAATATTGTATTCATAAAAAAGATTCAACTCCATCTCTCCCTTGTGATGGAAAATTCTTCACCGAAAATCTCTTTCCCAGAAAATCTTCACAGTAATTTCTTTTACTCATTTCCTAAATAAATGAATAAAAATTGAGAAACAAGCTACTTTTCTCCCATTACAAAATTTACCAGAAGGAAAGAAATGAAAGAAAAAGAGAGGAAAACTAATTGGAATAGAGCTGGGCAGTAATGTTTGATTCTGCGCCTAAGTTTGTTTCAATCCTTAGAGACCATTCTAGTGAATGGACATAAGCCTGAGAAATTTTACTAAGTCTCTCCCAAGTCTGGAGAGATGAAAGCTGAAGAAGCAGCTTTATCTTTTGACTCTTCTGATCAATAAGTAATAGAAATTACCGCTGGGGAGCAGTGAAAGCCTGAGATAAATTACTGGGTGGCCTCATCCCGTTGGCAGAGTAAAAACATTGATGACAGACATTTTCACGAATAAACAAAAAGAAGATTCAAAAAGAGTTAGGTGTCGACCTTTAGGAAGACAAGTTGCCACCCTCTATCGAAATAGAAATCTTCCATGAATTTATTCCAAAGAAATACTTGCCCTTGACCCCAAAGATTCAGAGATGCTCATTTTTCATGTTTATAAAAAGAAAGTTGCTAACATCCTAAATGTCCATCAACAGAGAAGTGGTTAAGTCATATAAAAGGCTACCTTCCTAAGGAACATGGTGAAGGTATAAAATCATATGAGATAGATCTACATATCAGCATTAGATTTATCATCAACTCATTTGCTTAAGTGAAAAAGTAAGTCCCAGAGCAGTGTGGATAATATTATCTCACAGGTAGATTTTCCCATATGACACCAAAGACATAAACACATACATATGTAAATCATCAATGGAAGAAAAATAATGAACTCTCGACTCTTGACAGTGCTTATTTTCAAGAAGAGTGCAAGAGAGAAGGAAAAGGGGGTGTTCTTGGTTTTTGCTGTATGTAATTGATTTCTATCTTTGACAATATGCTTATGTTTCCTTTGTATAATATTTGCTCAATGAACATTAAAAACATGCTAAAATCATTCTCTTCATCAAAGCATTCAAATGGTGGATCATATTCAATAATTTTTAAAATATTGTACCTGTTTATTTCATGATTTGAATTCTTATTTAGTATACTGTATTTAGCCTCCCTTCAGGTGGCTCATTGGTAAAGAATCTGCCTCCCAGTGCAGGAGATGCAGGTGATGCGGATTGGATCCCTGGGTTTGATGTCTGCGTGAGGAAGATCCCCTGGAGTATGAAATGCCAACCCACTCCAGTATTCCTGACTGGAAATTTCCATGGACAGAGGAGTCTGGTGGGCTACAGTCCAGGGGATCCCAAAGAGCTGGACATGACTCAACACACACACATCACTTTTAATTAAGCTGCCAGAGTTACATACGTTTATTTATTTTATATCTAAAAAAAGAGAAAACAACTGATGAGTAAAATTACTGTTTTCTATTTTCTGATTAATTGATTTTTGCTTGTAACTCTATTGTTTCCTTTTTTTCTTCTTTCCTTAGATGTATTTTGTTGTCTTAGAATCTTGAGCAAGAATAGAGAGCATATTTTATTTATTTTCATTTTTTTGTTGTTCAGTGATGCAAGTTTTTAGGGTTTAGCTTTTTATCTAAGTAGGACTTTGTCTACATCCCAAAGCTTTTCTATGTGCTGTTTGCATCGAGCAATGCAGGAGACCTGGGTTCAATCCCTGGGTCGGGAAGATCCCCTGGAGAAGGAAATAGTACCCCACTCCAGTATTCTTGTCTGGAGAATCCCATGGACGGAGGAGCCTGGTGGGCTACATTAGTCCATGGGGTCGCAAAGAGTCGGACACGACTGAGCGACTTCACTTTCACTTTCAATGTTTCTTTGCTGGGTGCTAGGCATTGTGTTATGAATCTCATATGCAAAGCAAGAACTCTCTGTCTCATATTACATTGGAGGTACCCCAAATATGTCTTTGGGAAGGGAGCACCCCCTCATTCTTGATCTATACGGCCTGGAAAGCGTGGATCCAGCCTGATTTAGAGGGGTGGCACAAAAGTCAGAACTTGGCCATAGTAATTGGCTCATGAACAGGAAAAGGACCCAAACCCAGTTAATTAAAGTATTTCACGAGAACTTTACTAAGCGTCAGAAAAATATACACTGCTTATCATGGAGTCTTTAGCTATACAACAAAATGAAGACAGGTACCTTAGCCTCCTTGTGGAGAGAATTTGCCTGAGATTGAAAACAAACACAAAGGTGTGAAACTGTGTCATCTAAGAGTAGGAGAGTGAGTTTATCCAGAAATATAGCAAGCACAGCAGTCCACTTGGCACGTGTGGTCATGAACAACAATTAGCACAGTTGTGTTTTCTTGAGTTGTGTCAGTCAGTTGCCTGGATACAGCTGAAAAGCATCAAGATTAGGGACCCCGAAGTAGAGGTTGTCAAACAATACTCTGAAGTCAAAGAAGAAAAGGGAGTTAAGGGAGGGATTATAGGAAAACCATTCCATGGAAAACTGTAGAATCTAAGCTGAGTGGGATAAAAGGGAAGGTGTGAGTGGGCGTCAAACAGTGAGAAATGGTAAAAACCAATGAATTTGAGGTGAGTGACTAGAAAAATAGTATATGCTGATACGGGGCTTTTGGAGATGGTGCAATTATCGGTCACATGAAGACCTAAAGGCATACTTTCCAAACTGGTTTTGACCTTGGCCTAGAGTAAAAAATAAAATTTTTAAAAGTCACAACCCATACACATATGCATAGATGCATCTTTACATCCATTTTTCTCTCCATATATTTTGTTTATTCATTTATTTAATTATTTAAAGGAATTGGCTCTTAATTAGAAGCTGCTTTTTTTGTACTGTTTGTGTTAGTCACTCAGTCGAGTCTGACTCTTTGTGACCCCTGGTCTGTAACCTTCCAGGTTCTTCTGTCCATGGAATTCTCCAGGCAGGAATACTGGAGTGGGTTGTCATTTCCTTCTCCAGGGGATCTTCCTGACCCAGGGATTGAACCCGGGTCTCCTGCATTGCAGGCAGACTCTACCGATTGGCAAGTCTAAAATACTAGCTATATGAGGCTTCCCTGGTGGTTCAGTGGCTAAGACTCCACCCTCCCAATGCTGGGGACCCAGGACAGATCCCTGGTCAGGGAACTAGATCCTACATTCTGCAACTAAGAGCTCACATGCCATAACTAAAGATCCCACGTGTCATAGCTGAGACCCAGTGCAGCCAAGTAAATAAATAGGTATTTTAAAAACAAATAACCAACCCCTCACCAAATACTAGCAAGATGCTTTATCTGTATCCACTCTAAAGCTTACAGGTCTCCTACAGCTTCTTCAATGCTGGACCAGGCTCTGAATGCTGAGCAGGTGTCAGCAAGGATGCACTGCTGATCTGCCTGGCTGTGCGCTCCTCTACTCCACTGCTCTTGTGTGACCTGGGGGCCAACCGTGTGTCCCAGAGGCTTGTTACCAAATGTTCTCTATCACTTGGGCCAACACACGTGACCTCACAGGGCAGCAAGTATTTGCCACCAGTCTCGCTGGTTCTTTTGCAGAACTAACTTTGCCAGGTGTATCTCTAGCATCCTTGGATCAAGTGCTAATTATGACTAAAGTGCAATGTCGTTAGTCACACAGTTTTGAACTGCTGAACTTTCACTTCATTAAATTGACATCACCAAACTGACATAATGGACTCCTGACAGAAAGAAAATAGATATAAATTATACCCCCTGTGCATTTGAATCATGGTGAAGTCACATCTAAAAATCACTAAATGTAGATACTCTTCATTCAGTAAAAGTTATTTAAAAGTCCTTGGAATTTATGCACAGATGAATTTCTGATCATATACCCATTATAGAAATAAACTTGGTTCAGTTTAGTTCAGTTCCATTCAGTCGCTCAGTTGTGTCCGACTCCTTGTGACCCCATGAATTGCAGCACGCCAGACCTCCCTGTCCATCACAAACTCCTGGAGTTTACTCAAACTCATGCCCATCAAGTCGGTGATGCCATCCAGCCATCTCATCTTCTGTCGTCCCCTTCTCCTTCTGCCCCCAATCCCTCCCAGCATCAGGGTCTTTTCCAATGAGTCAACTCTTCGCATGAGGTGGCCAAAGTATTGGAGTTTCAGATTCAACATCAGTCCTTCCAATGAACACCCAGGACTGACCTCCTTTAGGATGGACTGGTTGGATCTCCTTGCAGTCCAAGGGACTCTCCAGAGTCTTCTCCAACACCATAGTTCAAAAGTATCAATTTTTCGGTGCTCAGCTTTCCTCACAGTCCTTGGTTACATCAGATCAAATCTAACACTCCCATTTTACAGATGAGGAACGGAGGGATTATATGAAAGGATAACTGATGTGTATACTGTGCTGAGTTCTGGAGCTGAACTACCTGGGTTTAACCCTGAGTCCACCTCCTGTCAGCTGCCTGATCTTGGGCAAGTTACCTAATCTCTTCCGGCTTCAGTTTCCTTATCTATGTCAGGAGGATGACAGTAAATATGATTATCTATGATGACTGAGTTGACATGAGCAGTAAATGAGTTAATACAAATAAAAGGTTTTGTAGAGTGACTGACTCAAAGAAAATGCTCTTTCGTGCACAGTCGTGTCTAGCTCTTTGCAACCCCACGGACTGTAGCCCACCAAGCTCCTCTGTCCATGGGATTCTCCAGGCAAGAATACTGGAGTGGGTTGCCATTTCCTTCTCCAGGAGATCTTCCTGACCCAGGGGTCAAAAGTGCGCCACCTGTGTCTCCTGCATTGGCAAGCGGATTCTTTACCACTGTATCGCCTGAAGGGAGGCTAAGCACAAGTGTACTAAGAAGAATTAGATCATGAAAGAAACAGGTGCACTATTTAAAAATCTACAATTAAATATTATACACTTACTGTCTGTGTGTGTGTTAGTCACTCAGTCGTATTCGACTCTTTATGACCCCATGGACTGTAACCCACCAGGTTCCTCTGTCCATGGGATTTCCCAGGCAAGGATGCTGGAATGGGTTGCCCTGCCCTTCTCCGGGGAATCTTCCTGACCCAAGGATTGAACCTGTGTCTCCTGCATTGTGGGCAGATTCTTTACTGTCCGAGCCCCCAGGGAAGCCCATACACTTACTGCACTGTATATTTCATCACCAAATGTCTCTGTGCCCATCGTTCTATAAGACAGAGAACTGAGGACCAGGTACCAGGAGACAGAAGCTCCAGGTAATGGCAGTACAGTGAAAACAGGCATGCCAGGTATCAGAAGTCACAGGAGGCTAAACACAAGTGTACCAAAGGAGAATTAGATCACGAGAGAAACAGGTGTGCTATTTTAAAAATTACAACTAAATACTATACACCCAAGCACCTGCCCAACAAAGGAGGACAGCATTCGCAGAGAAGGGGCAGCGGGCATGCAGCTCAGGTTACATGCGAGACCCCTGCTCACCCCACAATTGTCAAAAACACTCTCTTTTGGACAATGTGATCCAGAGATTTCTGCTGGTCAGAGTCACCTGGGACTCCTGGCAGGTGTGCTAGAACTCCTGCCTGCTCTCATCTACTGAATAAAGGTCTCTAGTGGAAGGCCCAGAAAGGTCTTTGTGTAACAAGCATTCCACGTTCTTCTCACCTCTTGGGAAATCTGGACAACTCTGACTTCAGAGACTTCTTGAAAGATTCAAGAGTGGAAGGTGGCGGTCCGGTCACTTAGCACGAAGAGGCTATTGACATGGCAGAGCTGTTAAAGTGAATGATGCTAGCTGGTGGCCCGGAGAGGACATCTGGGTGAGAGTTGTAAACAATTTTGAGTTGGCATGCTTTGCAGATGTCAGCCTATGTCCGTGGCGTGCATTAAATAGGTCACAAATTCTGGGCAAGAGGGACAGTCCACCATCAGGAAATGCATCATAAGTCTTTCTCCTTAAGAATTTTCCTGATGACAGTGTAGGAAACAAATCTAGATATTCCACAGAATCAATGTTTTCATTAACAGATTTACCATGCAATCAATAATATAGGCACTTTAGTCAAATGAACCACACAGGAATAACAGTATTAAATTCCTGACAGCTTTGAAAGTTATTTATCTGTCCTTCTCTCTATAAATCTATACATATCTTTTTATCAATAGAAAAAAAGAAATGCATATAAAAATAGAGACATAGTCCTTTGAACAACTACCAGCTTCCCCTTTAACTTATCTCAATTTTCAAATGGCATTCTAACTATAAAACGAAGGGTGTCATCAGTTTGTCAAGCAATCTGTGTGTGTGTGTGTGTGTGTGTCAAGCAATCTGTGAGCGCGCACGCTCAGTTATGTCTGACTCTTTTGTGACCCTATGGACGGTAGCCCACCAGGCTTCTCTGTCCATGGGATTTCCCAGGCAATAATACTGGAGTGTGTTGCCATGCCCTCCTCCAGGGGATTTTCCTGGGTTGGCAGGCATTGGCTGGTGGATTCTTTACCGCTGCGCCACCTGTAATCTTTACTGGCTGGAATAAAGTTTCCATGCCCCAGAAGATGAAGTTTTTGCACTAGACAGAGAGAAAAAGACTCATGGGAGCTTACTGAGAGAGAAAGGTCTATGCCTTTCCACCTTTGCATTCTATGAACATTGATTGTCCACTTTGCAAGTTGGAGGTGTCCCACAGCTTTGATATTAATTCACATTTCCTGTCTTATACTTCTTTGGCTGGAGTTTGCATGAACTGCAGTGCTTTGCCCACCAAGAGAGAAAGTCGTTCAAGTAAACTCTTCTTTCTTTCTGGAATTCACCCCGTCCCCTCCTTTTCCCTCTCCCCCTTCACCTTCACCCTTCTCTCAGCCCAACTCTGCCCTTCCCTTTTCAAAAAGTTGCATTAGTTCTTTACAAGCGCGCAAGAACAGAACCAAACGCCTCGCATCTGCTCTCGAGTTCACGGATTAGCATGAGAATAAGTAGCCAGTGTTTCAATGATGCACAGTCCACTGGGTGAGAATGGGGGCTCAAGCCCGCTATCAGAGGACTCGCTGGCTCCTGCCAGATGTCCAAGGCCCAGGACACAAAGGCGGTGAACCCAGGGCTTTAACAAATCACCTTTCTCTGGGGCTAATCACTCAAGAAAAGGTTTTGTTGTGGGTTTGGAGAGGGTCAGGTTGGTCTTTCTCCAGTGATCTGCAGCCTCACCCGGCCCCTCCAGCCTTCACCCTCTGGCCTTTCTAAAGAGACCTCTCATTTCTTTCCCCCTCGAATGCAGGGCTCTGAGGGCAAAAGCCGCATGCCAGGGTCTCCCGAAGATGCAAGGGCTGCAGGAGGCTCATTAATCAGTGGTGGCCACGTCACTGGCCTGGCACTCACTCGCTCTCTCTGAACAATAAAGACTTTAGCAAGAATAAAATGGCTCAGTGGGCACGCACAAGGTCAGACCTAGTGGCAAGATGGTTCCAGTGTAATCACAGTCGGAGGAATCCTGTACTTTCTGGAGGGGAGATCTGCAAACTGGAGAGCGGTGGTTCTCAAAGTGTGGTCCCTGGACCAGCGGCAGAAGCAGCATCACATGGCACCTTGTCAGGAATGCAGGTACTCCACTCTATCCTGACATCCTCAGCAGAAACTGGGGTGGGCACGGTTGTTCAGTCACTAACTCCTGTCTGACTCTTTGCAACCCCATGGACTGCAGCACACCAGGCTTCCCTGTCCTTCAGCATCTCTCCAAAGCTTGCTCAAACTCATGTCCATTGAGTCGGTGATGCCATCCAACCATCTTATCCTCTGTTGCCTCCTTCTCCTCCTGCTCTCAATCTTTCTCAGCATCAGGGTCTTTTCCAGTGAATTAGCTCTACACATCAGGGGGCCAAAGCCTCGGTTTTAGCATCAGTCCTTCCAAAGAATATTCAGGGTTGATTTCCTTTAGGATTGACTGGTTTGATCTCCTTGCAGTCCAGTGGATTCAAGATTCTTTTCCAACATCACAATTTGAAAGCATCAATCTGTGTTTTTAGCACATCTTCTGGGGGATTGCCATCTCTAGAAAGTCTTCTTAGTTCCAAAGAAAAGAAACCCTAGGGAAAGTTTAGCTTTTTCACACTAATTTTACACCTTTACCCCTCTCTATTCTCATCTTAGAAAGATAGAGTGACTGACCCTCCTGATTTGTCCATGACTGCGGGGTTTCTCATTATGTAGGACTTTCAGTTCTAAGATTGAGAAAGTCCCCAGGCAAACTGGGACATTCTGTCTCCCCACCTGAGGAGGAGAGTCAGGCTGACGATTCCTGGACTGACCTGCCTTCCTTTCCACCTGACTGCTGCTTCACTGCTGTTCCATCACCTTTTGGGTTGGAAGAGACAACAAAAAAGATACTAGAATGAGACCGATCAAAAGAGAGAGTTTTAATAATGCAAATACAACAGAGGGCTCAAAATAAAAGGTGGTAAAGAATTCGCCTGCCCATGTAGATGACATGGATTCAATCTCTGGTCCGGGAAGATCCCACATGCCAAGGGGCAGGCAACTAAGCTGGTGCACAATGACTACTGAACTCACAGTCTAGAGCCTGTGCTCCACAACGAGCAAAACCACTGCAATGAGAAGCCCATGGCGCCACAACTAGAAAGCAGCTGCCGCTCGCCACAGCCCAAGACAAGCCTGCACACAACAGTGAAGATCCAGCACAGCCAAAAATAAACATATGAATAAAATTACACACACACACACACATATGAAGATGACAACAATGCAGAGGCTGTGGGTTTTGTAACAGAAAAAACGTCTCCTTTGACAAATAAGGGTTTGCTGCCTTTACAGAGAAAAGACTCAGAAGCTTCTTTCTGGACTCAGAATGAGAAGGGATATTTTTGTCACCTTTCCATAATCTCGGCAGAAAACCATTAAACCAGTCAGTTCTCTATACTCCCCATTCCACATACTATCTATTTCAGTTAGGATGCTGTGCTGTTTGTCTCCTGATATCTCCTCTGCTGCTCTTTAGGAAGTTATGTGTCTGGCACCCGAGGTCAATGGAGAGGTTTGAAAGAGATGTAGTTTGGGGGGTTCCCTGAATTTGAGGAAGCCTATGGGAAAGTGGGGCCTGGCTTTGAACATCAGGGATCTGATAACTGATGGGATGTGGGACACAGGTAGAAGGAAGGGTTACAGGTGGTCACTTTGGATTGGGGGGGCGGGCGGCATGCTTATGGATTAAGTACACAAAGGTCGCAACACCAACCTGCTGCTTGACCTAGAAGTCTTCCATCACAGGAAGTGATTGGACCTGGCAGCTATCTATGTAGGGCTCGAGAGGTAATATTTGGTCCCTGAAATAAGGAGAGAAGGTCTGGTAGGGATGGTGAGGATTATGCTCACTTGCAGCAATGGCAGCCTGTCATCAAAATCCTGATGGAATCTGGGAATGTTTTGTTTAAAATTTATAGGGAAAAAAAAGAGAGGAGAAAAAGGAGAAAATGAGGGTGTAGTTGAAGGAGCATGGTTTTGGAGCTCCACAAATCTTGTCGAGTTAAAATCTTACTGTTTGTCTTGCTGATGTGGCCATGGGCAAGTTACTAAAGCTTCCTTTTGCTAGAAATTGAGACTAATATTATCTGTCTCCCAAGGGTTCTGTGAGGATTAAATAAGCTAATATGTGCAACATGTTTTGCAGAGTACCTGGTCCACTGTAGATACTCCATAAACGCTGAGAAGCAACGTGAGACAGTAGCAAGGACTTGGATTTTTGCTTCCGTAGTTTGATCCCAACATCTAACTCTGACCTTTTGAGTACGTGACTTTTGTCACTGAAGCTCCATCTGCAAAATTAACTATGTTGATCTCTGAGAATGCTTTCAGGATGAAACACGTTTGCGTACACAAAGCGCTCAACATTTCGCTTTCCCAAACTGCATTAACCACATCCTCCTTAAAATTCCCACATGGTGTGCTTAAACTGCACCCCCAACCACGCATGGTAACCAGGTACTTTCCAGGTTTCCCATTTCTAGGTTCCCCGTGTACTTCTGTGTATCTCCAGCAGGGCACCCTGCAATGAACTTTGAAATGAACTGAGCCTTAGAGAATGGACATCTAGTAACTAGGAAGAGGACCAATTTAACCTGAGCCCTGGATCTGGGAAGGGGAGGTCAAGGCATGCCTAGAGGGTCACTGGCTTCTCTGGCACAGAGCCAGGCCGATGGGTGAGGGGCGGGGCTTGGACTCAGGGCTCTTTGCCCTGTCAATGCTCCTCCTATAGGCAGACCCTCTTTTTTCTTTTTTTAATTGAAGTATAGTTGATTTATAATGCTGTGATAATTTCTGATGTATAGCAAAGTGATTCAGTTATACATATATATGTGTGTGTGTGTATTCATTTCATATTCCTTTTATCACAGGACATTGAATATAGTTCCTTGTGGTACATGGTATGACCTTATTGTTTACCCATCCTGTATATACTAATTTGCATCTGCTAATCCCAAACTCCCTGTCCTTCCTTCTCCCACCCTCATCCCCTTGGCAACCACAAGCCTGATCTCTACGTCTGTGAGTCCATTTCTGTTCCATGCGTACATATGCTAAGTTGTCTCAGTCATGCCTAGCACTGTGTGACCCTATGGATGACCTAGCTCCTCTGTCCATGAGATTTCCCAGGCAAGAATACTGGAGGGGCTTGCCATTTCCTCAGGTCCACCTATCCACAGATAAGTGATATTTTATGGTGTTTCTGTTTCTCTGTCTGACTTACTTCACTGAGTATTATAATCTTTAGTTGCATCCATGTTACTGAAAATGGCATTATTTTGTTCATTTTTATGGCTGAATAGTATTCAGTTGTATACATGTACCACGTCTTTGTCTATTCCTCTGTCAACAGACATTAAATTGCTTCCATGTCTTGGCTATTGTGAATAGTATTGCTATGAACATCGGGGTTCATGGATCTTTTTGAATTACAGTTTTGTCTGGATACATACCCAGAAGTGGGACTGTTGGATCATATGATAGCTCTATTTTTAGTTTTTTGAGGAGCTTTTCTTGCTGTTTACCACAGTGGCTGCCCCAGGTTACATTGGCAGCTCTTTTTCCTTTGTTTCAGCCCCTCTTCTTGTTGCCCCCATTTCTGTGACCCGCCCTGGCTCTGAGGGTTTGGAAACCATGTTGGGTGGAGTCCAGGCAGGTGGCTTCACTAGACTTCTGGCTTTGTTTTTCATTTCTGTTCTCCAGACAGCAGATGGCAGGGGAAGGCCTCCTGGAGTTGGAGTTAGTCTTCAGGTCAGACTTCTGGACCCCACCGCTTCAACTGCATGAAACTGGGCAAGAACACCTACCCCACCTCGGCCCAGGTAGCACTCACCATGCCCAGCACCCAGAGGGTCTTCCCTGCACCTTGTGAGGCAGGCAGGAGGCAGGACCCTAGGTGTGGGAATCTAAACTCAGGTGCAATTTAGTGATTAGTGAGCCCTCTGAAGTCAGGGGCTATTTTGCGGCACAGTTAGAACTCTCAGCAACCTCTCTGATTCAGACTGCCCTATTACATGGCATCATCCAAAACCGTCTCTTCACCCCCAGTTCCTGCCTCTGCAAAATGAAGGCGTTCAATGCAGCTAGGCTCTAGAAGGCTGAGCCCAGCTCAGACCATCTGGCCCCAGGACGGTCCGCCTCGTTGACTCTGAGTGGTGGAGGGTGGTGTGGCTGAGATCATGCCCTGCAAGCCAGTCAGGCAGCCACAGGATCCCAGGTGACCCAAGGAGTTTTCTCAACGTCCACAGGCATCAACCTCCTCATTAGAGAAATGAGGAAGATGGTATAAATAGTTACAACCTCCCGGGGTTGTGGTGAAACTGGCAAGCAGCTAATATATGTGAGCTGCATGGAGCCACGCCAGGCACTGAGGGCCACCATGTGTTAGCGGGGGTCCCCTTGTCATGGCGTGGGCCCACCTCGCACTGATTTCACTGGGGGCTGCAACACAACCTCGGGCTTTAAGCCCATCCCTGGGACTTTGTCCCTGGATTTGCTTGACCCCCCTGTTCCAATCTGGCTCGCTCACTGTCTCAGAGTGGAGCCCCACCTGGGGATGATAACTAACACTTCCTGCTTCTGCTGTGTGTGAATCGTTTAATGCAGTCCATCATTCTGGACACAATAACCACAACAGGTGCAGCGCAAAGTCGAGGAAACAGAGGCACAGGATGCTGAGTGAGGAGTCCGTGGTGACAAGGAAGTGGCCGAGTCTGACGTGAGACCCTAGAGGCAGGGCGAGTGAGGGGTTACCCAGTGGCTTTTCTAGAAGGCATTGATGGGAGGGGAGGCCACTTGACTTGAGCTGGTTTCCTAGCAGACTCCCTGCTCCCCAGGGCTGCTAGCAGCACCTTTGTCCTGGAAGAAGAAGAAGGAAAGAGGTGGGCTGATGGCTGCTCTCTCAGCAGAGGTTGCTTTATGACTATTTCCGCTTGTTCATAAATCATGAACGGAAGTTGAGGCCTTTGTATTCCCAGCAGTGATATCTTCGGGCCGGCCTCTGGCTCTGCCTGGGTTCAGGATAATGCTGGCCAGCTGGTGTGAAGCCTCTCTGGCTGGCTGGGTGCATCTCCAGCTCAGAGTGGACCCAGCAGCCTCACTGAGGGAAACAAAATGTTGTGTTTTTGTTACAGTGTTGCAAGCAGATGGCAGCATGAGTCCTGAAGTGGATGGGTCCAGTGGAGTGATCTTTAGCACTGCCTCACCTGGGGCTCCCTCCCCACTGCAAACCAGGGCATAAAGAAGCCCGGGCCCCATCACCCATCTAATTGCCCCAAGCACAGGACCAAGAAGAAGTGGAACAAAAGGCAGGCTCCTTGCAGAACAAGCCCAGAAGAGGAGCAGCTCAGGCAGACTTCCACTGGCCTCTAAATCTTGAATCGCGTTTCAAATGCTATTTAGCATCAGTGAATTGGGACTTGAAGCAGAATTAATTGTCTCCAAATTGTGTCTTTCCTTCCAGCCATCCATTAGTTGCTCTGGCAGAAGGATAATGACACTTCATGAAATACAGCCGCAGAATCGAGCCGTGTTCATCGCATCCTTGGAATGAGCTCAAAAAAGTAAAAACTTTCCAAGAATATATTTTTCCCCAGGGTGAGAATGAATATAAAACACTTAGGTCACCGCTGCCTTCTCTTAAAAGAGAAACATGTTTGTCTGTTTTCAAATGATGAAACTTCGGGACCTTTCAGATTGTACGGTAGAGGAATTTTAGTTTCAAATTGTAGTAAAAGAGTCTGACCTTTATTTCTGTGGCAGTTTGCTTTAACCCAAGGTGCATCTTGTTCTTGGTGACTCTCACTGCACAGAGAGAGGGAACTGGAGACAACTGAGGTCAACACTGTGCTTCAAGAGTCTTTTCAGTTGTTTTTGGAAATTGGTGTTGATGTCAGAGCCGAAAGCTGGGTCCAGTAGAGGCTGAGAGTTACACTCATGAAGCCACTGGCTCTGTTAGGGAAAGGGTGATGCCCACAGAATTTTAAATCCCCTTGAAGGTATTTAGTGTTCAGAATGAGTAGCAGGAAGATGTCAGTGAGGTATTTAACGCCTATATTCCAATTGGCAATGGACTAAAAGCTGAAATACTATAGAATCAGTGATGCTCAAGTGCAGAAAAGAAGGGCTGAAAAGATCTAACCACTAGTGCCTGTGTGAGGGTGTGTGTATGTGTGCATGTGTGTGTATGTGTATATATATATATGAGTTCTACTATGACCAGGTTCAGTGGAGCAAATACTAGCATCAGCTGGTAATAAAGAAATCTAATTTTAAAGTTTTTTTTTTTTTTTTTTAATTTCAGGGCATGCTATAGTTGTAAGCAGAAAATAATCTTATGTAGTTCATGTCATTTTTTAAAGCAAGGGCCACCAGGTCAATTGTCCACCAAAGAGACGAGTAATGTGAGTGAGTGAAGCAGTGGAGGAAAGAAACTGAGTTAATTCAGCTGTCACCAAGTCACAATGCAAAGCCTATATCGCTGTATATGCTCATTTCTCAGAAAAACCTGGATGCTCTTTTTGTTTTTTCCAATGTGAAACTTCTTTTCTTTAATTGGCTAAATCATTAAACACATATACCTACCATCCCATCTATAGACCTCAAAGTGAAGTTGCTCAGTCATGTACGACTCTTTGCGATCCCATTAACTGTAGCCTGCCAGGCTCCTCCGTCCATGGCATTTTCCAGGCAAGAATACTGGAGTGGGTGGCCATTTCCTTTTCCAGGGGAATCTTCTCGACCCAAGGATGGAACCCAGATCGCCCACATTGCAGGCAGACGCTTTACCCTCTGAGCCACCAGGGAAGCCCTCATCCCCTTTACAATTTGACCTCTCATCTTAAACAATGTTTCTGCTTGAAGAAGTGATAAAGCAAGTGTTTTGTTGATATTCATGGAGTCTTCTCACTTATGCCTGGAGGCAATGGGAGCAGTAGGCACAAGAGTGAGCTAACGTTGTTGTTGTTTTCAGTCACTTAGTCGTGTCCAACTCTTTGCGACCCCATGGACTACAACATGCCAGGGTTCCCTGTCCTTCACCACCTCCTGGAGCTTGTTCAAACTCATGTCCATTGAGTCAGTGATGCCATCCAACCATCTCATCTTCTTGTCATCCCCTTCTCCTCCTGCCTTCAGTCTTTCCCAGCATCAGTGTCTTTTCTAATGAGTTGGTTCTTTGCATCAGGTGGCCAAAGTATTGGAGCTTCAGCTTCAGCATCTTCTCCAAGACTCTCAAGAGCTAATTGGAAGGAATAAAATGCCCTTTCCAAAATTGGTCCTAAGCCCACAAGCCCTGAAGCCAAGGCAGTGTTGCCTAAAGTCAGTGATTTTTTTCTTCCTCTCTGTTCTCTGCACCTGCCCCACTCACTCTGACACCAAGTTTACATTGTTCCAACATCATGCTGGTTGGCTCTTGGTATTAATAATTCAACAGAGGAAAATAAGAACCACATAACTTTTCTGCTTATCCAACAGTAAAAGAGTCTCATGACTGAAACTCAGGTGGGTTCTTTAAAACCCTCCTCTGCATTTTCCAGGAGGCTGTGAGATGTGGGAAGGATCTGTAAACAGGAGGGTAGGAGTATTGAGAGTCCCTTGGACAACAAGGAGATCAAACCAGTCAAGCCTAGAGGAAATCAACCCTGAATATTCATTGGAAGGACTGATGCTGAAGCTGAAGCTCCAATCCTTCGGCCACCTGATGCAAAGAGCCAACTCAATGGAAAAGACCCAGATGCTGGGAAAGATTGAGGACAGGAGGAGAAGGGGATGGCGGAGGATGAGATGACTGGATGGCATCACCAACTCAATGGACATGAGTTTGAGCAAACTCGGGAAATAATGAAGGACTGGGAAGGCTGGCATGGTGCAGTCCATGGGGTTGCAAAGAGTCAGACACCACGAGCAACCAAACGAGAAGAAGAAGAAGGAGTCCTGGGGTCCAATTCTGGCCCTGCCACTAACTAGATGTGAGAACCAGGTGAGTCTCATCTGGATTACAGCCTCCACACCTCCCCAAAGAGCAAGTCCAAACAGTTGCTGATCAGGGAAGGGAGGGGAAGTGGAGACAGGGGAGGAGTGGTCAAGAAACAATAGTGAAGCCCTGAGGCAGATCCTGGTTCCACCTCAAGATATGCACAGAGCCCTTTTGCAGAGAAACCCTCTCCAGGAGGGAGAAGTTGACTGTGTGCAGCCCCCCAACACAGAGACATCAGACTGGCTGGAACAAGAAGGTTGATGATGTTGACCTCACATCAACCAGTCAGAAGAATGTCCACGAGCTGATCACATCCTCCTCTTTGAGCCATTACTATTGATGTAAAGCTTCTCAATACCCTTTCCAGGTTGGGACGCACAGTTTTGAGGACATTAAACCACTATGGGTAAAGCTATTCTTTTCTACTTCACCCAAAACTCTGTCTCCGAGATTCCACTGGGTACCCGTGTATAGAGACTGAATTTTGGCTAGAGTTCTACTGCTCTGTGTGAGTCTTGATGAACACTTTAGTTTACATGGGAGTGTGTGCAGAGAACTTTGATGAGCAGACCAGAGCTCTGTGACTTACAACCATCACAGAGCAGGTATCATAGTGAGCTGTCAGAAAGAAGAATGATTCAAATCAGCCTATTACCTTCTACCATTTTTTACTACCCATTTGGCATGATTTATGTTATGGAGAGCTCTTAAGATGGCACTCAAGAGATCTGGTCTAGATAAGTGATGCAGAAATCACAAAATGAAAGAATTTCCCCCAAAGAACCATGCTTCCAAAATCAACCATTGGAACCTCATCATTCAGTTACACAAATGATTCCTTCTTTTTACAAAAAAATTCCATATATTCTATGTGTGAAAGGCTATTTCCTATCTTATGTTCATAAAGATGTAAATAGGAATATATATTAATATTATTATGTGTTACCAATAAATGTTAGCAACATCAGATGGTATATTTGCACTTACAGCCCTTATGAACAGGCACAGGTTTCTGAATCACTGTTATCAGTTATTGATTATCCTTAAATTGGAAACTCTTATTTATTAAAATGCCTCTGTCTTAGCTTGGGCTGCCATAACAAAATACCTTCGCCTGGGTGGCTTAAGTAACAGAATTAATTGTTTAGTGTTCGGCAGGTGAGAACAAGTCTGGGGTAAAGTTTGAGAACAAGCCAACACGATTCAGTTCCTGATGAAATTTCTCTTCTTGGCTTGAAGATAACCACTTTTATGCTGTATCCTCAAATGGTCCTCCCTTCACCTGTGCAGGTGTGTGGAGCATGAGAGAGCTCTAGTCTTGACTTCCTCTTCTTATAAAGACATTAACCCTATCTGGTCAGCTTTCTATACTTACGAGCTTTTTTAACCTTAATTAATTTCAAAATGGCCCTGGCTCCAAATATGGTCACCTTGGGAGTTAAGGTTTTAGTATATGAATTTGGTGGGAAGACACAGTTGAGTCCATAGCACCTTCTGCTGACGCAAGGTCTGGGTATCAGTTCAGTTCAGTCGCTCAGTCGTATCTGACTCTTTGCGACCCCATGGACTGCAGCATGCCAGGCCTCCCTGTCCATCACCAACTCCCAGAGCTTACTCAAACGCATATCCATTGAGTTGGTTATGACATCCAACAATCTCATCCTCTATCATCCCCCTTCTCCTCCCGCCTTTGATCTTTCCCAGCATCAGGGTCTTTTCAAATGAGCCAGTCCTTTGCATCAGGTGACCAAAGTATTGGAGTTTCAGCTTCAGCATCAGTCCTTCCAATGAATATTCAGAACTGATTTCCTTTAGGATGGACTGGTTGAATCTCCTTTCAGCCCAAGGGATTCTCAAGAGTCTTCTCCAACACCACAATTCAAAAGCATCAGTTCTTCGGCACTCAGCTTTCTTTATAGTCCAACTATCACACCCATACATGACTACTGGAAAAAACATAACTTTGACTAGATGGATCTTTGTTGACAAAGTTTTGATATGCAGGCTATCTGTGGAAACCTCTTTTCCACAATGGATGTTTGTACGATTCTGCTGTAAAAAATACAAACAAAGACATTTTTCCCCTTAAATCTGTATTGCATAAATAAAGTAATTCCCACACGACTCTCATCAGATGAAAAACCTCATTCTAAAGCCAAATCTCTGGGAGAAGGTGAAGGACAGGGAAGTCTACCATGCTGTAGTCCATGGGGTTGAAGAGTCAGGCACAACTTAGTGACTGAACAACAACAAAAGTCAAATTGAACATGATAAAAAAAAATACACTAAGATATATGGAAAGCAATCCATTTTGAGTTATTTAAATTGTGTTTTCATGTGTGAACTTTATACATCACTTCATGACAAATAGATGGGAAAACAGTGGAAACAGTGAGAGACTTTTTTTTTTTTTTTTTTGAGCTCCAAAAGTACTGCAGATGGTGACTATAGCTATGAAATTAAAAGATGCTTGCTCCTTGGAAGAAAAGTTATGACCAACATAGACAGCATATTAAAAAGCAGAGACATTACTTTGCCAACAAAGGTCCATCCAGTCAAAGCTATGGTTTTTCCAGTAGACATGTATGGTTGTGAGAGTTGGACTATAAAGTACCACTTCTAGGCATACACACTGAGGAATCCAGATCTGAAAGAGACACGTGCACCCCAATGTTCATCGCAGCACTGTTTATAATAGCCAGGACATGGAAGCAACCCAGATGCCCATCAACAGATGAATGGATAAGGAAGCTGTGGTACATATACACCATGGAATATTACTCAGCCGTTAAAAAGAATTCATTTGAATCAGTTCTAATGAGATGGATGAAACTGGAGCCCATTATACAGAGTGAAGTAAGCCAGAAAGATAAAGAACATTACAGTATACTAACACATATATACGGAATTTAGATAGATGGTGGCGACAACCCTATATGCAAAACAGAAAAAGAGACACAGAAGTACAGAACAGACTTTTGAACTCTGGGGGAGAACGTGAGGGTGGGATGTTTTGAAAGAACAGCATGTATACTATCTATGGTGAAACGGACCACCAGCCCAGGTGGGATGCATGAGTCAGGTGCTCTTGCCTGGTGCACTGGGAGGACCCTGAGGAGTCGGGTGGGGAGGGAGGTGGGAGGGGGGATCGGGATGGGGAATACGTGTAACTATATGGCTGATTCATGTCAATGTATGACAAAACCCACTGAAATGTTGTAAAGTGATTGGCCTCCAACTAATAAAATAATATTTAAAAAAAAAAAAAAAAAAAAGAAAGCTGAGTGCCGAAGAACTGATGCTTTTGAACTGTGGTGTTGGAGAAGACTCTTGAGAGTCCCTTGGGTTGAAAGGAGATCCAACCAGTCCATCCTAAAGGAAACCATCCTGAATATTCATTGGAAGGACTGATGCTGAAGCTGAAACTCAAATACTTTGGCTATCTGATGCGAAGAACTGGCTCATTTGAAAAGACCCTGATGCTGGGAAAGGTTGAAGGTGGGAGGAGAAGGGGATGACAGAGGATGAGATGGTTGGATGGCATCACTGACTCAATAGACATGAGTTTGTGTAATCTCAGGAGTTGGTGATGGACAGGGAGGCCTGGCATGCTGCAGTCCATGGGGTCGCAAAGAGTCAAACATGATTGAGTGACTGAACTGATCTGTGTAAGTTTTTGTATATTAAGGAAATGGCTATTCAGGCTGCTGTTCCAAACTGATGGTAAATAAAATTTAAAGACTTTGTAAGTTATACTCTGTTCAGAACAAAGCACAAGATAGTCATTCGTGTAATCAATGCTTCTGCTGGTCCCTAGAGAAATATAATAAAACTGAAATATTTTTAAACAGAGTGTACGCCCAGTCGTGTCCAACTCTTTGTGACCCCATGGACTATAAGCTACTCTGTCCATGGGATTTCCCAGGCATTTGCCTGGGAGTCAGTTGCCATTTCCTTCTCCAGGGGATCTTCCCAACTCAAGGATAGAAGCTGTGTCTCCTGCATTGGTAGGCAGATTCTTTACCACTGCGCCACCTGGGAGGACTAGCTTGCAATACTGTAGCCAAAACTGATACCGCATATAGAAAAGCCCATCATGGTGTTCGAAGCAGAACTTTAGACTGTCTGGTCTCCTTTTGTACAAAGCAAATATGCTCAGGGTTTCTTCACTCCATGACCAAAACTGGTCTCCAGTGCTTTTCATTGATTTCTCTGCTCACAACTGTCTCATCACTAGCTCATTCCCACCTCATAGCTCACTTGATTCCCAAGGCCATCCAAGATAATCTTTCAGGACTTCCCTGAGCCTGCACAGTTCCCATGGGGCAGCTCTCTGAACCTGACCTTCACATGCATGGCCTCTTTCCTGTCTGGGTCCACTATAAAGTTCTTCTTATGTCCTAAGATGGCTCCCTTTGATCCAGATACTCACCAAACATTCATTTAACGGGTTTCATAAGACTTTCCAAGATGGCGAGAGTCATGTTATTTACAACTAAAATTTTGACTTCTCAATAAATATGCCAGCATGCCTAATGGCTGAGTGAGTTGCATTTGAAATTCCACATGTTCTTTGATGAGGAATCACTTTATTTTTTTCTAAGGCTCTGTGGCCTGCCTCAAATGCTCTTATAGACTCTCATGAGTGTCATTGTGGGGGGATTCCAGATCATCTGACCCCATGTTGCATTTTCATGGCCTTGTACACATGCTATAAACTCAGTATGTATTTTTTGAATAAACAACAGAGATGGGATGAAAAGACATGCATCACTTAGACTCCCCTCCACACTCAGCAGCCTCAAAATCCTTGGCAACTTAAAGCAGCAATGAAATCTGCCAAGTTGGGAATTTCTGGCTAGCACCGGATCTCATACCGAACTTAGATGTTAATCAGGGGATGTCATGAATAGCTGTTACAGTTGTAAAAATGCCCGAGGATGCCACACACATCCCTCCCAAGGTCGGATAATCTGTTTAGCACCTGTTGTAGGAGGAAGTTTTTCTTAAAAACAAAACTAACAACAGCAATAATAAAAAAAACTTTGGCATCAATTAGTAGTTTCCGGGCAGCGCTTAAAGTTAGGATCCCTGTTGAGGGGCTCTGACCTGGCAAGACATTTAATAGAAAAAAACCCTAAGGACTTCACTGGCAGTCTAGTGGTTAAGACTCCACACTTCCAACGCAGGGGGCCCAGGTTTGACCCCTGGTCAGGGAACTAACACCCATGTGGTACAACCAAAAAAAAAAAAAAAAATGTTAGGAGATGAGGGGAGACAAGGCTTGCATACCTAGAAGCTCAGGTAGGCTGTATGAGCTCCGCCCTACATGATTTTCAAGGGAGCTTGTAGGTTAGGATAATAAGCTTTAGGAGATAGGCTAGTTTGGGTCATTAAGAGGTTGACCAGGATCTAGAGTAATGGGAAAACATGTTAAGCTACTCAGTTCCACTACTTCAGAAAGAATTGATTCAGTGAATCAGACCTAAAGGGCAAATATACCAGTGGACCACAGACATAACAATGACCTTTGTGTGATGGGATTGGGATGCTATAACATCTTGATCTTCAATTTGGTCCCTTCAATTGGGATTGACAACAACAATCCCTTCATTTGGGATTGACAATGATGCTATAACATCATAGCCTTCCAGGAAGATCTGAAAGTGAAAGTGAAGTCACTCAGTCGTGTCCGATGCTTTGCAACCCCATGGACTATAGCCTACCACGCTCCTCCCTCTATGTGATTTTCCGAGCAAGAGTACTGGAGTGGGTTGCCATTTTCTTCTCCAGGGGATCTTCCTGACCCAGGGATCGAACCCAGGTCTCCCGCATTGTAGGCAGACGCTTTACCGTTTGCGCCACCAGGGAAGTCCAGGAAGATCTAGAAATAAAAAAATTATGTTCTAGTCTTGGTTCTGAAACTTGAGGTCAGCGACTTCCAGACAGTGATGGTGTTTCTCTGTTTGTAAGGTTGCTTCCCAGGATTAATGTTTATTGACAAAAGATGGTCCTAGTTGAAAGGTTCCAAGTGGAGACAGAGGATTTTGATGGACACGCTGCTGTCCCTGGAGCTGATCTCAGGACCTGCTGGCTTGGGGCTCCCTCTTTATCCCATGGGACACGAGCCTGATGACGCTGGGCTTCTATTTTCCTTGTGCATGCTCCCAAAGGACCCCACCTCTGTAGGGTGGAGAAGGTCTACAGACCCTTGTTGCCATCTTAGCAAGATTTCCTCACATGGAAAACAGAAAATTGAGTTTTCAGGATACCCACAGAATGCGCATCCTTTACAGCATTTTCTGGGGAAGAATTTTCATTCCTTTAAGAATTCATGTCTGTCACTGAAACCCTAATGCACTTTCTTTCCCACTGAATGGTTCCACTTTTCTGGGACGATGTCTGCCAATAACTTTCCCACTAAGCTAAATCTAGGAGAGCCACTATCCAGAATTTTCTTTATTTATTTATGGACCTTAGATTTGGAGGAATTTTTGAAGAATAATTTTTAAAAAGTCCCAGTCAATTGGAAGTCAGCGTGTCCAGCTCAGCTGCTACAGATGTTGGGTAGTTTCAAGCCAGTCACTTGACTTCTCAGGGACTCAGTTTATACATTTGTAAAATGAGAGTGTTGACCTAAAATGCTTCTTCAGGTTTCCCAGCTCTGGCATTCAATGTTTCCAGTATTTGTTGATGTTTTAAATAATGTTACTCCATTCCCAGAGGCCTCCAGATCTGCCATACCTCTCTCCAGATTCCTCCGCAGATAAATAGTCCCAGGTGGAATTCGTTTAGATTTATTATTATTATTTTAATAGCTACCATATATCCAGTGCTTACTATGTGCAGAATATATATTATCTGACATAATCCATGTGTAACCCAAGTACCGGGCTTACCTTCCTCCATATTTTGGGAGAGGGGGATTTGTCTTAAAATGGTTTCTTGCTCCAACCGGCAGCTGCTTCTCTGGGTCCCGTATTCCTCTCGGCTGCTCTCTGCTGCCCCTTGGAGAACTCTCACTGCACTCCAGCTGGTACCTGAAGCTCAGACTGTCATCCTCCTTCGGGTGGTTCTGCTGCTGCTATACTGGCATCAAGGGATTGGAAAATGTGGAGTGGTACTTCCCTTTCTTCTTGTATTTCTTAATTCCTCCAGTGCAACCATACAAATCTTATAGCAGATATAATGACAGCATTGGGAATAACTATTCTTATCCAACAGAGGAAACAATAACTTAGAGTGGGATATGAAATAGGATTGTGCCCAGAGCCCCAAATAAGACAACGAATGAAGAGAAGACAGATGAATGGGTGGGTGAATGGATGGGTGTATGGATAAATGGATGGGTGGGTGGGTGGATGGATGGATGGATGAGTGGATGGATGGATGGATGAGTGGATGGATGGATGGGTAGAGGGATGGATGGTTGGATGGGTGATGAAGGGGAGGTCTTTGCCATATCCTTTAGAAAGTATCTCTCAGTTCTTAATCTTGTTTTCTATCTTGAGAACCTCCTTTCCCTCTCTCTGAGAGAAGTATATTCATTTTTATTTCAAATAATCTCTACTTGCCTTTCAGAAAACCACATCTGCAGTTCACAAGCATTGATCTTAGCTTAGATTTCATCACCTTCCTCCTCCAGGCAAACAGCATGTCACACTGACCCACAGCAATGTCCTTCCCAAATGTCTGAGTTATTAAGCAGAGCATCACATCGCAGACTGTTTCATCCAAGCAATTCAGTTACAAGTCTCCAAAACATATCATACAAATTCATGATGAGCTTTGACCCTTCAAGTCCCTTTCTATTCAAAGCCTCTCCTCTGGTGTGAGGTCTAGGTAAGCCTTCTCCATTCTTCATATGGCTTTCTTAACTATAATAAGGCTGACGATTTACACACAACTTCCAAAACAAATAATTTTTTAAATAGGACATATGGTCTATAGGAAGTACTTTTTTCCTAAATGCAGCATAGTCTAAACAGATTTCTTGGGCCACCATAAAGATGTGGTACATTTGTTACGATTAGTGAACCAATATTAATACTTCGATGTTAAAACACATATTTTATACAGATTTCTTTGACTTTTAGTTAACATTCTTTTTCTGTTCCACGATCTCATCCAGGCACCCAAAATATCAAGTTGCATTTAGTTGTGTGTTATCATAGGTCCTCTTGGCTATGACAGCTTCTCAAGATATTGTTTTTGACAACCCTGACAGTTCAGTGAGTTTGGATTAGGTATTATGTAGAATGTTTGATCTTTTCCTCATGATTGGGCAGAGATTTTAGCTATTTGGAAGGAAGACCACAGAGATAAAGTGCAATTCCATCACACTGTCAAAAGCCTACATAGTATCAATATGTCATTAATATTGATGCCAAGTCTTATCACCTGGCTGAAGTAGTATGTGTCAGTTAGAGTAGTTAATTCCAATGAGATCTTGCAAGTTGGCATGAACCACCTGATAAATACTCTCCCATCCACGATGTGGGTCTCTCCTTGGTAGATTCAGAAACCTGATTATGCCGGGAGGATCTATTTATAGTAACCAATCACAAGACTAACATAAAAAATCAGAAAGCCATTTTATTAATCTCCCAAGATAAATAAGACTTGGACCAGAGTCCTCGCAGATGCTTTGTCAGCAACTTTCTTTTCCTGTAGGCAAACCCACGTGGAAGTCAAATTACAACCAGGGGTTTGTTTGTTGAGCATGAAATCAGAAAAAGAGAAGCTGCTTTGGTGTTTGATGGAATCGAGCTAGTATAGCCTCAGGTATACATTTCCACAAAGTGGAGAACCTGGCAATGGACCAAGACTCCTCCAGATTCATTGGTCGAGTTTCTTGTTTTCTCCTGACAGCTCTTGTTTTATCCCTGGGTCCCTCTTTGGTCTGAACTTCCGTGGCTGATCTGTACCTTTATCCAAGGACACTGTTCTTTAGTAAGAACATCAATTAACATTAACACGATTGCATATTGTGCTGGTCTAAACACTATTCTATCTTTTTCTTGTGACTTTTCATTTCTACTTGAGTCCTGTAAAATTCATTAAAAGTTTAATTCTAAAATATAAATCTTATTTCATTAAAGTCTTAGAGAGGATGTCCCAAACAAGGACCACAGTATCTACACCTCTCTGAGGTGAAAGATAAAGTGGGATAACATATGTAAGCTTCTGGCACTTACTTGATAAGCATTAAAAAGTTCTTTCGTTTCCTTCCCCTTACTTAATGAAAACAGGTGTTGAAGAAAACACATCCATTTTTTCCTTGTGTGTTCCCCACATGAGAATCGTTTTCTTAAGTTTCTTGCTGGCCAGAAAAGCAAGGGTCCTGAAAGCATTTTTCAATCACAAGCCTGGATGGAGATTAAAAGACAAAACAAAACAAAACCATTAAGGCTTTCAATGACCGATTCTCGTTCACAAGACCCTGGTAAATCAGAACCTGACTCCCCCAAATTAATATCAGTGTTAGGACATCATGTGTTCTGCCTTCCATCCGTCACAAGGAGATCCAAGCCAAGGATCTCGGGTGGTGAATTCAGAAACTGGGCTGCCAATTTTCTGTGTAAGAAAAAAAATTTTTTTAACATTTTTTAACAAAATGATACAGGAATAGGGGATGAAGGATGGAGAATGTATATGAGGAAGATTTATAAGTTTCAGAAAACTGATCACTTATTTTGAGCAACTCAACAGAAGCACTGTTTTCAAAAGAACTTACAACACACAGTGAAAATGGTTTTAAAAGGATGTGATGTCAATTAACAAGCATATTTACTAACTATGTTTAAAGATTCACTGGGAGCTGTCAACCCATCTTTAACTAAGAATATACTCCAGTTATTGTAGTGGTAACATCTTGTGTTATAATTTCCCTAATACTGGCTGAGAACCAATTATGTACGTCTCCATACTCCAGAGTGTCATGAAGTAGGACTATATTGTAATTTTTTAATTTATTTTTTGATCTCTCAAAACCTGTTCACAGTAGGCCCCAATAAGTGTTTGTTGAATTTCGTCTAAAAAAAAAAAAAAAATGGGCTGTCATCCCCACTGGCAACACATTTAAATTAAACATACAATAATTATATACATTATAACACATCTCTTTTTACATCTCTTGATATTTACCGTAAGAATTAACTGCCTGCTATGTGGGAAACAATCAGGTGATATCTCTAAATGTAATTTAATGTGATTCTCATGACTCTAATAGCTAGGGTTCGTTCTCATTTCTGGATGAGGAGACTGGTACAAAGTGGACTGTACATAAATTTTTGAATGAATGTGGGTGAGTGGTCTTAGTAACTTGTCAAATGTGTATATCCATCAAGCATCAAAACAGAATGTGAACCACTCACATCCAGTTCTGAGACCTGCATCCTTCGAAACACCTCACGATTCCTCTTAGTAACCTATTTCCTCTTAGTCAAGGTATGTGGAGATCACAATTAAAGAAAAGATGAAGATTTTGGGACCTGGAGCAGATTCAGAAAGGTGTTTTTAGAAAGACAAATGTTTTGGGAGGCTGCCAATCAAAAACAAAAGCCAAATCTCATTCATCGTACTCCTGGACCAACAGAGATGAATTTCAGACTGAACTTGTATCATTTCCAAGCTGATGCAATTATTATTTACACCAAGAAAAGTTTTTTTTCTTTTTCTAGAAAAGCATTTTGTTAAATGGAAAGAGCGCGGGACTTCCCTGGTGGTCCAGTGGTTCAGAGTCCATCTACCAATGGATGGATTGTCAGGTGCCAATCCATCTGACACAGTTTGATCCCTGGTCCAGGAAGATCCCATATGCCTTGGGGCAACTGAGTCCATGCATTGCAACTACTAAAGCCCATACGCCCTAGAGCCCGTGTTTCCAGCAAGAGAAGCCACTGCAATGAGAAGCCCGTGCCCCATAACTGGAGAGTAACTCCCACTTGCTGCAACCAGAGAAAAGCCCATGCAGTAATGAAGACTCAGCACAGCCCCCAAATGGGTAAATATTAAAAGAAAGCTGAAAGACAGTCAGGAATCCTTGACTCAGTCAGAGAACCCGCTTGGCCTCGGTTTCCTCATCAATCAAAGATGGGCATTGGCCCAGATGATTTTCAGGGTCTAAGAGTTCAAGGTGCCTTGCCTCAATCACAGCCATTCTTTTCCCGTGACCCACTTTCCCAGCTGCGTGCTCGGGGAACAGATCGACAGCAGCCATCACAGAGTCAAATTCCCATTTAAAACACAAGTCTTGTTATTTTGGTACCAATTACAAGGTTATGGATCATGCTTAAAGGTGTTTAATATGCTGTAATGTTTAGACACACTTGGCTCCAACATTTATGGGAGCTGTTTGTAGCAACAAAGCAGCATGCTGTCACTCTGTAAGTATGCGAGGCTGCTGTAAAAACGGTACAGATGGGCCGGAAAGAAAGAGTCTCCGACAGGCTATGGAAAAAGGCAGCAAGTGTATTTGGCTGTGCTGAGGGTTTACCTATGATGAATCTCTCATCACCTGGAGCCTGCTTTTATAGGTGTACATTTTGTTGTTGCTTCTTGCTTTGTTTCAGTCACTGATGTAGACTGTTTGTAAAAATGGATTTAAGGGATTTTTATGGATTGTATGACCATATTGTATTAAGAGTCCTATATACATATATACGTATATATATATTTTTTTTATGAGACCACAGTTCCATGACTGTGTTCCTGTTTATCTCTTCTCACCATGTCAAGGTGACAGGTGGCTACTTCTCAGGTGTTGGGAACATGTCCAGACATGTCAGGTGTTGCAATGATAATAGGAGAGAGGGGTGATTGCCTTTAACCCCCCAGATCGTAGTCCTGTTTGAGTCCTAGAGGGATTGTATTCCTGAGGCAAACTCAGCATATCTCCATTTTAAAAAATCTATTGAAATATGCTTTTAAAACAGAGAAGGAAGTGAAATGCATAATCCATTTAAGACCCAGATTCCTGGCTGAAACTGGGTTTTATAACTTGGGGTTGGGAGAGCTCCCACAAAGAAAACCTTCTCAGCACTCATTAGTTCTCAGGGACTGGCCATGCCAAAATAACCTTTTCCATGTTGAAAGCAGGCAGCCATGTGCATGCTTCTATAATCTCTCTCAAAAAAAAGAAAAAGAAAACAAAAAACCTCACGGGCTTTGTGGCAGAGCCTTGCACTGAAGGCCTCATGTTGACAGAGGAGCAGCTGAACTTGAAGGAATTAGTTTAATAAACTGAAACACACAAAATGGCAACAAGTTGTGGGGTGGTTGGAGATGAGAAAGACTCAAGGAAGCGGAATAGTTTAGGAAAAGTCAGCCTTGACATACAGCTCTCAACTGAACTCCGGTCTACAGTCTGAGCACTCTGCAGATGTGGTGCCTACACTGGAGATGCAAGGAAAAGAAGATATGACCCCCCATCCTTAACAAGTTTACCTCTGGAGCAAGCATCAGCAAACGATGGCCAGCGGGAGCAAACGGCCTCTTCAGAAGGTAAAGAATCTGCCCTCAATGCAAGAGATCTGGGTTCAGTCCCTGGGTTGGGAAGAGCCCCTGAAGGAGGAAATGGCAACCCACTCCTATATTCTTGCCTGAAGAATTCCATGAACAGAGGAGCCTTGCGGGCTATAGTCCATGGGGTCACAAAGAGTGGGACATGATTGAGCATCTAACACACACACACACACACACACACACACACAGTGAACTAGAACTGGGCTTTACTATTTTAAAAGATTGGGAAAAAAAACTAAGGAAAATAAAATACAAGAGTTAAAGTGAAAAAGAGCATGCCAAACCATCTGTGGCCCACAAACTAAAATATTTAGTATGTGGCCTTTTCCAGAGAAAGTCTCCACGGGGAAACTTTGAATTACAATCAAAATGACAAGGGCTAGAGTGGGAGCAAGCATGTCGTTTGCCGAATCCAGCAGAGAGGTGTGTCACCCAGACTGGAGAAGTCAGTGGAGACTTCCTGAAGGAAGTGGCAACTTCCCTGGGATTCATGTGTGTGTTGTGTTGAGTAGCTCAGTTGTGTCCAACTCTTTATGACCCCATGAACTGTAGCTCGCCCAGGCTTCTCTGTCCATGGAATTTTTCAGACAAGAATACTGGACTGGGTTTCCATGCCCTCCTCCAGGGGATCTTCCTGACTCTGGGATCAAACCTGTGTCTCCTGCATTGGCAGCTTGGTTCTTTACCACTAGTACCCAATGGAATGGCTAGAAACCGGATAAACAAAGACAGTGGAGTGGCGACTGAACATCCAAAGCCGAAGGAGCAGTGTGGTGTAGGAATGGAGAGAAGCTATGTTGTGAGAAACTGAGGTGGAAAGTGAGTTGTAAGAGATGAGGCTAGTTACTCAGGTGTAGATGGGGGTCGTCCGCCTTCCCAGGTCCAGGTTGTTCCCCCTGTAAGTCCAGACTATTCTTTGGGGGCTTAACCCCTCTCTCGCAGACTGGTAGCAATCAAGGGAGAACAACAAAGGCAGGATAAAAGCTGACCTAGAGGAGGATTTGAGCAGAGTGTGTCCTTCAGTCCGGCAGAGGCGCTGGCCTCACCCACCTGCAGCAGGTGTGTTCTCCACGTGCTCACCCAGCACTCCAGCTGCAATCCTGCCAAAGCCCTGCGTCCCTGTGGGCTTCGTTTCCCACCACCTCTCACTCGCAAAACCTCAGCTCTCCTCCTGGGAACTCAGGAACCTCTCCTTTTTAACCTCCCTGCCCTCACCACACACAGAGTTCCGATAAAACCTACTTTTGTGGACAGAGGAGTTCCCCACTGCACTGTTTGTCATCAGCCAGATGAGTCTTGTGGTCATGAGATGCTGTTGGAAATACTGAAAAGGTGAAGATTTATTGCAAGTTCATGTTCCACTGTGGCTGACTTCAATGTTCAAGAAAATGAACCCTTTCCCTATAATTCAACTGGGTAAGTGACGCCGGCCCAGTCTGCCAGTTTGTGGTAGCCATTTCCAAGGAAACTGAGGCCCTTCTGGACCTATGTGAGGTCACTGTATGAATTAACATACAGTCAGCTTGGTATTTAACATGCTCGATTGAGATTCCTTCACCTCCATGCTTCCTGGGGGAGATGATCTAAGTTCTGAGGGTTTCCAGAGCGTGAGAAAGGAGGCAAGCTCGCAGTCATCAGCATTCATGGGCCAGCCTCTGCCGACACGTACAACCCTCGCTAAGATTTGGTTATTTCTACATATGCCTGTATATCCTCCACTTCATTCTGAAACCCAGCCCAGGAAGCTCACCCTTTTCCTAAACACACAGGCCTACCCTCAGCCAGTTCTGAGCCACATTAAGGACACAAAACTGTGTAACGTCCTCCTGGGTCCCTCACAGGAATGTCTCAGGTCCACTCTGCCTGGAGACATCTGATCATCATTATCTTTTTTGTTGTTGTTTTTTTTAATTGAGGTACAATTTACATAACATAAATTTAGCCATTAACCATTCAATCACTGCAATTCAGTGGTATTTATGACATGTATGAGTTTGTGCAGCCATCACCTCTGTCTAGGTTTTAGACATTTTCCTTGCTCCCAAAAGGAATCCCAGTACCTATGACACAGTCACTCCCCGTTCCCCCTCCCAATTCCCTTGTAACCCCTGCTCTTCAATCTGTCTCTATGAATTAACCTTCCCTGGATGTTTCCTATAAATGGAATCATACATGTGATGCTTTGTGTCTGGGTTGTTCACTCAGCGTAGGGTATTAGAAGTTCATCTGCTTTGTAGCAGGTTACCAGTAATTTATTCCTTTTTAATGGATGAACACCATGCAATTGTACAGATATATTATATTTCTGGACCTAAGTGAGGTCACTGTATGTATGAACCGAGGTGAGTTCAGTATTTTGTTTGATTGACATTTGGGTTGTTTCTGCCTTTTAGCTACTGTGCATTGTGTTCCTATGAACACCCACAGGTATGCATTTCTTTGAGCACCAGTTTTCAAATCTTTGGGGTGTATACCAATGAGCGTGGAAATTGCTGGGTCATATGGTAACTCTGGGGCTTCTAGGATGGCACAGTGATAAAGAATCCACCTGCTAATGCAGAAGATGCAGGGAATGAGGGTTCGATCCCTGGGTCAGGAAGATCCCCTGGAGAAGGAAATGGCAACCCACCCCAGTATTCTTGCCTGGGAAATCCCATGGACAGAGAAGCGTGGCAGGTTGCAGTCCATGGGGTCACAAAGAGTCGGATGCAACTGAGTACAGCACAGTATGGTGGCTATGTTTGACTTTTTGAAGAACTGTTCAACTGTTTTTCAGGATAGTTGTATCATTTTTTATTCCACTATTGATTTTTCAGCCCTGGAGACACCCTGATGTAGAAGATTTGTCTTCTAACTTGCCGCCTTGTTGAACTGCACCAAAAACTGAAACATAAGAGCCTTCTGTTCTGTGAATCCCACAGATTCCTTTGCACCATTGGCCTCACCAACCAGGAGCTCCATGAGGGACAAGAAGGAGCAGAGTATACAGTACAAGGACCCACTAGAATTTGAACGCTAGTCATGTTCTTGGTGCGTCTGTTCACATCAGCTGGTCAAACTTGATGTCTTTGGGTTGAAAACTCTAGACTTACATCATCGCTACTAAGGATGACTTAGGTCATACTTCTCTGTTCTCTATAGTATATACTTCATGCTGTGAGTACTCAGTCGGGACCTTATTCTTCTGGCACTCAAAGCTTGTCTCCAAAAAAGCCCAACTCAAGAAGTCTGCAAGTCAGAAATACTAGTGAAGGTGTGGAGAAAACGGAACCCTCCTACACTACCAGTGGGAATGTAAATTGATGCAGCCACAGTGGAAAACAGTATGGAGCCTCTTTAAAAACTAAAACAAGAGTTTCCATATGACCCAGCAATTCTACTCCTGAAGAAAAGTGAAAACTCTAATTTGAAAAGATGCATGCACCACAATGTTCATTTCAGCACTATTCACAATAGTCAGGACATGGAAGCAACCTAAATGTCCATCAAAGAAGGAATGAAAAGAGAAGATGTGGTATATACAGATATGGAATACTATTCAGCCATAAAAAAAGCAAAATAATGCCATTTGCAACAACATGGCAGGACCAAGAGATTATCATACTAAGTGAAGTAAGTCAGAGAGAGACAAATATCATATAATATTAATTATATGTGGATCTAAAAAATGATACAAATGAACTTATTTACAAAACAGAAATAGACTCACAGACATAAAAAAAAACGTATCATTACCACAGGGGGAGAGGGGTGGGGGAGGGATGAATTAGGTGTTTGGGCTTAGCAGATACACATGACTATTTATAAAACAGATAAACGAGGACCTACTGTGTAGCAAAATATCTTGTAATAACCTATAATGGAAAAGAATCTGAAAAAGTGTGTATGTATCCATATATACCTGTAATCAGGACTTTTGTTTTCTCTTCCATATGAAATAATTTTTTCCTATACTCTTGCCCTCATTTTATAATTTAAAAGCAAATTCCCAATGAACACCTCTGGGCAACGCCATGGGAAATACAATAGTATCGACCACGAGAAATTAAGACCATGAACTCACAGTCGCTTATCAAAGCGCCCACTTTCTTGTACATTTGTTTTTGTTTTTTGCCCAGGGGACTGTGGGGATCTTATTTTCCGGAACCAGAATCGAACCCTGGTCCCGGCAGTGAAAACGCTCAGTCCTAACCACTGGACTACCAGGGAGAACATTTTTTTTCACTGCAAAGTTGAAGGGCGATAAGCAAGTCCAAGACTTGTCTTCATAAGTCATATCTTTTGTAACTAATGATAAAAATTGTTATCTCATTTATCCGGTATCACTGGGCAGGAAAGCATTGTGCATTAGTCAGCTTTCCAGACAATTAAGGCATGCTGCTTTGTACAAAAGGTTTTCTTTTTTAATTACAATTTTATAAAATATTTTAATGCACTACATAATTTTCAAATGCCCTTGACAGACTATATTAAACTTCATTTGACCTTTTATTGATGATTCATGTCACTCTTATGAATTACAATAATTGTTCTCTGCTGTAAATCAGGTTTGCTCTCAGGGGAAACTGGAAAGTATAAACCTGTTTATTCTTCGGTTAAATTAATACAGGCTGCTGTTTTTTTAAATTCCAGTTTCTGGATTGTTTTCAAAAATTATAATTTCTTTCTTGTTTTGAACTGGTCAAAACCACGTCTTCTTACTTTCATCCCATATCCATCCCAGTACCTTCAAAAATAGTCCATGAATCAAGAAAGAGCAGGAAGGTGGAAAGTTAATTGCAGGGATAGTCTAGAGATCTAGGAATGGTGCTTTTCTAATTTCTAGGTTCCATTTCAGGTCTGGAAAATGAGGTGATTAAAGTAGAAAGGCAATTCAGTGATATGCAAAGGGACATAAGAGAGGTCTAAGATCAGGCTTCCTAAGTGCTCTGACAAAAGACTGAGAGCTATCCCTCCGGACACTTCGACAGCTATTTTGGATACACCGAAGCTTTGCTAACCCATCACATGCCAGCCAGTTGAGGCTGCTGGACATTTGTCATCTCAATAGTGAGTTGTCATTCTCCTTCCAAGATGAATGGACACATTACGGAATAAAGACTATAGCTAAAATGTGATGTATTAATTGGCTCATGTGGGATTAAACTAGTTGAACTGAATTTCCTTAGCACAGGATCTGCAAGTAGAATCTATCATTGTCATTTCAGTTCCACCAATTACTTTGGACACATCCTTTCCCCTCTGTCATACAGCCAGTTTGTGCTTTAAAATGTGGGTAACATTTTGAAAGGTTGGCAGATGCTCTGATGTTTCCATCTTTTACTCTCTCCTATTTCAAGTGAATCTGCCATTATGTGCTTATTCTCAGAGAAGGAATTTAAGAGAAGCAAGTGGACAAAGAGGAATTTCCTACAGTAATAGTGTTTTAAAACACACATGTTCTGGGAATTCCCTGGAAGTCCAGTGGTTAGAACGCCACCGTTTCACTGCCAAGTGCATGGGTTCTATCCCTGGTGAGGGAATAAGATCTTGCAAGCCTCAAGGTGCAGCCAAACATTAAAACAAACAAACAAAGACAAACAAAAAACCCACACATGTTCCTAAAGGAATAGAAAGAATTTGTAGTAAAGACAATGTCTTTAGGTGAAAACGTTATAGCCTTTCCCACTATGTTTGTTTGTTGCTTTCAAATTAGAAAACGATGCTCTGGATTGTGAGGTGAGGCATGAAGAAAAGACACTGGGAGCGTCCACCCACAAGGGCATAGGGAAGTCCAAGTTAAAATTGGCCAAACTCAAGAGAGGAAGCAGAACATGGAATAGGTGCATGGGATGCAGGGTCAGGGCAGGGGAGCCACAGGCAGGCACTGGGGCCTCAGGGGAGCGCGAAGGCAGCTATGCTTAAGGAGGTTCCTGCTGACCTTTGACCTCAGCGGACACCTGGGATCAGATCACACTTTACTGCTCACCCCCAACTTGCACGGAGATGCCAGAGAGGAGAGGAAGGACCAGGGACAGGTATGCTCCAGGCATCTGGTGATGGGGACCAGTCTGGGAGCTGCTAATCTTCGAGGCAGCCATGGCACCCAGACTGCAAACTTGAACTCATTTCAGTTCAGTTCAGTTCAGTCCAGTCGCTCAGCCGTGTCCAACTTTTTGTGACCCCATGGACTGCAGCACGCCAGGCTTCCCTGTCCATCACCAACTCCCGGAGCTTGCTCAAACTCAAGTCCATCATGAGTCAGTGGTACCATCCAACCATCTCATCCTCTGTCGTCCCCTTCTCCTCCTGCCTTCATTATCATTTAATCATTTAACTCATTTAATCCTCATTTAAAAGAAAATGCTAGTCACTCAGTCATGTCCAGCTCTTTGAGACCCTTTGGACCAAAGCCCGCCAGGCTCTTCTGTACATGGGATCCTGAAGGCAAGAATACTGGAGTGGGTTGCCATTCTCTTCTCCAGGGGATCTTCCCAACCCAGGGATCGAACCCGGGACTAACTGCATTGCTGGCAGATTCTTTACCACCTGAGCCACCAGGGAAGCGCTGGAAAAAATGGAAAATAGATGCTTTACTGTGATCTCTATTTTATAGAGAGGGAAACTGCAACTTAGAGAAATTAAATGATTTATCGAAACCTATGCAGTGATGGAGACAGGATTTAGTCCAAACCTGCATTCAGAAATAATACTCCTGAAGTTGAACTCTGTGGGAGAGGGTGCGGGTAGGATGTTTTGAAAGAACAGCATGCATATTATCTATGGTGAAACAGATCACCAGCCCAGGTGGGATGCATGAGACAAGTGCTCGGGCCTGGTGCACTGGGAGGACCCAGAGGAATCGGGTGGAGAGGGAGGTGGGAGGGGGGATCGGGATGGGGAATACATGTAACTCCATGGCTGATTCATGTCAATATATGACAAAACCCACTGAAATGTTGTGAAGTAATTAGCCTCCAACTAATAAAAATAAATAAATAAATAAAAAGAGTTAAAAAAAAAAAAGAAATAATACTCTTGAAGTAACTAGCAGTGCCTTAGATATTTGACTTCTGATCTTAAACTATATGGGATGGATTATTGCACACTTTAGCTTCTTTATTATTAATATATATGGCACAAACACAAATTGTCTGCATAATCTAAGAAACTTATATTAAGTATCTTTCCTGAAAGAAAATAAAATTCATCTAATGCCTGTAGGGCATTATTATGTGAAATTACATGATAGCCTTGGTTTTACAGTTTCTTAATTATTACTGTCTCTGCTAATAAATGCCTACTTTATAAAATCCTAAGTGGAGTCTTCCAGTCCTTACAGCTGTAAACATCCACTAAAGCTTTTCACATACATCACACACCAGACCACTTCTTACCCAACAGCAGAAGCACACATGAGTTAAATAGGATGAGAGACAATTGTAATGTATAAACTTAATACAACAGCAGCTTAAACAAGACAGAAGTGTTCTTTTTCACCTAAATTCCCAGAGGTATGTAATCCAGGGACGGGAGGGTAGCTCTGTTTCACAAAACCCTCTGGGGCCCAGATTGCTTTTCAGGTAACAGATGGATGGAGGGAAAAAATAGAAGACAAAGGTGCCAACTGATTATTTCCTAAAAAACAATGAGATGGTTCAATGGCATCGTCGACTCAGTGGGCGTGAGTTTGAGCAAACACTGGGAGATGGTGAAGGACAGGGAGCTTGACATGCTGCAGGGATTCATGGGGTCACAAAGAGTTGGACACAACTGAGCAACTGAACAACAACAAAAAAAGGCTCTCAGAAACCACCACAAGACTCTTCAAGTATCGTCCTGTTGCCTAGAATTCGACCACATGAACATGCCTAGCTGCGAGCTAAACTGAGAAATATACTCTGCTCTGGGCAGTCATTAGCTTAGCTAGAAATTCTATTATTATGGGGAGAAAAACAGATGTTGGAGGTGAGCACACTGCCTCTGGTACATTCCACCTCAAAACCTCATCCCACCCCTGTGAGTCTGCTTCCCTAAGGAGCTAGGGATCTGTGGTTTGAATCCTCAAAACTGATCCCACAGGAGCTGCTCAGCTCTCGGCTGGTCTCAACATCTGTCTGTCTTAGATATTGCTTAATTAATTGGGTATTGGGGAACAAGATATAAGGACTAGACTGTGCAGCTAAAGTGTGAACATTGTTATTCAGTCATTCAGTCGTGTCCAACTCTTTGAGACCCCATGGACTGTAGCACCTCAGGCTCCTCCAGCATCTCCTGGAGTTTGCTCAAACTCATGTCCATTGAGTCGGTGATGCCATCCAACTGTCATCCCCTTCTTCCTTTTGCCTTCAATCTTTCCCAGCATCAGGGTCGTCTTTTCCAGGGAGTCGGCTCTACACATCAGGTGGCCAAAGTTTTGGCGCTTCAGCTTCAGCATCAGTAAACATAGCATGTGTATATATATCTTTGTTTGTCTATATACACATAATGTTTATTTCTGTCTATATCATATGTTCATGAAATAGCTATATATACCTTTGCATATAATATAGATAAATGCCCATATACTATATATCTATGTGATATGTATATATTTATTTAACTTTCTGAGATTGTTAAATATACATTAATAACATAATACAAAAGTATATGAAACATACATGTCTACTTTAATATAAAACAAACACCCATATACCCATTATCCAGATAGAGAAATAGAACAGAGCCAGCCCCTAGGAGTTCCCACAGGTCCCCTTACCCATAAGATCCCTGTCCTCCTTGAAGATAATCATAAAAGTAACCAGGAATGTGACTCTTATGATAATAATTAATGTTACATTTTACAATAGAAGACTTGGATTCTAATCTCATTTCTGCCTCTAAATTGTTCTTTGACCTTGAAAAAACTACTTTCATGCATCCTTCCAGGTATGTATGTATATATTTGGAAATTTTCATTTTACATAATATATATTGAATATGTGTGTGTAATGAAAGTTTAAAACTTGTTTAAGATTATTTCTAGCTTTTAAACTTTGACTCTTGTATGTGGATAAATAATTGCTTGTTATTTGCTTTGTTTTAAATCTTCAAGTACTCTTCCTGGTAACCTTTAGAATCTTAAAAAAAACAACAATCCTTTAACTAGTTAAAATGATAATGAAAATAGCTGCATTCCCATCAGAAATAAGGTTTAGTCCACTGATAGAGTAATAAACCTCATTTAATAATGTTGCTCATAAGTGATGAATTTTTTTATGCTCAATGCTCCAGAAAGAGATTGTCTGATTTCTAAGGTTTTTTAGGGGATCTTCTAACTTAATTAAATTCCTGGTGTCAAAGCTCCATTAAAATGGCCAGGCAGAAAAGGTGTCTGGTTTGTTGCACTAGATAATTAAATTGTGTCAAGAGAATAATTGTGTCAAGAGAATAATTGGCTCAGTGAAGTAGTGTCCATGCTTTTTATCTTCTTCCCCTGAAGAAACTAACTTTAATTGTTGTCTTTTTAAAGCAGTTGGAATTTTCAACAGAGAACTTTCTGCATAGAAGCCTTTATGATTTTAAAAACCAGAGTCAGAATACTACCAATAATAATGAATATGAGCTGATGTTTCATTTAAGAGAAATAAAGAGGAAGTAACGTGAGTGCATGCTCAGTTGGGTCCAACTCTTTTCAACCTCATGCACTGTAGCCTGTCAGGCTCCTCTGTCCATGGAATTCCCCAGGCAAGAATACAGGAGTGGGTTGCCATTTCCTTCTCCACGGGATCTTCCTGACCCAGAGATGGAACCCAGGAACATCAGCAGAAATGGAGACAAAGAAAAGGAGATGGAGGTTGAAAGAAGAAACTTGACTGAAATTGAGAGAGGAGAAAATGGTTTCCTACCCTGAGAAATGAATTTATTCATACTATATTGGGATCTTGTGCTTCAGAAACTCTGTTACACTATTGTTGGTAAGTTGAATCTAGGATCTCTCCCCTTTGATAGGTGTTCTTTCCTTTAGGATAATAAATATAGCAATAATAAGAACAACAAAACAACAATGAATATAATTTTTAAAGTGTTTGTCATATCAGACCTTGTGCCAAATGCCTTACCTCACTTGCTTAATATAATAATCCCTTAAAGCAAGTCTTTTCTCCACATTTTACAGAAAGTGAGAATTTAAGAAAAGAAGAAACTAACATTGCCAAAGCCATAGACCTGTACAGTGGCAGAATTAGAACCCATGCCTGCATTTTCCTGATAGAATCCACAGCCAGCCAGCCAGAAGCACAGGTGGTAAGCTGGGCTTGAGGCTGTTATCTGAACTGGGGGCACAGAGCAATCTTGTCCAGCTGAACCCTTAGCTTGTGGGATCTGGTTCTACCTCTGGTTGGATAGTGTCAGAATGGAGTTGAATTGTAGGAAGCACAGCTGGTGTCTGGAGAATCAGTTACTGGTGTGAGAGACCCACCACACACACACACACACACACACACACACACACACACACATTGAAACTAGGTCCAGAATCCCAAAAGAGAAGACTTCCCTGACTCACAGGAAGAGTTAGTTGCTGCCTCCTGTGAATTCCCGTGGCATCGTTCTGTAATAGCTGCATGTTGTTGGAATTATAGATCACAAACTCCATAAATTAGAGGCCAAGAGTTTTCATCATTATGACCTCATGACTTATTGCAGTCTCTGGCATACTCAGTACATAAGTACTCCATAAATACATGTTCAGTGTTTGCATGAGTGATTCAAGGAGCACTTTAGTGTGTGTGTGTGTGTGTGTGTGTGTGTGTGTGTGTGTGTGTTAGTTGCTCAGTCATGTCCAACTCTTTGTTACTCCATGGACTGTAGCTCGCCAGGCTCCTCTGTCCATGGAATTTTCCAGGCAAGAATACTGGAGTGGGTTGCCATGATCTTCTCCAGGGGATCTTCCTAACCCAGGAATCAAACCCGGGTTTCCTGCATTGCAGGCAGATTCTTTACCATCCGAGTGAGCCACCAGGGAAGCCCCCTTATTAAAAGTCTGGTATTGACTTTGTGGGCTTCCCAAGTGGTACTGGTGGTAATCTGCCAATGCAGGAGACATAAGAGATGCGGGTTCAATTCCTGGGTTGGGAAGATCCCCTAGAGGAGGGCATGGTAACCCACTCCAGTATTCTTGCCTGGAGAATCCCATGGACAGAGGAGCCCGGTGGGCTAAAGTTCATGGGGTCTGAAAGAGTCAGACACAACTGAGCGACTGAGCACGCATACACACTGACCTTGTAGAAAGGTGCTTTTTACTGGCATTATTTTTTTATTTTATTTTCTCCCATTTGCTCATCTCTTTTAGGACAGCTGATACCTGCCCAGACTCATCCTTTCTAGAAGCAATCTACTTGGCATAGTCATTAATACTCTGCAGTGTTTTGGCAACAGCAGGCACAGAGCTGACGGTGGTCTCAGCAAGGACTCGATGAGGCTGACACAGGTCCACCTGACTCCTTTTCCCTCTCCACCCTCTGTCAGGAGCCACAGTCACACTACCTCTGCTTCAGAGTCTTTGAGACAAGACACCATGAGACAGTTGGAGTCTGTAGCTTCCTCACAGAAACCCTGGACTGGCAATGACCCAAAACAACCCGAATCCCAGGGGCTCCAGCTGCAATGATCTGCGACGGGAATGTAATACAGCGAATAGCTTTCTGTTAGTTCTGGCTTCCATTTATCTTTCTTTCTTGGCAGGTGGGGCAAGGGTGAGAGGAAAACGGGACAGGTGGAGAGTGGAATGTGATTGAATTACCTGCCAGGAGTTCAGAAACCCACACCAAAGAAACTCTCAACTCAAGTTGGCATCTCTTTAGGAGCTGTTCCTGGAAGGCTGCTGACAGAGAAGCTAGTTCTCCGGAAAGCGTTAGGCTGCTCTCAGATATTCAAAGAGTTTCCTTCTTACAGAAGGTGTAAAGAGCCTGCTGAGATCAACGGGTAGATAGACTTTCCCCAGCTCACCCTCTGCCTGTTGGCATCGTTTACATCCTCGCTTCCCATGTCACTGAACCACTGTGCCAGCGTTCTCAGTCCTCAGACGGTTTGGATTCACAGTCCCCATGCAATATTTATTCCTCTCCTTTCTTTAGCATTGAACTTCTTATCTCAGCAACTGAGGATTTGTTACCATTCCCTCTGTTCCATTTGATATTTATGAGCACACCTTCTACATCATTTAGTGGCCATTCTCTACTTCGTGAAACATACAGATATCACTCGCAAAAGAGTACTTGACAGTTATTTCGTTAAGATTAGAGCTTCCAGACAGGTCAGCCTATTTCTTCCACCTGGATTCTTGAAACATTTATTCATTCTAACAGGCGCCTGACATTTATTCATTCAACAGTCCTTCCACTGTCCGTTCACTTTGCAGATCTTTACTGAGTAAGTGCACCAGGCTTGGCACGGAAATTTCTCTCCATGTTTCAATCATAATGTCGTCCTTCGTGGTAACAGGCAACAACTACACATCTCAGACTTCCTGCTATAGTGTTTTTTTTTTTTTTAATTAATATTTTAATAAACTTGATTTATTTATTTTTGGTTGCACTGGGTCTTTGTTGCTGCCTGCGGGCTTTCTCTAGTTCTGGTGAGTTGCTGTGTGGAGGCTTTGGCAGTGGCGTCTCTTGTTGCAGAGCTCAGGCTCTAGAGCATGGACTCAGCAGCTGCAGTGCGTGGGCTCAGATGCCCCTTGGTATCTTTGGGATCTTTCCCAACCAAGGATGGAACCTGTGCCCGCCCACACTGGCAGGCACTCTTAACCCCTGGACTGCCAGGGAAATCTCATACAGTGGGTTTTTTGAGTTAATGACTGACCATCTTTGTATCACTATGTATATCTCAGTACTGGAAACAGAGCAGACACACAACACATTTTTCTAAAAATAAATCAGCTCTGATTTGCCCTAATCTTTTCACACCAAGGATAAAGATGGAATCAGAGTCACAGTGACTAATGCAAATAACTGCCCTGTTTCATGGCCCCACCATCAGAATCAAGACCTTCAGGCTTCTAGAAAATAGCGCCCTCCATGTTTGACGTCTCACGGGATCTCAAAGAGAAGCTCTGTTCCCACTGCTCTGGCAGGCCATGTAGCTCCCACCAGAATACTGCTCATAGGATACCGTCATCACCTGATGTCGCTTGGCCCTCTTCCTACATTCTCACCAGGCTCCAGAGACCCTCCCTGTATCCCCATGCTCACCAAGTGACAATGCTAAATCAAGTTTTTAAAATAATCAAGCAAGAAGGAACTTCTCTGGTAGTCCAGTGGCTGAGACTCCATTCCCCCAGTGCAGAAGGCCCAGGTTAGACCCCTGGTCAGGAAATTAGATCCCACATACTGCAACTAAGAGTTCATATGCTGCAACTAAAGATCTTGTATGCTGCAACTAAGACCTGGTACAGTCAAATAAATAAATGCTTTTTAAAAGAATCAAGTTATAAATATATTACTTGAATCATCCCATCAAGTGATAAAGCAAACTAAGTTTGTGAAGGATGGTGGACAGGAGGGAGGTGGTAAGGGCAGACGACACTCTGAAATCAAAAAGAAGAATTAGGTAACAGTGTATCTCGTGAGGTGAACGTGATAACCACTGTACCTACAAGAATATCCACTAGATAACCATGTATGCTGAACCCAAGGACACGGGTTGTGAGATTTCCCTGACACTCAGAGGGAATGAACTTTCAAAAAGGCTAAATAGTGATGAGTGTTCAGGGAACCACCAAATTTCATATCCTGGTTTAAACTCTCTGACTTGTATACAAACTCAGCCTATTGCTATGACAACCCTGACTATTGCCATATTGTTTCCTTAGTGGGTGTGTCTTAATAGTCTGGAAAGTTAGAAGGAAGGGATAAATCACTTCCATGATATGCATTTGATTAATTTAGGAATAATCTGTGCATATGTGATACTTAAAGTATTTCTAAGAGAGATTGGCATATTTATTAATCTGACAAATAGTCTTGTGATACCAATTTAAATCCCACAGCTGAGTAATTTAGCCATGTAATATTTGGTTGAAAGATTATAAAAAATTTTTACTATATTTGCATACAAAACTAGAAGGTTTCAGAAAAGATTTTCTGTAGTTATGTTTAATTTATTGGATTTACTGTATTGGGGAAGTTTTGCTTATTAGAGGCATATATTAAATTAGAAAGTCGAATATGTTTAATTTATAAGTGCAGTTTAACATAATGAAATTTAACAAACTACATTCATCGTATGCTAATCAAAGGCACATTGCAAATGCTTGTTAAAATGTACTAGATTTTATGAAAGGGGTAATAATATTTATAAGCTTCACTGAAATGCTCAAGGGAAAAAATTGATATTTAAATCTATTATTATAATTTGTTTTTTTATTCAAAAAATTTTATTGGGTGTCCTCAGTAAATTAGTGGTGAGGACAAGGAAGGCAGTACTTGAACTCAAGGAATGTAGATTCTATTGGGGTGACAAATACAAACAAATGGTGAGATACATACCTTGGCAGGAGATGAAAAGTTCAATGGAGAAAAATGAACCAGGGCAAGGGGACAGAACCTGCTGAGTGGCTAATTTGGAGTGAGGGAGGGGCTTGCTCTTTTACTATAAATGGGTTTGAGATGACCTCATTGATTGGTGGCATTTGAGGAGAGAACTAGGAAGAGAGGCAAAGAATCTTGCCCATACCCAAGAGAAAAGCTTTCCAGGCAAAACATCCCATAGTGTGGTACTGCAGATGCTCCGGGCTGGGAGTCCCTCAGAAGGGGGCTGTTGGAAGAGACAGTCACACTGACTGCAGCTGGTCTTCCCATATCCTCAAATGCCACATCTGCTGATTCAGCCAACTGCAGCTGGATACTATGTTTACGGTCTGCAGTTGGTTGAATCAGTGAATTCAGAACTCGAGGCTACACTAAAGGACTCGAGCATCTGTGGACTTAGGTTTCTGTGGCGGTCCTATAACCAATACCCCACAGATACCAAGGGATGACTATGCGTACATCCTTAGGCCATGTGCTCATTCAGCACCACCAGAAGGGGACAGAACCAGAATACGATCCCATCCACTGCCTTCTCATTACTGGTCCTGGCTGGCTTTCCCAGATACTTATGACCCTGGGGTGTTCCAATCTCTTTCAGTAACTTTTCCTGAAAAACCGGACTCCTATTTCCATCCTTTGCTCTTCTAAAGCAGGTTCTAAGTTATCTTTATTATTCCTACATGTGTAAACTCAGCCTCCCAAATGAGTCGTAAGCAACTTGCAAAAGGATTAGCTCTTAAGATACTAAAACATAGAGGACTGGGTAGCATTAGCCACTCGGTAGCATTTGCAGGAGGATGTTGGCTGATGTTACTGAAGGGTGAAATTGGGCCAGAGAGTTGGTATTTGCTTTATTCTAAGACAGTCAGGAAAATCCATTTATCGTTTATCCAGTGAATACTAATACTTGCTATGCATTACTTGGGGCTTTGAAAACTGGTTTATCAACAGCTGCGTTAAAGGTTGGTCACTTTGTTATGTAAATTAACTCCAAACAGAGCCTTCGTTCAAGAATGTTATTTGCAGTGCTCAGTTGCTCAGTCGTGTCCGACTCTTTGCAAGCCCGTGGACTGTAGCCCGCCAGGCTCCTCTGTCCGTGGGATTTCCCAGGCAAGAATACTGGAGTGGGTTGGCATTTCCTCCTCCAGGGGATCTTCCTAACGCAAGGATGGAACCTGCGTCTCCTGCATCTCATGTATCGCAGGCAGATTCTTTACAGCTGAGCCACCTGGGAAGCCCTCCTGTTGCTTACAAAGCATTCACTAAAACCTTTAAGACCTCAACACATTCAGGGCTCTCTTTCTGATCACTGGCAACAACCTCTGGCATTGCTGGGGGTGTTCCTTAAGTGTAGCTCTCTCTTTTGTCGTCAGCCACGTGAGGACACATCTAAAAACTATTTGCTGCCAGAGAACACTTTTTCCTGGACCAGAGAGCAGCAACAACAATTTTTAGTATACTGCCCATGATAATTTAATGACCTGAGCAATACCTTAGAAATTGTGATTTTGGCAGGCTGTGTCCCCATCTTTGGGTCTCAAACACCCCAAGCCCTTATCAGGTATGGAGTTTGCTTAAACAGCTCTGACTCTACTTTTTCCCCCCCATTTAATAAGAGCTTTCAGAGAATGAAACAAAGTGTCTTCTAAAGAGGAGAGTAGGAGAGACAGGAAAGTGAGCGAGATGTGCAACCACATTACAAAGTGAAATGAACATCAGAGCTCTAGCTGCCATCTCAATTTGCTGCCGGGACCAAAATTCCTCAACAGCTGGGAGTGTGTTCAGAAGGACTCACCTCTGCTGTGTGTCACTAGCAAGGATGGTTACAGCTGATTCCACCCCCATTAAGTGATATCATGGCAGCATTCCACGATTAACTCCAAGTGCTGAAGGTCGTTTCCCAAGTCTGAGTCTGAAGTTACAGGAGAAAAGGTGGCTTCTCTGGGGGTGACAAAGTGGCGTCTAATGATATCAATTTGACTGTTACTTGCTGGGTGGTGGATGTTTGCTGAGTAAACTGAAATCAGGGAAAGTCCTCTAGATGGAAAAGATGGCAAAAAGGAGCCACTCTCTAATCCCCCTGGTTTTGACTTTGTACAGTTTTATCTGTGTGTAAACTTGAATTACAAGAACAAGTATTGCTCATTTTTACTATGTATATATTTTTTCAATTCTATTTCCTTATAGGTTAAAGGACTATTTAGGTTTAAGGACTTTCGTTAAAGACTATTAAGTAGAGTTACCTGTGCTTTTCAGTAGGTCCTTGTTATTTATCTATTTACTATATAGTAGTATGTATATGTTGACCTCAAACTCTAATTTAGCCTCATAATCTATTACTTTTTCTCCTCAAGGGGTTTAGATGTAACCATCTAGAGCTAAATTCAGTTCAAGATTAAGACATTGAGGAAGATACTCAAAGGGAAATAGAAATCACAAAGTTTACAAAGTGTCATCATATTTTCTGGGAAAAGTCACTGAGTAAGTCACCATGACTGGGGACCTAGAGAATGGACTTCTGGCTCCAGGGCTGGGAAGAGGGGAAGGGCAGAGGGAGGAGATGGAGAGTTTGGGATGGACATGTACACAAGGTTATATTGAAAATAGATAACCTACAAGGACCTGTTGTGCAGCACAAGGAAATCTGCTCAGTATTATGTAACATCCTAAATGGGGAAAGAATGTGAAAAAGAAGAGATACATGTATATATACATAATTTAATTACCTTGCTGCACATCTGAAAGTAGCACAACATTTTGAATCAACTCTACTCCAATATAAAATAAAAAGTTTAAAAAAAAGATACTGTGACTTGAACACTGACACCATTGCAAATTTTGGAAGAAAGAAATATCTCTAATATTTCTCCCTTCAAAATATAGTGTCAGTGTTGCCAGAGTTACCTGATGGGAGATTTCTCAGAAACCATTCTAGGTTCCCAGGTTTTGAATTGGCAAGAATCCGCCTTGCGTCCTGAGTCCTGAGGCATTAACAATTTTTTTTTTCCTTTCACATGTTCTCCCTCTATACTCTTTTTCCAATATATCATTAAAACTCTACAGGAACCATGTACTGAGTTTTGGAAACATATTTTTATTATGAGTAGTTGCTAGAGGGCAAGGAGAATTCTTGTTTATTTCCCAGTATATTGTGGGTGGGCCAGATTCCGGGATACCTTACAAACCCTACCGGCCCTCCAACACTGTAAAAGTGTAGAAGATATCAAAGGGTTTGGGTTACTTTTCTTTAGATTACTTACTTTTTTTACTCAAGTAGGTGGAAGATGGGCAGTTCTGCAACTTGAAAAGGAATGTTGACTTCATCCAGACATTTCTAAAAGACAGCGTCCTGAGAATGAGCAGAATATGAAATATCAGAGGATGAACACCTTTATTTATTTCTATGATATTTAACTTGAAAATCTTAATTTCTCCTTAGAGAATGAATAATTGGAAAGTGGTCATATTCAAAGTGGGTTTTCCCCACCTCCCATTGAACTGTTTGTATACATTTGCTGTCCTTTGGTATCCATTTTATAACCTTCTCAAATGATGCAGGTAGACTGTAATTGGACAACGTGCCTAAAAATAATGGGTTCATTGATGAAATTATCACCTTTGTTACCTGCTACGTGTTTTCATTTGGTATCATCCAATTCCACCTTCAGGGTTCATTTACTTTTTAAAAAACTTTTTAATTTTGTTTTGGAGTATAGCTGATATGTTGTGATAGTTTCAGGCAAGCAGTGAAAGGACTCAGTCACACATATACATGTATCCACTCTCCCCTGAACTCCTCTCCCATCCAGGCTGCCACATAACATTCAGCAGAGTTCCCTGTGCTATACAGTAGGTCCTCGTTGGTTATCCATTTTAAATAGAGCAGCGTGGACATGTCCATCCCAAACCCCTTAACTATCCCTTGCCCCTTGACACTCGTCTGACGGTTCACTCACTTTTTATCCACACACTGTTTTCCCTACCCTACTCTTTAAGGAAGGAGCGTTGTTTTGTTTTGTTTTTTGTAGCCCAAACAATGAACACAGCGCTGCCCACTAAACAGTGAATCGAGCTGACCCAATAGGTGAGAGGGGGCAGCTGGAGTGCTCAGCGCCAGCCTTGGCTCTGGGGGACCCGTCCCCTCGACGAGTCAGACGTGTGTGCTGTTGATGACCATCAGGGACAGCGGTGACAGACACAGCTGGGAAAATAGGCTTCAGCTGCAAAAACAGCCGAGGGACCAGGCAGCGAGAGACACAGACACACTGTTTGCTTGTGGTGGAACGGTATTCCCGGCCCCAACGGGGAACCTTACCTCACTCTATACGCCTTCTCTTTTCCATCATTTATTACGCTGGAGTCATGGATTTTGCACTTCCCTGATCTTCCCTACCATGTTTCAGCCACTCAAACACCCGGGTGAGGTCCTAGCGTCCGGCTCTGTCCCTGGACAAACACAGGCCTGGGGTGAGGGCGGGAGAGATTCTGGCAGAATTTTACTTAAATATGTGCAGAGAGTTTTATAATATTTTTCTTGGCCCTGATGCTTAGTAGTTACCTTTAAATTTACTTCTTGTGAAACCAGAGAAACCTCACCCTGAATAACCGTTTCAGGTGGAGTTCAGGCTCACAAACTGTGGATTACCTGGCCGACTTGCCTGCTGCCCCTCGCCAAAACTATTGGTTACATTCTACCTGTATTTCTGACTCCTTGAATTGTCTCTCCCCGCCCGCGCCCCACCCCCTCCACTGTTAAGTATATTGTTATTTGTTGTTTTTTTAGTAGTTAAGCCATGTCCAACTCTTTGGGATCCCATGGACGGCAGCAATCCAGGCTTCGCTGACCTTCACTGTCTCCCAGAGTTTGCTCAGATTCATGTCCATTGAGTTGGTGATGCCATCCAAACATCTTATCCTCTGTTGCCCCCTTTTCCTCCTGCCCTCAGTCCTTCCCGGTATTAGGGTCTTTCCCAGTGAGTTGACTCTTGGAATCAGGTGACCAAGGTACTGGAGCTTCAGCTTCAGCATCAATCCTTCCAATGAACATTCAGGGTTGATTTCCTTTAGGTTTGACTGGTTTGCTCTCCTTGCTCCCCAAAAGACTCTCAAGAGTCTTCTCCAGCATGTCAAGCATATACCTAATAAATATGCTACACACACACACATTATGTGTGTAAGGTGATTCTCCATTTTCCCGATGAAATCATGAAAGAAAATAAAATATCAGTCAATTAAAATGTCAGTGGTATAGAAGACTTCCCTTGCAGTCTAGTGGTTAAGACTCTGCTTTCCAATACAGGGAGTGTGGGTTCCATCCCTGGTTGGGGAACTATGATGCCCTATGCCTCCAAGCCAAACAACTAAAACATAAAATAGAAGCAATGTTGTAACAAATTCAATGAAGACTTCTAAAATTGTCCACATTAAAAAAAAATGTTAGTGATGTAGAGGAAGAAATAAAGCCTCTATGCCCAATAATAAATTAATGAGGGACATAAGGGTATTTACAGATACATACTCTATAATCCTTTAACTTAGAAATATTACTTTCACATTCACATATGACGAAGGATGCTGCTCCAGCTTTTCCCATGCAGCTTTAAAATTAGTATCTTCCTCTTCATTAAACCACTTTCCTTGTCATCAGACATAGTTTCCCAAACCAGCATCCGTGCTTCCTTTCTCAGATCAAGTACTCTTTGAAGCTCATTGTAATGATGACCCTGAAATTTATTTTCCAGGCCACAAGTTCCACTTTCATAGCCTAAGCAGAGTTTTTTGTTTTCCCATTCATCCCTGAGGGATTTGTGTGTGATTTCTGCCACATATACACTTATTCTTTGACTTCTTAAAAATAATATTTAAATAGTTTGATTTTTAAAAAAATCTGATACCCTTATGATTCTGGATATCTTTAAATTTTGTTGTCTTCATTTTTTAAAAATAGATTATGTCAGGTGCCCACTACAAAGATCCAAAATCAGCATTGATTGAAGCTGCTTCAGGTAACTGTGTCTTTTCTGAACAGTATGCTGTTCAAATTAAAGTAATTGGGAAAGCAGGCACAATATTAGAGAATTTATCAGGATTTAAAAATATCATGACACTAGGACTTGCCAGGTGGTCCAGTAGCTGAGACTGTGTTTCCAAAGCAGGGGGCCTGGGTTGGATCCCTAATTAGGCAACTAGATCCTGCATGCTGAAACTTAAGACCCAGCACAGCCAAATAAATACAAATAAATATTTTTTTAAAAAATCATGACACTATTTCTTCTAACTGATCACTTTTTGGGGGAGGAGATAGAAAATTTATGCTTACATATATATGTGTGTAGATTTGGTTTCTTACATAAAACCTGAGTTTTAGCTATCACAAGGGAATTAACTCCTTTTGCGAGGGCTCCTTGGCTTCAAAGGCAGAAACTTAGCTCAGACCAACAAAACATAGAGAAAGACTGGTGCTGTGTTTAGTTGCTAAGTCATGTCCGACTCCTTATGACCCCAGGGACTGTGGCCCGCCAGGCTCCTCTGTCCATGGGGATTCTCCAGGCAAAAATACTGAAGTGGGTTGCCATGCCCTCCTCCAGGTGATCTTCCCAACCCAGGGGTGGAACCTAGGTGTCCTGCATTGCAGGCAGATTCTTTACCATCTGAGCCACCAGGAAAGCCCAGAGAAAGATTTATTAGGTCATGTAAAGAGGGGATGGAGGTAAAAGTGAGTTTGGGGCTAAGTGAATCTAAGAGCTAGTAGAATGTGGTATTCACTCCTGAGTCCTTCTCGTTGTGTAGTTGCTCAGGCGTGTCCGACTCTTGCCACCCCATGGACTGTAGCCCCCCGGGTCTCCTCTGTCCATGAGATTCTCCAGGCAAGAATACTGGAGTGAGTTGCCATTTCCTTCTCCAGGGGATCTTCCTGACCCAGGGATTGAACCCATGTCTCCATGTCTGGCAGGCAGATTCTTCACCACTGAGCCACCAAGGAAGCCTTTGAGTCTTCTTACTCTTGAGTAACCTATTTTTCCACCCATCTTTCTCATCTCTACTTGTCTATGTGTTGGGGTCACTTTCCTCTTCCTCCATGAAGTTCTTGTCACATGGAAAACACACAGACCAGGGAGCTGCAACCTGGAACCATTCTGAGTCAGCAACTGCAGACAAAGGAGAAATAAGACAATTTCTCCCCATTCTGCATATGAAAAGTCCCAGGAGAAGGATCAGAGGTTCTGTGGCCATTGTTTGGATTCTTGACAATGTCTGACTAGTGAGTTGTTTTAATTGACCTGCCTGCTCTAGATCTCGCTTCTCCCTGAGATCATGGCCATGTGCCCACCAACTCCTCCAGAGGTGACCGGGGTGGTTGCTGTTGCTTAGTCACTTAGTCGTATGTATCTGACTCTTTGCAACCGCAAGGACTGCAGCACACCAGGCTTCCCTGTCCTTCACCATCTCCTGCACATTGCTCAAATTCATGTCCTTGGAGTTAGTGATGCTATCCAACCAATCATCTCATCCTCTGTCATAAAGGAAGAGATGGGATTCTTGCTGGAAGAGCAGGAAGGGAATTTGAGCATACCAAAACCACAGAAATTCACTGCAGAGCTTTTATATTATTTAAATGTTAGCTGATTTGAAGATTTCCTTTAAATGGAGTATTCAGAAATTGCTTTACTTTTTACTAATTGATAAATGATGATGCACATTTCTTGCTGAGTTTGCATTATCATTGTGTTGACTAAATGTCCAAACTATTGTTGAGAACCAATTTAGAAATATGATTAATCCCATTGTATATCTGTGTCTGAGCCTGCATAGTAGGAAAGATCAGGATGAATTAATTTGCTTTGCTCCTGTTTAACCATTTTGCTCTCATCATGTGGGATTTTTGTTTACCTTTTCTACTGCCTGTTATTCTTTAGACTTCCCTGGTAATTCAGATGGTAAAGAATCTGCCTGCAATTCGAGAGACTGGGGTTCAATCCCTGGTTCAGGAAGATCCCCTGGAGAAGGGAATGGCAACCCACTCCAGTATTCTTGCCTGGAGAATTCCATGGACAGAGGAGCCTGGAGGGCTATAGTCCCTAGGGTCACAAAGACTTGGATACAACTGAGTGACTAGCATTTATTATTCGTTAGTGCCTGTAAGAGAAGTGAAACCTACACCATTTTAGAATTCAGAGGAGGAACTGAGTCCTCATCAATATTTTACCAAACCTGTAATCAAATCTTTGGGTCTTCCTTAAGCTTTGAACAGCTATGTTGCACAGTGAAATACAATTCTTTCCCCCTGCCCTTTGAGAAAGCCTTCTAACGGTCTCCTCTATCCACCTAAACTTCTTTTCCCAGCTGCAGGGGATTAAACAAGTTATGAGATTTTCCTAGCAGTAAACTTTCTGAACAAATAGAATAGCTTTTCATTGTGGTGTTTGGGAATTTTTCAACGCTTTCATTTTTTTTTTTTTTTTAGTTATTTTCCATTAGGTTTTAATTTGCAAAGTTTTATAAGCAGAATTAACCAGGAGAATCAAGTTTTGATTTACAAAAAGTTTCCAATTAGGAAGACTTAATTAAACAACTTGGCTCTGGTTTCCCAACTTCCCTTTCCATGTTGTTCACATGGGGACTGCGGAGGGCTCAAAAAATTGGGAGGAGATTCACACTTTGACATACATGACTGTGCGAATGGGGTGGCATGGGTGTAGCATGAACTTCTACAAGTTCCAGATTCCTTTACGATCTGGTCCAATGGGACTAAGGTGAGAGGCACCACTGTATCTGAAAGTTACAAAAGCAAACAATCTTTGCTGTAAGTGAAAGGTCTGAAGGAAAACACTGTCTAAGAAGTCTTCAGAGAAAAGGACTTTAGGAGTTTGGAGCTACTTTGCAAATTTTAGAGTGGCGGGTGTAAAGTAGGAGTTCGGGATTAACATATACACTCGGGGTGTGTATCCAGTCCCTCAGTTGTGTTCGACTCTTTCATGACCCCATGGACTATAGCCCACCAGGCTTCTCTGTCCATGGGATTTCCCAGGCAAGAATACTGGAGTGGGTTGCCATTTCTTTCTCCAGGGCATCTTCCCAACCCAGGGGTCAAACCTGCATCTCCTGTGTCTCCTGCATTGAAGGGTGAATTCTTTACCACTCTGCCACCTGGGAAGCCCAGCATATACACACTACTGTATATAAAAGAAATAAACAATAAAGTCCAACTGTAGAGCAGGATATATTCAGTAACTTGTAATAACATGTAATGGAAAAGAATCTGAAAGAGGAATCTCTTTGCTGTATACACTGAAATTAATCCAACATTGTAAATTAGCTATACTCCAATCCAGAAAATCAATAAATAAAAACAAAAAATGTATAAACAGCTCCTGGAGGGAAAAAAAAATTACCTGACTGCTGACTATCTCAGGAAGAGTCACGTCCATGTCTCACAATGAGTCTAAGGCCCCTTGGATCTGCTCCCACCTTGAACTGCCAGATTTGGCAAATAACTGTACAGTACATCCTGTTAAAGGTGGAATTTGGGATAAATAGCAGATAACGCGTCACTGTAATAAGCTGCACAAGCATGTTTTCTCTGGCTGCCCTCCTCTCATTCTTCTCATCCTCTCCTCTGCTCACTCCAGCTCAGGTGTGTTTCTGTTTGCCCCCAGCACACCAGGCACTAGTGTTCCTCATTCTGCCTAGAATTCTTCTCCTCTCCAGGTAAGGCTGCCAGATTTAGCAAAGGAAAATACAGGATGCCCAGGCACATCTGAATTTCAGATGAACAAATACGTGTATAGTAAAAATTTCTTGTCATATATCTGATACTCAAATGTAATTGGACATCTGTATTTGCTAGCTCCACCGAACAGAATATGACTGACTGCACGTCTCAAACAATAGAAATTAACTCTCTCACTCTTCTGGAGGCCAGAAGTCCAATATCAGGGAGTTGACTGGTCTGGTTTCTTTTGAAGCCTCTCTCCCTGGCTTGAAGATGGCACTTTCTCACTGTGTCATGGCACTTTCTGGGAACACATATCCCTGGTCTCTTCCTCTCCTTATGAAGACACTCACCCCTATTGGATTGTAGCCCTCTCTCAGGAGCTCACTTAACCTTAATTGCCTCTTTCAAGGACCTTAGTGTACCTGGTGGCTCGGTGGTAAAGAATCCACCTGCCAATGCAGGAGATGCAGCTGCAATCCCTGGGTCGGGAACATCCCCCGGAGAAAGAAATGGCAACTCATTCCAACTTAGCACTCTGTCTTGTCTGACTTTTTGCTACTCCGTGGACTGTATAGCCTACCAGGCTCCTCTATTCTTGGAATTCTCCAGGCAAGAATACTGGAGTGGGTAGCCATGCCCTTCTCCACGGGATCTTCCCAACCCAGGGATCGAACCTGGATTTCCTTCATTGCTGGCTATTCTTTACTGTCTGAGCCACCAGGGAAGCCTAACTTAGTGACTAAAAAACTGCAAAAATAGGGACCCCCTAAATTCATGTACTTCTCACATGCAAAATACACTCACCCCCATCCTGATAACCCCCAAAGCCTTAACCCATTCCAGCAGCAACCCTAACCCCAAAGTCACATTTAAAGATCAGCTAAGTCAGGTATGAGTGAGACTTGAGGCACCGTTCACCCTGAGGCAAGGTTCTTCTCCAGGACTTCAACACAGGAGCTCGCTTCTCCTACCAAAGTTCAGTCCATAAGAGCATCCTTACTCTTTCCTTCATTAGGTTATGACTCAGCTGTAACCTTCTCAGAGATGACTTCAGGAAGCCGTTCTGAAAACTGCAACCCCTGTCCTCAGCTCCAGCTTTCCCACCCCCCACGCCCCCATCTGCCCCCACCCCCGACTCCACCCTTCATTTTCCCCACAGTCACCACTTTCTAACTATTATCTTTTTTACTTGTTTATTATTTGTCTGCTCCCACTTGAAGCCCTCCCACAAGACTTCCCTGGCAGCTTGTCTAGAGAATCCCATGGACAGAAGAGCCTGGCAGGCTACAGTGGGGTCACATAGAGTCAGACACGACTGAGTGACTAACACACACTTGAAGACTAGCTCCATAGGAGCAAGGATTTTTACTTGGATTTTTTCCTACAATATCTACAGACCCAGAATGTTCCTATTGCACAGTAGGTACTCAGGAAGTATTGGTCTAATGTTAACAGCTAAGAGGTGGGTAGGAGAACCTGACTCTCTAGGGTGGTACTGCTAACAGACTTCAGAAGAAGAGTAAACCTCAGGTAACAGTAGACGAATCCAGAGCTCCTCCAACTCCAGGTCACCATACTGTGAAATACTTGAAGGTTCTCATCCATCCAGCTCCTTGCTAATAATTGGGGTTCCTGGGTCCTACCCTCAGATCTCTGATGCAATTATATAAAGATCAACCAACCAGGTATGAAATCTGCATATTTAATCAGCGCCTCTGCTAATTCTGATGCAGAGACAAGACATAGGGACTTCCCTGGTGGTCCAGTGGCCAAGACTCCATACTCCCAATGCAGGGGGCCCAGGTTCCATCCTGGTCAGGGAACTAAGATTCCACAAGCAGCAACTAAGCGTTCGAGTGTTGCAACTAAGATCCAGTACAGCCAAATAAATATATATAATATATATTTAAGAAAAAACAAGATATGGAGAAATCTAATATTAGAATCAGGTCCAAGACCAGTTGGCCAAGATAAGAGTCTTACGGAATTGGTGTGTGTTTGTGTGTGATGGGGGAACTGGGTGATTCTTGAGTTACAAAATCTTTGACTCATTCAAGCCTTTTAATTGTTGCTTTTGCCCAGAGCTTGCCACTCAAACTACTCATTGGTCAAAAACACCATCCTGGACTCCCCTGGGCTTCTGCTGTCACTCTTCTGACCTTCCCCACCCTGGACTTCAGCTTGGATCTTGAGTGGGAAGAACCACAGAGGGATCTGGAAGGGCTGGGTGGGTCCTGCCCTGTGGAGTGAGCTACAGGGGCCAGGGCCGGCTGTAGGGGCCACAAGGGGTCAGGTGATGGGCAAAGTCTCTGACGGCAGACCCCTAGCACAGCTCCTAGAGGTCTCAGCCTGGGCATGCTAGAAGCTTGAGGGGGCAGCAGGGAGCCAGCGAGCCAGGGGCTGTGGGTGGACAAGAGAGAGCTGAGAGGGACAGAGACATTTCCCAGACTCCAATGCTCTGGCCTGCCTCACTCCACACCATGAGGTCTGTATCATCCGCTTCCATTCATTATCCTGAATCAGCGTCTTGCCTGCTGAGTTGCAGGATTCCGTGTTATCTCATTTGAGTAAGACCTGAGCCCTCTCTCTCACACACACCAAGCCCGGCTTTGCCGATTTCCCTGGATTTCACGTAACGTCTCTGCTTCACCCCCTCCGTCAGCTTCCCTCCTGTCTCAGGTCTGTTTGCCCCCACACATCTGGCATCTTGACACGGACTACCTTCTAGACAGTTCTTTTGTTTCCAACCAGATGCCTGAGTTCCAAAGGGACAGAGAGACTCAGTTCTGATTTAGGCTCAGCTGGTGGGAATACAGTTCCTAAAACTGCAGGCGAGCATGGTAGTTCCCCAGCAAATGCAAATTTGGTCCATTGATTCCTGGCCACACAGAAACCTGGACCATTTATTTCTTTTAAAGTTTCAAATCGTGCTTTTATATAAGTGCTGTGCTGATCATCAGGAAGGATTCACACCAGCTGTATAATCATTTTTGCAGTAGCTGTCATTTTTCCTTAAAAAAATTTAAAGTTAGAAAATACCAGTGTCCCTTTAATCTCATCCTAGATTTCTCTGCTAGCAGCTGGCTCCACTGTAAACAGTGAAGGATGCGTTTTTGAATCCCATTCCAGGTATTTGAAAGTAGAAGACATGATTGCATGTACAATAATAAAACCACAATCTAAAGGATATTATCTCACCCTGAACACACAAATGTTTTCTCCCCACCCAGGGCAAATATTAGGAGAAAGTCAACATATTTACAAATAAGATTTAACAATGCTCTTGAGAATAGAATTTGCCCCCCAAATAGGAAAACTACACATTGTTTCAAAAGGTTACAATTTCAGTATCTGAAGAACCCAGCAGGTCTTATATGAGCTGCCTTTTGGAACCCTATATTTACCTTTTGTGATGTATTCTACATAGCTAAAATCAACACTCACATTTTATATTTAATATTTAAAATTGTTTCTTGTGATAGGTATTGTCACTTGGTTATGCTGATACTAGATTAAGTGAGTAACTTCCTAAAACAAGTTTTCCTTTTCAATTAGCAATTCAGATTTCATATGTATTATACAGTGAACAACTAAAGAAAATGCCAGGAAAAAATTTCAAATTATCTGAAGAGACAGTCCCCACTTTATACGTCTGCTTCGTCGCTCAGTTGTGTCTGACTCTTTGCAACCCCATGGACTGTAGCCCTCTGGACTTCTCTGTCCCTGGGATTCTCCAGGCAAGAATACTAGAGTGGTTATCCATTCCTTTTTCCAGGGAATCTTCCTGACCCAGGGATCGACCAGGTCTTCTGCATTGCAGGCAGATTCTTTACCATCTGAGCCACCAGGGACGCCCCTTTATACATGGCACTTTACACAAGGCCCTTCGTAAGTGAGCAAGAAATATTTGTTAAACTAATAAAATGAAGGAAATTAAACCATAGGGTAGTTAGCCACCAGCTGCTGGAATGCTTCACGATTTGGAGTCAGTCATTTAATTTCTTGGAACGTTGGTTATTTCTCCACAATGTAAAGATTAAGAGTTGTAAATAATCGGAAAATGCATTGAGAGGACTTCCCTGGCCATCCAGTGGTTAAGACTCCACTCTTTCAATATAGGGGTAAGGGTTTGATCTCTGGTCAGGGAGAAAAGATCTCATATGCTCTGCGGTGTGGCCAAAAGATTAAAAAAACAAAAAAAAGAAAAGAAAATATGTTGAAAACATTATATTGCAAATATAATTAGTGGGTTCTTTTGTTTTGTTTTTATGCAGAAACAGATTAATTCTTTCACCTGGGCTAAAGTTGGCCTTGACAATGGCACCTCATGCTGGGTCCCACAACTCAGTGAGAAATGGCAGTCTGAGGCAGAGATACTATTCTGTTGACTAAAGCGGCCTTCCTTCTGATGGCAACACCCCCATTTCTGTGACCTCCTCATGAGCTTATTCATCTGGGTGGAGGCAGGAGACACATCCTACCTGCAATGTGTGCACCAGGAAAGGCAAGGCAGGCAGCTTCCCGCCTCCTTTCTGCCTTTGAGCAGCTCGCTGGAAAGCCCTGGCCGGAGGCTGCTCTGTTCCCACTGGGCTGCACACACCGTTCCCGAGTTTCCTATTTATGAGCGTGCTGTGATGAAAGGCGGAGACACTTCTCCGGGGCATGTTCAGCCATCCGACCGTGCACACACAATTAGCCCCTGCATGATATGCTTCTCAGTGAAAAAAAAAAAAAAAAGCCTTTTCATATGTATTCAGATTCCATTTTCAATTCTCAGTGGTGATCTGCAGGTCCACATGCAATGTGACTGCAGGCTTTAAATGATGAATAATAGAAAGAGAAAGGTTGTTGGAAAAATGGCTGGGGAGAGAAGCTCCAAGGGGAACAACGGGGGAGAATCTTCGGGGAGAAAAAGTGATGGATTATGAGGAAAAGCAGAGATGAGGAACCACTTTTCCTGGCTGTGTCTGTTAGTTGCAGCTGAATAACAAGTCACCTCAAGACCCAGTGACTTTGTAGTTGTTCAGTTGCTTAGTTGTGTCTGACTCTTTGAGAGCCCATAGACTGCATCACGCCAGGCTTCCCTGTCCTTCACTGTCTCTCTGAGTTTGCTCAAACTCATGTCCATTGATGCCATCCACCCATCTCCCAGTGATTTAATTCATTACTGATCAGGGAATTTTTGCAGCAACTAATACCTGTGGCTGGTGATCTTTATTTTGCCTGGCCAAAAATTAATTCTATTATTTCACTACCCTCTGAGGGTTACTACATTCAATAGTTACACCTGATACACCTGAAAAGTCTTCTCATTTCCATGAAATGTTGTCTCCAATCCACTCTTCTGTGGAAGCAAAGAATCATTCCCCAGCACCATGGTTTCATTCTCACTTTCAGTATCAAAATCAATCACTAAAGATTTTTGTCTTTTTGTTGGTCTAATATTCACATCGTCTGAATCAGAACTATATTCTGAAGAACTATTTTCCTCTGAGACAGTAGTATATATGTCACACAATCAAGACACCATTTGCATAAAATTCACTGAAAAATTCTTTTTCAATCCACATTTCGCCGGGAATCATTTTAGAAAAATTTACCTTTAGAATATGCACAAGGTTGGAACAAAAGCCTTACAGAGCAAAATGTGAATGATAATGACAATCCTGAGTTGTATAATGAACGCTTGATCAACTGTAAGCTCTAACAACTTGGTGAAAAAGTGTTAGTTGCTCAGTCGTGTCTGACTCTTTGGGCTTACAGACTCCATGGACTGTAGCCCACCAGGCTCCTCTGTTCATGGAATTCTCCAGGCAAGAATACTGGAGTGGGTAGCCATTCCCTCCTCTAGAGGATCTTCCCAACCCAGGGATTGAACCTGGGTCTCCTGCATCACAGGCCAATTCTTTACTGTCTGAGCTACCAGGCACAGGGATGTCAGTTGTATTTCTCTCTAAAAACACATTAATACATCTCTGGTCAATAACACTCGGGCAACAGAAGGTGTATTAATACATCTCCCGTCAATATTGTGTTAAAATAATAAGCATTTAATACTGCTCACTACTCAGTCATTCAGGTGGATCTGCTCATTTGCAATTCACAGCAGGCTAGTTCAGCAGGTCATCAAAGGGCAAGTTTCGATGGCCCTACTCACATGCCTGTGGTTGGTTTTTGGTTGCTCGAAACAGCGGGTTGACTGAGCTATATATCTTCCATTATCAAACAGGGAACCTGGCTTTATACATGCGGTGCTGCAGGTTCCTAAGTGGGTAGAAGCCCACAAGCCCTCCAGAGGCTTAGGCTGGGACCTGGCACACCATGACTTCTGCTGTAAGCTCCTGGCCAAAGTCACAAGGCCAAGTCAAAGTCAAGGGTGAAGAACAAATCCTTCCTCTGTACTGGAGGAGCTGTAAAATCAAGTTGTATTGCCTGTGGATTCAGGGAGGGGTGAAGGATTGTCTTCATGTCTGCACTCAAAGTGCTATTCATGCCTTTCATAAAACTGGCAAAGGACCCACATAAACACAGACATGATTTTTGTAAAATGCATGAAACTGGAGGCCTGGTTCCCCTTGTCACCCTTGGATTCCCAAAACACACATGAAGCAGATTGTGGAAGATGACTGGGTGATTCTCAAGATACTGGTTTTTATGATGTATTTATTTATTTATGTTTGGTTGCGCTGGGTCTCTGTGGCTGTGCGGGTTTTCATTCAGCTGCGGTGAGCGGGGACTGCTCTTGGTAGCAGTGCCCCGTCTTCTTGCTGTGATGGCTTGTCTTGTTGTGGAGCATGGGCTCTAGGTGCCACGGGCTTCAGTGGGCTTGGTAGTTGTGAGGCACGGGCTTAGTTGCTCTGAGGCATGTGGAATCTTCCTGGTCCAGGGATTGAACCCATGTCCCCTACACTGGCAAGTAGATTCTTATCCACTGTATCACTGGGGAAGTTCCTCAAAATATTTTTTTAAAAAAACCTGTCTGGTAAAACCTTTTCCTTCTTGATTAGGTCTAGTTTCCAAACGTCAGGCAGCAGGTATTTTTTGAGCATCCACCTATGTGCCTGGCCCTGGGGAAACTGCAGTGAACAGCACAGACTGAGTTCCTGACCTCGAGTCAACAGAGAGGACAGAGCAGAAATGATTACACAGGTGCTAAGCCTGCTTTTTCTTCAATACTGAACCTCGGCATTTCCCTCTAACGTTGTGCATCTTTTTTTAGTAAATGTGAGATATCTTTTTTTTTTAAAAAAACAACAACACTGGTTTAAGTTTTTAAAGAAGAATCATGTTGGGCAAAGAGATCATAACTGTGGCCACATTGGGATCACAAGTACCATTTAAGGCCTTCATTGTTGAGGCTCTATCAGAAAGGATACTATCATATGCAAAGCAGTGTACTTAGAATATTATTTACAATGATTTCAATGAGTTCAATAATACAAACTTTTCTAGCAGAAATATTGACAGCTTGGACTTGACAATCTCTGGTGCGTACCCCAGGGGGAAGGGATGATAAGCTTTGAAGTAACTTGACTGGTTGATGCTGTAGAGATTGAAAAGGTTGTCCTTAAAGTCATCTCTCTGCAAAATCTTCTCCTGGCTGGGCCTTCACCTTGACAGGAGCCTGGCCTGAATCTCCTTTGTGGTCCCAGCTGGATGTCTACTAATCATGTCCAAAGACATTAGCTGATAATGGCTTCATGCCTTGCATTTCCAAGAGGTATTTAAATTTTAAATGAGGATGCAAAGATGGAAATTTTGCATTCTATCTTTACCATCTTTGGCTTTGCTAAGTGACAAAGCACGCAAGGGAAAGAAGGTCCTCAATAGATCATGGGTGACACCATACAGTCTTGGATTTCAAGCAGATCAATTAATTTAATTAATAATATCTAGCTTTGTTCTAATCCTGGAGGTTATCAGAATCCTTCTCGGTCCTCTTTATGATATCCTAGCATTCTTAAGGAAATAAAGCTTAAGGAAGCATTCTTAAGGAAATTAATGGGGTAAAATGCAAAATTTCAAAAGAATGAGGATTTCTTTTTCCTTCTTTCTTTCTTTTTTTTTTTTTTAACTAGGAGCCCTGAATCCATTTACTGGAAAGATTCTATTTTAATGTTGGCCACTCACACAGATGAAGTTGATTATGAAGAGAAGAAATTGTTTGCTTCATTAGGCTTTAATTATAGAGATGAATTATTATGGATGAAAAGAGGGAGCCACAAAATTATGGAGATTGAATTCCAGTTCAATAAACAACTTCAAATATCTTTACTAGAGACATAAGCTAGTCATGTTCTTTTTTTTCCCCATTTAATTTGATGTCCGTTGACAAATGATGTTAGAATATATCTACAGTGTGTTGCTGGCTATCATTTAAATGATGCTTTTTCCCTCTAATTATATTTTCTGATGCTGGTATAGAGATAGATGGGGCTTACTTCCGCTTCAATTTATTTTGTGTAATAATGACAAAACGTTACATTCCTGCTTTCCTACTATCCATGAAGTCAAATTGGTTTTATAATAGCTCAGATGCCTTTGAGGGCTCCCCAATGCATGCAAAACTCCAAACCCTGAGTTTGATGTTTGAGCCTTGCCGAATCAGATCCAACCTAAATATCTATTATTATTTTACAGTATTTTGCTGTAAAGATACAAACCTTCTGCGGTGGCAAATCTTCTGTTGGCCATCACATCAATAGGCCTGATGCATTTTGCCTTTGAGAATCTAGGCACATCCCACCTCTCTATTTGCCCTTTAAAATTTTACTTCTTTGAATCCTAATTTTCAGGGCCCTGTGCAAATTACCCTCATCATCTTTCTCCCCAGGCACAGTATTCTGTGTGGACTCTGCTGCCTGAGGAGTCTCATACATGTAAAAGCTCTAGCATCTGTAACATTATTCTATATGCCTCTTGGGTTCGCCTGGTTGCTAAGCGGTAAAGAATCCACTTCGGAAAGAATCCAATGCAGGAGACGCAGGTTCTATCCCTGGGCCGGGAAGATCCCCTGGGAAAGGAAATGGTAACCCAGTCCAAAATATTCTTGCCTGGGAAATCCCATGGTCAGAGGAGCCTGGCGGGCTAAAATCCACAGGGTCACAAAGAGTCAGACATAACTGAGCAACTAAACAACATCGTTGGGGCAGCGCTAGAAGTGGGTGCTATTCTCAGGGTGGAATAGCCTGTCCACCTTTGGTAAATCATGTACCCTGACTCACACGCTCTCTCAAGACACAGTGAAAAGGATATACTGTGGCCTCAGGCTCTTCCAGCTCTGAAGGTGGTGAGAGTAGATACTTTAGAATCCAAGGTGGATTTCTGAAAAGTGGAAGAATATGTAAACTCTCTGGAGTGATCACTTTAACACCAGTGAAGCAGAACCCCCGCCTTGGGAGTGAAATAAAATAAAACTCACAGACTCTACAGGGCAGAAGCGGGAGAAGGTTCATCCATCCCCCAGGAGGGCATCACAGCCAAGGGAGGACGGAGGATCATCAGGGGAAGGGCTTCCCGTCCAGAGTTTGTTTTGAGAGCGGTGATCCTGCAAGAAAATGTTTTCTGCCACAACCAGGGAGTGTTAAAGACCTAGAGGGCCTTAGAGTTTCAGTTTATGCCCTGCCCAGGTGAGGTAATACAAAATCACTCTGGACACAGGGTCCTTTGGAATCAGGGAAGTCAGAGAAATATTAAATCAGGCTGGGAAGAGACCAAGTGAAGTGAGTCAGGCAGGTGATGGCCACTCCAAGCTTGGAGAACGTCCAACACACTGAACACTGAAAGCTTTTCTTTCCACATCAGGCCAGGTCTCTGTAGAGCCCTCTGTGGATTCAAGGAATGAAAAAATGTGTCAGCTTCATAACTGTCAAAAGCCCCTCAAATTATGGAAAGCAGAGGACACATTGTCTTTTTCATAGCTTTTTATTTCATATTGGAGAATAGCAATTAGCAATGTGTGATGGTTTCAGGTGGAAACAGCAAAGAGACCCAGCCACACATATACATGTATCCATTCTCCCAGTAACTCTCCTCCCATCCAGGCTGCCACCTAACATTGAACAGAGTTCCCTGTGCAATACAGTAGGTCCATGCTGGTTATCAATTTTAAATAGAGTGGTGTGTACATGTCCGTCCCAAACTCCCTAACTGCCCCTTCCCCTCTTCCTTCCCTCTAGCAACCATCAGTTCTGAGAACACATTATCTTGAGTCTTGCCATGGTTAGCTAGCCTCTTCAAAAAGGCCAATTCACACAGATAAACTCTATGAAAACCAACCAACCAACCAAGTAAACGAGCACTAAAGCTTCTCTGGTGGTCAGGATGGAGGTATTTGGGTTTTACTGAGCACAAAATGTAAGACATCTGGAGGACAATGAGGTTCACTACCTTTGTCACTGTGGCTGAATTTTCTAGGTCACAAGACTTGATCACTACTGTTGCTGAGTCACTCAGTCATGTCTGACTCTTTGTGACCACATGGACTGCAGCAAGACTGGCTTCCCTGTCCTTCACTATCTCCTGGAGCCTGCTCAAATTCATGTCCATTGAGTCAGTGATGCCATCCAACCATCTCATCCTCTGTCATCCCCCTCTCCTTCCTTCAATCTTTCACAGCATCAGGGTCTTTTCCAGTGAGTCAGTTCTTCACATCAGGTGGCCAAAGTACTGGAGCTTCGGCTTCAGCGTCAGTCCCCCCAGTGAATATTCAGGGTTGATTTCCTTTCCAGGACTGACTGGTTTGATCACTACAGCCTCTCCCTTTAATGCATTAGCTTTACTCCAAAGTGCTACTGAAGCTCCGAATGCTGGCTATCACAGACTGTGGTTATTGGAAAACAAAGGAAAGTAAAATCCATTATTCTAACTTTGGAAAGGTCAACAGCTAATAGTAGGAAGAATAACTACAGTTTGCAGAATACCTGCAATGTGGCAGAAGCCTTCAAAAGATTATCTACACTATAATCACCTGAATAAAAAGATATTTCCCCATAGAACAGGTGAGGAGATGCCAGTGACAGAGGTGGGATTTCGAAGCAGATGACAGACTTCACCCGAGGCCCCTTCCACTCTCAGGAGATGCTCAATTCTGTCTGCACCTTAGAATCATCTGGAGAGCTTCAAAGCGCGCACAGCTTCTATTCCTTTGAGATCTGTGTTTAATTTGTCCTGGGTGGGGCACTAGTCTTTTTATTTTATTTTATGGGTTGCCCAGTACAAGTTGAGAGAATTATCTGTCAGCAGGAAGCCGCCTCCTCTCTTTCCTCTTTGATCTCTAAGACATGGGGATTGGCCTGGAATCTCACGAAGGTGAAGACATGTTTCTGTGGAAAAGCTCCCAGGCTCTGGAAGCTCCTGCCACGATTCAAGTGCACTCTGACTCCCCCACCACACCCTCCCCACCTCCCCACCCCCCCCCCCCCCCCCCCCGCCCCGCGTCAGCCCTCAGGGGGCCTTTGTTACTGGTCGACACTCTAGGACACACGGTTGCCTGGAGGACAGTTGCACTGGAGTTAGAAGGGAGGGAAGAGTTCAGAAGGGTGGTCAGCGCTCATTCATGTCCATGCGATTATCAGGGCTTGACCCCACCTGAACAGGACTCAGGCCAAGGCCAAGTGGACCATAGCCCTCTAGGCTCCTCTGTCCGTGGGATTCTCCAGGCAAGAAGACTGGAGTGGGTTGCCATTTTCCTCCTCCAGGGGATCTTCCCAAACCAGAGCTCAAACCTGCATCTCCTGTGTCTGTTGCATTGGCAGGTGAGTTCTTTACCACAGAGCCACACCAGTTCAGTATTCTATTACATTTACTTTTCATCTATTTAAAATTTTCCATAAAAAGCACTAAATTTTTTAAGATAAAGTAATAAAATGAGCCTGAAGCCATCTGTCCTATGGAATACATATACCGTCTGGTTTCCAAAATCTTTTCCAGTGGTTTGGGTCTCACGTTTATTATTACGTGTTATTATTGAACAAACCTATTACACACCCTCATATAATACTAATTCTCCCGGATTTACATTTAATCATTCAATAGTGACTTGCAAATAATCCATGCAGGGAACTTGCCGTCTTTAGCAGCGTGAATACGCAGTCTTGAGTATGTGCCCCAAGAATGCAGACGGATAAGCTTGGATGTGTACTTTTTGTGATCTACCACTTTCCCTGATACTCAGATAGTGACATCACTGGCAGTTTGGGCTAAGGGTCTCGTTATCTACAAGGCTTCAATGGTTCACTGTGCTGCTATCTGAAGGAGTATTATCAGACCCCCTTATCCTTCTGAAGGCCGGTAACATGCTGCCTGAGAGCAGTGGTCCATATTTAGGCTTAGAGCAGCAGCACTGAGAGCTCACAGAGTCACATAATATTAGCCCTAAGAGGCATTGGAGGTCTTCTAGGTCAGCATCTCATTGTGCAGATATGGAAACAGAAGAGTGGAAAGTGGCTGTGTTTGCCCAAAATCCCACAGTTGTTAGGCAGTGCAAACCTTCTCTCTCCTACTTGCAGGGGCTTCTAGTAGTCTTGAGGGCTTTCCTGATGGCTCCAGGGTAAAGAATCTACCTGTAATGCAGGAGACTTAGGAATCATGGGTTCGATCCTGGGGTTGGGAAGATTCCCCGGAGAAGGAAATGGCAACCCACTCCAGAGTTCTTGCCTGGAGGATCCCATGGACAGAGGAGCCTGGTGGGCTATGGTCCACAGAGTCACAGAGCCCGAAACGACTGAGCAACTGGGCACACACTTCCCTAGTAGCCTTGAACCATGATCAAGGAGGGCGTAACCAGGGCAGGAGGGACAGAGGCGTGGGGATCACCGGACTCTCAGAGAATTGCCCTCGTGATGTGTGAGTACTGACTGGCTGAGTTTCAAGAGATGTCCTAGACCAGGGGTTCTCAAATGTCAGCATGTGGCAGAATTACCTGGAGGACGTGTTAAAGCTCAGATGCCCCAGGCCCTTTCCCCAGTGTTTCTGATTCTGAAACTAATGGAACCTGTATCAGAATTTGCATTTTTAAAAATAGGGACACACTTTGATAACCAGAGGGTTGGTGAAAACTTTGAACTCATTTCCCTGACTCCAACTATCACTGATGTCAATAATTTTAATTATTTATTTATTTTTTATTGAAGTGGAGTTGATTTACAAAGTTGTGTGCAGTTTTAGGTGTACAGAAAAGAGATTCAGAGGTTATATATAATCATATGTAATAGGCTTCCCAGGTGGCTCAGTGGGTAAATAATCCACCTGCAATGCAGAAAACATAGGAGATGCAGGTTCAGTTCCTGGGTGGTGGGAATCTCAATGGGTCCATTTCGGCTCTATGGTGGTGGGAGAGCTTAGTCCTTGTCTGTATTTACAATCACCCGGCAAGAGGGGCCATAAGAACGGTTTCATGCTCTTAAGATAAGCTTTTTATTCTGTTTAACCCATCAGTCCTCCAGTTGTGGTTCAAGATTAAAAGCTATCCAAGGTGAAAGCTATGGCTTTTCCAGTACTCATGTATGGATGTGAGTTGGACTATAAAGAAAGCTGAGTGCCAAAGAATTTTGCTTTTGAACTGTGGTGTTGGAGAAGACTCTTGAGAGTCCCTTGGACTGCAAGGACATCCAACCAGTGCATCCTAAAGGAAATCAGTCCTGAATATTCATTGAAAAGACTGATGCTGAAGCTGAAATCTCAATACTTTGGCCACCTGATGCAAAGAACTGACTCTTTGGAAAAGACCCTGATGCTGGGAAAAATTGAAGGCAGGAGGAGAGGGGGATGACAGAGGATGAGATGGTTGGATAGCATCACTGACTCAATGGATATGAGTTTGAGCAAGCTCTGGGAGTTGGTGATGGAGAGGGGAGCCTGGCATGATGCAGTCCACGGCGTTGCAAAGAGTCAGACACGACTGAGTGACTGAACTGAACTGAAGGTGAAAGGTTACCTAGAAGCATGGCTTGCCCATAGTTGCTGGTACACTACAGACTGTCTTCCCGTGATGACAGCATCCAACTTCTTTATTTTACATGGCAATGACCTAGGTGGAGAGGCCACCCTAACTGATACGCCTGCCCATTTTACGTAGCGTCAGAAATTCCAGGTTGGAAAGCAGAGGCACCTTTCCTTCAATACTGTATATGGTACCGCACGTGAGATTGTGTTTCCATTAACAGTGAGTCATGTGTTTCAATTTGAGCAAGTATTTTATGACATGTGTCTGAGGCAATATGATGGACACAGTCCAGAAGTTGTGAAAAGACCTTTTCTTTTCTTTTCCTTTCCCGGTGCTACAAAAATCATTGCAAAACACATTCAGAGTAGATGAGAAAAGGACAGAATCAATCTGGGAAGAAAATATGCTGCATTCAAACCCATTGATAAGAAGAACGTTAGTCACTAAGCCATAAATGCCTAAGGGTAATACTAGCTGGATAATCTGATTTTTCTACATCACCTGGACTTCCAGACTTTCCTTTTGTTTTTGCTGCTGTTCAGTCATTAAGTTCTGTCTGACTCTTTGTAACCCTATGGACTGCCACACACCAGGCTTCTCTGTCCTTTACCATCCTTGAGTTTGTGCAAATTCGAATCCATTGAGTCAGTGATGCCACCCACCCATCTCCTCCTCTGTCTCCCACTTCTCCTGCCCTCAATCTTTCCCAGATCAGGGTCTTTTTTAATGAGTCAGTTCTTCACATCAGGTGGCCAAACTGTTGGAGCTTCAGCTTCAGCGTCAGTCCTTCCAGTGAATATTCAGGGTTGATTTCCTTTAGGATTGACTGGTTTGATCTCCTTTCTTTGATCTCTTTCCTTTAATGATATGTTCCTCCTCCCCCCACATTGGTTCTCTCTTTCTTCAACAAAATTCATTTTACCAAGACTTTGTGTTTGTGATATCACAGCAGAAGAAACACACTAGAGAGCACAGGTAAGATGAACTCCGATGTGGGGTCTGAAATGAAGGGCTCCCCATGGCAGCAAACGGGGTGATTCTCAGAGCAGAGGAGACTCTGAAGCCAGAGCTTTCTCTATATATCACATCTGTCATGTTTCAGTCTCACTTTTTCCAGCTGGGAGCCAATCAGATTGCTGACACCCCACCCGCATGTACTCCAGTGTTATCTAGAGATTCATTATTTGAGAAGTCATTTTACCCCCGTGTGTGTGGGTTTGTGTGTGTGTGTGTGCGTGTGTGTACGCACACCCAAAGAATAAGGTTCCTCTTGTGCTGTGGGTATGATGTCAGGGGCAGTTTCTCATTCTCATCTACAAAGCTTTCCTTCTTCTGATGCAGCAATTAGCTGACTATTAATAAAAAGACATTAGGTTATGCTTATTTATTTTTAAGGAGTGACATCATCCCCTGCCTTAATGTCTAGCAATAGAGCAATTCATAGGTCTTTCCATTTATGACATCATGGAAGCCGATTGAACTTGGCAATTACCTCGCTGTTTTCACAACAGTGTTGAAAGGAGTGCTGAAAGGGGGGTTGGTTGCAAGGGTCTGAATAAACATCTCTGGGACTGTGAGTCTTCTTATTTCATGGAGTAAATTGGTACCCAGTGAGAAGTACCTGCAGAGCCCAGTTCAGAGTGCAAACATCCCCTCCTTATTCCAGAGCAAAGCAGGAACTCTCAGTCCGACAGGTTGGAGAACGCTTGGTGATACCTGCACTTAGGTGGCCATCCATCAGGGACCATCTAATAACGAAGCTCTGCTCACCAAAAGCTGCAAGCCTCTAGCTTCTGATCCAGTCCATTACTGGAGCACGTGGACACACACAGCTTTGTGGAATCTTGAAAACAGAAAGGACTTTGAGGTTCAATTTTAGACATGGGGGAATTGAACCTTAAATTACTGAGGAAGTCTGATTAATGCCAAACCGTTAACAAGTACAAAGGTTGGTTTTATTTCCACTCTGTGCAAATACCTCTGTCAAACATGCCACCTCTCTAGACTAACTGAGATTCTCTTACCACTAGTGGAACTTGTGACGTCTTACTTGAATTTATCTGGTTCTCTGTAATGACTGAGAAAAACAAAATGTCAAGTCATGACAATGCTTCTCACAGTGAATACCCTTTTTTTTGGAGTATAGTTGATTTAGATTGAATCATTTTGTACCTATTATTCAAGCTCCAGGAATAGGACTGTTCAAGGCTCTGGAGTCAGTGGACTATTGAAATGGAATCATGTCACCTCCCTGCTTCCCCAGAGAGTTCGTATTTTAAGGGCACAGATTAGTCTTCACCAAAGAAATCAATCTTTTTTTCCCTTCTACTCTCATTATGGTCAAACGGAAAGCAGGGACTTTATCAATAAAGGGTCTGATTATGTAGGTCATTAAGAAGATAATCAGATCTATTGCTCGGTGATGAAACTGCCAAAGGTCTAACTAATTGACTATAAAGTCATGGCCTTTGACCAGAGTCAGTCAAGGGAAACTTCCTTTTCACAATCACAGCTTCTGCTTGTAACCAACCTTGCAGTGACAGATTTGTAAGACCTAGACACTGACCATCACCTTTACCAATATGTGCGTGTCTTTAGGATCAAGACTCAGATTTAAAACTTAGAACGATTTATGCAAGATTGCAAGTAGAATGGGAGAAAAATAATTTTCTCAACCCTCTTAGGGTCCTTGAATGGATCTGAAAATTAAACTGAGAAAGATAGAGGAACAGAGAAAAGTATAAATGTTGTATGGAATTTTCACATGTCCATGGAAGCCTTCACAAGAAAATGAAGACCCAAAAACGTGTCCAGAGCAAGACACTTTTATAGCTTTTAGATTAAAAAAAAAAAAATCTGTGAAGAATGAGTGGACCTGGGATGGTGAAGAATTAACAAGGAGGATAAGGGTGAGTTTAACAAGGTTTGTTTGTCAGTATTCTCAGCCCCACATTCCTCATCTCTACTGATGAGAAATCTTCTTTCCTCCCAACACAGGGAGGGTACCTTCCACATGGGAGCTTTCTGATCTGATTCAGGGACAAGGGTATGGGAGGAAGGTCAGGGTGACCTTCCTGCTTTTCTCAAACTCCTTCAGTTTAAGCTTTACAATGTACCAAAGTGCAGTGTGTCCTGAACTCCTTCACAAACAAATGATGTACCAAGACTCTGCCTAAAAGATTGTCCCCCATCTCAGAAACCTACCCATTTAAAAGGTTGAACAGTTTTGAATAATTTGGTTTGTTTTAGGAGATAGAGGAGTTGATAGCTTACACTGAAGCACCACTTTTTCACACAATGTTTCTATTCTTGCTTTAGAGTGACTTTCACATCTGCATCTGGAGAGGGAAATGGCAACCCACTCCAACCTATTCTTGCCTAGAGAATCCCAAGGACAGAGGAGCCTGGTGGGCTACAGTCCACAGGGTCACAAAGAGTCAGGCACAACTGAGTGACTAACACTTTCTTTCCTATCCACAGAAGAGTAAGAAGCACCTCCTATGAAGTAGACCTTTCTGTATTTGTGAATGAAAACATCAAGGGAATTCAAGTGCATTGTATTTCTCAGCCCCAAACCTCAGGAGGAAATTGTGTCTGTAACAAAAATCATTAGTTGTAACAAGACAGTGGAGACAGTTGCCACACCCACCAGCACTATCACCTACCTCACCATGAACTCCTAAAGGTCTCTACAACGTATACACGGCCAAGGACACACTGTGTTATGAACTGAATGCTTGTGTCCCCCCAAAGTTCATAGGTTGAAACATAACCCCAAAAGTGATGGTGTGAGGAGATGGGGCTTTGGGGAGGTGATTAGATCTTGAGGGTGGAGCCCCCTTGAATGGGTTTCACGCTCTAATAAAAGAAGCCCCACAGAGCTCCCAAGCTTCTTCTTCCAAGTGAAGGTGAAATAAGTCCGTGACATGCAAAAATCCTCTCCTCTGACCATACTGGCAGCCTGATCTTGGACTTCCAGCTCCCAGAACTGCTAGACACAAGTTCCTGGTGTTCCTAAGCTGCTCAGCTGCATTGTTTCATTGCAGCTGTAATGGACTAAGACACCAGGTTTGGGACCTTAGTGGGTCCACTAGAACTTTGTCGCTCAGACAGGTCTGAGGATATCCAGCATCAACTCTGTTGGGAGCTTACAAAACAAACAAACAAACAAACAAAAGCAGAATCTTGAACTTCAACCAAGACTGACAGAATTAGCACTTAGATTTTAACAAGCTCTGCAGATGATTCACAGGCAAATTGAACTCTGAGAATGGGGGGTTTAGAAGAGTTCTGCTCAGCCTGAACAATTGCTGGAATCACGAAGAGTTTTAGAAAAGACAGACGCCTGATTCACATTCCCAAGTATTTCAATTTAATTGTTATGAGGCTGGAACCTGGATTTGGGGATTCTAATCTATAGCCCTGTCTTTAATCTCTGCTCTAAGGCAGTGTTTCTCAAGCCTCCCTGATTAAAAAAAACAAAAAAATGCACCTAATACTTGTTAAGAATTCAGACCCTCAAGCTTCACCTTGGTTTCACTATTTCTATACCTCTGATGACCAAGTCTTGAAGGCTATATGTTTACAGGTTTACGTGTTTACATGTTTACAAGCTCACATGATTCTGATCCTCAGAATCTTTGGCAAACACTTTAGAATAGTTTTAGTACATACAGCACAAGAAGGAAGTAATATCCCTCAAAACAATATGCTTTTGGGCTCTTCTCAGCCTAAACATTACTTTTATGGTCCTCATTAGACAGCCATTCCGTGAGGTACAATTATGAATTTATTGTGTTTGGTTCACTAATGAAGAGTTTTGACTATGTGCTTCTACATTTTAGAGCAGGACTTTAAATCCATCATCTATTCATTCAAATAATATTTATGAAAGGCTATGTTTATTAGACAATGTTTGAAACACTAAGAATGTAACTGCAGAACAAAACAAAGCCCCTACTCCTATGACATTTTTGTTCCAATGAGGAAACAGATCATGAAAAATAGTAAACAGAAAATCTTCAGTGAGAAGGGCCGTGACGAAATGAAATGCATGAATGCAATATTAATAGAAAGTGACTGAGGATGAAAAGCATCGGTTTTAGATAGGTTAGTGGGAAGGGATTGCGTGAGGTTCAAGTTGAGATTTAAAAGATGAGACCCTCAAAAAATAGCCAAGAAAAGCACGCTCTAGACAGAGGAAATGCTACTTGTAAAAGGCCTGAGCTGGACCAAGAACAGGTCAATCTGTCTGCTTCGTAGTCAATAAAATGATTGTTCAAGGTGAGATTGCAGAAACAGTCATGGAGTCAGAACAAAGAGGAGTTAGGTTTTACTCTAAGAGCAAGGGAAAGTCATTACAAGGTTTTCGTAGGGAGGAGATGTGATTTGAAGAAAAGATTGTCATGGCAAAAGTGGGAGCTGGAAGTCTAATTAGGCAGTTTTTGTAGTTGACAAGGTGAGAGATGCTGCTGCCCTGGACGGTACAGGTTGCGTGTTGTTGTTCAGTCACTAAGTCGAGTTGTGGGACTCTTTGTGACCCCATGGACTGCAGCATGCCAGGCTTCCCTGTCCTTCACTATCTCCCAGAGTTTGCTCAAACTCACATCCATTGAGTTGGTGATGCCATCCAACCAACTCATCCTCTGTCGTTCCCCTTCTCTTCCTGCCTTCAGTCTTTCGCAGAATCGGGGTGTTTTCAAATGAGTCAGCTCTTCACATCAGGTGGCCAAAGTATTGGTGCTTGAACTTCAGTATCAGCCCTTTCAAAGAAAATTCAGGGTTGATTTCCTTTAGAATTGACTGGTTTGATCTCCTTGCAGTTCAAGGGACTCTCTAGAGTCTTCTCCAGCAGCACAACTCAAAAGGATCAGTTCTTCAGCACTTAGCCTTGAGCAGAGGTAAATACAGAAAAAAGTGCATTCCTTCCTGCTCTCCCCCAGGTATGCGCCACTGTCACATTTTTTATGGTTTGATGTATTTCCCATTAAAAAAAAAAAAAGCTGATTTGTTCCTGTGGTGTTTATGTTTTATTCGTTTTCTAGAAGCCTGTTTTTGTCTTTGCATATCCAGCGAGAAGAAATGAATTCTCGCCCATTTGAGTGTGAGACCAAAGAACTGTCCACTCATTCCTGATAAGCCTTTTCCTCTGGTTTTGTTCAAGATTTTCATTCATAAATCTCTGGAGCATTTATTTGCCTTTCCTGATTTTTTTTTTTTTTTTCCCTAGCTTTGGTTTTGAAGCCCTTCTAATGCTCTTTGTCAATTGTGCAATGCTTTCCATGTGAGTGGAAGGAACGTTCATACCATTTGAGTGGTTAAGTGCCTTTAAATGATTTAAAATGCTGGGAAGATATTTAACTCTTTGGCAAGGGGATTTGGAGTGCATGTTATTTCCAGCTGTGGGTTAGATCCATATTTGGAAGGAGAAATTCTTAGCATCAAGAATATCATAGAATATATCCAGGTGTTTTTAAAACCTGCAGAAATACTGCTGCAAAGTAGAATCTTTCATTGTTCCTTCAAGATGCCACACTCCTTCCTTAGTGAAAACAGATACCATGCACCATGCTTCTGAAAGGGCTGTTGGAATCATTCCAATCAGTTAGGACGGAAGGTAGGCTTTCGAGAACATTAAAAGCAGGAAACTAGAGGGAGAGAATATGGGCATTTGCAAAGGTGCTAAAGATGAACAGGATTTAACTCTGTAAAGAAAGAAGTCTGGGGTAGGTGGTAGAAAATTCCATTCTGGAAGATGGAGAGTGATAAAGAATGGGGATTTGAAGGAGGACTCAAGAAGTAATAAACCATTACATTGATGGCTCTGGGTTGAGAAGAGGAGGAAAAAAGGCAGCACTATGTCATTATGACTTAAGCAAAATAGTTGATCCAGGAACGTGCACCAGTTATCCACTCACAAGTGGTTATGCTCAGCATTCCTCTAGCTGGGTTGTTAGAGAACATGCCTGGATTTTAAGGTGGGCCTCCAGGAGGACAATCTGACAACACATGCCTTTGTGTTGCTTTCAGAGAAAGGACATGGGGGTGATGGGATCATGGACTATTTCAGTTGAAGACTGAATTAAGTCTGCTGGGCTGTGATCCAATTAATAGCAAAGCAATTCAATGTAATTGACCCCAGAAGAGTTGATTCAGTGACACATGGATGGAGCTTTGACAGCTTAGCAGTGAGATCAGGGAAGGAAATGAATATGTGATTTAAGTAAATTCAGGCACCTGGAAGTTTAATAGGTTTAGACACTTTCATCTTTTGTTATTGGATTGACTCTGGCCCAGTTGGGAGTTACTGAAAAATTGATTGCAATAAACTGGCCTCTGTGACAGGCCACTCTGGGGCTCAAAGCTCCTTCTTGGATCACCTAGTGGAAATGATGCCACAGGAGCACTGGCACATGCTCGTGTGTTTAACTCACACAGACCAACCTTGTGTTTCTTCCTAGTGGGGTGGCTGTAAAGCATGACAAATGGTAAGAAGTTTAGGAACCAAAGGTAAGACCTAAAAATGCCAGAAAGATCTGACTTGGACACCATTCAAGCAACACACTTTTAATAAAATCAAGAAGTTGGTCACAAGCTGGTTCCTTCTAGATTCTGGCCTTCCATTAGATCCAGTATTTTCATGGCCACAATGAGGAGTTGAATTTAGTTCTACCTTAAAATATCTCTTCTTCCTTTGGTTTTAGACCCTCTGCTGTCTTTTCTGCATCTCCTTCCATCATTCCATAGGCATGTAGTTGGTGTATGTGCCCTGATGGGATACACATGCAAAGAGTGGATTGTGTCTGACTTTTTGCGACCCCATGGACTGTAGCATACCAGGCTACTCCATCCATGGGATTTTCTAGGCAAGGGTACTGGAGTGGGTTGCCATTTCCTTCTCCAAAAGTTTTCATAGCTTTTTTAAAATGTGGAAGTGATCCATCAGTGTAAAATTTCAAGCCCTGTGGAAGTTGTTGTTGTTTAGTTGTTAAGTCATGTCTGACTCTCTGTGACCCCATGGACTGTAGCTCTACAGGCTCCTCTGTCCACGGGATTTTCCAGGCAAGAATACTGGAGTGGAGTGCCATTTCCTCCTCCAGGGGATCTTCCCCACCCAGAGATTGAATCCACATCTCCTGTGCTGGTGGGTGAATTCTTTGCCTATGGGCCACCAGGGAAAAGTGAAAGTGTTAGTTGCTAATTCACGTCCAACCCTTTGTGACCCCATGGACTGTAGCCCACCAGGCTCCTCTGTCCATGGAATTCTCCAGGCAAAAACACTGGAGTGAGTTGCCATTCCCTTCTCCAGGGGATCTTCCCAACCCTATGGAAATAAATGAAGTAAAAAGGAAAAGAATATTTCAAACTTAGATGAGCATTACCCAACTGCCTTCCACAAATTCTGTACCAATTTGTACTCACACCAACAGTACAGGGGAGGGTCCTTTCTATCTCACATCTTTGCCAAGAGTTGGTATAACCATTTATTGTGTCTGATGCTAAACTTCAGGATATTGAGTATGGGTTTGGGGTTGGTTTTTTGTTTGTTTTATGAAGTGGCTCACTTGCCGTTCTCCAGACCCAATCCAGTCTCCTTTCTGGTCCTTTCAAACAGCAAGTTCTCAGCCAGCGCTCAGACTTTCTTGGCCTGGAAACTCACTCAGGTCTTCCCAGCTGGTAACCTTCTCGAGTCTTAGCTTCTCCTGGCAGAATTTCCCTCTCCACTGCTTTACAGGAGAAACCAAATTCACTCTGACCTGAACGTTCACCCTGTTCCTCCACTTCTTGCCCTCAAAGAACATGTCCTGATAGAATAACTGTGTTCAGGTATTTGCATGTTTTCTGTCTCTCTCCACCAGCGCCTTGACAGCAGAGACCTGTATGCCTTTTGAGGCCTTCTTTTTCCAGCCTGGCCTGGGGATTGGCAAAGAATAGTGATGCCTTTGTTGAAGGCATGGATGAACAGCTTCTCCATCTTTTCCTTGGAGCCACAGATGGAGGGGCGGGAGGGAGACAGATGTGGTATCTACGATGACTCCTGCTTCATACCCACTGGTCCCCTTGAAATGAACATAACCTTCCCCCATCAAATCAGCGCACTTGGAGGAAACGAGACAGAGCTTCTCTCTTCATGGTCTCCTTTCATGATCAAACTGGGAAAATGCTACCACATTTTGAGACTCTTGCTTATTTTTCCATTTGTTTTAATGCATCTTCCAAATTATCATTTGCACCAAAGACACCAAGATGATTTCCTTGTTTTTAGTGGAAAAGAAGTATATTAATTTGTCTGAGTTGCACATCTTTTCTAACTCCCAAGAAAAAGCACGGGAAGTTCATGGAAATTTGATATAATGGGGATTTCTCCTGTCGGTGGTGGTGGCTTGGTTTTATTTTTTCTTAACCTCATGTTCATTGTACATTTAGGCAATTCTGAAGAGTACAAAGAAGGAGTGTGATGCATGTGTTGACTTTTCTTCCTAAAATGTACATTTTGTCTTAAGCTGAATTCCTCTAAAGGCAGTGCTGAGGTAGGATTAGGATGTAAGTCTTTTACTCTGATCTGGACCATTTTTAAGTCTTTATTGATTTGTTACAACACTGTTTCTGTTTTTTTGTTGTTGTTGTTGTCTTGGCCATGAGGCACGTGGAATCTTAGCTTCCTGACCAGGGATCAAGTCACATACCTACCACTGGACTTCTGGGGAAGTCCTTTATTTTGGAAGTAATCTAGGAATCAGCTCTAGGAGAGAGGGGAAGTAAGAGGGGAAGTAAGAGGGAAAGGAAGGAAGTTGATACACGCAGTAAAAAAGAGCAGGTCACCACCCTGAGCGGCTGGGGCTCAGTCCTGCTGGAGGTATCAGTCAGACCGAGTAAAACACCCCCCCCCCCCCCCCGCCACCAGTGTTCCCATCTGAGAGACAAGTATATTAGTGCATTTGGATTCCACTTCCACGGCTTCCCTGGTGGCTCAGTGGTAAAGAATCTGCCTGCCAATGCAGGAGACACAGGTTCGATCCCTGAGTTGGGAAGATCCCCTGGAGGAGGAAATGGCACCCCACTCCAGTATTCTTGCCTGGGAAATCCCACGGGCAGAGGAACCAGGTGGACCACAGTCCATGGGATCACAAAGAGTCAGACATGACTTAACGACTCAGCGGCAACAGCAATTCATTTCCAGTCCATGACTGGACGAGGACTGCTTCTACAGGTGTTAGTTCCCCGGCACCCTCCTCCCCATCCTCTGGGGGTGAAGTGGATGGGGCTGGGGGTGCACAAGTGAAGCAAAAGATATTCCTGTTTTAGTCATTCAACAAAGAGCACCTACCATCCACCAGACCATTCTGTGCTCTGAGCGTATACATGTCACTCAACCAAGCACACAGTCCACTGCCCTTTTGTATTCCGAGTATTTCTTCTTTCGTGAGTCACTCATTAACCTGAAAAGTCCTTCATCCCATTCCCAATGCTTTTGAAACTACCTGTGCATTCAGAGTGTTTTTTTGTTTGTTTGTTTTTGGCTGTGCTGAGTTTTCATTGCTGCGTGGGCTTTGCTCTAATTTCGGAGAACAGGGTCTACTTTTCATGCAGAACGTGGTCTTCTCATTGCAGTGGCTTCTCTTATTTTTTTTTTTTATTTTTTTTTATTTTTATTAGTTGGAGGCTAATTACTTTACAATATTGTAGTGGTTTTTGTCATACATTGACATGAATCAGCCATGGATTTACATGTATTCCCCATCCCGATCCTCCCCCACCTCCCTTTCCACCCGATCCCTCTGGGTCTTCCCAGTGCCTCATGCATCCAGCCTTGGCTGGTGATCTGTTTCACCCTAGATAATATACATGTTTCTCTTATTGAAGAACACGGGCTCTAGGGTGCACCGGCCTCAGTAGATGTGGTCCAGTCTCTAGAACACAGGCTTAATAATTGTGGCGCACAGACTTAGTTGCTCTGTGGCATGTGGGATCTTCCTGGACCAGGGATGGAACCTGCGTGTCCTCCATTGGCAGGCGAATTCTTTACCACTGAGCCACCAGGGAAGCCCTGGGTTTTTAATTATATGGTTAAATTATTATTTATCTCCATAATCACAAAACCTTTTCAATTCTGTTTATATTTTAGCACTTGTAGCTCTTTTCTGGCAGCTAAGACAAGTTTTAATTTTATGTAGGCACCTCTTTCAATGTTACACTATATTTTTCTACCTACTTACCCTAGGATTATGGAAATAGTCATCCACATTTTCCCCTCATGCTTTTATAATGATTAAGCTTTTAACTTGAAAACGTACCAAACCACATACAAAGCAGATCTATTCACGGGCTGGGCCTGACCTGAGAATCACGTGCACCTAATGTTGGATACACTGCTTGATTATGAAAGAGTGCTTTTCCCTTCTAAGAGGTGTGTGTTACTCCTGCGTCAGACTCGCCGTGTGTTGAAATGTGGTGATGTCAACACCAGAACCACATCAAATCACCTAAGTCAAAATGATCTTGGAAACAGAGTAACTGCCTTTAAGTCGTAGTTGCTCAGTCCTGACTGACTCTTTTGCGACCCCATGGACTGTAGCCCGCTGGGTTCCTCTGTCCATGGATTTCTCCAGGCAAAATTACCGGGGTGAGTTGCCATGTCCTTCTTCGGGGGATCTTCCTGACCCAGGGACTGAACCCGGGACTCCTGCATTGCAGGCAGATTCTTTACCATCTGAGCAACCAGGGAAGGCTCATTTCTTGCTGCCTTTAAAAATAAGGTCCAAAAATTCCTACCAGGCTTGCTGGCCCTGTCCCACTTGAGCTGCCGCTCCCTGGAAACGACACGACCTCTCCCGTTGCCCGTGGCATCATTCACCCCCACAGGAAATGAGTTTCTTCCCCATGTTCAGTTGGCTGACTTCTATTCCTCCACCAGATCTCAGCTTCAAGGTCACTTCTTCCAGGGGTGGTGGCATTTTAGTCACTAAGTCGTGTCCGACTCTTGAGACCCCGTCGACGACAACTCACCAGGCTCCTTTGCCCATGGGATTCTCCAGGTAAGAATACTGCAGTGGGTTGCCATTTCCTCCTCCAGGAGATCTTCCCGACTCAGGGATTGAACCCACATCTCTTGCGTCTCCTGCTTGGCAGGCAGATTCTTTACCACTGAGCTGCCTGGGAAGCCCTGAGGAAATTGGAGGGTACGCTTAAGATAGTAAGAGTACCGGGGGCTGTGGACTCAGTTTAAAAACACAGAGAGGTTATGTTAGTGACCCACGTTCACACAGCATAAACAGAGCGGAGCGGTGATTCTTCACCCAGGCCTGTCACTCGTTCATTGAGGACACCACCTAATCAGCGTTCCAAGGCTTATTCAAGTTGGGACAAGGGGCTAGTAAGTGGATGGGCTTTGTAAGTTGTCAAGCAGGGGCAATCCCTGGAGGTGGGGGTGGGGCACCCATCTGCAGGACAAAGAAAGCCATGTATCTGAATGCCTGCGTTTGGGAAGGAATGTGAGCCTGGGATCAGATCCCACCCAGGTTCAGTGTCTGGCCCAAGGTTATTTTCGATTCAAGGCCTCTGTGTCCTGGTTTCTATCAACACTGAAATAAACACTGCTTTGCAATCTGCACCTTTTATTAATGGTGTGACTCACTTAATGAGGACTTTGCTGACTCATATTGAGCTCCCTTTGAGAGCAGAGGCCCATCAGGGAATCGCAGTCAGCTGCCAGCCTGGGCCCACTCTGCATCTGCAACTGGCAAGGCTGGGCGCCCCTCGAGTTCCTCGACCCTCCAGAAGAGTGGGAAAAGTGTGTGAAAGTCGCTCAGTCATGTCCAACTCTTTGCCACCCTATGGACTGTCCACAGAATTCTCCAGGCCAGAACACTGGAGTGGGTAACCATTTCTTTCTCCAGGGGATCTTCCCAACCCAGGGACCAAACCCAGGTCTCCTGCATTGCAAGTGGATTCTTTACCAGCTGAGCCACAAGGGATATCCACACAAGAGCCCAGCACATCCCCAAACAGACACGAGTTTTAAAAGCTACTTTAATGGCCTTCTCTGAACATTGTTCTTTATGTCTCTTTTTACTTCAGTTTAGTTTCGGGCAGTCAGTCATGGATGGATTCTTCTTAAAACCTAATCATAAAATATTCTCCAAATGGGCAAAGACACTAATCGAAACTGTGAAAGGAGAGGTTGGAGTAAGGAAAGAATTAAACGTGGGGGATTTTTTCATTGCAATGTTTGTCTAATTTTGCATCCCAAGCTGACTCATAAAGGGAGAAAACATCCTGCCTTGATGACAACACACGATTTAGTGTCATCTAATGCAGAAAGGTGGCAGGCTGTGTGACATGGATGGCTTCGTGTCCCCAGAGTTTGGAACAGAATCTGTAGCTCAGTCTGCATACAAATCACACGCTGCACATTTTAAATCCCTTCCCCATCCATCCCCTAGTTCCTAGGTCTAGTTCTTGCCCTGTCCACAGTGAGTTCTTGGAAAGCAAGTGAGGACAAACCCAGGATAGTTGTGGAATCCTTTCAGAATAGCCCAGATTTCTTGCTTTACATGGAAAATGACCCCCACCCCCCCACCGCCCGCCGTGAGGTTCGCTGCCTGTCTTCCCCGGGGTGAGGAAGGTTTAGAGTGGAATATGTCTGGAGGGCTGGCTTCCTCTCCCTTCCCCCACTGTGATCCCGACTGTTTTAAGGAAACCTAAAAACAGAGGAGACATCTTTCTAAGCACCACCATCCCGGGAGGCTGCTGCTTATTGTGAGAATCTCAGCCAGAGATGATGAGAGGGTCAGGGGCAAGGACAGCCTGGTGGCCTTGTAGTTCATCTTCCTCGGCCAGCAGTTTGGTCCTCCTGAGACGCGTGGAGGGGAACACTTTGTCGCCCTCTTATCACTTCTGTTGTTTCTGGGCTGGAGGAGGCTAGAAGTGGAGGCAGGCTGAGAGGCTGCTTCCTTTAGACCACGGGTCCCTGACCTCTGGAAACTAATACCTGATGATCACAGGTGGGGCTGTTGTAATTATAATAGAAATAAAGCGCACAATAAATGAAATGTGCTTGAATCATCCTGAAACCATCCCCACTCCCTGTCCATGGAAAAACTGCTTTCCACACAACCAATCCCTTGTGGCTTTAGGGATTCTCCTTGGCTGCTCTAAGTGGGTGAAATGGCAGGGCTTCTGTGCAGTTCATCTGGTCCTCTCCACCTACCCCCGCCCCCCCCCCAATGAGTGATGGGATCTGGGAAGAAGTCCTGTGGGATTTGCAGTTGGCCTGGAACGTGGGCAGGAAGCTGGAGGCAGCAGAGGCAATGGAGACAGGATAGGGTGCTTCCTTGCTGTGTCGGGCAGTGGCCATCACTCACGGACTCACATCACTCACGGTGCCCAGATGCAGAGAAGAGCTGCCGAGAAGTCACCTTGCCATGTTGCAGTGTCTAAAGCATCACCAACCCCCACCTGGCTATTCAGAAGAGCTATTCTGGCTATTCTGAACTGATATCAAGCACCCAGGTTAAGATCAGAGAGGAAGATGCTACGACGAAAGTCAAGGGGGCAATTATGAGACCTGAGCGTTATTCAAACAGGATGAAAATGAGATACAGGAATTGTTGTACTGCAAGGTAAAGGAAGAATTAGGGGAAATGCTAGGAGACAGTCGGAATGTTGGTGTACATTGGCCACTTCCTACTTTTCTCAGCAACATCCCACAAAAGAGGAATGAACTTCATTCCAAGGTAGCCAGGCTGCAAGCCAGATGGAAGGCATCACAGCTTCTCTAGGAGAAACATTTTCTCCCTGTGGTCTTCACCTAAGTTGGCTGAGAGTTTGGCAACATGCAACCTTGTAGGGCTAGGGGAGCAAAAAGCACAATTTCTCCTGAACTTTAAACCAAAATCCTTTTAAGCAGTGCCTCAAAGCCCTGGACTTAGCAAGTGTTAAATCTCTAGCCTCAAATCCCTTTTGAAATATCTTCCACTAATGTTCGTTACCAATAACATGTCCCAGGCTGGTGGGATGGTCAAGTTATCCCAAATTATCACTGAAGTTTGGTGCTTAAAATTTTGAGATCATCATTATGAATTTGTCAATTAACCAGTCAATCCTAAAGGAAATCAATCCTGAATATTCATAAGAAGGACAGATGTTGAAGCTGAAACTCCAATACTTTGGCCACCTGATGCGAAGAGCTGATTCATTAGAAAAGACCCTGATGCTGGGAAAGATTGAAGGCTAAAAGAGAAGGGGGTGGCAGAGGATAAGAAGGTTAGATAGCATCACCAACTCATGGACGTGAATCTGAGCAAATTCCAGGAGATAGTGAAGGACAGGACAGCCTGGTGTGCTGCAGTTCATAGGGTTGCAAAGAGTCGGACATGACTTAGCAACTGAACAAGAAGAATATGCTAAAAGAGGTATTTAAGTCAATATGATAGAATTCACCAGGTGATGACTTATCCCTGACAGAGTTGTTATCCTGCGTCAAACTGAAGTTGAAATGAATTATAAGTGAAAATATTTAAAAGCAACTTAAAAATCAGAAAATATCTTTATATAATTTATAAAAAAGATAGCCTTTATATATATTTAGTTAACAGTAAAAACAAAAGCATACATGAAAAGATACACATTCAAAGTGATCATTAAAATATACATACATAAGTCTCAAAACACCTTATACAAATGAGATAAATCTGAGTAAAAAAATCATAATGTTCATGCAGGAAAAAAGATTAAATTCATAATATATTAAAAGTTCTGAAAATCAGTAACATAACCAACCATCAAAAATAAAAAGAGGAAAAAAAGCTTGGAAAGATAGTTTACCAAAGAAGAAATAGTCATGATGGATAAATATACTTTAAAGTATGATATCATTCAAAATATAAGAGCAATTTTGATTGATAATCATTAAAAAGAAATACACTTCCCAAAGTCCACAAGGATATGAGTAACATGTTTCAATATAACATTTCTAGGGCCATAAATTGGTCCAACTTTTGAAAGGTATTTTGGCAGTGTGGCTCGGACCTTTAAAAATGTTTACATATTTTTATCCAGAACTTTGCTTCTAATAATTTATATTTTTGAAATAATTGGACTAAGAATTTAGGTATAAGGATATCCATGCAGTACTTTAATATAGAAAAGATGGAAACAACTCAAAACTTTGAAATGAATAATGTGTACAATTAAAAGCTATAGCATCATTGGAAAATGCTTTAAAATATTGAGAAAAATATATGTGTGTGTGTGACCATATACTTTGTATATATTAACTTACCACAAATCATCATTCTTGGCTTGACCATATTTCTCTAAGAGGGAAAAGAATTATATTTTTCCCACTAAAGTATAGCGATTGTTTCTGTGTGTACAGTGAAATTATGGACAATAGGCTTTTCTGTATATTTTTATTTTTCTGTGCTTCTAATTTTTGTAACAGGAATATATGTTGCTGTATTAAATTAATAAGGACTTTAAATGTTCTTGAAGATTGTATCTGCTTTTCAAATCAAGGTAAAGGTTTTTACATATTCCAAAATGAATTAATGATCATAGTCACCTAAACCTGTCCCTTCCTTCATATTTCCTATCTTGGCACCAACAGGCCAAAAAGTTGGGAATCGCTCTAAACAACACTCTTACCCTTGCAGCTGCAAATCTCCTGCAGCACACATTCAGTCTGATTTACTTTCTCCCAAATCTGACACCCTTCTCTCCATCCCTTATTGCAAAATGAACAGATTTGGGGTTAGAAATAACTCTTATGTGATGTGTTTTCTTGCTACAACTTCTTAGAAGAAGCCCTCTGATTTACTGACTGAAGTTGCCACTGCAACTTCATCTGGCCTTTTACATCTGGCCTCTCGCTCTGATTACATCATTGTAGTCTGTGAAATCACAGAGTCATGGAATTTTAAAGCTAAAAGGAACATGAAAATTATTTTGCCTGTTCTTAAATTTTCACCGAAAGAAGAAACTGAAGGTCAGAGCTATAAAGTGACTGCCCAGAGTTGCAGAGCTGTGTCACGGGAAGGTGGCGACCGGAGCCTGGTCCTGAGCCCTTGCGCCTCTCCACACTTCTCATCACCTCCAACCTCAACACGTCCATTCAAAATGGTTCTGCTTAGTTGACGCCAAGCCTCCTCTTCTGCAGCCCTGATGCTGAAGGGGTTTGCAGAATGAAAACACTGGCAGGGGGTAAGGGGTTTGGGGTGCAAACACTGGCTTTTAGCTGAACTTGTAACCGGGCTGCGGCTGAGTCATAAAACAATTTGGTCTTGGCTGCCCCCTCCTTCTAATTCAAATTCACAAAGTTAAAGTAATAAAGTATAACAGAAGCTTCCTTTGATTTAAGGCTGCCAGGGGAGAGCCTTGAGTTAGATCCGAGTTGTTTATTTAAACCAATGAATGGAACTTTAGCAGAACAGCTAATAAACAACCCTTCGCAAGGTCAGGCCAGGCTCCCTGGGACCCGAGGTGTTGGGTCTGAAATCCAGCCAAAGAGACCAAGGCTCACATTGGCCTCACAGAGATCTCTAGTGGTCTAGGGTCCCCCCGGGGCCTCGGGTTTGGAATACCTTCTGAGAAGCCGTGCCACGGGGCAGCGGCAGTAAAGGGAGCTTTATTTCACCCACCCGAGAAGGAGGGACGGCCAAGGGACGCTGGCCCCGAGGAAGCCAGCACCTCCCCCCTGCCCCCCAACCCCCGCCACGGAACCGAGGCACCAAGCTGCTTTGCTGAAACCGCAGATCTGTCCAAGGTTGCTGTATCCTCTGTGGAATCCAACTGAAAAATAATAAGACTTCAGATACAGCCCAGCCTCACTCACATTTGAATTTTTGAAATCTTTCCACTTAATTTATGTTCAGATATCAACATGCTTGCCTGGAGAATCCCAAGGACAAAGGAGCCTGGCCGGCTGTAGTCCATGGGGGCGCACACACACACATACACACAGTGGCAAATGGCCCTTAAAATGATTCCCAGCCCCATCAGAGAATTTTCTCCCCGAAGCCTCTTTTTCTGCTGCCCGTTCTGTGCAGATTCACCTTCTGTCTCCGCTCTTCCTCTCACCCTGTATTTCATGACTAGGTTCACAAGATGAGCCCTTCATGTTTTCTCCTTTGAACAACTCAGGGAAGAGTGAACTTTATTTCTTCTGCCTCCCCACCAGGGACTTGGGTGGACCCATGGCTTGCCTCTGCAATATGCTTTCTCATCTTGGGCTTCCCTGGTGGCTCAGATGATAAAGAATCTGCCTGCAAGGCAGGAGACCCACGTTCGATCCCTGGGTCAGGAAAATCCCCTGGAGAAGGAAATGGCAACTCACTCCAGTACCCTTGCCTGGAAAAATCCCATGGACAGAGGAGCCTGGTGGACTGCAGTCCATGGAATCACAAAGACCTGGACACGGCTAAATGACTTAACAGTTTCTCATCTTGTGCATCTCTGGGTACCATTTTCCTTTCCTTGCACGCTTGGCCCATAATAAATGTCCCACGGGAGGGTGTGAGGGCCCAGGGGTGGAGAGCAGTCTCCTCTCCGAGAACAAATGGAAGAACAGAGGCGGGCTCATCACGGTGTCGTGAGCTTACATCCTCACTCATAAAGCATCTGCGGATGTTATTTTGTCTTGTGTTTGGCAGCATGGGTGTACCTCAGAGCTTCATTACTGTTCTTACCTTTCAGAATGACGTGGGAAGCCCTGGCTGATGTAACAATGCTCACGACTCTCCCTTGCGGTCTTTTGACTGAAGCAGTTTTACTAATAGGCTGTTTACAGTCGTTTCCTGTTCACAGCTGGCCCCAGAGTGAAGTGAAAACAAAAAATGATACCCGGGGGTTTATCAATTTTTCTCCCTTATAAACAGTTAGTGCCTCTCAGCAGGAGAGGGTCACAATTTATAACTCCTTTCAGCAGGACTGGTCTGCCCAGATTGACTCACTACATGGAAAGAACTCAGATCCTCCCAGCAGAGCCCAGTGCCCGGTGCTGAGCTTGGCAACTGCACAGTCGGGTCTGTGGCATGGTTGGGACAACGGCTTCTGGAGCACCGGAGCCAGCCGTGCGGGGAGGAACGAGGATGCCGCCCAGGGTGGCTTTATGGGGAGTCCAAAGAGCACGGGGATTTTGTTCGCCCTGCATATATTTCCTTGTTTCCTTTTTCACTTTTCCAAGCAAAGACCTCTATCGAGCATGATATTTAGTACATAGGAGAAAGGGAATAGCTTACCAGCTGCACCTAAAATTGCAAGCTGGAGCAAAGAAATTGAAGGGACAGAAGCACAAACCAGAAAGGAAAAACCAAGATAGCACGTTAGATCTGATCCCTGATTAGAAGGGGAAGGTCATAGTCAAACCTCATCAGGGTGGCACATGGATGACGTACCCAGATAAGCCACGACCTCAGTTACAATGAGTAACTGAGATCATGTGCAAGGGAAGGAGTCTGTGCAAGGGAGTGTCTTAGACTTCACACTTGTGCAAGACCACACTTGTGACTTGCTTTAATGATGCATTTTTTAAAAATTTACTATTTCATTCATTCAAAATGAGCATCAGCTACAAGCTAGGTAAGCAATAAAACAATCACAGAGCTTTGGACAAACTCCAAAGGAGATAGTGAAGGACAGGGAGGCCTGGCATTCTGCAGTCTATGGTGTCGCAAAGAATTGGATACGACTGAGTGTCTGAACAACAATCCCAGCAATTCCAGTCAATCCCAGCAATCCCATTTCTGGGCATATACCTGGAGAAAAACGTAATTCCAAAAGACACATGCACCCCAACGTTCATTGCAGCACTATTTGCAGTATCTAGGACATGGAAGCAACCTAAACGTCTACCAACAGAGGAATGGATAAAGAAATTGTGGTAAATATATACAATGGAATATTACTCAGCCATGAAATGGAGCAAGCTTGTGCCATCTGAAGAGACGTGGATGGACCCAGAGACTGTCATGAGAGTGAAATAAGTCAGAAAGAGAAAAACAGACATCGTATATCAATGCATATATATGGAATCTAGAAAAAATGGTACAGGGGAACTTATTTGCAAAGCAGGAATAGAGACACAGACGTAGAGAACAAACTGTGTGGACATCAAGAGGGGGTGGGATGAATTGGGAGAATGGGATTAACATATATCCTCTTCTTCTAATCATTGTATCTCCACCTGCCAGTTGTGGGTCTTTGTCAAGATATTTAGTTCCCATAAGCTTCAGAGCCCTAAGCTGCAAAATGGGAGGGTTGAGAAAATAAAATGAGATCCCATCCAAAGAGCCTCTGGTCCACAGAAGGAAGTCAGCAAATGGACGTTTATCTCCTCCCTCCTTTTCTTTCTTAGCTCTGCCCTTGGAGCTCTTGGATTTGGTGCTTCCCTTTTCCAAACAGACCCTCAGTCCTACTTCCTCTCTCATCCCCCCTCCCGCACAAATGTGCTCTTCCGCTCCACCCGGATAAATGCTCACTTCTTGCCTCCACCACTCCATCACTCACGCTGCCCAACTCTCACTGCCCACTTGTGACCTCGTGGTTATTTACGACCCGCATTTACAAGGAGACCTCTTGTTCCCTGGTGGGAGAAGCAGTAAAGTGGCTGAACTTGAGGACAGAGGTGCAGTGCTTGGGAAATAAAGAGATGTTGCAGGTCAAAGCCAGGGCAGACAGGGGCACTGTCTGGGGCTGGAGCCGATACAGAAGCAAAAAACCAGAGCCAGGCGAGCTGTGAGGTGAGCGGAGGCAGACCCAACCTGACAGAGATAAGGGCTTTTGAAACAAAAGCAGAAACCTGCCACAGACAGGAAACCTCTCATTCCCTCCTCTGTCACTGCTGTGACTGCATCCAGTGATTACCTCCCCGGATTCGCTGACCTGCCGCCGGCAGCTGCAGTCGCGTCAACAGCCTGGACGGCAGATTTTATGCAGTCGTGCAGTCTGGCTTCTAATAGAGATATCAGACCTCACTTGGGTGCCTTCTCAACATTTAAATACCTCTACATTAAGGAGAAAGTTTAAATCCATTCATTTCTGAAAGTCTTTCCAGTTCCAGGAGCTTTTGTGTTCAATGGAAAGACCTTGATTTCACTTTGTTTTGAACTTACTTATGAAGTAGACAATAAATGCAAAATAAGATGAAATGAAAGCAACACAATGCAAATGAAATGAAAACAAGCAGCATAAAGGAGTGTATGCCAAAAGCCTCCACATGCCTTCTTCAGAGGCCATCATTATAACAAGTTGTGTGGGTGCGTGTCTATAACATTTTCCATAAACATTCCATTATGTATAACTGCTTGTTAGTAGCAATAGTTGTACAGTTTTTCTCACTACTCACTTATCTTCCAGGGACTTTGTCAATGTAACATGTACTCATGAGGAAGGAAAAATAATTCAAACAGAACAGAAGACTTCATAGTAAAAGGCAGTGGTCTTCCACCCCCTCACAGAGACAAATACAGTATTTCATGCTGGCTTCACCAGAACAACAGTCCATAGGAGAGGAAGCAACCCCTAGAGTCACTCAACAACCTAAGCACTATCTGTACTAGTAACAAGAACTTAGGGTTCTTTCCAGGGTAAGAGAAGAGTAAGTCCTGAGGAAGCAAGGGGTGTCTGATGTCAGTCATATTTTCTGGGTCTTTTGTGAGCATGTGGCTGCCCTGGTTTGCAGCACAGGTTAATGGAAATATGAGCATCTCTTCTTGTATGGGGATTCTCTGAACTTTTTGAACCAGGGATTCTTAGGAGAGAATGTAGTCTTCCAAAGTCTGTCATCGATTTATCAAAATTTAAAAGAACTGAGGATCACATTGAGCCTATGATACTATGAGAGAGATTAACTCCTAGCCTAGCAAGTCTTTTCTGTAAAGGACCAGATACTAAGTATTTTAGGCTTTTGGGACTATATTGCAATTAATCACCTCTTCCTGTGGTTGCACAAAGGCAGTAGTAAGCAATACATAAGTGAATGAGGATGGCTGTGTTCCAATAAAACTTTATTTACAAAAACAGGCAGTGGGACAATTTTGCCAAATGGTTGTATCTTGCCAAAGCTATGGTTTTTCCAGTATGGATGTGAGTTAGACTATAAAGAAAGCTGGGCACTGAAGAATTGATTCTTTTGAACTGTGGTGTTAGAGAAGACTCTTGAGAGTCCTTTGGACAACAAGAAGATCCAACCAGTCTGTCCTAAAGGAAATCAGTCCTGAATATTCATCGGAAGGACTGATGCTGAAGCTGAAACTCCAATACTTTGGCCACCTGCTGTGAAGAGCTGACTCACTAGAAAAGACCCTGATGCTGGGAAAGATTGAAGGTGGAAGGAGAAGGGAACAAGAGAGGATGAGATGGTTGGATGGCATCACCAACTCAATGGACATGAGTCTGGCATCACCAACTCAATGGACATGAGTCTGAGTAAACTCTGGGAGTTGGTGATGGACAGGGAGGCCTGGTGTGCTGCAGTCCATGGGGTTGCAAAGAGTCGGACATGACTAAGCGACTGAACTGAACTGAACTGAACTGTAGCTTGCCAACCCTTGGACTAAGATTTCTAGTTGAAACCACATCCAAATTGCAAAGAGCCAACAAAATTTGAACAGGAAGAGGAAATACAGATTAACAAGTAGCAGCATGATCCATAAACAATAGCCATTCAAGGACTATTGGGGGAAAGGAATGCAGACTAAAGCAAGGTGGTGAGAAGATGCCTAGACTTTGAAGAAGCATTGTTGGCAGTGTGGTGTCAGTCCTGGTGAAGGGTATCATGAGGGCTCAGCTTGAGATGCTGGGTTGAGAAAGGAAAGAAGAAGTAACCAGAGGAAGCTGATAAGGTTTATGGAAGTTTTCTTCACAATGGAAAAGACCTACACCTCTTTGCGAAAAAAAGGTTAGTTGAGAGGAATCATTAAGTCATTTGGGAAACAGGAATACTCGTTATCATGAAAAGCTGAAAAGGTCTGCCTGGACAAGAAGAAGCAGGACTTCTTATTTTAATAAAGGAATGAGAATTGAGCTGGTCCCAGTCTCTCAGTTAGAATCTATTTCTCTATTTTCTGTGTTTTCATGATCCATTGATCTGGGCCCCCTCCCTCTCACATCATCTCCACCCTTGCATCATCTCAGCTTACTGGAACACTGGCCTTTATTTCTTGAGAAAGAAGGATCCACCTCAGTTATTTTATCACTTTCATCTTTACTCCTAAGGTGCATGTGTGCTAAGTCGATTCACTTGTGTCCGACTCTTTGTGACCCCATGGAATGTAGCCTGCCAGGCTCCTCCTCCCCCTGTCCATGGGGTTCTCCAGGCAAGAATACTGGAGTAGGTTGCCATGTCCTCCTCCAGGGGATCTTCCCAACCCAGGGATTGAACCCTCATCTCCTGTGGCTCCTACATTGCAGGAGGATTCTTTACCGACTGAGCCAGACTCCTAAAGGAAGTTACCCAACATTCATTCTTTACCATCTGAGCCAGACTCCTAAAGGAAGGTACCCAACATTCATTTCTCTAAAAGGTGAGACCAGAGACAAGGAAGCATGGCTGTCCCAGAATATAAGTCAGGGCTACGGGGCTGCTTTATCACCCAGCCTCCGATTCAGATGGAATTAAAAACCTTCCCAGTTTAAAAGATCACCAGGCAAGATGCTGGTCCCCACGTGAGTGGATGAGCATGAAATATGGCTCAGGGCAGTTATCCTCTCTGAGCGCCTGTAGTCACAGGATAAATGGAGTTGACTGATTTCCCAGAATAAAGCTGGGTTTGCCTTCAAGATAAATGGCCAAGCTAGGTGAGGTTTGATGATGAATGAATTGGGATTAGCATCGCCCGTGTGATGGAGAAAGCGTGATGACTCTTAAAATCATTACTCTTGGTAAACATCTGCCACAATTAATCACTCCGCCCCCATGTTTGCTCTGAATACTTTGTTTGGATATCAATTTGAGGGCTGATTTTAGACTGCCTTCTATTATCCACAGTGTATAAAGCCTGTCTTTCCACAGGACTATGATTTCTTTGAGAGCAGGGACCATTTTCACTAATTTTCTACCACAGTGGAAATGCCAGAATTTCTGCATAACAGTAGTTTGGGGGATAGCAGTTTAAGGCAAGACAGCACAGTGAAGGGGTCTGAGGGCCGGGCCTCCTGCATTCCATTCACTTTCTTTTTTTTTTTTTTTTTTTCATTTATTTTTATTAGTTGGAGGCTAATCACTTCACAACATTGCAGTGGGTTTTGTCATACATTGACATGAATCAGCCATGCAGTTACATGTATTCCCCATCCCGATCCCCCCTCCCACCTCCCTCTCCACCCGATTAACTTTCGTCTAGATTTCACATTTCCTTAGGTAGCTTCAGCTGGAGGGTAATGTTGTTCTTCAGTCACTAAGTCGCATCTGACTCTTTGTGACCCCATGCACTGCGGCACGCCCGGCTCCTCTGTCCTCTACCGTCTCCCAGAGTTTGCTCAAACTTATGTCCATTGAGTCCATGATGCTTTCTAACCACCTTATCTTTTGCCACCCTCTTCTCCTTTTGTCTTCAATCTTTCCCAGCATCACAGTCTTTTCCAAATGAGTTGGTAGGTGATGGAGGAATAGCAAATCTCTAATAAGCCAGAGATCCTTGGCACCCAGAGTCCCCAGAGAGTCTTGTTCGGGGCCTTCCCTGGTGATCCAAAGGTTAAAACTCCGCTTTCCAATGCAGGCTGTTTGGGATTGATCCCTGGTCAGTAAGCTAAGATCCCACAAGTCTTGGGGCCAAAAAAACAAAACATAAAACAGAGGCAATATTGTAACAAATTCTTGAAAGACTTTAAAAATGGTCCACATCAAAAAAATCTTTTAGAAATGTCTTGTACATACATGTATAAATTAAATATGTTGACAGTCTACCTGAATGTCTTTAAATGTTAAGGCAATGAGAATACGTTTTTCACCCAATATGTTCTCATGTGACAAGTTGCTGCACATGCTTAGAAGACATATTCTGATGAAGTCTGATGACCCTGTCCCTCCTACACCAATGGATTCTATCCATAGGGCCTGGCCTTGGTGTTGCTGAGTGTTGCTATGTCATTTAGGGACATACCCTAATGTCTGGGAGCTCAGACAAGGCTGAGTCACTCAGCACAAGAGAGATAAGAGGCATGAAGGGGTAGGAGTGGTAACTTGAGGAAAGCCAAATTGAAGCAACCAGAATGGGCAGCACGCTGAAAGGCAGAGAAAGAATTCCCACAGCCCTCTACACATGTGTGCGCACACACACATGCACACGCAAGCATGCACACAGACTTCAAAAACAAGTTTATGGTTACCAAAGGGGAAAGGTAGGGAGGGATAAATCAGAAGTTTGGGATTAACACACACATACTACTATATATAAAATAGATAATCAACAAGGACCTACTGTAAGCACTGGGCACTTTACTTAATATTCTAGAATAACTTACATGGGAAAAGAATCTGAGAAAGAATGGATATATGCGTAACTGAAATACTTTACTGTACACTGGAAACTAACACAACATGGTAAAATCAACAATACTCCAATATAAAATAAAAATTAAATTTAAAGAAATAAAATTGTAATCTTTTAAAAAATAGCTGTAAGTCTTTATATGTTATAGCCAGGATTCACTCATCATAGATACTGATGAACTGACATGGAAATGAGAAGAAACCACCATCGTGATCAAGCTGCGTTTTCCTGCTTTACAGAGAAGTTTAAAAAGACTGAGAAGGTGCAGGTGCATGATACAGGTTACATACCTGAGTTTAAAACCTCGATCTTCTGTTTATACCCTTTCCCTTCCTGAATCAATCAGACCCACTGAGCAATGAATTCCACTCTATTTTTTTTTTTTAATCATTGTTGTTGTTCAGTCAATAAGTTGTGCCCAACTCTTTGTGATCTTATGGGCTGCAGCATGCTAGGCTTCCCTGTCCTTCACCATTTCCCAGACCTTGCTCAGATTAATGTCCATTGAGTCAGTGATGCCATCCAACCATCTTATCTTCTATCTTCCCCATCTTCTTTTTGCCTTCAATCTTTCCCAGTATCAGGGGCTTTTACAATGAGTTGACTCTTCTCATTAGGTGGCCAAAGTATTGGAGCTTCAGCTTCAGCATCTGTCCTTCCAATGAATATTCAGGGTTGATTTCCTTTAAGATTGACTGGTTTGCTCTCCTTAAGGTCCAGGGGACTCTCAATTGTTTTCTCCAACACCACAGTTTGAAAGCATCAATTCTTCAGTGCTCAGCCTTCTTTATGGTCCAACTCTCACAACCATACATGACTACTTTTTAAAGTAGGGCTTTAAAAAAGCTACACCATTTCTATACCTGACTGAGAGCTATTTGACCCTGAGCAGCTTATAAGTAAGATTTTCATCACAGAAATAGCCCTTCATCAGCTCCTTTAAGCTAAAGTTTCTTCCAGATGCCATGCCTTCCAGCCAAGCCCATCCAAGCACAGAGCAACCTCAGCCTCCAGTTTGCAAAAGATCTCCTGGATCCTCTGTGCTGCCTAGTTGAAAGCTTCTTGACTCAATTCCAAGGGATCCTGTTCACCTCCTTTTTATTAAAATCGTTTTATCATATTACAACCTTTCAAGAAGACGTGGACTGCAGCAGAGAAATAAATAGAGCCAATCTATTTTGTATCATCAAAGTCTTTATGTGATGAAGATGTGAATTTCTGTTTCTTTTCCCGTTCATCATTGTGGAGGAGGATTACCGAGGCTAATTGAAGCCTGTTACATTTTTCTGCTATTGATGTGGGTTTTAGCTGAAGTGGAATGAAACATATCATCTATGAAGGGAGATTACTTTTACAAATTAAACCCATGTATCTTACTGAGTTCTATTTCCAGAAATGTGACCTTATTACACTTCATAATTAAAAATGAGAGCAATAAAGCCATGCTAGCCAACATGACTTCTAATAATGCCTGCTGGATTTGAATTAAGTTTGGTCTTGACCATTAAAACATCACAAGGGACCCTGTGGGGGTCATGATGAAAAGCTCCCCATTGTATCTGTGGTTCCTGGCTGTTCTAGTCAAGATATGAGCCTGTATGGGTCCTAGTAAACAAAATGCCCTTGAGTACTTTTATTGGTGCTATGAAAGGAGGAAATTGGGGTTCTCTGGATGGCTGCTTCTTGGATGAGAGAGAAGGAGAGGAAGAGAGAAGGGGAGAAGGAGAGAGACAGACAGGCTTGGGATCCTGTTCACTTTGAACAGGGGGAACTAGCTGAAAAGCAGGAAAAGGGAACCTGAAAGCAAGAGTGTGGGAGGGCGGGTGCTGAAGAAGCTGCTTGACAGGAGGTGGAAGGTTGAGAGGATCACAGGTGATGGGATACAGGAGAGAGGGATTGTGCTGTGAAGTTCCAGGAAGATAAATCAGAAATGCTTGAAGCATCAGGAGAGAGGCTGAGGCTACAAAGAACTTGGGCGGAACAGACAAAACGACTCAATGAATAAAAAGCATAAGGTTGTACGCAACCCTATGTTCACAATAGCCAAGAAGTGGAAACAATGTAAATGTCCATCAACAGAGGATTGAATAAAGAAGATGTGGTACATATATATACAACTGAATATTGTTGTTGTTGTTGTTGAGTTGCTAAGCTGTGTCCTACTCTTTGCGACCTCTTAGACTGTGGCCTGCCAAGCTCCTCTCTCCACGGAATTTCCCAGGCAAGAGTGGATGGGTTGACATTTCCTTCTCCAGGGGATCTTCCTGACCTAGGGATTGAACCTGAGTCTCCTGCATTGGCAGGTGGATTCTTTACTACTGAGCCACCTGGGAAGCCCCACAATGGAACATTACGAGCAATAAAAAAGAATGAAATAAAGCCATTTGCAGCAACATGGATGGACTCAGAGATTATCACACTAAGTGAAGTTAAGTCAGAAAGAGAAAGACAAATACCATATGATGTCACTCTAAAAGAGCACACAAATGAACTTATCTACAAAATGAAATAGACTCACAGACCTAGAGAACAGACTCGTGATTGCCAAGCGGGAGGGAGGTGGGGAGGGATAGGGTGGGAGTTTGGGATTAGCAGATGCAACCTATTATATATTGAATGAATAAACAAGGTCCTCCTGTATAGCACTGAGGACTATATTCAGAATTATATATCCTATAATAAACTATAAAAGAATATTTTAAATAGAATATATGTATGTATAACTGAACTACTTTGATGTACCACAGAGGTTAGCATAATATTGTAAATCAACTATACTTCAATTAAAAAGAGAGAAAGAAGTATAAGGTTGTTCAAATTTGCCAGCCAAGCAGGATAAAATAACTCAAAACTCAAGCCCATAGTTTCTCCTGGAACAGCTTCCCTTCCTACTGCAACATGTAATAGCTGATGCATCTGGGACAGCAGATCTCAGACTGTTGCTAACAGATTTAAAGCTGTGGAAGCACATGAGTGGGGGAACCGGAGGGGAAAGCTCTGAGATTCCAATCAGGTCTCCAGGCAGAGCCCCATTGCTTTGGTTGCTGGAACTCTCTCTCCAGTCCACCTTTGCTCTCCACTTATGGTCTCCCTTGTTAGGGGCAGTTAGTGCTTTTGGGCTTCCCGGGTAGCACTAGTGGTAAAGAACCTGCCTGCTAATGCAGGGGACAGAAGGGACACGGATTCAATCCCTGGATTGGGAAGATGACCTGGAGGAGGGCACAGCAACCCACTCCAGCATTCTTGCCTGGAGAATCTCATGGACAGAGAAGCCTGGCCGGCTACAGTCCGTGAGTTTCAAAGAGTCATACATGTCTGAAGAAACTTAGCACACACATACACACACACACACACAAACTGCTTTTAATTCTCAGCGTCCAGCTGGAGCTTAGACAAAGTAAATTTCAAATACTTCCAGAGTCTCAAAAACAAACTTGCCCTTGAGAATCCCACATCTCCAGCACCTTCCTTGTTTTGCTCTGCGACGCAGGGTGCATCGGGCCAAATTTTTAAATACCAAATGGCCGCAGACGGTCTGTCAGGACTGGGAGAGGGATAGAATTTCAACTTCACCTTGTCCAGTCTCAAACAACCTGATGGATTAGGGTCTGTGGCCATCAGCAGCAGACAAGTTGTCGAGTTGGAACATGGCAGGAGCTAAGCCTCAGGTTGCTGACAGTTTTATCCTGCTTACAAGCTTTGTCAACTCAAGTAGTTTCTCTAAACAGATCCTCCTCTGTAAAATATGAATATTGACAGTACCTACTTTCTAGAGGTGTGGTGAGAATTAGATGGAATAATCCATGAAAAACATGGTAAGCTCTAAGCCTGACAGAGTAAATATTGAATGATTGGTAGATGTTACCACTGTTGCTAGTACTTGTTACCGCTACTGCTACAAATTCTTCTTCTAACCACATCTATTTTCGTTATTAGAGCTTCCCAGATGGCACTAGTGATAAAGAATCTGCCTGCCAACGTAGGAGACGTGAGACACGGGTTCAGCCTCTGGGCCGGGAAGATCTCCTGGCGGAGGGCATGGCAATCCAGGCCAGTATTCTTGCCTGAAGAATCCCATGGACAGAAAAGCCTGGTGGGCTACAGTCCATAAAGTCACAGAGTCCGACACGACTGAAGCGACTTAGCACGTAAGCACATATTCTTATTATTAGACTGCTTTCCCAGCATCTTTTCCCTAGGCATTGCCCCCTTTTGATCATTTATCTGATTGTACATTGGAGTAAACATGTTTATACAATGCCGCTTGCCTTCTGTATCCACGTTCACCTTCCACTTATAGTGTATGTCCCAGGAGTCGTGTGCTAATCCAAGCTCCATCAATGAGTCCCTTTTCTGTTTTTAATGTATTTATTTATTGGCTGCGCTGGGTCTTTGTGGCTGCGCATGGGCTGCCTCTGGTTGCAGAGAGTAGAGGCTACTCTCTACCCGTGGTGCACAGGCTTCTCGCTGCAGTGGCTTCTCTTATTGCAGAGTATGGGTTCCAGGGCCTGCGGGCTCAGTAGCTGTGGTGCACGGGCTTCGTTGCTCTGCGGCGTGTGGGGTCTTCCTGGCCCGGAGATGGAACCCGTGCTCCCTGCACTGGCAGGCAGATTATTAACCACTGGGTTAGCCCATTGGGTCCCTTCTGAGTACATTCTAATTTGAGAACAAATGACAGTAAGTGCAGACTTCTCATCGTGGCTGAATCCATGGCATGCAAGAGACAGGTGATGTCATTGACTGTTTTCTACCATAGAAACATAGAGACAGAGAAATGTGGTTCATGGAAGGTTCTCAGCGTTGATCCAACACCAGCTTCCCGGGGGGGTGGGGCTTGTTAAACCACATGTTGCCACCCCTACCCTGGTTTTTGAACCTGGGACAGAGTCCCATCAGCGGGTCTTCACAGTCTTGTAATCCTGCTCATTGATAAGCTGTGGAAAGCACCCCTGTGTTATTTCCGGAGCATTTGTGGAAAATACAGAAGCAGAATCATCATCATTAATAGGAAGGTTGGAAGAAGAGGCCAACAAGAGTGTAAGAAGTTATGTAGAAAACAGAACCGGGGCTTCCCTGGTGCAGTGGTTAAGAACCTGTGGTTTCACTGCAGAGGGCATGGGTTCAATCCCTGGCTAAGGAACTAAGATCCCGTATGCTGTGTGGCACAGCCAAAAGAAAAAACAAAAACAAAGACACACAAAACCAGAACTGACTCAAAGCCATTCCTTTTTATGGCTAAGTAATATTCCACATACAAAATCAAAAATAAAAGTGAAAGAAACACACAGCGTTTACAGCTGTGTGTTGAGTCATGAGACCAGAGGGTTGACCTGAGCTTTTTCCATGCCCACTCCCTACTCCCAGCCACATCAAATTCTACTGCTTGGAGAGGCAAGTGAAGGACCCCAGACCTTACTTATAATTATCATGCTTCCGAACCCAGGCCTTTATTTCATTATACCCAGTGACTCCAATTCTTGCTCGGAGCACAGGGTAACCAAAGTCTTCCCAGCCTGGGAGCAATGGAGTTACCTCCGGAGAAAGCCCTCTGTGACTTGGTCCCTCTTGTCAGGTCCAAAACAATGTGGGCTGTGGCGGACTCATCAGCCTGCCCTTCAGCAAGGTGAGCAGACAGTGGTGGGTCCCCAGTCAGAAGCACCCCCTGCTTTCTTTGTGGTTTTCTCACCCTCGCAGGAAGCTTCCTGAGCTAATCGGCTGTGTCACACCAGCTGAGACATGCCAGGTATAACGCGAAGGTAACCAGGCTGGTTTTTAAAGAATAAACATGCCAGAACCTCAACATCCTGTTGTGTGCTTCTTGATTTAAAGCAGGAGTCATGCAATGCAGTACACCACCGGTGATGTCTTTCTTGGTTCAATCCTTTACGCCCCCAAAGCTGCAACACGTCCCTTGCAAAATTGTTACTGGGGGCGAGTCCTCATTTGCTTAGCGTGGATTTTATTTTGGAAACTAGCTGAGAGCTATTCATTGCCAAGCCTGGTGAAAGAAGGGTGATCAAGCAGGGCAATGCTTTTTGGGTAATAAACAAGTGTGCCTTCGAGATGGATTTTTCTGGGCACGGATCATAAACCAATTCTGAGAGAAATCAGTAACACAGGCATACGAGCTTCCCCAAATATGCTTCCTTCCTGAGTGAGTGGGAAGTGACTAATAATAAGAAGCACATAATCTTTCAGTGGGCTTCCCTGATGACTCAGATGGTAAAGAATCTGCCTGCAATTCAGGAGACCCAGGTTCAGTCCCTGAGTCAGGAAGATCCCCTGGAGAAGGGAATGACAACCGACTTCAGTATGCTTGCCTAGAGAGTTCCATGGACCGAGGAAACTGGCAGGCTACAGCCCATGGGGTTGCAAAGTCAGACACAACTAAGCGACTAACACATACACACAGTAGCAGTTTGGTCTCTTGAGGATAATATGCAAATCTGTGGAACTGAGTGCACAGAAGTGTCACCTGGGGAGTCTAATCCCCCTTGTCTGGGGTCCCAGCATCACCGCACGTAGAAACCTTTCCAGATGGTGCAGATGGGCAAGCAGAGTTAAGAACAACCAATCCAAGGAAGAAAAGAGGAATCAGCCGAGCTCAGAGGCAGGCAACAGCAGACCTCAGCTTGAGAAGTAAAGGCCACTGAAGAAAAGGAAAGGCTGGGATGAAGGGCTGTGAGTCGAAGCAGGTCGATGGTACAACAGGCCACTGAGACGAGCTGCTGAGCTTAGAGAAGCACCAAAAGATTTGGCACCAGGAGGCAGTTTGCAACCTTGATGAGAGTGACAGGGACGGGAGCCAGACTGGAGTCAGCTGAAGTGGAAACAGCCCCGTTGTGACATTTTTGAGTTCTGCTCTGAATAGACTAGCGTAAATGATGCAGCAGCTGCTGAAGGGGTGGGGGAAAGGGAGAGCTTCTGACCACACTGATGGGAGTGGCCTGATGGAAAAGAAGAATTCCACAATGAAGGAGAAGAGGGTGGTAGCTGCAAGAGTGATGTCCCCGAGAGGGCAGGAGGAGATGCAGGCCAGATGTGGAATGACCGTCTTTGATGCGCGCCTTGGACTATCGTGGTAGATGCAGGGTAGGCTGACGAATCAAGGGTGGTATGTAAATCTGGGGATGGGAATGTGAGGCCATCCCCATCTGATGGCTTCTATAAATATCCGAAAGTGAAAGTGTTAATCACTCAGTCGTGTCTGACTCTTTGCCACCCCCATGGTGTGTAGCCCGCCAGGCTCCTCTGTCCATGGAATTCTCCAGGCCAGAATACTGGAGCGGGCTGCCATTTCCTTCTCCATTGCATGGCTTCTATAAATATCTGCATCAATAAGATCTTACAGTAAAGAGAGAATATTTTGAAGTCTTTTTTAGTCATCCCATTGACTATACCATGGACGTATTTTCATGTCAATACACGGGCATCTCAACCACCCTTTAAAAATTACTGTGTAGTGTTCCTTTGTACAGGTGACCATACAATGGTTTTCCAGGTGACTCAGTAATAAAGAATCTCTCTGCCAATGCAAGAGACATAGGTTCAGTCTCTGGGTCGGGAAGATCTCCTGAAGGAGGAAGTGGCAACCCATTCCATATTCTTGCCTGGAAAATCCCATGTACAGAGGCGTTTGGCAGGCTACAGTCCATAGTGTTGCAAAACAGTTAGATACAACTTTTAGTGACTGAGCACAGAACACAGCATTCCTTTGCATAGCTGAAGATAATTTATGTAATCAATACTCTTCTAGGGGTGAGCTGATTTTCCCCCATCCTTTGAGAATGTGCAGACACAAAGGAAAACAAAGGAGACCAAATAATAACACTTTGGTCATTAAGCAAAGGCAAGGATGTCTAGTTCCCTCTCGAGGGGTATAGATAATATTCTGAGATATGTCCTGTGAGCGGTTTTGCAGATACTGAAATCTTCACAGGTGGGGAAGTTAACTACCTGATGATCAGGCTCTAACCATAACATAAGCTGCCACAACTCAGAGAACCGGCCTCAGGAAAATGGGAACAAACAGATCCTGGAACTGCAGACTGACTGTACTTAGAACATTCAAGATGATGCTGGTCAGACCGCTGTTGACCAATTTCAAGATGACTGTCAGAGCTGACTGTGCTGTTTTTGCATGTAGGCCCTCCCTCTGTCTATAAAAGCTCTTGCCCCCTGATTGTAGTGTGGGAGTCAGTCTTTGGACAGGCATCCACCATCTCCACTCATTGCCAGCATCCAAAATAAGGCAAACTTTCCTTTCTACTAATCTTGCCTGTTTATTGGCTTTTGAGCAGTGCGCAGCTGGACCCCATTTTCAGTTACACTGTAACTATATAAAATTTTATTCACACAGATTTTTATGGTGTCAGAGTCCATTGTATTCATTGAATATTCAAGTGTGTTCTGACTCTCCAAAAAAGATGAAAAATCATTAGTCTAATCCAGTTTTTGAATAAGAACTAGATATATGTCCAGAGCTGAAGTTGGGTCCCTTGAATTCTCAACTAGTGCCCTATCCATTGCCTTTTGCCCAAAAAATAGCCACCATCACCATCATCGTCATTATTACCATCATCACCACCATCATCACTACCATCATCATGACCATCACCCACATCATCATCACCCCATCACCATCATCCCCGTCATTACCACTATCACCATCAACATCATCTAAAACATCTCTTTCTGCGGACTCCTGGTTCTCTGAGGCTCCATTAAGCAAAATGAACTCTTCGAAACTCTGGGCTGCTCAAACATCTGGTAAGGTGAAAACTGGCCATCAGCCTCTCTCCTCCCCTTCAATACTCACCAACAGAGAGCGTGTAGTCTGGGGCTTTCATCCCTCCATTGGACTCTTGTTCCTAACTGGTGAAGTCTCCTGCCCTTAAGGGCCTTGTTTCTACCAGGCTGGACACCTTTTAACAGGACGTACTTGAAAAACAAGATATTTTCCTTTGTGCTAGAAACAAATGGTGATTAATGTGCTCGTTGTAATTAGTCTGTGGTGACAGATGAGTGGTATCCTAGCAGCTCCTCTGCTGCTGTGGGAGCCTCCCTGGACAGGACAGCTGGTGAGAGGGGACACCAAATTCAATTTGTGCCTCATTTGCATACATATGACAACCATCTGTGCTAATAGCGCTGCAACGTCTCCATTAGATCCCGTGGTAGCAACAGCCTCTCCCGGGCTCCTGTTAGCCCTGGAGGAGGAGGAGCTCAGAGTGTAAATATTTGTAGAGGGAAAGGGTGGGCTTGATGGAGCACAACCAACCGTGTCCCTTTCATCAGAGTTTAAGCATTAAGCAGGGGCTGAGGTTCCTCTCACCCACGGGAGGACATCTTCTTCTGAGAACTCCTTCTCCTTTCATCTGAAGCTTCTGGTCTGTCCATCTCAAAGACCCATTGAATTGCTTATGTTCTTCTCCTTATCATCCAGTCTCTTGAACCAGCTTCATTTTGGTAAAGACCTTTTAAAAAAAATTTTTGACTGGCCCATTTATTCAAAAACTATTCATGGTAGTATGTATATACATACCACTGTATACAAATTAGATAACTGATAAGGACTTACAGTATAGCACAGGGAACTCTACTCAATACTCTGTAATGACTTTGGGAAAAGAATCTAAAAAAGAGTAAAGATGTGTATAGGTGCTAAGTCACTTAATTTATGTCCAATTCTTTGTGACTCTATGGATTGTAGCCCTCCAGGCTCCTCTGTCCATGGAATTCTCCAGGTAACAATACCCTGGAGTAGATTGCCATGCCCTCCTGCAGGGGATCTTCCCAACCCAGGGATCAAACCTGGGTCATTGACAAGAAAGTTGTTTACCACTAGCACCACCCGGAAAACCCAAATATGTATGTATATATAACCAAGTTACTTTACTATACAACAGAAAGTAACATAACACTATAAACGAACTATACTCCAATAAAAATTAATTTGAAAAAACAAAAATATTCATGGAGTATTTACAAAGTTTGGGCAAAATTCTAGGTGAAAGACATATAGGCGTTCACAGGAGGGAAAAGACTTTTGGTTTATGGAGTTTATATGTAGACATTTATATGTAGGACTTCCCTTGTGACTCAGCTGGTAAAGAATCTGCCAGGACTCTGGGAGACCTGGGTTTGGTCCCTGGTTTGGGAAGATCCCCTGGAGAAGGGAAAGGCTACCCACTCCAGTATTCTGGCCTGGAGAATTCCATGGACTGTATAGTCCATGTGGTTGCAAATAGTAAGACATGACTGAGAGACTTTCACTTTCACATGTAGACATGAAACCTGGTAACAAACAAACAGGAAATGTTACTTGCACTGTTATGTTCTAGGCAGGGAATCAAAACAGAGTGTAAAGTGGCATGGGAAAAAATAGTAGTTGATGAGGACTTTATATGTAGTGGTCCAAGGAGTTCTTGCAAGGAGGTGATATTTAAGCTGTCGTCTACATGCCAGGAAGGAGTCAGATTGTAACATCAACAGAAAACACGTTCCTCCAAAGAAAGGGAATGGTGAGCTTGGTGTCTTAAGGGAGAGAAAGATGACCAGTGTGGCTGGGGGCGAGTCAGAGAGAGGAGGTGAGAACGGTGTGTCCATCTTAGTTTCCTAGAGTTGTAGTCATGAAGTACGGAAGACAGGAGGGGGCTTAAAACGACAGAAGTTTATTGTCTACAATTCTGGAGGCTAGAAGTCAAGACACTGAGGTTTCAACACGGCCCTGAAAACTGTATGGAAGATCATTTCCTTCCCTCTTTGAGCTGCTGGCATGGCCATGGAACCTCGGCGTTGCTCTGTGCTTGGCAGATGCATCACTCAGGTCTCTGCCTCTGTCCTCAGGGGGCTGTCTTCTCTCTGGATGCGCCTGTGTCTCTTCTCTTCTTATAAGGAGACCAGTCATATTAGGTTAACCAGCTGGAGCTGGGGATTTGAAAGCCAGATCAGGCATGCTGGTCATAGTGAGAGCCCACAGACTCCAGATCCCTTCTTCAGAGCTGAAGACAAATGTGTGCGAAGTCAGAACGAGGTATGAGAGGGCATTACCCATTCAGTCAGCCAACAAATGGCAAAGTTAAACAACAACTGGATTAACAAAGCCTTCCTGCGACCAAAATCTGGTTTGATAAGATAAGGGAGGTTATTACTCAAGAAAAATTGCTACCACACATCCCAACGACTTTGCATCCTAAGTAAAAAAGCCATCTTTAGCACAACAGATGTCCTTTTAAAATGTTATCAACCAGGAAAATAGATGCGGGGATAGGGGGAGAGGATGCAAACCAGACCATGAAAATGTAATATAGAGTCCACAAATAAATAAGAGGGTAGCACAATCGGATTAAACGGCATGAAAACAAATGACAGGTAGCTGAATTTCTGGCGCATCGTAGCTCCTGGAACCCTAAAGATTGTGTACAAGTGTCACTGGACTTCTAGTGCATCGTAGTTCCTGGGGCTGTGAAGACTGGGTACAAGTGTGGGACGGGCTTGTTGCCGGTAAACAGGAAACTATGCCTTGGTGGCTTCCAGTTTAGCCTCAGAAGCCTTGCTAACACTGCATCCTGGAAGCCAGTAGCAATCACTTTGAGGAGCATGACAAATAAAATGGACTTCCTAAAGGAGCACCTTTAGAGGCCTTCCAATGGGTCCACTTCTAATCAACAGAGCTAAAGGGCTTCCCAGGTGGCACAGTGAGTAAAGAATCCACCTGCGATGTAGGAGACACAGAAGACTTGGGTTCCATCCCTGGATCAGGAAAGTCCCCTGGAGGAGAAAATGGCAACCCACTCCAGTTGCCTGCCTCCTGCCAATGGCCCAAGTTTTCTTTTCTAGGGGGAAGGGCTTTCTTTTACCTTGGTTTCAATTTTCTATATTCTGTGCATGCTCAGTCATTTGTCATATCTGACTCTTTGTGACCCCACGGACTGTAGCCCGCCAGGCTCTTCTGTCCACGGGATTTCCCAGGCAAGTATACTGGAGTGGGTTGACATTTCCTTCTCCAGGGCATCTTCCTGACCCAGGGATGGAACCTGCATCTCCTGCATTGCAAGCAGATTCTTTATTTTTTTTTTTTTAAATACCTACTTCGAGCAGTTAGTACAAAAATTAAAGGAGAGGATAACATTACCATTCCAATAGTCAATGCTCTAAGATATTAGATAACGATGACTTATTTTAGCATTGTTATTGGAGTACAATTGCTTTAGAATGTTGTGTTAGTTTCTGTTGTACAGTGAAGTGAGTCAGCCATATGTATACATATATCCCTTCCCTTTTGAACCTTCTTCACCCCATCCCGCCCATCTAGGTCACCACAGATAATAATGATGATGGTTAAAATAGCCAAACACCATCAGTGATATAGTAGGTGCTTAATAAATGTCAGCTAATATCATTGATAAAAGAAGCTGTTTTAGAGAGAGGAACCTAAAGGGATAAGATACAATCCATTTGAATGGAGAGAGGAATGAAAGAGTTAGGAGACTTGGAGTCAGGGGAAGGGCAATGCTCTGTGCTGCATGAGGCAGCTGACAGAGCTATCTGTAACACCAAATTATCAGAGACAGTTTTGGGATTTCCACTGGCACAGACACACTACCCCTCTGAGCCCCAGAGTAAATACTTAGAAGGTTAAAGGTGGGTTCATTAATCTCACTTGTTTGTTTGTTTGGACACACAGATGCTCCCATTGTAAACACACTTTGAGGACTGAAAAAAATATATATATGGACTCCAAAGGACTTCAATACAGTCTCATGGTGGAAGGGCTGTGCAAGAGAAAAAACATGTTTTACGTTTAATTCTCTGCTTCAAAAAACCGTAATCAAAATTGAAAACTCATGACTTGGTTCTTTACGGGGCTTGTTTATGCAACTTGCTTTCTAGCTGGCATTTGGTCAACTTTTCCAAGTAAATTTTTAGTTTGCTCAGTTAGGTAAAACTTGCCAGGCAAGAGCCGTTAAAGTTCTTACTCAATTTCTTTGTACTAATGACAATTTTCTTTGTACCTGCTTGACTTTAATTCAACACATCTTCCAGTTTCTGTGAGAAGCCCTGGACAAGCCTCATTCTGAGATGTTGAGACAAAAACCAAGATTTATACCTTCTAACAAAGTGAAATGATGGAAAATGTGACTAACATTATCCTCATTGAACTCGGTATCATTTTTAGACTTAGCCATGATAGTCCTCCTTTGGCTCCAAAGAACCTGAAAACAGACAGCTGTGAGCTTTGAAAAAGAGAAGTGACTTGCCAAAGGTCGTGTTATGCACATTAAGGTGCAGTTCAGTTCAGTTGGTCAGTCATGTCCAACTCTTTGGGATTACAGCACACCAGGTTTCCCTGTCTATCACCAACTCCTGGAGCTTACTCAAACTCATGTGCATCGAATTGGTGATGCCATCCAACCATCTCATCCTCTGTCTGTCATCCTCTTCTCCTCCTGCCTTCAATCTTTCCCAGCATCAGGGTCTTTTCCAATAAGTCAGTTCTTCCCATCAGGTGGCCAAAGTATTGGAACTTCAGCTTCAGGATCAGTCCTTCCAATGAATATTCAGCACTGATTTCCTTTAGGATTGACTGGTTTGATCTCTTTGCAGTCCAAGAGACTCTCAATAAGGTGCAAAAAGGCTTATCTTGTGGGTTTATCCTCTCTCTTTGGAGGTTGCAGCAGGCAGATTTAAGGTCAACCACCACAACCCACACCACCCTAGCAATGATTTCTGCTTCCTGGTATTCACATTTTTGTGTAAACCCTTCTCCTTGACTTAGAAGTAGGTCCTATGTCCTGCTTCTAGTTAATAAAACATAGCCAAAGTGAGGGAATAACCCTCCCATGGTTGTGAAATATTATGTAACATCCATCTAATTAGCAGGTTCACTCTGTAGGCCATCCTTGATGGCTTGAAAAAGGAAGTGGCCAGGCTGGGAGACATGGCATAGAATAGTGGGTTGTCCCTGAGAATCAGATGGGGTCTCTAGGAATTACAAGTAGCAGGAGGACCTGAGGGTAGTCTCTAGTCAAGAAAGAAGATGGGCCCTTCAGCCTGCCCACCACAAGACAGTGAATTCCACCAACAACCTGAGAGAGCTCAGAAATGAACTCTTTCCCAGTTGGGCTTTCGGATGAGATTACTTGTTGGCTGATAATTTCGTTACAACTTTGTGAGACCCTAAGCAGAGGAACCAGCTAAGTTGTTCCCAGAATCCTCCCTACAGAAATTAAGAGATAATAAATGTGTGTTATTTAAGTCATTGAGTGTGTAGTAACATGTTACACAGAGATAGAAAATAAACACAGAGATCCTCTACTAGGTAACGAGGAATCTCAAGCATCTTTGGTTTTCCATGAAGGCATCTCTAATCACTTACAGGAAAACCAGGAGTTTCTCCTGGTGCTTTCTCCTCTAACCTTAAAATTCTCCTAATGACTCTTCATATTTCCTATCTCACTATGACCATTATATCATTTATACCATTGTTAGTCACTCAGTCATGTCTGGCTATTTGTGATCCAATGGACTGTAACTATGTTATGACCACTACTCTAAATCAAATGTATTATGAATATATCCCATTTCTACCACATATTCATTTATGATTGTATTTGGTTGTTTCATTTATTACTTCATCTCCACTTATCAGCCATCAAAACACAGCCACTTTCATCAAATTAGCTGGTAATTTAGAACCATTTTAACCTATCCATAACTTATGTGTGAAAACAGAAAGCCTTGGCAAAGAAATAGAACCAAATGGACATTTTAAAACTGGAAAATACAACTAAAATAAGATGTAAAGAAAGAAAATACAGAAAAAATACTGAAATAAAAACCTCAGTCCATGGGCTCAACAGCAGAATAAAAATGAGAGAGGGGCTACTCAGTGAATTGAGAGATAGAAAAACAGAAATTAATCTGAGCAACAGAGAAAGAACAGAATTAAAAAAAAAAAAAAAATGAACTGAGCCTCAGAGACCTGTGGGACTATATAACAAAATATCCCTCATCTATTGGCATTCCAGGAGGATAGGAGAAAAAGTACTTGAAAAATAATGGTGGGAAACTTCTCAAACTTGGCAAGAGATATAAAAACTCACAATTCAAGTTGTTGAACAAACTCCTTTTTAAAGATGGGCAGATGACCTTTCCGGACGGTAAGAGTCTAGAGATTACTGGTGGGTCTTACTTACCATTACATTTAATAAGCCCCTGTAGCTGAACTCACTCAACAGCCAATCCAAGAGCCACTGGAAGGGGGTACCTCTAATCTCCATCAATCACCCCCAGGACATTCTTCATAAACACACAGTCTGAGTTACACTTGGTGTCTGCATGCAAACCCATCTCTAAGACAGGTCCTGCAACTCAGTCCTCAAATGAGACTGGAGGACCAGCAAGAAATGTCAGCATCACCTGGGAGCTTCCTACAGCCCCGTCCTAGACTTGATACACCTCAGATTCACATTCAAGTTTGAACAGCATGTCTCTGGCTGCTTGCACACTCCTTTCCAAACCAAATAGACACCCCTACACTCCTTTTACATTAAAATTCTAGAATTCCCTATGGGCTGCAGGCTTGAAGCCAACCAAAAGAGCATCAACATTACAAACTAGGAAAAGTACTGGGCAAAGACACTGGAGTTTTGTTCTCTCCCCTGAACTTTTGTGTTCACAAATCACCTGAACCGCCAGCAGTCTCTGTTGGCAAGATTGCTGCTTTTCACGTTGACTTGTTTTCCTTATAAATTTAGTGACGAAGACAAACTAGAAAATCAGAGGCTTCTTCCTGTTTGAATACCCTATGATTCCATTACATGTGAATCTGATCACCCATGACTACTTAGCCAAAATCTGTATATAGAGAAGTTAATTATAAGATCCTAAACCATGCCTGGTATATAATTATAGCAGAAATATTTTTTAATCTAACTGTAATTCTATTTAGAAACGTTGATGACTTGAGCTTTGCGCCTGTAGCTTATAATATCACCAGAACCCCTTCATAGAATCATAACCTTGTAAGTTGGTTACCTGTTGATGGTCAAATATATATGTATATAATTTTAACAGTGCCCATTACACACAGGCTTCCATTATAACACTATTTCCACTCGGTCATGGTTTTATGAAAAATTCCCCTATTGGCTCAAATTTTCCAAGCTTAATCACACTCTTGAGGTGAACTTTTTCAATTAAACTCCACTTAAGCCAATTTTGAGCTCTTTGAATGAAGGAAAAATATATATGCCAGACTCTTAAAAATAACTGTCAAACAGGTTCCTTTTTTAAATATTTATTTAACACACTAACATTCACACTTCACAAGAGCACTGACCTGCCTGCCTCATAATTTCCAGATGATGGAGGCAGAGTTGCTTTTTTGCTTAGAAATCCCCAGTAAGACTTTTAATTATCTCCTTTGCCACGGGGAATTATAGATAGTCTGTAAAGCAGGTTATTTTGTTTTAAACTTGTGAGGCCACTTAACATATATGAAGCTGAATTCAGTTAATACACACCATCTCTCCTCCTTGTGTGTTTGGCAAAATTTTCCATTTTGGGACTAATGAGAAGAAAAGTCATTTGGATTATTGATCCAGTGTGAGTCATACAGAATGGCGAAGAATGGGCAATTACCACTATTTTGAATGCCCTCCATTTACTGTTTCTAAACTTTATTTTGGAACTTGCAGCCTTTGATTATATTATTTCTATAGGGAAAACAACCTCTGATTTCTCTCTCTGAACAATTGAAAGGCAAAGTCTCCTGGGTTTGGGTCATGGCTCTGATCTGTTGGTTTTCTTTCCCTACTAAATCATTTGTGTCCCCTCTGTATATCTTCATCTGCTTGATTGGGAGCGGGAAGCCTGCCAGGACACACACAGCCATCCTCTGGGGCACAGCCAGCCAAGGGCAGGACACGAAAGAATTCTTTACTGGATTCCTCATGTCTAAGACTTGCTGTCAACTGCCAACTGATGGAAACGTTCTTCTTGATTCCAAGGAGGTCTCTCAGCACAGTTATATAGACCCGGTTTTTGAAAAATCCCTAATGGATTTTAGTTGCCCCTTCTCCAAGCTAACACTTTTCACATGTTGCTTAAGGAGGAAACACATCTGAGGAGTTCTGTTGGGTGAGAATGTTGTTGTTGTTTTTCAATTTCTAACTTATCTCCAACTCTTTTTGACCCCATGAACTGCAGCATGCCAGGCTTCCCTATCCTCCACCATCTCCCAGAGTTTGCTCAAACTCATGGCCAGTGAGTTGGTGATGCCATCCAAGCATCTCATCTTCTGCCTTCTTCTTTTGCCTTCAATCTTTCCTGGCATCAGAGTCTTTTCAGATGGGTCAGCTCCTCACATCAGGTGGCCAAAGTTTTGGAGCTTCAACTTCAGTATCAGTATTCATGTATTCATTCAGGGTTGATTTCCTTTAGAATTGATGGGTTTGATCTCCCTGTAGTCCAGGGAGTCGTAGTCTCAAGAGTCGTCTCCAGCACCACAATTCAAAAGCATCATTTCTTCGGTGCTTGGCCTTCTTTATGGTCCAACTCTTACATCCATACACGACTACTGGAAAAACCATAACTTTGATTGTATGGACCTTTGTTGGCAAAGTGGTATCTTTTGCAATAGTCTGAGATGGTCTGGACCATCTTTCATGCAGCTGATCTCAGCTCCCTCCTTTTCAAGGAAGTCATCCCTGCCTCCTCTAGTAGGTCCCTATACTCTTTGCACAATGCCACTCTTTGAGTCCTAGAATATGCAATCCCATATCCTGCCACAGGACCTTTGCACATATCGTTCTCTTTTCCTGGAACACTGTCACCATTTCTCTTCTCCTAGTGAACTTCTATCCACTATTTAGATCTTAGCTTATCACTTTTTCAGGGACAACCCCACTAACTTGGCTAATTAGGTCAACCCCACACCAGTGTCTGTCCTCACACCACCATATACTTGCCCTTGATGGTACCTATCATGACTGCCTTCTTACATTCTCTTCTGTGATGTTTATTAGTAACTTAATCCCTACCAGCTCCATGATCAGACCATGTACACTTTCAATGTCTGGCCTAGGCCTTCACACACGTAGGTGCTCAGTAATTATTTGTGAGATACATGGATGAATGAATGAATTCACTTTAGAAATTTTCAGGGGGTGGGAGGAGTCACAGAGTCTAAGCCAGTGCTATTAAATGCCTTGGCATGGGAAGAATTTGTCTGGTTTGTTTTACGGTGTTGTTCTAACCTTGATGTGTAAGACCATGAAATGAGAAGGTGGACAGAGAGGAAGCAGTCCAGAAGAGGACCTGGAATAAAAAACCCTCAGCTGAGTCCTACATAAAACACCTCCAGAGCCATAACACTGTAAACCTAGAAATGGACCTTGGAGATTGTTTCTGGGATTTTACAGATGAAGAAAAGCTTCCACTGTAGTTACTGGCAGACTCCACCCCTTCCAACTCCTCATCTGTTCCTGGTCCACTGCTTCCACAAGGAGAGAGCCCTTAACAGACATATTAAAAAATTAAATAAAGGGCAAGACTAGACAGGGCTTCCCCAATGGCTCAGTGGGTCAAGAATCTGCCTACAATGTAAGAGATGTGGGTTTGACCCCTGGGTTGGAAAGATCCCCTGGAGGGAGAAATGGCAACCCACTCCAGTATTCTTGCCTGGGAAATCCTATGGACGGAGGAGCCTGGTGGGCTACAGTCCAAAGGGTTGCAAAGAGTTGGACACGACTGAGGACACACTGGACTGGACAGGACTCAACAGGAGTTGAAGCCCTGAGCTGGGAAAACCATAGAAGAGGAACAGTGATGAAATCATACAGAAACCAAGGGTTCCCAGGCAATGGTTAGAGCAAGAATTGAATTTCTCTCCTCACTTCCAAGATCCAACATAGGTAGCTTTGCTAGGAAGTCCCCTAAGGAACAATTCCCTCTTTTTTGTAATCTCTAATTCTTATCCCCTAAACTCTAAAGACAAAGGAGTCCAGGAAGAAGCAGCTACCCAATCATCACTCATCCTTTCGGCATAGCCAAGTGGCTTAGGGTGTGGGTTTTGGACCAGGTTCCTGAGTATAAATCCTATTGATTGTGTGACTTTAGTCAAGTTGCTTAATCTTTCTGTGTCTCGGTTTTCTCATCTATGAAATGGGAATGCCTGCCAAGTAGCTTCGGTCATGTCCAACTCTTTGTGACCCCATGGACTCTAGTCCACCAGGCTCCTCTGTCCATGGGATTCTCCAGGCAAGAATACGGAATGGGTGGCCATACCCTCCTCCAGGGGATCTTCCTGACCCAGGGATCGAAACTGCATCTCTTATGTCACCTGCATTGGCAAGTGGATTCTTTACCACTTGAGCCACCTGGGAAGCCCATGAAAAAGGAATGATGGAACCCAACTTTTAGGATTGCTGAGGATGAAATGTAGTATGACTTATAAGGTACCTGTGCGCAACACACAGGAAACTCTTGGTATGACCTGGTGTTATTTCAACATTCAACAGATGTATGTTGAGTGCTTACCATGTGCTCATATGGAATAAAGTTGTGGGGCAGGGACTTATCATGGGGGAAAAAAGACACATTTAAGAGACAGGAAATATACAGATTAGGCTCAGCTCTGAAAGATTTTTTAAAGGAGAACTGGAACAGGAATGTGGAGTTGGCCGCCTTTAGATGGGCTTTGTTAGAGGAACTTCTGGGAGGACCTGACATTTGAACCAAAGGATCCAGCCATGTGAAGAGCAGAGAAGAGAGTATTCTCACCCAGGGAATATCAGAAACACAAAGGGCCAGGCCTTGAGGTGGGAATGTCCTTATTTCCTGTATAGCGAGAAGCCTGTGGAAGGTTTTCAGCAAAGTGAGACCGGATCTGAGCTGCATTTTTAAAAGATCGCACAGTCCAAACCCATAGAATGCACAACACAGAGAGTGGACCAGATGCTGTAAACTGTGGACTCCCAGTGGCAATGAGATGTCTACATAGGAGGGATTCCCTGGTGGCCCAGCCGGTAAAGAATCTGACTGCAGTGAAGGAGACCGGGGCTCAATTCCTGGGTTAGGAAGATCCCCTGGAGGAGGAAATGGCAACCCACTCCAGCATTCTTGCCTGAGGAATCCCATGCACAGAGGAGCCTGGTGCGCTACAGTCCATTGGGTCACGAAGAGTCGGACATGAATGAGCAACTAACTCACAAAAGTTTATCAATCATAGTAAATGTACCATCTAGTGGGGGGTGTTGATAATAAATGTACCATCTATGACTGTGCATTTCAGGGGTGGGGGGGTCTTTGGGAAATTGCTGTACTTTCAATTTTGCTGTGAAATTAAAACTGCCCTGAAAACATAAAATCTTCATGAAAAAAAATTAAACTACTGAATTGAAAAAAAAGATAAAGATCCTTCTGGTTTCTGTACTGACAATGGGTTTCAGAGGGACAAGAATGAAGACATCAAGACCAGTGAGGGAGCTAGTGGAGGAACTGAGGGATGGCGGAGGGTGGTGTGGGCTGGGACGGATGGGAGGAAAGACGGAGGCAATGGGGTGAGCCATGGGGAAGGGTAGATGGTAGGACAAAGGGAGGCAGCAAGGATGAGTCCTAGGCTTTTGTCTTGAACAACCAGAAACAGTGATTCCATTTATCAAGATGGAGAAAAACAAGGAGACCTGGAGCTCGTGGTGTTTGCTTCGGTTTTACGAGGGAGGCAGATCTGAGATTCTAGGACTCTGTGTTGTTGAATAGAATATCCCTCTCCCTGAAAAGTTCTAAGAACAAAGAAAGTTTTAATTTACCTGGAATGGTGACAAGTAATGCTCTTTAGGAGAAAAGATGTGGATTATTTCCCTTCTAGCAACCATTCACCCTTCTTTTTTAAATTTATTCATTTTAATTAGAAGCTAATTACAATATTGTGGTGATTTTTGCCATATATTGACATGAATCAGTCATGGGTGTACTTGAGTCCCCCCGTCCTGAACCCCCCTCCCACCTCCCTCCCCACCCCACCCCTCTGGGTTGTCCCAGAGAACCAGCTTTGGGCGCCCTGCTTCATGTATCAAATTTGCACTGGTCATCTATTTTACCTAAGGTAATATATATGTTTCAATGTTATTCTCTCATATCGTCCACCTTCTCCTTCTCCCATATATACACAAGGGAATATTACTCAGCTACAAAAAAGAACACATTTGAGTCAGTTCTAATGAGGTGGATGACACTGGAGCCTATTAAACAGAGTGAAGTAAGGCAGAAAGAAAAACATCAGTACAGTATATTAACCCATCCACTTTTTAGGAATTGTGGTTACTTCCTTCTGGTGAGAAAGTCCTCTTCAGTTCAGTTCAGTCGCTAGGTCGTGTCCGACTCTTTGTGACCCCATGAACCGCAGCACGCCAGGCCTCCCTGTCCATCACCAACTCCTGGAGTTTACCCAAACTCATGTCCATTGAGTCAGTGATGCCATCCAATCAGCTCATCCTCTATCGTCCCCTTCTCCTCCTGCCCTCAATCTTTCCCAGCATCAGGGTCTTTTCCAAGAGTCAGCTCTCTGCATCAGGTGGCCAAAGTATTGGAGTTTCAGCTTCAACATCAGTCCTTCCAATGAACACCCAGGACTGATCTCCTTTAGGATGGACTGGTTGGATCTCCTTGTATTCCAAGGGACTCTCCAAGTAGTAGTCCAAGAGTCTTCTCCAACATCACAGTTCAAAAGCATCAATTCTTCGGTGCTCAGCTTTCTTTATAGTCCAACTCTCACATCCATACATGACTACTGGAAAAACCATAGCCTTGACTAGATGGACCCTTCTTGACAAAGTAATGTCTCTGCTATTTAATATGCTGTCTAGGTATGATGTCATTTTTCTCCTATTTTTCTTAAGGCGGAGAAATAATGGTGATGCCAAGTGACATAGTTCTTTGTTTCCCAGGAATGCATTTTCTTTCTTTCTTTCTTTTTGATACTTAAAGGCAAATAAAAATTCTCGAAAACTGCAAACCATCCTAGTACATGCCTTTGTTCAGAGAACTGAGCAATGTCAGAGTCACTCTCTGTTTAGAAAAAATCTGAGAGTTTAAAGGAGTGGTTTCCAAGGTTTTTAAGAATATTATTTTCTTAAAGTTTGGACAACTTGATGCCACTTTATGTAAGCTTTTACTTTTAACACAAACACACTAAAAAGAACACTAGACCAGGGGTCTTAGGAAAGATGTCACCCCACTCAGTCCCTGGACATCATCCGCCCTCTCTGGGCTGTTGTTGGTTTCTCTGGAAAGAAAGAGGAGCTGGGCATCACATCCTTTCTAGTTTCCATGGTCCATCAAATACTGGCCAGAGTGAGATAAACTTTTTCACACTGATCAAGGTGATGAACATCATTCATTTGCATTTCATGGTTTTTTCAATTTCCCAGATGCACTGAATGCAGTTCAACACTTTGATAGTCTGCCAACTTGATCACTCTTCCTGTAAATTCATCTAAACTGGTGATGAGTTTTGGAGAAAAGAAACATTCTTCATGTTTCAGAATCAACACTCACCATAAACTTCGTCTGGGGGCCACATGTCCCAGAGTGAAGACGATTTTGACAGAGTTCCTCGAGTGACAAATCTTTCCAGCTTTTGTTCACTTTGGGTGGCTCCCCTGAGTGCCAGACTCCTTGGACCCACCCTCCAAGGGATTGTACCAAGTGTAACACAATGTAATCAGCCTTGTAAACTTACAACAAATGTGTGGCTTTGATTTGAAACAAATGCAGAAAACACAGCTACAGAGTGATGCCCAGTAAGACAAGCTTAAGACAGGATGGCGAAGGGCAGGAACAGCAGACTAGAAGTTATCTTTGTTCTCCTCCCATCTCTGACACCATCCAGCGTGTGTCCTTGGGCGACTCATTCTGCGGGACTCAGCTCCTCATTTGTAAGATGCTGGTTGGACCACAGTCTCTTGGGTCTCGGCTTGGAGATTTCGTGAGTAGTCACGGGGCCTCACTGATGGCTGTGAGCTCAGGACAAAAGAGCAGTATCATTTGGCCCAAGTACTGGGCTTGACACATCCCTCTCTTGCCGAGAAATAAATGTCATGAAAGCAGTGAAGGACCAGGGAGTGAGGCTCACGGAGGTACTAATGAAGGGTTTCACCTTCCCTAAAGGTTTCTACCGGGGTCTTTGGGTGGGAGCCAGGGCAGGTGGCAGCTGGAGAGGAGAGATGATTAGTACAGTGTGATCAGGTGGCACCTGCCGGGGAAGGTATTCACCTCGTCCTTCTCCGGAGCAGGAGAATGAACAGATGGAGCCCGAGACTTCCACAAACACTATTAACTTAACCTTGAATGTGCAGAGAGGCAGAAACCTAAACCCTGTAACCACAAGCATCATTTATTATTGATTCTCTGCATTAAAAAAAAAAGGTAAATTCCACATTATTTTCCTTTGTTGATAATCCCCATAGTCTCCTAAAACATGCAACTAGAGCTGGAGAATGGGATTCAGAGAGCGAGCTTTTCCCCTTGGGCTTTTTAAAAAGTTTATTTATTTTTTCACTGGAGGATAATTGCTTTACAATGTTGTGTTAGTTTCTGGGGTACAACAACACGAATCAGTCATGGCTATGCATATAACCCCTCCCTCTGGAGCCTCCCTCCCACTCCCCCCCCCCCATCCCAGCCCTCTAGGTCGTCACAGAGCGCTGACCTGAGCTCCCTGTGCTAGATAGCAACTTCCCACCAGCTGTCTGTTTTACGCATAGTAGTGGGTATATGTCAGTGCTACTCTCTCAGTTGTCCCACCCTCTTCCTCCCACTCCTCTTGGGCTTTTTAAACCGGAGATTAATGACCAGGATTTGCTCAATGTCAATGTTCCATCCTGCTCTGCTGTTTGCACACATATACACACATCCCCATCAGCATGCAAATACAATGCTCATCTCCACATCTCTTGATTTTCTCATGTCTGTCTACACTAGCAATAACTCTGCCCTCCTCCCATTCACGTCTCTAAACCCTACAGAGCTTGCCAGGTTCAGCACAAACCCCCTTCTCTGGGAGGTGGTGGGCTAACACAGGAGTCCAGCCCAACGCCTCTTCTCTTCAGCGTTCTTGACCACATATCAAATCAGTCTTTTCCTGGCAGCCCTGTTTTTCCTTCTCTTTTTGTGTGCACTGATTTGATCATCACATCTAAATGCTAAAATCCCTGGAAAGGTGAACCACATTTCGTATCTTCAGTAGCCCTGCCCCAATATTTGAACAGTGTGAGTCTCAAAGGGAGTTTTCAAGCATTTGCTCAGCTGGACTTGTACATTTTGCCTGAGATCAAGCTCCTGCAGAGGTGGCAGATCCCTCAACCTTACATATAAACATCAATTACGTTTGTCTGAACCTCAAAATCTCAGCTCTTTCCCTTAACTGTATCACTATTAAAACCACAAAGCATCAGAGGATATCATACATTAAAATGACACATATCTAAATTATCCAAGAATAATTCATTGCACTTCTAATTTCAGTTCTTACACTTAAACAAAATTAAGGTATCTGTAAAAACTGTCCCTTCACTACTGCTCTGCAATTCACCTTCCTCATAAATTGAATGACCGTGTATATATGTCTATTTCTTTCTTTTTAAAATATTTATTTGCTTATATGACTGCTTCAAGTCTTAGTTGAGGTACATGAGATCTTCCATCTTTGTTGTGACATGTGAGATCTTCAGTTGCAGCATATGGGATCTAGTTCCTTGACCAGGGATTGAACCTTGGCCCCCTGCATTGGGAGCACAGAGTTTAGCAACTAGACCACCAGGGAAATCCTTGTGTGTCTACTTCTGAACTTTTTTTTTTTATTCCACTGGTCTATTTGCCTGCCTTTGTGTTCATACTGCCTGGTCTTCATTACCATACTTTTATAATAAATCTTGATATCCAGTAGAATACATCTTACTAGGTTGTTTTTCTCTAAGGATGACTTACTTATTTGGGGCCTGATAAATTTCCAAAAGAATAGAGATCAGGTTCCCAATTTCCACAAAGAAACCTTCTGGTCTTTTGATTGGGATTGCACTAAATATACAGATCCTCTTTTTTTTCTGCTAATTAATATTTCTTATTTACATTTCATATTTACTGCATTGGGTGGAAATTCCAGAATAAGATTGATAATATCCATGCATGTGGATTTTTGCTTTGTTGGTCTTTTGATTGGGATTGCACTAAATATACAGATCCTCTTTTTTTTTCTGCTAATTAATATTTCTTATTTACATTTCATATTTACTGCATTGGGTGGAAATTCCAGAATAAGGTTGATAATATCCATGCATGTGGATTTTTGCTTTGTTCTTTGTCAGAGGTCAGCATTCTTTTTATGTAGAATCAGATATTAAATATTTTCAGCTTTGGGGACAACACCATCTCTGTCACAACTACTCAGCTCTGTCACTGTAGCATGAAAACAGCCATGGATGATAAATAAACAATGAACATTGCTCGACTTGACTCATGAACCATGGTTTACTGAACCCTGTGCTATTTTAATAAAAAGGCTTTTAATTTTTGCCATTACTATGATTTTGGTTTTTGGTTTCTTTGTCATTTATGGAATAAATCCTTCAATTATATGTTGCCAAAGTTTGGGTCTTTGTGTGTTTGCATTGTTTTCTTTTAGTTGTGTAAGGTTTTTTGCAATTCCTTTCTTTTTGACATCTACAAATATCATCACATTTAAAAAATCTTTCATCTATGAAAGACTTTGCATTTGGAATATTCTACATATTCTCTAAAGCTGAGCCATTCTTACGTCTCTGTAACAATCTTAGTCATAATAAATTATTTTTATTTACTTCTGGGTTTTACTGTTGTTTTAGTCACTAAGTTGTCTGATATTTTTGTGACCCCGTGGACTATAACCCTCCAGGCTCCTCTGTCCATGGGATTTCCCAGGCAAAAATACTGGTGTGGGTTGCCATTTCCTTCTCCAGGGGATCTTCCCAACCAACAGATCAAACCCATGTCCCCTGCATCTCTAACATTAGCAGGCATATTCTTTACCACTGAGCCACCAGAGAAGCCCCTGGATTTTATTAATTACATATTAATTGAATACTTCCAATGTAGCAGATACTTTTCCAGAATGAGTGCACAGTGGATGCTTCAGTGAACAAAACAGACCAAATCCTGGCTTACATGCAGCTTAAATTCTAGAAGAAGGACACTAATAATAATAAAGACACGTAGATATTTCAGTGAAGGATGATAATCAGAGAGGCAAGGTGAGAGGGTAAGATGCTCTTTCAGAAATGGTGTCCAGGGAAAGCCTCTCTGATCAGGTGTCACTCAAGCAGAGAACTTAAGGAAGTGAGGGCACAGTCCAGTCAGCTAACTAAGTCAACGGAGGTGGTACCCAAGTGTCAGGGCAGGGGATGAACAGGATGCTGTAGGGCACATAGCAGGAGCCCTTAGCATCATCTTGGGAGGGGCCAGCAAGGAATCCTGGAGGAAGCAATATGTCATTTGAGACCTGGAAGGAAAGCTGCATAAGTGATGGTGAATTTTTGGTGCCACTTTGCCTGGGTCACAGGGTGCCAAGCCATTGGATCAAACACTCTTCTGGTGTGTCTATGTGGGTGTTTCTGGGCTAGATAAACTGCTGAATATGTAGACCGAATAAAGCAGATGACCCTCCCCAGTGAGTGTGGGCCTCACCCAGTCAGCTGAAGACCTGAACAGAACAAACAGGCTGAACAAGAGGAGATTCTTCGTATTCTTCCTGGCTGCTTTGAACTGGAACACCAGTCTTTTCCAGCCTTTGGACTCAAAATGAAACATGGGCTTTTCTTGATTCTCAAGCCTGCTGGTCATCTGATTGGATCTCATGCCATTGGCTGTCCTGGTTCTCAGGCCTTCAGACTCAGACTAGAGCTACACGCTGGCTTTGCTGGGTCCCCGTCCTGCTGATTTCGGATCTTGGGGTGGCTCCACCTCTGTAATCCCATGAGCCCATTTTTAACTCTGTATATATACACACACACATGCATTCTGTTGGTTCTCTTCTTCTGAAGGACCCTGACAAACACAATGAGTAGGAGAGGAAAGAGACTCCCATAGCAACATGACTCACAGCCCCCAAAATTAGATGAAAAAAGTGGTTTCGAGCAAAAGAAAGAAGTTCGGTGGGGCTAATGCATGTAAATACATGCACTGGAGCCTGTGAAGTTGGGCAACAGGGAGTCACTGAATTTCATCACTACTAGACCACACAAAAACTAACATGGATTTTAAGAAGGAGAAATTGTTTGGGCTACATTTTCTGGGCTTAAAACAAAAAGAAATTAAAACATAATAGGATGGTCCCCAAAAATCTAACCACATAGGGACATTTTAAATTGTTTTTTTGTAAATTAGTGTTAGGCCAAAAAGTACATGAAAATGGTGATTGTAAATTATTTAGAAATTAAGGATCATATAAAGGACATGATCAAGACAATACACAGACCAAAAAGCATGGCCTTAAGTTCATTAAAAAACAAGCAATACTGACAATAAATTACTAACTCAAGAAATTTAAGAAAAGTTGAGGCAAAATAGACACAAATAAGGAGCCTGTATTAATTCTATATTCTCTGCCTAGAACTCTCTTTCTCTCCCATCTTTATGCCTCAGGCCCTCACTTGCTTCAGGAGATTTCTGCTCCTTAGTCACCTGAACAAAGGGTTTCCCCCTGAAAGATCCTGAGAGTTTCCCCCTGAAGTTCGTGTGTTTGGTTTTTTTTTTTTTTTTGTAATTGGCATATAGCTGATTTACCATGTCGTGTTAGTTGCTGGTGTACAGTGAAATGACTCAGTTATACATGTGTGTGTGTGTGTTAGTCACTCAGTCGTGTCTGACTCTCTGCGAGCCCATGGACTATATAGCCTGCCAGGCTCCTCTGTCCATGGGATTCTCTAGCTAAGACTACTGGAGTAGGTAGCCATTTCCCTTCTCTGTAGCATCTTCCCTACCCAGGGATTGAACTCTGCATTGCAGGTAGATTCTTTACCATTTGAGCCACCAAGGAAGCCCCACCTATATATATATATGCATATATTCTTCTCCAGATTATTTTCCATTATAGGTTATTACAAGATATTGAATATAGCTCCCTATGCTATACAGAAGGGCCTTCCCTGGTGGCTCAGGGTTTAAGAGTCTGCCTGCAGTGCAGGAGACCTCGGTTTGATCCCTGGGTCAGAAAGATCCCCTAGATGAGGGAAGGGCAATCCATTCCAGTATTCTTGTCTGGGAAATCCCATGGACAGATGAGCCTGGCGGGCTATAATCCATGGGATTGCAAAGAGTTAGTCACGACTGAGTGACTAACACTTTTTCAATAACTTCACTTGGTACCTAAGGGTGGGGTGTGGATGATGACTGACCTCAAGTCACCATCTATTTCAAATGTCATTGTGACCTGTCTTCATCCCATTATCCATGCAAAACATGGACAGAATTACGAAGGTCCCTGTTTGCCGTTTTAATCATCAGTGCTCAGCCAGACAGCACTTCCTCTGCCACTAATGATGCTAACCTAAACTGGGAATTGATGTTGACAAAACACAAGCTGTTTAGTTTTTGCAAAGGCTGATCAAATCTGCTATGGGAAAAAAGAGACTTTGGTGAAAATCCAGAATCAAAGCTCCATTGATTGGGGGAACTTTTAGGGAATAGACAGGGAGATGAAAATACCAGAGAACGTAGGGAGAGATTTTCAAGATGGTGAAAATAGAGCTGCGGTGATGCCACTGGGGTAAAATCTGACCAGGTTATCAGGTTGCCCCTTGTGAAAATATGACAAAGTAATAGTTAAACGCCCATGCCCTGAGGACACTTCCTGTGGCTCATTTAGGGCAGCTTGTCAAGTGAACTGCGGTGTGTTTTAGAGCTTAGAATGGAATACAGTCGGTGTGTGAGGCAGAACCAGAGAGATGATAACAATTTTGTAAATCAAGAAGACTTTATAGTAGGAAGTAGGGAGCCATTGCAGGTTTTAAGCAGGAAAACAATGCAATAAAAGTTGTAATTAAGGAAGATTAGTCTGGTAGTATTAGGGCAAGATCTATCTTAAGACACTTATATGGAAACAGAGAGAGAATCAGTAATGAGTTAAAATTTAAAGAAAAAGAGAAGAAAAGAATCATTAAATTTTTTCTACTTTTAGTAGGCAGTTAAGGTAAGTCACAGGCTGGGAGGAACTCAAAGATTCTTGCAAGGCGTTCTCGGTTCATTAAGTTAAATTACCTCTTTGCTCTCATCGAGCGTTCACAGATGCCCAAACTGGTCCTGTGGTGCAGGGTGGCTCCAAGCAGCCCAGGGACCTCTTGAAGACTTCTTTTCACATCTTTTCCTTGTTTCAAGAAATGAGCACTCTTAGCCAACAGCCCACATATAGTGCAAGCCTCATTGTCCTCTTTTCTGGAACCATTAAAATATCATCCATTCTTTTGGGAATAAAGGAACCCAAGCCTGTTAACGCTCACTCAAGAATGATTAGATTAAAACCTAGTGATTTGTAAAAATGCAACCAAGGATCCCAAGCTGACCCAGGGCTCCTGCAGCCTCGCCAAGTGAAAGATGCAGGATTCCATGTAACCATCAGCACTCATCCTTGCGACAGACAGGACCTACGACACTCCAGCCATCCTGCCAATCCTCTAAAGCTGATGCTCCTGACCGGAACGGACATCCCACTTTGCAGCATTATGTGAGTCCCAGTCAAGGTCCCACAAAAGTCTGCCCTCCTTTGTGAATTCTTCTCAGCTCCTCTAGCTCACTGCGGTCCTTGACTTGTAGTAGATGCTGCCTGGACCACAAAGTGGAATTTAGCTTGTGTTTTGTGGGTGGTTATTCATCCTTTCATGTCTGAATTTTCTCTCCAGCTAGATTACAAATTCCTTGGAGATGGAAACCATCATTTATATGTCACCCAAGGATGAAGACAAAAATGCTGAAGTCAAGCTCACCCTCAACAATCCTCCTTTTTTCCAAACTGGGCTCATTTTGGTGAACTGGATTTTTTTGTTTGTTTTGTTTCTATCTCCCAAGACCCAAACTGAACTATGTATTCTCTCTTTTCAACAGCAGTCCACAATTTCTTTTCTATAAAAACTGGGGTCACATAAATTGTTGGTGTTCTGTCACTAAGTCATGTCTGACTCTCTGCAACCCCATGGACTGCAGCATGCCAGGCTTCCCTGTCCTTCACTATCTCCCAGAGTTTTCTCAGACTCATGTCCATAGAGTCCATGATGCTGTCTTACCGTCTCATCCTCTGTCATCCCCTTCTCCTCCTGCCCTCAATCTTTCCCAGCATCAGGAGCTTTTCCAATGAGTCACCTCTTTGTATCAGGTGGCCAAAGTATTGGAGCTTCAATGTCAGTCCTTCCAATGAATATTCACAGTTGATTTCCTTTAAAGTTGACTGGTTTGATCTCCTTGCTGTCCAGGGGACTCTCAAGAGTCTTCTCCAGCATCACAATTTGAAAGCATCAGTTCTTTGGCACTCAGCCTTTTTTTGGTCCAGCTCTCACATCCGTACATGACTACTGGAAAACCTAAAGCTTTGACAAGACAGACCTTTGTTGGGAAAAGTGATGTCTCTGGTTTTTAATACACTATCTAGGTTTGTCAAAGCTTTTCTTCCAAGGAGCAAGAGTCTTTTAATTCATGGCTGCAGTTACCCTTCCCAGTGATTTTGGAGTCCAATGCAAACTCCGCCACTTACTCACGGTGTGTGTGACATTTAGGGAAGCAATTTACCTATTTGTGCGTCAGTTTCCTTCTCCACTGAATGGAAACAGCAACATGACCTCTCAAGACTGTTGTGAAGGTAAAATGAGAAAATGCATATAAACACTGAGCACGATAATTGCTAGAAATGGTGTTGACGATGATGGGATGATGGTGATCAGCATTTGGGAGAGAAAAGCACATCAAGGAAGATATTTCGTTGTGAGGTCAACAGCATCTCTGTGCAGCAAATAGAAAATAGAAGCTCTTGGATTTGGAAAATGTTTATTACATTTGCTAACATTACTCCCTGGGACAACTCATGTTATTACCATGGTTTTCAATTATTCCAGACAGCTAGTCCTGCTTCGTGATAGTATGTAAATTTCCCAGCTTGGTGCCTTCGCTAAGATTCTAAATTTCATTTTGCAATGACAGCTTTTCTGAAAACTCTGCCACTCAGAGACCCCTGTATCCTAAATGCAGTTTTTTTGTGGAATACGACATTTTTTAATTGAATAAAGCAGCGATGAAGAGCATGGCAGATACCCGTTCGGGAGAGAAACATTTGTGAAACTTGAAATCCTGCTGTTAAGATACCAGTGAACCAAGAGAGCAACAAGCTATTTCTCTCTAGCTGGCTGAGCGTATCAGAGCTTTTGGATCAAAAATGAGATCTATTTTAAATGTAACTCATTTTCTGAAGGATAAATAACAAAAGCCTCTTTTGTATGTAACTGAGTTGGAACACGGAATGCTGGGTAGACACCATTACCTTTGTAAGCGAGGGTGGGGCTCACCCCAACTTCTTCAGGGTTTTTTCTGTCTGCTGTGTCTCCAGGCAAGATAGCCATGCTGTTTTGTAAGCCCACTTGAAAAACCAGAGACTTAAAAAAAAGAGTGATTACATGTGAGCTTAGGATGTATGTGTGATTTCTTTTCTCTCCTTTATCATCAACCTCTCTCTTCTAGGGGAAGCTTTCTATCAGCCTGAATACCTCAAGCCCCTCTTATCCTCAAAAATAAAAGACTTCCCTTGATCCCACTTCCTTCTCCAGATCCCATTCTATTTCCTCCTTCCCTTCAACAGCCTTGAACTTCCCCATCCACACATCTCAGGCCTCATGCATGCCTCATTCCATCCCATCAAGGCTTCCCAACCCTCATCCTCCAACTTCATGGAGATGATCTCGAGGTCACTGTTGACTTCTGGGGGCTGAAATCCATTCCTCAGCTTGTGGGACGCAATTCATCAAAGCCAACCTCTAAGGTCACTCCTTTCTCAGCTTTTCTGACTTCTCCTTCTCTAAACCTTCCTCCACCACCTTGACCTCTCCTTCTCTGCTTCCTTTCTAGCAGGCATGTCCTCCTGACCCAGCCACTAAAGGGGGTTGTGCCCCAAGGCTGGGTCTCAGGCTCTAGGTTCTCTCTTCATCCCTCTGCCCAGGAGACCTCCAGCAGAGCCACAGACTCAGCCACTGAGGGCTGCTGACCACGTGTCTTCATCCACCCAGACCTTCTCTCTGAGTATCCAAATGTTTACTAGCATCCTTTACTGAATTTTCAAAAGCTCTTTAAAAGCCAATGTATTCCAAACTCGCTGTCACCTCTGGCACCTAAGTGATCACATCAGAAACCAAGAGATATCCCCTAGCCCTTGTCCACCCTGACATTTGCAGAGCCCATGACAAGACTTAGCTAAACTCCTCCATAGTCTTGCTGCCCCAGCCTCCACTAGGTGGCCAAGCAGCCTACAGGGACCACAGACCGACAACAGCCATTCAGGCAAATACATGTCCTGGACAGGAGTCTGCAGAGTCACAGGTAAAGGTAAGCTCCTGATATGAATCTCCAACAGCCCCTGGGATCAAGTCTCTTTCATTTTCCAGGGCCTCCCAGTTATGCACCCTTTAGATAAAACTCCCATGAGGCCTAACAAAACTCCACCCTTTTTGGTTTGCATTGACCCATCCAGCCTTATCCCAAGAAGCCCAAAGCACTCTGCCCCCAGGCCCTATTAAAGACATGTGCCTCTGCCTCTGCACCTGCCGTGGCTTCCGCAGGCAGCCTTCTAGGTCCATGTGCGCTTCCTCCAGGACCCGTGAGTCATCAGCTTCTCTATTTCAACTTCTCCTTGGTCTTGTTGGACCTCAGCTCACCATCTGGCACCCTGTGTGCTACTTAACAAATGTTAACTCCACAGTGTCACAACAGCCCAGAATAAGGGTTAAATGGAGCTCATATGCATATGTATTGGGCTTCCCTTGTGGTTCAGCTGGTAAAGAATCTGCTTGCAATGCGGAAAACCTGGGTTCGATCCCTGGGTTGGGAAGATCCCCTGAAGAAGGAAACGGCTGCCCACTCCAGCATTCTGCCTGGAGAATTCCATGGACTATATAGTCCATGGGGTTGCACAGAGTCGGACGTGACTGAGAGGCTTTCACTTTCACTTTCATACTTACGTATCATTTCTGTGTTTATGTGAAGAATCAGGATTGCACTTCGTTCATGTTTGATCTAGAGCAGAATAACAGGAGTTGTTTATGACAGCAAATTACTCCTCAGACAACATGTGCAACTACCACAAAGACCACACTTATTTATGAATCTCCCAGAACAAAGCAGAACAAGATGTGTGCTGAGTACTATTGAGAAATGTGTTCATTATGAAGAAATCATCTCATTCATGCTATAGATCAGACAAAGATGCTGACAAGTTAATAATCTTGTCTTTTACTTTGCTCAAATCCTCCCTGCCCTTGGGAAGCAGTGTTGGCAACAACAAAAACCAGGAGCCTCCGTGACACTCAAATGCTTCCACTTACAGATGAGGGCTTCGCTAGTGGCTCAGTGGTAAACAATCTGCCTGCCAATGCAGGAGACATGGGTTCGATCCCTGGGTCGGGAAGATCCCCTGGAGAAGGAAATGACAAGCTGCTACAGTATTCTTGCCTGGAAAATCTCATGGAGAGAGGAGACTGGCAGTCTATAGTTCACGGGGTCACAAAAGAGTCGGACATAATTTAGCGACTAATCAATGACAGATTCACAGATGAAGGGATGGACAGAAGCAAATCCCTGGGGCCGGAACCATCCCTTAGTCCTGAAATTCGATGCTTAGAGGTATGGTCAAGTGATTTGCCTGGGCTGAGGGGGATCCACCCTTAGCCTTGGGCAAAGTGTCCCCTATCCTCGACCATATACTTTAGACCAGGGATTGGCAAACTCCAGCCCATGGACCAGGACCAGACCCTGTCTTTTTTTATTTTAATTAATAAAGTTTTATTGAAACATATGTACATTCATTCATTTATGAATGAGTAGTCTGTGGCTACTCTGGAGTTACAGTGGCAGAGTTGAGTAGATGTGACAGAGGCTACCTAAAATATTTACTATCTGGCCTCTCACAGGAAAAATAAATGCCAACCCATACTTTAGAAGACCCCACAAGTCACACAGGTCTGCTCCATGGCTCAGTGTTCGCAGGGGCCCACTTCCCAGCATGAGCTTGAATCTGAACAGGTTGGAATCTCGTCACTTCTGTAAAGTGCTGTCAGTCAAAGTCACTGAAAAGCAGAGACATGCCTTCCATACTCAATCTTCTCTGGGCTGCGATCTTTATGGAGAGGCACTGATGCCAAAGAGCAAAACCAGAAAACCCTCAAAAACATAAGAAGACAACACTTACGTAGAGGTTTCCCGAAATGATAAAATTCTTTTGTAACTTTTCTGTGCTGTTAATGTCAGACTTGATTATGGGAAAACCTACCTTTTATGGGGAGGCTGAGCTTTTAAAGCTGCCTTTTGAAAAATTTCCACTTTCGAAGGTGAGATTGCACAGCGGTGAGGTTAATACCGTTGTTATTCCTCCTCCGTCTTGAAATAGATAATTGACCACCTCTGAAGTTTCCAAGAAGGCTGTTACAGCAAGAAATAAATGTTGTGTGAATTTTCCAAGGGTACTGGACAAAGGTGAGCAAGTCTGGAAGCAAGTAGAAGGTCAGGGCTTAAATCACTCTAGATGTGCACATGCCTAAGTGTTAGTATCTATGAGGGTCAGTTGATTCACTCAGAGTTCAGAAGAAATGGGTCATATACTTTGTTGTAGTTGTTCAATTGCTAAGTTGTGTCTGACTCTTTGCGACCCCATGGACTGCAGCACACCAGGCTCCTCCAGCATCTCCTGGAGTTTGCTCAAACTCATGTCCATTGAGTCAGTGATGCCATCCAACCATCTCATCCTCTGTCATCCCCTTCTCTTCCTGCCTTCAATCTCTCCCAGCGTCAGAGTCTTTTCCAATGAGTTGGCTCTTTGCAAGAGGTAGCCCAAGTATTGGAGCTTCAGCTTCAGCATCAGTCCCCTCCAATGAATATTCAGGACTGATTTCCTTTAGGATTGACTGGTTTGATCATCTTGTAGTTCAAGGGACTCTTAACAATCTTCTCCAGCACCATAGTTCAAGAGCACCAATTTTTGGTGCTCAGCCTTCTTTGTGGTTCAACTCTCCCATATTCTTAGCAGTCCCTATATTTGGTCTTGCAAGACCTGGGAGTTTTCCTCTTCATCAGGAAGAGTTTTCCTCTTCATCAGTGGCGTTCGATGGGTTGATGGTCTAGGGAGTGTTTGTTGATGGCAGTGAGAAGCAGAGTGGGGAACAAGGTGATCCATTTTCAACAACTTTGACGTGACATGTCAGCATGACAGTCCTAAGAGTGTAAGATAAGACATCATGGGGCAAGAATGTGCGGGGATTGTCAGTGAGCTTGAATCACAGGGGTCAGACAAGGAGATGGAGAGGTGAGGACAGCTGAGCATTTGAGAATGGCTCACTCCAGCCAAACCTCGCAGAAACCCAGGGGTCATCCCCCCTCAAGAGCTGAGTGTCACCTCTTTCCTCGGGCTTGGAACTCTTGATGTGAAAGCCTTCTTCGACTGCTGGCTAGGGGTCTGGATATGGACCAAAAAGAGGAAGGAGAGGTCAAATATTCTCAAAATAATTAAGCTCCCTGTCATTAAAAATTTAAGCAGAAAGTGAAACAATATTTTAGATGGCTGCAATAGAAAAGGACTCCTGTCCTCGGTGGAAAATTCAAAGGTGTTTGCATTGGACATTTCATCAGCTCCCTTCACATTTAAAACTCTGTCTACACTGGTAAGTGCCTGTAGACCGTCTCTACCTCTTGAATGCTCCACTCAAATCTCATTCTGGTCTCCATCCTTCCCCATATTGGGAGAGGGAGGCAGTGGTGATGGCTTCCTGTCAGCAAAGAGAACTTGAGAAAGACCACAGAAGTGACAGCCATGGGCTGCTGGGGGTCTACAAAGAATATCTGGCCAAAGTATGGGTCACATGGAAGCTTTGGGCTCTAGATAGCAGAAGACTCACATTGACCTAAATGTTAGTTGTTACACTGAAAAGCCAGGAGGCGCACTTGTGAATATAAACACAGAGTAAACCAAGAATAAATAAAATTCAGCACTTGGATTCAAGCTGCAGTGTGGACCCATGCCTGAAGAGTCCAGATTAGGGCACCTCACCCCTGGCTCATCTGCAGTGCAGCTCAGAGCTTGAGTCTTGCTGGATGATGGTGAGTTTGGGATGTCAAGTTGGCTGATGGACCGACTTAACATTGTCCTTGAGAAACTGGCAATGTAACCAGATGAAAAAACAGTAAGAACTGCACTTATTGGGAAGGAAGAAATAAAACTGTTAGATAAAATAAGATTATCCCCTGAAAAACTCAAGAGATGCATATGAATAGTTATTAGAAAAGTGAGACAGAATATTAATTTAAAATATATTAATGTTTATATGTACAAGCAATGAAACAATTAGAATATAATAGAAGAAACATTAATATATAAATATATTGGGTTGGAAAACAGTTCATTTGGGGTTTTTGGTTAACTTCTTACCGAAAACTCTAAATGAACTTTTTTTTTAGTCAACTCAATAAAATACTTAGGAATTTCAAGATTAGTGCATAATATATATGAGCTTAATTAAATAAATGAAGGGCTATGCTATGGGCTTGATTGGAATACTCAGCATGGACATGATTTTCAAAGTATACTGTAAGAAAATGTAATTCTCAGCTTCCCCGGTGGCTCAGCTGTAAAGAATCCTCCAGCAATGCAGAAGATGCAAGAGATACGGGTTTGATCCCTGGGTTGGGAAGATCCCCTAGAGGGATGACAACCCACTCCAGTATTCTTGCCTGGAAAATCCCATAGACAGAGGAGCCTGGTGGGCTACAGTCCATGGGGTCACAAAGAGTTGGACATGACTCAAGCAATTGAGCACGCACAATGCAATTCCAATCTAAGTGGCAGAAGATGTTTTAACAAATTAATGATTTCAGAATTTATTCTAAAAGTACAACACAGACCAAACCAAAAAAAATCTAGCATGAGAAGGAGATTTCCATAGTAGATATTAATTTGTATACTTAGGACACATTAGTGTATATTACATAATGTTATCTATAATCTTACAATGCACTGAATGTTGCATTGTATTTTATATATAATTAACATTAACATATTTATATAAGCTACAACAATTTGAATAGTAGCATGAATACAATAATTTGAATGTGTGTGTGTGTTTGCGTGTGTGTGTGCGTGTGTGCATGCACTCCGTCCCTCGGTCATGTCCAGTTCTTTGCAACTCAATGGACTGTAGCCTGCCAGGTCCTCTGTCCTTGGGATTCTACAGGCAAGAATACTGGAGTGGGTCGCCATTTCCTTCTCCAGGGGTCTTCCTGACCCACGGGTGATCCAACTCATGGCTTCTGCATTGCAGGCAGATTCTTTACCATCTGAGCCACCAGGGAAACACGAATAGTGGCATAGGGTAAGAGAAAAGGATCAATGGGCAGGAGAAAGAGAGAATATCTTTGGGAGAATGAAAGGGCAAGGCTCCACTCTGTGTGAGAAGTCAAGTCTCTTACAGAAGACACGGGCTGTCCATCATCTTTTAAAGGAGACTAACAGGGAACTTCCTTGCCCATTTGGGGGCCCGAATTGAAGGCACAGAATTGCCAGGAGCTTCTCGGTGAGAAGATTAGAAGGTGCTTGACTAAGGGGCCCTGGAGTCTGGTAGCCTGGATTCAAATCCTACTGTGTTTGCTGTGTGCTCTTGGGCAAGTTACTGAATCCTGCCTTAGTTTAGTGTCTGAGCTTCCCCATCCATAAAGTGGGGATAATAGCATACTTCTCAGAGTTGCTGTGGAGATGAGTGGACCAACACACATGAAATGCTTAGAATAGAGCCTGGCCCCTGAGAAACACCCCGTAACTGTTAACTGTTGTTTGTGCAGCATGGAGCAAACGGGGCAAGCTGGAAGCGAGCTTAGTAAGTATCCATCAAGGAATCACACCTCCATCTAAGTCCTGTCTTTGGAGGAAAGCCCTTTCTGTTTCACCATTCCCCACCCCAAGGCCAGGTGGTGGCAGTGTGGTCACCAGCAGCACGCGGCCCTGACCTCGAGGTGCCCAGCAGCATCGCCGTGTGATACCCTGCATCTTGTCAAAGTGTCTGGGCCAGACTTTCAGGGGGCCCAAGAGATGGTTGGATGGCATCATCAACTCGATGGACATGAGTATGAGCAAACTCCAGGAGGTGGTGAAGGACAGCGAAGCCTGGCAGGCTGCAGTCCGTGGGGTCTCAAAGTCAGACACAACTTAGCGACTGAACAACAGCAACAATTTCCTGGAATCAAATCCATGGGCAGTGATCTTTTCATCCAAAGTTAGATATTAGAAGGAAACCAGACCTTGGCCATAAGGGAGGGGGGCTTCACCATTTGGATCATTCTCATGCAGGTACAGCAACGGCATAGGTACTCCAGATGGAGAAGCACAGAGGTCTAACAGCTGGGTGTGCCTGCTTGGTGGTCCTGCAGCTGCTGCGATGTGGGGATCAGCTCTGCCCACCTCCTCCCTGCCTCCCAGCTGCAGAGGTGCGAGCCACCGACAGACCAGATGCCAGCCGCACTTAAACGCTTTCAATTGGTCTCCGAGGACAATCACAGCTGCAGGACCAATGATGATGTGAGCGGAATGAGTGATTATTCATCACGGAAACTTTGGAATACTCTCTAGCCAGTGAGAAAATGATGAAACCATAGCAGAAGGAACCTCCCCTCAGCTGGACAAGCCCCCTGGTAACCTTTGCCACTGAACTAAAAGCTTTCCAAGGGTGAACAGAAGTGCTATAAATCTCAGAGGCGACATTAAATATTTGTCACTGAAACACTTAAGACTTGTTTCAAACCCATTCCTCTCTGAAAGTTTATAACAAATAACCTAGTGACTTAACCTCTACAAGAGCATCTCCTTTTTCACTGCAAATGGAAACAAATGGGCTGTAAAGAGAGGGACTCTGCTGATGGGCAATTCTCAGCCACCGTGTGGTCTCTCGGCCCAGGCCAAATGGGCGAGCCACCCGTTTTGTTTAGATTAAACTGGCTCTTGCTTCCATGACACGAGGGCGGCAGAGGTTTTAACTGGACTTTCTTTAAAACCACCCATTAATCTTCCCTCCCCTCTCAGTGCTGAATGAGTGAGTAAAGTAAATTATTTACATTCTGATGTTGCGAGAACTCTCCCTACATTAAGCCTTGATTTGAGCCTCCGATACATCTCTAGATGGTGTTTACCTTACACACCTTTATCAGGACCACATAGCTTCTCCGGCAAGATCACCTGTTAGACTAAAACACGACCCAGATACAGATCTCTTCTCACGACTTGTGTGAGCCCAAAGACACACATTAGGAACTCAACTGCATTCAACCAAGTTCCAATTTTACTGAATTCCAAATACATACGAGCATCCCAGCATTCTAGAATTAGTTTGCTCTTCAATAATCTAAAATCAATGTTCAGCTTTCCGGGAGGAAAATGAAAGCACATCAGGCACTTCACAAAAGCTATCCATCACGCTGCTTGTCAGAGTCAGGGGTGAAGGCCTTTGTTGGAAAGAATGTTATTCTCCGTATCAGCTCCGTCTCGATCCAGACAGACAAGTAGCCACCTACAGGGTGGGCTTTCAAGCACAGCTCTGGCTGATGGCTGGGTAGAAAGGCAAACACCTGCTCTGATTCAGCCCTGAAGTTTCACTTTTGTGTGAGGGAGAGAAAGAGTGAAATACATTTTTTTAAGGTATCAGAGGAGAAAGACCCAGGAAAGGCTATAGAAGAGGAATCAATACAGAAAGATCAAAGCCAGAGAAAAGACTCAGAAACACAGTGCATTGTGGGCATCAAGAAGACCTTTATGCCTGTTTTTGAATAATAATTCCCTATTAAGTTTAAAAATTAACAAAGTAACTTTTAATTAGGAAAGATAAATCAAGCCATATCTATTTGGACAAACAGGCGTTTACGAAACGTCTGTTCTTTCCCTGTTTAATATGCTGCCTCATTAATTTCTCCAGGCCTTTCTTTCAACCTTCTTTATAAGTTATTGCCTTTTGCCAACAAGCAAATGGCATTTAAACTCAACACTCTAGAGGAGTCATATTTTGCTGACTCTTGTCCAAACTTTGCCACTCATGGAAGGCATTCATCCCCTGAAAATCGTCCTCACCATCAGTTGTTTCAGGATGTTCCAGGAGAATAATGCTAATTCTGGCTGTGCAACTGAATGGTGGCCACTATTTTCCTCCTCTAATACTTGGACTCCAATGATGTTCTAAGGCATTTTGGTCCCCTCTGAGCATCACCACTGCCTTTCTTGGCAATTTCCATCTCCTATCTGGTACCATGTGCCTTGAGGCCAAATAACCAAAATGTGAAACAGACGCAGTGTTTCAACAAATTCAATAAAGACTTTAAAAATGATCCATGTCTCCTAGAAAGTGTCATATTGAGTGAAGTATGTTTGACAGAAAAGGAGATCAGTTGTATGACATCCGTTACGTGTGGAATCTAATAACAACAACAACAACAACAAAATGATACAAATGATCTTACTTACAAAACAGAAAGAGACACAGATTTAGAGAATGAACTTACGGTTGGCCGATGGAGAATGAAGGGAATGGACAGTTAGGGAGTTTGTGATGGACATCTTCACACTGCTACATTTAAAATGAATAACAAACAAGAAACTCCTATACAACACAGGGAACTCTGCTTAATGTTATGTGGCAGCCTGGGTGGGAGGGGAGCTTGGGTGAGAATGGATACATGTATGGCTAAGTCCCTTCTCTGTTCACCAGAAACTATCACAGCACTGTTTACTGGCTATCCTCCAATATAAAATTTTTTTAAAAAATTTAAATGGTAAAAAAAATCTTTAAAAAAATTAAAATGAAATGTAAGACAGACTGCAAGAAAATATTTGCAAGTAGCATCTGATAAAAGATGTGTATCAATGATATATAAAGAACACTCAAAACTCAAATATGAAAACAGAAACCCAACAGACATTTCACCAAAAAAAGGCACACAGATGACAAATAAGCAAACAGAAAGATGTTCAACATCATTAGTCATTAAGGAAGAACTAATTAAAACCACAAGATGCCACTATTTATGCACTTAGAATGATTAAAAATAAACCAATAATCAAAAAATTTACAATACCAAGTGCTTGCGAGAATGTAGAACAACTGGAACCCTCATAGATCTCTGTTGGAGATGTAAATGGTGCAGCCATTCTGGGAAATAATCTGACATTTCTTATAAAATTATAAAATACCCTTACCAAGTGGCCAAGTAATACCACTTCTTGGTATTTATCCAAGCGAATTGAGAATTTTTTTGTTCCCACAAAAAAAAAAAAAAAAAATCACACGTAAATGCTTATAGAGGCTTTCTTTGTAATTGCCCCAAACTGGAAACAACCTAGACCTTCAATATGTAAATAGATAAACTGTAGTACAGCTGTACAATGGAGTACTGTCAGCAATAAAAAGGAATAAACTGATTTCTGCTTCTGACCAAGGTGTAGTAGTAACTGAAATTGAATTTGCCCTCTTCCCTGAAACAAATAAAAAAAAAAGAAATCAATAAAATATATAAAACAACGGTTTGTAAGAAATTGAATGTTAAGAGGTAAAGAACCACAATCCCAGAAAGGCAGGATGTGGATGCAGTGAGTCCTACGCTTGTCTCAAGGAGCAGCTTGATAGAGTTTCCAGGACACCGCACAGGGAAAGCGGTGGAGCCCAGCGGGTTCCCTAAGCTGAAGAGATGGAACTGAGAATTCAGGGAAACCAACACGGCGAGAGTTACCGAGGCAAATTGGGGAGGGAAAGAGAGCTATGGAGAGAGAACCGCAGTGACCCGCAGAGCAGTCTCACCCAGGACTCAGGGGAGCGCTGATCAGAGAACACTTGTGAAGGAGCTCCTCAAGGAACCAGCTGGGGAGAGAACCACCAGCAAGGCTCACGCAGGACCAGTTACACTTCTTGTGTCTTCCATACCTTTGTTGTTGTTCAGTCGCTAAGTCGTGTTGGACTCTTTTCGACCCCGTGAACTCCAGCTCACCAGGCTTTCCTGTTCTCCACTATCTCTTGGAATTTGATTAAACTCATGTCCATTGAGTCGATGATGCCATCTTAGGTTTGCATCTATCATCTTGCTATTAGCTTTCTCTTTGTTCATCTTTTCTTTTTCCTTATTTTCTACCTTGCTTTGAATAAGTTGAATATATTTATTAATAGCAAAATCAATATATTTGTAACTTTGAAGGCTTATTAGCTATAACCTTTTGTGGTTTTATTTTAGCACTTGCTTTAAAGCTTATACTATATTTTTTTTAATCTATCACAATCTAGCTTTAAGTAATATTGCACTATTTTATGTATAGATAAGAATATTCTATTTCCTCCAACCTTTGTGTTATTGTTCATTTTACTTTCATATATGGTATAAACCTCAGCCACTAAGTTTTCTTGTTGCTTAAATAATTACCTTTTTAATTTATTTAAATAATAATAATCAACTTTACGTGTTTAGTGCAGTTATCATTTCCTGTGTTCTTCATTCCTTTGTGTAGAGTCATATTTCCATCTGGTAGCATTTTTCTTCTGCCTGGAGGACTTTCTTTCATTTTTCTCACAATGCAGATTGGCTGTCAATGAATTATTCCAGTTTTGGGATGTTTGAAAACATTTTTATTTCATTATTATTTTTCAAAGACATTTTTGCTAGGTGTAGAATTCTACATGGATAGTTTTCTGTTCCATTGTCTTTTTGCTTGCAGACTAATAAACTAAAAAAGAATAATCTCAATAGACACAACAAAAGAATTTGACAAAATTTTCTTATGGCTTAAAAAAGAAACAAAGAAAGAAAAACTTTCAGCAACCTAGAAATAGAAGGAAAATTTACCTAGTAAAAGAAGTTAACCAAAGAATCCTGTAGCTAACTTATTTAATGGTGAAAAACTAAATGGTTGCTTTCTTCAAAATGAGGAACATACAAAGATATCCATTCTCAACACTTCTATTCAACATCATACTGGAGAGTCTAACCATGCAACAAGGAGAGTCTAACTTTCAATAAGGCAAGTACAGTAAATTAAAGTCACTCAGTTTCGAAAAGAATGCATAAAGCTGTCTTTACTTACATGTAACATAGTCTCTTCTGTAGACAATTCAAAGGAATCACAAAAAAATCCACTAAAACTAATAAGTGAGTTTAGCAAGATTACAGGATGTTAAGATCAACATTAAAATCCACTTTATTTCCATAAACTAGCAACAAACAATCAGACTTAGAAATTTAACCAAAATTGTAATTTACAATAGAATAAAAAAATATAGAGTGCTTAGGGATAAACCTGACAAAAATGTGAAAAACTTGTTAAAAACCACAAAACTTTTTTTCAGGGAAAACAAAGAAGACATAATATATGAATACATATAATAATATAAATAGATTTGAATATATATTCAAGTAAATAAACAAAAATAGTGTGCATACATAATATATAATATATTTCCTCAAAGTATTTCCCACGAATATTTATTAATAAGACGGGAAAACAGTAACTTTACAATGGACCACATTACAGGCACCATGTTAACCAAGTGATCAAATTTACCATTACCAGTTATAGGACATGTCAATATATGTATCTCCTAAATAGGTGGACATTCTACAAAATATTTGATCAATAAACTTTGGAAAGAGACTTCCCTGGTGGCTCAGTGGTAAAGAAGCTGTCTGCCAATGCAAGAGATGCAGGAGACCCGGGTTCAGTTCCTGGGTTGGGATGATCCCCTGGAGAAGGGAATGGTAACCCACTGCGGTATTATTGCCTGGGAAAGCCCATGGAGAGGGGCCTGGCGGGCTACAGTTCATGGGGTCACAAAGAGTCAGACATGACTTATCTGAACAAATGTCAGAAAGCTTCAGAAATGTCAAGGTCACAAAATACAAAGATGGAGAAATTGTCAAGAAGACAGAAGACTTAGGACATAGGGCAAATAAAGAAAATGTGGAATCCTGAACTGGTACCTGAAATGGGAAAAGGATGTTAGAGGGAACACTGGAAATTCTATGAAAGCCTGTAGTTTAATTAACAGTATTGTACCAATGTTAAACTTAGAGCTTTGCTAATGGTACCACAGTTCTAAAAAATGTTAACATTGAGCAAAGCTGGATGAAGCCTGCACTGAAAGTCACTTTTCTATCTTTGCAAATCTTCTGTAAGTCTAAAATCATTTCAAAATAAACATTTCTTTAAGTAACACTAATAGCACTAAAAGAGACCATGGAAACTTTTAAAATCACTTCACAGTTGGAAAATATGATACAAAACTGAAAAGAAACCAAAGAAGGTCTACCACATAAATACTTTCAAATTTGTTACTTCAACAGATAAATAAAAATGAAATCCAAACTCAAACAACAAATAGGGGAAAGTGTTTTCATGTGATACACAAAGGAATGCTTTTCTTAACATGCAACAAGCTCTTACAAATCATAAGAAAAAAGTGAACAATCCTGTGGGAAAAAGGTCAACATGGATGACCAGAGAGTTCAGCTTTTTAAAAGAATTACAAATAACTCTTAAAACCATGTAAAGATGTTCACCCTCACTAAGGGTAAGAGAAATGAAAAGTAAAATTCCAAATAACATTTTCAATAAAAAATCGACAGAGGTCAAAATTTTATAATGCATTGTATCTTAGGGAACACCTGGGAAAATAGACTTTCATGAGGAGTGAAAATTGAAATGACTACTGTGCAGGAAAAATTTAAATGTCTAAAAATTATAGATATTTATTCCTGGTGGCTCAGCAGTTTTGTTTCTAAGAATCCATCCTATAAATATGTCTAAATGAGAAAGGAGGATATTCACTGAAGCATTCGTTGTAACAATGAAAAATTAGGAACTAGTTAAATGTCTATCAATAGTGGCCTGACTAAATAAACAAAAGCATATTCACAATGGGATGCCTTTAAAAAGAACAAGCGTGAATGATAGGAGACTATATCCAAGATGATATATAAGATAGAGAAGGTGTATCATGTGTTACTATTTATGATTTTTTTTAAAAGAAAAGGAAAACTGGCACATGTTTGCAGTTGCATAGAATGTCTTTGAAATGATGTTCGAGGAATTGGGTCATAGTATTTGCCACTGGCAAGAGAAAATGGGTATCTGGGGCCAGGGACAGATGAGAATTTTTTCCTCACCACTACACTCTGTGTAACTTTTAAAACGTTGTACCAACAGCATCTATTAATTATTCAAAAAATTGATTGACCACTGAAACATTCCTTCCCTGGATTAAAAGGGCAGATAAAGAGTATTTTGTAGGAGCAAACTCAAACAATAGGAAAAGTATGTGACAGGTGTATCTGAGTCACCCCAACAGGAGCCATAGCAGAAATGATGGAGAAGCAAAGTTAGAAGTCAAGGATTTGTGGGTATCTCGAATCCGTGGGATCACACAGAGTTGGACACGACTTAGTAACTAAACAACAACAACTGAAGTCTGCAGGGCTTCCTAGGCAGTGGTAAAGAATCTGCCTGCCTATGCAGGAGCTGCAGGAGATGTGGGTTCGATCCCTGGGTCGGGAAGACCCTCTGGAGGAGGAAATGGCAACCCACTCCAGTATTATTGCCTGGAGAATCCCACGGACAGAGGAGCCTGGTGGGTTACAGTCCATGGGGGTCACAAAGAGTTGGACACAACTAAGTGACTGAGAACGCACACACATGCTGAAGTCTGTAGCCGACCCCCAGACTGAAGCAGCGAGTTGCATCTGTGAATAGAATTCCTGTCTCAAAGGTGCCGTGTTGCCATCCAACCGGCACTTGGAATCTGGCTTTATTGATAGATGAATAAGATTGAACGTGACACCTGTGTCCAGTGAATCCCCTGGCACCATTTAACTAACACTTAAAGCAGCTGCTTTTGAAAAATTACCTTCAGACTAGGCCCACCCTAGCAGAACAAAAGCATCACCTTAAGTACTTTTCCAGTTCCCAATAAATGGGGATTCTCACCCTGCAAGAGGAGAACCGAGCCATATTTTATTTGAAGTCACATCTGTCGTTTTCTTTTTATGTCCTCCACTGCCTACCTGAGATCACAGTTCCTGGGCCTAGTTGTGTCTGACTCTTGGCGACCCCGTGGACTGTAGCCCACCAGGCTCCTCTGTCCACGGGATTTTCCCAGCAAGAATACTGGAGTGGGCTTTTAGTTCCTCCTCCAGGGGGTCTTCCCAACCCAGGGATCAAACCCACGTCCTCTGCATCTCCTGCATTGGCAGTGGATTCTTTACCACTGTGCCACCTGGGAAACCCCACTATGCCACTGTTATCACAGTATCCTCTCTCTGTTGAGCTGTGACGACTGATCCCTGCCCGCAGCATGAAGTATGTGGTCAGTCGTATTTCTAAGGTCCTCCAGCAGCTGGCTTTCAAAATACCTTCTCTGTGTGCCCTCACCTTCCCCCAGCATCTGTGCAGAACCACTGGACCACACCACCATAGTCTTCTGCTGATACGTCTCCAAACTGTCACTCATGCTTCTCTCTCCATTACCTTCTTAACGACCATCCACTAACTAACCAAGGCCAGGATTCAGTGTCACCTCCTAGTGAAGGATTCCCCAACCCTCCCAGACCAGATTGACGGATACCCTCTTCTTGCTTCCAGAGCATAGACGCAGCTTATACAAGTCCCTACTGTAGAGATGTTCATCACAATGCCTTATTATCCATCCTATTCATCTCGCCTCGATATTTGTGGTCTCTGGAAGAGGAGGAACTATGACTACTCCCTTTATATCCACATGCCCAGGTCAGTTTCCAGCACATTTTGAAAGCTCAAGAATTACATTTTTAATGAATACATAGATTCTGTTTGCAGTTCCTGAATGTCTAGTTCAACCCTCACATTCTTCCATACTCTTCTATACTTCGTCTTTTGCTTCAGACATTGCCTGTACCTCCCCTCACACCTGCAGATAATACTTATGGCCTGACGCACTTAACCCCCTGCTGAAACGTTCAGTTGCGTTTCTCATTGACAGAAACATTTCACCCGAGGTAAGCTGCCCTAAATGTGGCTTATTCTTCTGCACTTTCAGATTCAAGTTTATTCTATTTTCCTTGACAATTATTTTCCACCTGGACACATTAAAATCATGATGTAATATGGCTATACACTATCCAGAATGGATAAAATGTAAAGGACAGCTTGGTTCTACATGTTGACAAGGACACGGAGCTGGTGCACATGTAAACTGGCATGACCACTTCAGATATCTATTTGGCTAAATACAATTGCTCATGACCCACCGATTCTATCCCAGGTATAAATCCAACAGTACATATGGGCCATGTATAAGAATGCTCACAGGTCCAGGAGCTAAGACTCCAAGTTCCCAGTGAAGGGAGCGGGGTTTGATCCCTGGTCAGGGAAATAGATCCTGCATGGCACAATAAAGGTTGAGGATCCCACGTACTGCAACTAAGACCCAGCATAGCCAAATAAAATTTTTAAAAAAAATTAAATAAAAAGAATATTTACAGCAGTCCTCCAAATTAGAAACACTCCAAGTGTGCATCTCAAGGAGACTGGATAAGTGAAAGTTGCTCAGTCATGTCTGACTCTTTGTGACCCCATGGACTATTCAGTCCATGGAATTCTCCAGGCCAGAATACTGGAGTGGGTAGCCTGTCCCTTCTCCAGGGGATCTTCCCAACCCAGGAATCAAACCAGGGTTCTTTACCAACTGAGCTATGAGGGAATCCCTATCAGGGAGACTGGAGCTATCAGGGAGACCTGAGCTATCAGAGAGAATGGATAAAGTGTGGCTTATTCACACAGTGATACTTGGATCTCACAATGTGGGGTAAAGGAAATCAGACACAAAAGACATGAGAAGAGCACATGCCTTAGAATTTATTTTATGTAAAGTTCAACAGCAGGCAAACCTAACCTGTGGTGGTGAAAGGAAGTCAGGGTTGCTGGGAGCTTAGTAACTGGGAAGGGGGATTAAAGAGCCCTCTGTGTCACTGGTAAATGTTTTGGTTGTGGTTACAAGACTCACCTTTTAGAGATTCATCAAACTACACATTTATGGTTGTGGTGTGTGTGTGTGTGTGTGTGTGTGTGTGTGTGTGTGTGTGTGCACGCGCACGCTCAGTCACTCAGTCGTGTCTGACTCTTTGAGGCCCCATGTGCTGTAGCTTGCCAGGCTCCTCCATCAATGGGATTTTCCAGGCAAGAGTCCTGCAGTGGGTTGCCATTTCCTTCTGCAGGGGATCTTCCTGACCCAGGGACTGAAGCCTCACCTCTTGCATCTCCTGCATGGACAGGCAGTTCCTTTATTCCCATGCCACCTGGGAAGCCCCGTGGCTGTGCTATGCTTGAATGAAATTAAATGTAAAATATCCGTGGTACTTGGACTGTTGCTTCACATTGAGGCATTTCTCTTAGATGACAGATGATCAGTTAATTGATGGAGTTAGAACACTGTCATTTAGGTGCCCATATGCCTCTGGGAGGGGGGGCTCAGTGATGTTGGGATACACCGAGGCCGTCGACCTGTTCAGTTTGTCCCCAGTGTTTCTCCGTTTAAAGAACTGGAGCTAAGATCTTCGGAGCCCAGGCTGTTTAACCAGGACTCTGTGGTCCCCTGGGCAGCTGGAGGATCCGCTTCTCTCTGCTGAGCCCAGTTATGATGGGAGCTGTTTGAGAACAGACTTCCGCTCAGACTGTGTCTTCTGGGATTCTCTCATCCACTCAGCCTCCCCGGTGACTACGATGGTAAAGAATCCACTTGCCAACGCAGGAGATGCTGTTTTGACTCCTGGGTCGGAAAGATTCCCTGGAGAAGGAAATGGCAACCTACCCCCGTATTCTTACCTGGAGAATTCCATGGACAGAGAAGCCTGGTGGGGGTGGGCTACAGTCTATGGGGTCACAAGAGTCAGACACAACAGAGCGACTAAACACATACACATGCATGCACACATACACACACACACACACAAGCATGCGCAAACACACACGCATGTGCACACACACACATGCACAGATAGTAAGAAGCTCATCCCCAAGAAAGCTTTTCAATGACAAACCAGCCCTTCCACAGCCACACTCCAATCACCTCCTTTAAGGGCTCTCAAATTCCAGGCTATTTCCCACATCTCCTAATAACTCTATAGCGGGTCGGAGTAGGAAATAAACAATTAGGACAGCCTCTGTGCCCCAGAGTCCACTGAAATTATTCAAACTCGTGGCCTCAAGCCTTCTTACCCTGCCTTGCCCATTCCTTTCTGTGGACACAACGAAGGGCCTTGGCCACAGCTCCCCCTTCTCCATCTGCTCTGAGACTGACCCTGGCGCTTCTCTGGGTGACCCCCAATAGCATGGCATCTCCCTCCTCTTGGAAACTGTGCATAACAAACTCTTCCTTTTTAAAAATTTTATTATTATTCTAATTAATTTACTTATTTTTTAAGTAGAGTATAATTGCTTTACAATGTTGTGTTACTGTCTGCTGTACAGTGAAGTGAATCAGCTATATGTGTATGCGCATTCTCTCCCTCTTGGATCTCCACCCCTCATCCCACCCCTCCAGATCATCACAGAGCACCATGCTGAGTTCCCTGTGCTATATGGCAGCGTCCCATTGGCTGTCTATTTTACACACAGCAGTGTATACACGTCAATGCTACTCTCTCAGTTGGTCTCACCCTCTCCTTCTCTCACTGGGTCCACAAGCCCATTCATTCTCTACATGTGCAACAAACTGTCTTTTCAGTGGCAGTCATTTCTTGATCCGCTGGCTTTACTATACCCCAAATTTTTAATTAATGCCCAGAATTTTAAATATTGGGAGTTACGCATGCACATTGATTTTGAGGGCCAGTGCTTTAGGAATGTTCTCCTATCTTTTGCAAAAAAAAAAAGAAAAAAAAAAGCTATCCAGACACAGGTGACTCCAGAACAGATGAATCCTACCACAGAAGGAATTATCTTTGATTCAAGATCAGTCTCTGAATTTCAATGTGGTGGCAGCAACACCATGCCTCTACCACCTCTATCCATGATCCCACCTCCAACCCCGCCATTGGCAGTTCAGGTCCAAGCAGCTTTCTGGATTCATAGAGATGGAGCACAGATGAGGCATCCTCTCCAAGGAATCCCAAAGTAGATTTGACGTCTGAGATTGCTCCATCTTGGAATGACTTGCTCCAGGTTTTCCCCACTCAGTTGGTTAGTAATGACATAGGAAATTATTGCTAGACACCTGAATTCTCTCTCTTGCAGTAACTGGACTTCTTGATCAATTTGGGGACTCCATTCTCCCCATCTTTCTGTGGAGTCTCCTTCCCCATTTTTCCTCTTTTCAGAAATTCCATTTCAGTGAGTCTAAAATAGCTTTATAGAACAGTTTTTATTCTGGTCACTCTCCTATCTCCAATTTATGTCTCACATATTTATCTCATATTCTCTGTCAAAGGAGAACTTATGAGATTACATATAATATGCCACATTTAATTTACACAAACTGACCAATAAAGGAGAATTCTTATTTCATTACCTTTTCTTCCACAACCATCTATACTCATCAACAAGATTGCCCCTTGCCTCCTGAGTGTGAAGTGCAGTCATCTGTCATTTAAAAATGTTGCAGGTAGAAATGTGTAGGTGAAGGGGGACTTTTATATGGAGGGACTTTTCCCAAACTCCTGTCTCATCATTGGCTGAGCCCAGGGGGACAACACTCATGACCCCAAGCCCAGCACCAAAACAGAAATAATGAATTACCACTTGCTGAATGCATTTTAAGTGTCAGGTAATGAGCTAAGTGCTTTATAGAGATATATTATCCAACCAACCCCATGATAACCCTAGGAGGCAGGTGTCTCCATTTCCAAAGGAGACATCTGAAACTCAAAAATATTAAGTAACTTTTGTTTGTATACCTTGTAAGAAGGACAGTCATTATTCAAACTAGATCATTCTGATTCGAAGGACACAATTCTTAATGACTACAAGATGGATATAAAACCTGAAGGTGCTTTCAGCAGAATAGCTTGGAAATTAGATATGGGATTCTAATGTACCATTGCAGATTCTGAAATATGATAGTCATGAATTTTCCCTCAACACTCAAAGTGAAAAAATGCAGTATTTCTTAATTTTCATAAATCATATGAAAATCTGGCTTATAGCCTTGACACACCAAAGTCGACTTAGAGTTCTAGAGACTTACCTGAGTCTGTAAAAATGAGGGAGGGGAAGTCTGGTTCCTAGAGTATTCTGGTATCTGAAACTCCTGAGGGTCTACATTCCTTCACTATCAGTGACTTTGTGTCTCCTGGCTTGCTTCCCTGTTTCTCACCTGTACCCAAGTTCTACCATCAAGCCATTCTCAGATGAGCTCTTGCTGTCCCTGGGCTGTTGAATCCAGGTGGATCCCAGTTTCTTTCTTTCTTTTTTAGTTGGAGGATAATTGATTTATATGTGGTGTTAGTTTCTGCTGCACAACAACATGACTCAGCCAAATGTATACATATATCCCCTCCCTCTTGAGCCTCCCTCCCACCCCACCCCTCCACCCCACGCCTCTAGGTCATCACAGAGCTCCCTGTGCTATATAGCATCTTCCCGCTAACTGTCCATTTTACACATGGTACTGTGTATATGTCAGTCCCAAACTCGTGATTCATCCCCCTCTCCGTGACTACACATCCATTCTCTACATCTGATTCTCTTTTTCTGTTCTGTATATATATAAATGTATGACATATATATATATATATATATATATATATATATATATATATATAAATTTTCTTTCTGACTTGCTTCACTCTGTAAGACAGACTCTAGGTCCATCCATGACTCTACCAAGATCCAATTTCATTCCTTTTTATGGCTGAATAGTATTCCATTGTATATATGTACCACATCTTCTTTATCCATTACAACACTGTCCCCAAAACTTTATCTAGCAGAGTGACTTTCTCTGGTTTTGGACTGCTGACAGTGATTCAGGATCATTTTTACAGCAAGTTCTCTTACTTAAAAACTTAACTTGGATGCCAACCAAGTCTACATCGCTTCATTCTTAGGTGGCCAGAGTACCGCAGGTCCTCTGGGAGAGGAGTCACTCCCTAGGAAAAGAGGCAGGACAACCTGAATAGGAGGACAATTACCCCTCATGGGTGTCAGAGGCTGCATATCCATGATTCAGGCTGCAAAGCGCATCCTGGGATGCCAGCCAGCTTAGCGATCCAATCTGTGGAGCACAGACCTCACTCGGCGGGGAATCAGAAGTCTGGGGCACGATCAGGAGGAGTAACTGAGGAGGTTTGTGTGTGCTCTGGTTTTTGAATCCTGTGAAGACAGAAATCTTTGTCTTTTAGAGTTGGTTTTCTGTACTTCTCCCTCTCAGTGTTGAACACATCAAACTTTAGAGGAAGCTATTTTGCTTGATCTCTTTTTAACGATAAGTACAGTTTGACTGATGTTTGCCAGGTCATACAAAATGTGTCCACAGCCTGCTAATGCCCCAAATTAATCCTCAGTGCTTTCTTTAATAAGATAGAGGAAACCATTATGTATAAGACATTGTATTCTTGTTTTGTTGTTTAATCCATCTAGCAGTTTTATGAATCTGATATGATAATTGTCTTTCCTAGAGAAAGAAACTGTCAGGGGAATGAAAAGACAAGCCACTGTCTGGGAGAATACAAATTTCGAAGGACATATCTGATATAGGATTGTTCACCACAATCAACAAAGAATTCTTAAAACTTAATGATAAAAAAGCAAACAACCCAATTAAAAATGGGTCGACAACTTTAACCTCACCAAAGAAGATACTCAGACGGCAAATAAGCTTTTTTAAAAAATGCTCAACATCATGTGTAATTAGGGAAATGCAAACATTAAAATGATAGTGAGATACCATTACACTCATATTAGAATGGCTAAAACACGTGGAGCAACAGGAACTCACACTTTGCTGATGGGAGTGCAAGAAGGTACCAATGTGGAAGACAGTTTGGCTATTTCTTTCAAAACTATATCTTACCATATGATTCTGCAATTCTGTTCCTTGGTTATTTACTCAAAGGAGTTGAAAACTTATGTCCACATAAAAAACAGCACAGAGAAAATTACAACAGCTTTATTCATCATTATTGGAACTTGGAAGCAACCAAGATGCCCTTCAGCAGGTGAAAGGATAAACTATGGTTCATCCAGATGATGGAATATTATTCAGCACTAAAAACAAATGAGCTATCAAGCCATGAAAAGACATGGAGCAACCTTCAATGCATATCACTGAGTGCACGTAGCCAGTTTGAAAAGATTGGTCATCTTATGACGTTCTTGAAAAGATAAAATTAAGAAGACAATAAAAAGATCAATGATTCCTAGGAGTTAGTGAGGGGAAGGAGGGAAGAAGGATTGACAGATGGAGCACAGGGGAGTTTTAGAGCAGTGAAATCACTCATAATGATGGATATATGTCATTAGACATTCATGCAAACCCATAGAATGTACAGCACCAAGAGTGAGCCGTGATGCAAATGATGGACTCTAGGTCATAACGATGTGTCAGTGTAGGTTCATCAGTTTTAACAAATGGATCATTCTGGTGTAAGATCTTGATAAAGGAGAAATCTGTGCATGTATGGATGCAGGAACTATGTGGGAAATCGCCATGCCTTCTGCTCAGTTTTGCTGTGACCTGAATGAAACTTCTCAGGGAAGCCTGGAGTGCTGCAGTCCATGGGGTCGCAAAGAGTCAGACACGACTGAGAGACTGAACTGAACTGAAACTGCTCTAAAAAATAAATTCTGTTTTAAAAAGAAAGAAAACAAAGATTTCCCTAGTGGTCCAGTGGTTAAGACTGCGCTTCCAATGCAGGGGCATGGGTTTGATCCCTGATTGGGGAACTAGATCTCACATGTATGACCCCAGAGAAAATATATTTACTTTGAGTTAGAGGACAAAGCCTGGAATGGCCAGACTATGGAGAGAGAGCTGGATCTGGTGTTCATGTTTAGGGGATCAGTTAAGGGAGGAGAGTGTGTTGGCCTGAAGGACAACTGGTCCTGAAAGAAAGGAGCGATCAATCCTGGGGTAAGATATGAGAATATTATACAGATCAGAGAAGCTACTTTGAGGATGATATAGGAGGGACTGAGAAGATGGAGAAGGTGGAACAGTTGCTCAGCAATTGGAGAGACTAAAGGGGAGAGACTGATGTAGGAGTTGAGGTCAAGAGGGTTGATCGTTTAAGAGACATGAGGCTGAAGGGGATGACATGGCAGGGAGTGGACTCAGTAAGGTGCACTTGGGAAGTTAAGGGCATAGGTGAACTGACGGATGGAAGAGAGGCTATCCAGGAGCCCTGGTGGATAGACTGTGATATCAGAAGGACCACAGAAGAACAAGTATGTTTAATAGTCTGATGCAGAATTTTGCCCAGGAGCTATATCAAGATGAACATTTTAGAATGTCTTGTGTCTTTTCTATTCCCCTAAATTGAGATCATCTGAATTTTGCTAATTGCTGGTCTAGTTCTCAATACACACACACACACACACACACACACACACACACACACACACACACCCCCATGTCCCACTTACTGAGAAAGGCATATATAAGAATGAATTAGTCCAAGCATGGGACTTCAAAACAGTAAAGAAGAGAGAGGTAAAGTAAAGAGCAAGGGACCAGAGAAAGATAATCACCAATGTCAATCAGATCATAATCTCAGATGGCCTGTCTGCAATTGATTCAGTTATTATTATAAATGTTATAGTTGATCAACCCCTGCTTTACAGCAGTTACTCTGCACCCACTTTTTCCAGTCCTGACAACACTAAATACTATGCATTATCCTCTTTCTGAAGATCAAATAGCTGAAGCTCAAAGAGGTGAATCAAGAGTTCACGTTCAGTAAGTGGTATATTTAAGATTCAAATCCAGGAGTAGCACTTGCAGCAAACTGAATCCTATGTGTGTTGACCTTAAGTCGATCGAGGGGTGATTAAAGGATTCCCTTAACTGTTGCAAAGAAACCAAACTTTAAAAAGCAGTGTTCCACCCTGCAGAGTAAAGACAAATAGTTTTATTTGGTATAAGAGGCACCTAGAAATGTGCGGCATTTCCTAACTCTTTAAAACTGCCGCTTCTGGAGCATTTCAAGTGTAGGTCTGGGCTAGCTAAGAATAGATTTTTTAATTAATGTATTTTTTCTTGCTAAGTAATTTTACAATTTGGAAAAAAATCTCTTAATATGCAATTGGGGATTTTAATGCTCTGTGCTCCGTGAATATATCTGTAGAGCAACCCGTTCAGAGACAGTTCCTCTAGCGGTGTCCTGGGAGTGATGAGTATCACTAACGCAGTGTGACTGTGTTAAAGCGAGAGAGCCTTTCACCCAGGGAATCTAACATGCAGTTAGTGTCTCGATAATTAACCCATTGCCCTTGAAAAAGAAGGTGATTAGAAGCAAGGCGATTAACTCCTTCCAGGTGATTACCCCTGAATCCCACTTCCATCTCAGAAAGGGGATTCCAGAAGGGTTTGAAGGGAACAGGAAGACGGAAGCAGATAGATTGTGCCAGGAGTGCTAGCAGGGACGCAGTGCCAGGGAGGGCTCGATGGTGCAGCGGGGTGTGGGAGGTTCTCTCTTCGTGACTTGTGTCCTGTCTCTTTGACCTCGGAAACACGGAGAGCCACAGCTCGCAGGTGTGGGTCTAAAGCTCGATTTGTGTTGGGGAACTAACATCCCACATGCTGCAGGATGACTAAGCCCGAACGACACAGCTAGTGAAGCCTGTGCACAGCAATGGAGACCCAGAACATCCAAAAAAAAAAAAAGCAAACATCTAGAAAAAGGTAAGCCACATAAATAGGAAACAAAAGAAATCAATAGTGGATATGTCAGGCTGTGTAAACCTCAAAACAAAGAAAATTACCAAGGACAAAGAATGAGATTACATAATGACAAAAAGCGTCAATTCATCGTAAGACATAACAATCCTAAATATATATGCACATAACAACAGATTAAAAATACATGAAGCAAAAACTGACAAAGCTAAAAGGAAAAGTGGACAGATTCATAATGTAGCTGGAGATCCTCTTAAGTAATTGATCAACCTAATAGATTAAGAAAAAAAAACCCAGCAAGGATATAGAAGGAATGAATAACAACATCAGCTAACTGTGTCTAACTGACATTTATAAAACCCTCCACCCAGCAACAGCTGAATATACATTCTTTTCAAGTGCACATGTCACAGTCTCCAGGACAGAGCATGTCTGGATTTATACAACAAACCTGAACAAATTTAACAGAATTAAAATCACACCAAGTATGCTCTCTGTTCATAATAGAATTAATCTAGAACTCAATAACAGAAATAGAAAAGGGAAATCTCTTAATACTTGGAAATTAACCACACACATCTAAATAATCAAAGTGTCAAAGAAAAAGCTTCAAGAGAAATTAAAAAATATTCTGAAATGGTATGAACATGAAAAGTCGAAAGTTACAGGTGTAGCCCAACAGTATTTAGAGGAAATTTTTATAGAATTAAATGTGCATGCTGAAAAAGAAAAGAAACTATCATCAGATCTTCCTTTATACTGAAACTTCAAAACCCTGATTTCTATCACTTCTTGCTGCCTTGACTCTAGACAGCAGTCCATACTATCCTGACTCTTCATACATCGTTTTTTTTTTTATCTGTCAAACAGAACTTAACACTTTCTAGACCAAAGTTTAGCAGTATTTTCTCTAAAGGGCCAGATAGTAAAAATATTAGACTTTACAAACCATACAGTCCCTGTAGCAATTACTCAGCTCTGTTGTAACCCAAAAGTAATCACAGACAATACATAAACAAATTGTCATGACTGTGTGCCCATAAAACTTTATTTATGAAAGCCAGTTGTGGGCCAGATTTGTCCCCCAGGCTGTAGTTTGCCAGCTCTGGTCTAGAATCCTAATGTGGAAAGTTCTAAAACATAATTTTCTTTTTGTGCCATGTCTTCATTGGGGCATATGGGATCTTTAGTTGCAGCGTGTGGGGTCTAGTTCCCTAACCAGGGATTGAACCCGGGCCCCCTGCATGGGAAATGTGGAGTCTTCCCTGGAATCCAGAGAAGCTCCCCTAAAGCATAATTTTCGATCTTCATTTTTACTCATTATAAGCCAAACCACTTTTTTAGGTCATTATTTTACATATTATATACCATCTTTTTTCTGTCTTGTATTTTATTTACACCATTTAAAAAATATGATCATATATGCTCTTTCACTTGGCCACAGATCTGTAAACATGCAACAGAGAAACTTTCTACCCAGGGCTGCAATGGAATTATCCTAAACAACTGAAATCAATATTTCTTCATGTCTGACCTTTCTAGATAATCATCCATGTGACAGAATTGCTCCACAGACACTCATTTTATCCCCGTAGGAAAACTCAACACTCTAATTAATGAATCCTCTAATTAAACCTTTTCCTTCACCCTGAACTTTAGCTAAAAATATAAGGACAGGCAAGATGAAGATGAATCAAGCTTGAATTTTTCTTTCTGCTGGAGAACAAATAAGGATACACCCATGCAGTTTGTTTCTAGAAGTTCTCCAGGATGGAAAGAATTCATCCACCCTTCCACATAGCAGGTGCAGAATACACATTCATGGGAAAAGGAGGGAGGAGCTTGCAATAAGGTAGACAGTACAGTCCAATGGTCCATAGGCTAAATCCAGCCCAGAGATATGGCACCTGGAATTCACATTGGTTTTAAACAGTGAGAGCCACCACTAAAAAGACCAGAACATTTTACATTAAAAAATTCAGATTTCCACCTTATCTTTTGTTTTTCAAAACTTTTTTGATTGGACAATTTTTAAAGTCTTTATCGATTTTGTTATAATATTGCTTGCTTTATGCTTTGGTTTCTTGGCCCTGAGGCATGTGGGATCTTTAGTTGCAGCATTCAAACTCTTAGTTGCAACATTTAGGATCTAGGTCCCTAAGTAGGGGTTGAACCCACTCCCCTGCATTGAAAAATGAAATCTTAACCACTGAACCACCAAGGAAGTTCCTCCACATTATCTTTTAAATAGTTATTTTGGGCAATATGGGGACCAATTATTCCAGGGCAATAATAAATTGAGCTGAACAGAGGCTGATTACTTTTATGTAGAGTGTATTCACTAGTTTTCCACAATCCCCACTAATACCTACTGTGCTAAATATTGGTGCAAAGTGTCAGCTGTCAATTATTATTGTCTTCACACTTTTTTATAATAAAGAAATATATTTCTGTGACACATTCCCATCAAAGGTAAGAAAATAAAGGATTGTGAAGGCCATGCAATTTAAGAAAAATGACATCAAGAACACATCTTTGTTGCCTGTCTGTTTGCTGTAGGTATTTGAACTTATCCCTGGTGCAGGAGAAAGAGCTTAGTCAGGAAGCTGATTTCAGGTGCTAGTCTTAGTCCAAATTTAGTACAAGGGGATTTCTGAAGGAGGTACAGACCTGGTCTTGGCCTCAGTTTTTCCCCCTATAAAGTAAAAGCTTTCGTGTAGGGACTTCTCTGGTAGCCCGGTGGTTAAGAATCTGCCTTGCTGTGCAGGGGACACAGGTTCAAGCCCGGTCAGGGGACTAAAATCACATGCCACAGAGCAACGGGACCACTCACCACAAATCGAGAGTCCATGCACCACAGTGAAAGATGCCACAACTAAGACGTGACAGAGCCAAATACATTTATTTTAATTGCTTTTTAAAAATTCAAGTGTCTTGATTATAAGAGAAGAAGTAACTGATTAGAATATCAGATGTCATGGAATTGAGTTGAAAGCTGAAGATCCAAGTCCAAGAAATAATGAAGAACCAATACACTGGAAGGCATTTGGCAGCAGAAGTTGATGTACAACAGAGCAAAGAGGCAACACTGCCGGCATGGGGGCGTCCCCAGCCTTTCACAGACCTTCGCCCCCTGTTCGCTATGCATGGTTCTAGCGGTTGATTGGTCATGCTTGGGGCCAGTGGCCTTTTCACCGGTTGCAGAAGCCAGAAAGCAGGCAGATCTAGGAGAAGGAGGCCCCAAGACCCTTTTTATCTCCCACTGAAGAGTGGCTCTAGTGGTAAAGAATCTGCCTGCTAATGCAGGAGACAGAATGAGACTTGGGTACGATCCCTGGGTCAGGAAGATTCCCTGGGAAAGGGCATGGCAACACACTCCAGTATTCTTGCCTGGAGAATCCCATGGACAGGAGCCTGGCAGGCTACAGTCCATGGGGTCACAAGGAGTCGGACACGACTGAAGTGACAGCATGCGTGCAGAGTAGACATCTGGATGTCCGGTCCCACCAAGACTAGACATAGTGTGGGAAAGGTGATTTCTGAAAAGGAATCATCACTTCCCCTCCGACCCCTTGCTGTGTGTTGGAAACTTCTGCTGACCCAAGACCCCCCTGAAACCCAGCATCAGAACCGCAGGGCGGGATAAACCACCAGAGCCTTGGAAGCAGCAGGTCTGTGATGTGACTGGCAGAAGAATTAGTTGAGTTTCCACTGGTCGACTCAGCCCAGAGACTAAGTAGACAATAAATCTTGACAGCCCACTGAGCCATGAGAATGGGCCCCCTGGGAAGTTCAAGGACACCACTAAATCATTCTCACTGTCTGCTGATGAGAGGGACTGGCTTCCGGGTGACCACCACCAGAGGCGGAATCGGAAACAGTGACCTCGGTGTTAACAGCCAAAGGGCCGATCCTTGACCCCGGCCCCACTGCATCCTCAACACCCATGGATGCCTCTGCTTGGCTTCCAGAGAACATCTCCGCGGCTCAGCTGTCCTATGCGCTCCTGTCTCTTTGTTCAGCCCAGGAATGCAAGAGGGGAGGAGAGCAGCGCCCCCGTGGCCTCTTAGCATGAGCCATCAGCAGGAAGAAACGAGGAATGTAAGAAAAAATGTCATATTTACCAAAGATTTGTTTTGAATAGCCAGCCACCTGGGGTAGCAAGCAGCTGGAAGCACATTATAAAACTACTGCAGTATTGAAACAGAGCTTTACGAATATAGCATACACAACAGTGCGGGAAGCCCCAGATGCAAAAACCGTGAACCCTTTGGAGAGTTCAGATTTTTTTTTTTTTTTTTTTTTTTTTTTTTGCTACTCTGGAAATATCCCAACCTCACACCATTCTGTTTACTAAGCGTCTTGGGGCTTGTTGTTGTTGTCTGACTCTTTGTGACCCCGTGGACTGAAGCACTCCAGGCCTCCCTGTCCTTCACCATCCCCTGGTGTTTGCCCAAGTTCATGTTCATTGCATCGGTGATGCCATCCAGCCATCTCATCCTCTGATGCTCTCTTCTCCTTCTGCCATCAATCATTCCCAGCATCGGGGACTTTTCCAATGAGTCATTTGTTCGCATCAGAGCTTCCAGTTCGCAACTGGAGCTTCAGCTTCAGCATTGGTCCTTCCAGTGAATACTCAGGGTTGATCTCTTTTAGGACTGACTGGTTTGTTCTCCTTGCTGTCCAGAGGACTTTCAGGAGTCTGAAACTTGAGGCTTAACTGGTGTTTATATGGAAGGACATGGAAAACCTGGTTGGCAGATCAAAGTCTTCCCTTTGTAGAAGGGTCTGGTTTATTGTCTGATCTTAACTTGTTCTTTATTTGAACCTGTGAATTATCAGCAAGAAACTTCATCATCTCAGAGGGAACTTAGCCACTGGAGGAGCTCAGGTGTGACATTATAGGAAACGCTGTCTTGGTTTACAAGTAGAAATGTGCATATCTGGAATTTCTTACAGGCCACAATGATGGTGATGGTGATGATGATGATGATGGCCTTTGCCAGAAGGAAGACGAGAGAGTCGACCTGGCTTCATGGACCTCGGCTTCCACCACCAGTCCCACATGTGAGGAGTAGGGATTACGCTTCCAGCTTTGTATTTAATCTAACCCCTGAAGTCATCAGATTCTGTTGGGCCAGGTTAACAGGTGTCACATAAACTATTAATTTATACTTCCATTCTAGAATTCAGAAACAAGAGCCGCATCCAGATTGTTTCCTTGCTTTTCCTTTCTGTGATTCTCAGAAATGGAAGAAAGGAGGTAATGGGTGCTTTTCTTCCCCCATGGAGATGATGCTCAGTTATTGAGCTCCCCCTTATGAAGAACCACAAGGAGATTTATATACAGATGCTAAGGATAGGGTGGTATCTGGTATTGTATGGGTTGAAAACCACGACAACCCTAAAGGGATAAAACGCTGTTCAGAATATGAAGTTCTGCTCCCGTGAAGAATCAAGCAGGCCTGGATCACCCATCGCCTAACGGGAGCGTCCTGAGCCCATTTTAGGGCTGTGTCCACAGTGGCCAGGATAAAAGGCAAAAATTGGTCATGCAGAGGAGTTCTGAAGGATATGATTCTTATCATTCCGCTCAGATTTGATGCCACGAGGACACGTCTCTGAAAAGCATGACATCCGACTGTCTGGGTGAGCTTCTTTGTAGACTGCACCGAAATTTCCTTTGAACTCCCCCGTGCTTCATTTAACTATGATGAAAATCAAATTAAGCTGACTAAAGCCCCATACACTCTACAGGGGGCCTCACCCTTGGCATTAAAGATGCTATACCATTCGCCCCCATGAAAGTGATTTCTAATAACCAACCCGGCTGCTCATCCAGCAAAACAGGCTGGTCGCTCTGTGAGTCATCAGTTAACAACGATGGAAGCCTGGCTCTGGCAGGAGTCTCTCTCCATCACACAAACCTGCGCTTTGAAGCAGCATGGGGTTGCCAGGAGCTGGCATTCAGAGGCTTCTGTTTGAACGGGTAGCCTCTCATCTCAGGAAGACATTCCAGGGGACGTCAGGGGCTGTCATGGGAGGATCCAGCTGCCACTGCAGCTCCGAGATAAAGAGCTTCCTCATCTTCTTTAGAACTGCCCATCATCCACGCTCCTGGCAAGGTTCACTCGCCAGTTAGTAAAACCATCCCAAGCAGCAGTGACGGGGGTAATTACAGCAGAAAGGCACTTCTGACACAATGTCTTTAAATAAAAAAAGAAGGGAAACAGGGAGAAGAAAGCTTGCTTCAAAGGTCTGACTTCAAATGGATTCAAAGAGGATGACTTTAATTCCCTGCATGAGTTTATTTAGTGTCCATCTCCTGGTCTAATGGAGTTATCAGGATAAGATAAATCCCTGGGAGGTGGCCCCATCTGATTGCCACAATTCCATAAACCCTGCATGGTTCCAGGGAGGCTGAAGGCCTGGTGGTCCAGGGCATGGGCTATGGACCTCCCTCTTCTTCACGGAATCATGGCCTTAAGCACCAGGAGCGCATTCAAGGCCACACTGCACCAACTTCTCCCCAGCCTGACATCCCTTGTCGCTTGCTCTTGCTTTCACTTGAGTATTTTCAATGATGACAAGCTGTGTGTGCTCTAAGGGAGTGTGATCTTTTTTGAACGGCTCCATTTGCTCAAAAGTTCTCTACGGGAGGCTGAATAAAGCCTGTTTCCTTGTGGCATTCACATGTTGGTTCCAGAATAAGACAAAGTCGTCCTTCAACCAGAGGTGGCTGCCAAACTATCAGTCCCCCCAGATAAACAGACTCAGCACCAACAATGGTTCCTTACGGGGGTCACCCTCCAAACTGTTCTTCATCAGGGTTACTTCCCCTGAGCAGACTAGAGCAAGCATCTGTCTGATTCTCAACCCCGAGAGGAGTGCCGCTTTCAGTCATGCGTCCTCAGGGGCTTTGCAAGCATTGTCCAAGTCATGTTCACTGTGCACAGGTATTGCTATTATAAAGTGCGTGCATGCATGCCTGCTCAGTCGTGTCCAACTCTTCCCAACCCCGTGGACTATAGCCCCCATGGACTAGGCTCCATGGGTTTTTCCAGGCAAGAATACTAGAGCGGGTTGCCGTTTTCTCCTCCAGGGGGGGTCTTCCTGATCCAGGGATTGAACTTGTGTCTCCTGCGTCTCCTTCATTGGCAGGGCAGATTCTTTATCACTGAGTCACCTGGGAAGCCCCATTATTATAGAGGACGGTGACCAGCTTGGTTCCTTATCTAATAAACTCCAAGAAATAGGGGAAGGGTAACAGTGTTCAGAGCAGCACTATTTACAATAACCAGGACGTGGAAGCACCTAGATGTCCACTGACAGATGAATGGATGAAGAAGATATGGTATATATATATACAATGGAATACTACTCAACCATAAAAAGGAAGGAAACTGGGTCATTTGGAGAGCTGTGGATGAACCTAGAGCCTGTCATACAGAGTGAAATAAGTCAGAAATAGGAAAATAAATATCATGTATTAACACATATATATGAAATCTAAACAAATGGTACCAATGAACCTATTTTCAGAGCAAGAATAAAGATGCAGATGTAGAGAACAAACTTGTGGACATAGCAGGAGAAGGAGAGGGTGGGATAAATTGAGAGAGTAGCCCTGACATGTGTCCACTACCACGTATAAAACAGACAGCTCGTGGGAAGCTGCTATATAGTACCAGGAGTTCACTCAGGTCAGTGTCCGGTGATGACCTGGACGGGCGGGAGAGAGGTTCAAGAGGAAAGGGACATATGTATACTTAAAGCTGACTCACGTTGTACGGCAGAAACTAACACAGCATTTTAAAGCAATTATACTCCGCTAAAAAATAAATTAACAAAGAAAGAAAGAAGGGCAACTGGCAGGAAAGTTAAAAGAAAGAGCAAACAACATCTCACAGAAGGCTTGGCCATTTCTTCATTCATGCCAACAGAAATTGCCCATTCAGTTAGCAAATTCATACTGATTAGAGAACAGCTGCTGGGAAACGGAAGATACCTGGCACCATGCTGGGCGCTGCTGGCTGTTCTTGGGAGTTCTACCATTTCCCAGGAACTCCCGAGGCACGGGGACTTCCAGGGAGGAAGGCTCCCCTGCAGCTTTCTCTTCTTGCATCGTGTAACAGCACAAATGATGCTCTCCATGGGTCTTAAATGTCCATCTGTCTCTTCATGCCCATGACCTACCTCCAGAGGCACCCACTCCCTGGATGTCCATGTCCCAGGGGTCCAACCCTTTGAAACTGAGTTGACTTGTCCAAGAGGTTAAAAATCAGTCAAACCACTGTTGACATGGGCTTTGACTTTGTTCATTTCACAGACTGATCCGACCAGCTAGACTTCTGTTGATCCCCGCCCCCTCCTTTGCCAATATTGACACTGGAAGACAAACAGTGTCTCAGGAATAGATCTGTCCATTTGCCTGGAGCCCCAGGTCAGTCATGCTAAAGCCAGAGACACTAGCAGAGGTTACAAGATAAGTCCCTAACACAGCAAGCTCTTTGTTGTTTTGACAGAGCAGAGAGGGTAAGGACACTGAGGATAGTTCATTTACTCTGCCAGTGTCCTTGCAGGAGTCAGATGTTTTCGGGAACAAAAACCAGAGAAGCAAGAACCTTGGCACAAGGTCAGATCATCCTGTCCACATCAGTAGTTAAGAGACTCGACCCCCAGCACTCAGGTTCCTGAGGCTGACAGATGAGGGGCTGCCATCAGCAAGAAACACAGAACATCACGACTGCTGAACGCCAGCCTGGTCTCCGTGAAGCCCCAAAGTCAGCCGTCCTGGGATTCATCCAAACGGAACCCCGGACAGTTGGGGAGTGGGTGACTCACAATAAGTGCCCGGCAGATTCAGCCTAGCTGAGTGATGCCTACTGCTTCTTGATGACATCACCGATTTCCTCACACTGTGTCTCTTTTCTGGGCAGCACACCAGCTTCGAATAATCTCACAGTTTCCAGTATGAACCTTCAAGTTGCGAACTTTCAAAGATGCGGACGTGCGTTCTATCAGCGTCCAGCGTGGGTGACATTGCGGCTTGCCCTCCATCTCCTTTGCTGATAATCTTCAGCTCTACATCTCCCACCTCCTCCTCCTCCTCCATCAGTGACTCTTCCTGCCTGTCCATTCAATGCAGCCCCTGTATGCAGCCTGTTGTACTAGATTACTGTACTCTTCAAGGTCCTATGCTGTAAGATTTAAACTGGTTTGTGTGTGTGTGTTTGTTTTTATGTATTATTTGTCTGAAAAGTATTATAAATCCACTACAGTACAGAACCATATAACTGATTGTGTTAGTTGGGTACCTAGACTAACTTTGTTGGACTCACAAACATGCTTTCAGAATGGAACTCATTTGTATGTAGGGAACTTACTGTACATATATTTTAAATCATATACATATATGTCTTATTTTTATTGTACATAATAACATATCTTATGTATGGACCAGAGTTGTCTTTGTATTAAAATGATTCATGAAATAACTTTTAAAAATAAAATGATCCATGAATGTCTTTCCCTTCCCTAATTATCATCAGCATCTCAGGGGCTGGGACTGTGTCTCACCCACCTTGGCATCTCTCGAGTATTCCAGGATGCTTTCTCATGCGCTGAAGATGTTCCATCAGTGCCAGCTGAGATGTCATCTCAGCTCAGCGGGTCCATCCCCACCATGCTCTGTGTGGTCTTCTTATAGCACTGTTTATTATCCTAATTTCCTGCCTATTATCTGGGTTAGCCTGTTTGTCTTCCATATCCTGTCTCTTCTGTCCATCCCCTCATCCCAGGAGAGCAAGGCAATTCTCTTCCTCCCCATAGTGGCCACTTTCCCTCAAAAAGGAGTCTTGCAAAGCTCCCTCTTATGTCAGCATTGACTCCACAGCGCTCCAGGAAATTACTTTAAACATCATCTGTCAAACAGTCCCCTTTGGTCATTCGGCTTTATGAACAAAGGAGGCCATTTGCTTCCTCCCCTACCTAAAACTTTAAACAGTAAAGATTAACTGATAGCAAATTGTAGTTTTCATATGAGCTTGGCAGGCTCAGATTTGTACATCCGAATGCATATCTTCTTCTCCAAACTGCTCATCACTGTACTGAATCTGTACTTTTTGCAGTTTGGTTAAATCTCTCATTTGTCATGACAAGTAAAGAAGAAACGTCTCTCTGCTGTCTCTGTCTACTTCTCTAGTTACTGCTGATGTCTCCTGGAGAAATGCAGTGACAGGTAGCCAGTAAATAGTTTCTTTAGAGTAATTCACCAGAGACGTGTTCCTCCATGAAATGGATGCTCTGACAAATACGACAACTTATGCTTTGAGTTTCTAGATCCTTCTGCCTATTAGCCTTATAAAATGCTCAATTGACATGCACAGTGTCCTATATTAGTAAATACTAATTTTTTATTGGTTTAATGAATGAAAGCCCTATTTTAAGTGTCTTTCGTCACGTAGTCCAGCCCCTGACATCCATCAGTATGTCAGGGTTTCTTCTTACTTCCAGAGTATAGAGTCCCTGGGATGTCTTTACAACAGCTAAAATCAGATATTTGCTTATTAATTTGACAAATATTTGATTCCTATTCTATATAGCACTTAGTAGATTGCACAAATGGTTGTTGAATGAATGAATAGCAGAGCCTGGAGAGATCTAAATACTATGTCCTGTGACAGAGACTTGAAGGACAGCAAGATGTTAATCCAGAAACAGAGGCTCTCAGGATATAAGGACACCTGTCTAAAAGCAACCGAGGGACTTCCTTGGTGGCCCACTGGCTAAGACTCTGCACTCCAAATGCAGAGGGCCCAGGTCCAATCCCTGGTCAGGAGACTAGATCCCACATGTAACAACTAAGAGTTCGAAAGCTGCACCTAAGATCCATCACAGCCAAATAAATAAATAAATATTAAAAAATAAAATAGACCAGAAGAGATCTAAGTGTGAGTTCTGAAACACTTTGGCACGTGAGGTGGAAAAATGACAGGGATTGAGTGGGTCGGTGGAGAAAGCAACATCCAGTGAGTCAGGAGGAAAATGAAGAGAGGGTAGTGTTTGTTTTGAAACAAGAGGGAAAATACTGCCTATGGTTTAACTTAAGATGAGGGATGAGAAAGGGCTGGTGATCTTGGAGAACACTCACAGCCTTGACAAAGAGGACGATGTGAGACAGTGGAGCTCGGCCTATCACCACGCTTATACCGGGCCCGCAGAAGCGGGACGCGGAAGGGAGCAGGTTGAGGATGGGAGGGCTGGTGGAGAAGACAGCACAGGAAAGGGGCGGTCCTCACGTTTGCCTTCCAGACCTAGTTCATCGAGCTCCTCACAGATGTTGTCCGGGAGGACATTCACAGGATTAGAGCTTGATGACAAGGATGCCCTCAACAAGAGTCAAGCACCATCTCTGAAGGATGCTGGAGAGACCATGTTTACCACGGAAATGCCTGGAGTTTTGATTTTTACAAAATTATCATAAGACCCTGGACTCTATGATCAGTGCCCATAGGATGAGCCCCTTCTACACATTTTCTTTGTTTTCATTTTTCAAATTTTATTTTTAATTGGAGGATAATTGCTTTACAATGTTGTGTTGGCTTCTGCCATACATCGATGTGAATCAGCGTTAGGTATACATTTGTCCCCTCCCTCTTGGACCTCCCTCCCGCCTCCCTCCGCATCCCACCCCTCTAGGGTGTCACAGAGCACTGGCTCTGGGTTCCCTGCGTCACACAGCAAATTCCCACTGGCGATCGATTTTACCAACGGTAATGATTATGTTTCAGTGTTACTCTCTCCAATGGTCCCACCCTCTCCTTCCCCCCATGTGTCCAGAAGTCTGTTCTTTATGTCTGGGTCTTCTTTGCTGCCCTACAAATAGGCTCATCCGTGCCATCTTTCTCGATTACATATATATGTGTCAATATACAATATTTCCTTTTCTCCATCTAACTTACTTCACCCTGTATAATAGGCTCTAAGTTCATTCACCTCATTAGAGGTGACAGACCAGAGGCTGATGTCATTTTGAGTGAAAGGTTATACTGAGCTGATGAAGGCTTTTTGCTGGCTATCCTTGGAACTCTTTCATTTCTTAAACTGAAAGAAAATACTGTAGCAAACTATTATACACAGGATGGATAAACAAGGTCCTACCGTACAGCACAGGGGACTATGTTCAATATCCTGTGATAAACCAGAATGGATAAGTTACATGGATAACTGAGTCCCTGTTGTTCAGTAGACATTAGCACAACACTTTAGCTCAGCTCTCCTTCAGTATAATTTTTAATGCTGTATAATACTGATGTATGTGACTGCCCCAGCTGAAGACTTAGAGAAATCAACAGAGCAGGCTCTGCTCACTTGACCTCCTTACCCCTCCAAACTCCAGCACATAAACGTACCCTAACCAGCCAGTAGTCATCCCATTGTCTCTTGTAAAGCTCTTTGTTTGATTTTTTTCTTTTTGCTTATTGAAAGTTTTGCTTGGGAGTCCAAGATATAAATCTATTCTTCCACCTAGAAGGGGCTTCCCTAGTAGCTCAGCTAGTAAAGGATTTGCCTGCAATCCAGGAGACCCCAGTTCAACTCCTGGGTCAGGAAGATTTGCTAGAGAAGGGATAGGTTACCCACACCAGTATTCTTGGGCTTCCCTCGTGGCTCAGATGTAAAGAATTCAACTCCAATGCAGGAGACCTATGTTTTGATTCCTGGGTTGGGAAGATCCCATGGAGGAGGGCATGGCAACCCACTCTAGTATTCTTGCCTGGAGAATCCCATGGACAGAGGAGCCTGGTGGGCTACAGTCCATGGGGTCTCAAAGAGTTGGACACAGCTGAGCGACTAAGCCCAGCACAGAAGAGTTCTTCAGGACTCTCAGAATTCTGTTTCCAGGGCTAAACTTCCTACAGGTGAAACTTCACAGCACTGTGCACGTAACTCAAAACCAGTCAGAAAATAGCAAAGGAAGCACATTGAAAACCTTTCTCTCTTTGTTCTGGCCACTTACAGAATAGACCAAGAGCAAACAACTTTTTAAAGAAGCATCAGTTGTCTGAATTAAGGATATACCAATGTAATTTGTGTGCTAAATTGGCTAAAAATCATTTCTTTAAAATATAATCTCTGATGATGAACAATGGCCAGAATTTTCAGCTAGTTGATTTTTTTTTAATTCCTCAGCATTTATAATTAATTTTTTAAAAATAGTCTAGCAAGAAACTCCCTTTTAAGATATGTATCAGTCATGCAAGTAAAACTAAACAGATTTCTCATCTCCTCTCTGGGCCCATTGCCAGAATTAGTCATTTTATTAAAAAGCTATTTTCATAGTGCTTCTGGTTGATCCCTCTGTTTTTTCAGGGTATAGGAATGTGATGTTGTTATGAGAGGGGTTAAGAGCCAGGCTCTGGATTCAGACTGCCCAAGTTCAAATCCTGGCTTTGATTCCAGCTGTGTGATTCCAGGCAAATTGCTCAACTTCTCTGTGCTTCAACCCTTCTCCTGTTAAAAAAAAATGAATTACATCAACAACCTCACAAAAGTCTAGGAAGAAGTATACAAGATTATGCTATATACAAGAAATCTCTCTCTTCCTCCCTGTGTCCCTCCCTACAACCTTTACATGCAGATGTGTGCATAACTGTCTGTTGCCTTCTTCATGACCAGGTTATTTCTAGGGCAATAAACTTGGAGCCCAAAGAGAAATGAAAAAGTGAGAAACCGAAAATGTAGATCAGATAACATATGTTTCCCTCAGTCATTAGGACCTCGTGTATCTTTCTCTGCCTTTTTTGCCCACTTGGAAAATAGAAAATGTTTGCTAAGATCTTCCCTATGGTGTCTTCTACAGAAATATCATGGCAAGTTGTTGTTGAAGTTCCTATCTATAAGGAAGGTTAAAATACAGTCTTAAGCAGTGTAGTGAGCCTGAATATTAAACACTGTTATTAGAATCATCTTAGTGCCAGGAGGAAAAAAGGCTTTTCTAAAACTCAAATTTGTACTAATTTAGTAAAAAGGCAACTATCCCAATGTATATATTTATTGCAAACTATTATAATGTTTTAACTGAAAAGTGTATTTTCTACTAAAAGCAAAAAAAAAAAAAAAAAGCCAAGGCAATTAAAATAAGGCTTTGTCAGCCTGTACAAACGTGAGGGTGAATGCGTAATTTTCCTGACATTTTCATGCACATAAAGTAGTTCAGAGAGCTTACCACCTTTGTGCTCCTCTTGAGGTTGGGGAACCCCAAGCTGAGAGCCATTTGCCTATTAAAACCCTGAGTCAGTGCTGATAAAGCAATAGTAGGCTGTCCTGCAAATGTATAAGCAATAATGATATTACTAATCATTTACAACAGCCCACGAGGGGCTTCGGATATAACCTCAAAGCCATTAACTAATGACCTGCCTTTGATAACATCTCCGGTTCTGAAAGCTAAAGGTTAAAGTTCATATGCCAAATTCATGTTGAGCGAACGACTCGGCTTGGCAGCCAACTCGCTTCCTGAGCGGGGCCCTTGACGCCTACCTGCTTATCCGCCTGTACGTGCACTTCCAGAAGATGGTAATCTTTATAGCCTTTTAACATGTTTGTAACATCTTTTTTCATTTGCATTAAAACTATTGCTCAAAGCAGAAAACTTGGAAACTACACAGGAAGGCACAAAGACAAGATGTTATCCACAATCCCACCATCCATCCCCAAATTATTTTATAACATTTCTGGGTTTGTCTCTTCCATTTTTTTACCTATCGAAGTATAAAATTTTACTTGAATATCAGCAAAACGTTAACACCATTGTTTCACCTGTCTTCTTGAATTACAGCCTGTCATAAGCATGTTTCCATAACAATAGATATTTTTACACGGTTGCATATACTTTAACTAATTCCTTTCTGTTGAACATTTAAGTCATTCTGAATGTTTCATTCGCTTCCCTGGTGGCTCAGTGGTAAAGAAATCACCTGCCAATGGAGAAGGCAGGGGTTTGACCTCTGGGTCAGGAAGATCCACTGGAGTAGGAAATGGCAACCCACTCCAGTATTCTTGCCTGGAGAATCCCATGGACAGAGGAGCCTGGTGGGCTACAGTCCATGGGTTTGCAAAAGAGTCAGACTCGACTTAGTGACTAAACAACAACAACAAAAATCCAGTAAAACTTGCATTCTGCCATTTCATTCATTTAGGAACATGCTTTGAAAGGCTCCTTTCACAAAGAGTCACTTTCCTCTTGTGTGCTTATGTTGAGAGGATGAAATTTTAGAAGGAAAATCAACATCACTGCTATCTACAGGTTTCAAAGCATATTAGAGATGCAGTATTTCCCTCCAAACTTTAATTCTTATTCTGTCTGGAAATATGCCTGAAAGCGCTACCCTCACCCAAAGGTTTGCCAGTTTCAATAACACTTCAAATACTGACATGGGACAAAAGCATCTCATAGGATTTTCCCTTGCATTTATTTGATTATTAAAGTCGCACATTTTTCACATGGTAACTGGTAATTTGTACGTATCTTTTACTGAATCGCTGTATAGGTCCTTTGAACAATTTTCTACCAAGATATTAACCTTTTCCTTATTGATTTCCTGATGGATTTCCTTATTGACTTATTTTATTGTCATTTTATCATGATCATCTCTACAAGGCAGTACTTACAAAGCTAACTCACCCTTTGTAAAGATTGTGTTAAAAATGTTTTATGCATATACACAAAATGGACACTTTTCCATAAATTGAATCCTCCCATGCACTGATGGGATTTATTAACATAATGCTGTCTTTGCTTTTTCTTGCCTCTCTGACTCTTACCTGCACCCTCCACATCTTCACCAGCCCTTCCCACAATAACCCATCTTAACAACCTAGTTTATATATTTTTTTTATTTTTCTACATTTTTCATAAGTATGTTTCAATATACATACAGATGTAAAAAACACATAGAGCATTTTTCCATTTATCATTTCATAAAAATGAGATCATATTAAAATTTTTCTGCATCTTACTTTTCTCACTCAAGGATACCTTATAAAAATCTTGCCAAAGTAATTGGTATAATTCTAACTTGTCCTTTTTAATAGCTACATAAGATTCCCTGGGGTGGATGGGCTATAACTTATTTAGCCATTCCCCTATTACTGATATGCACTTTGTTTCTAGTTTTTGCCCCTACAAAAGAGACTGCCCTAAACATCTTTGAACAGATACACTTACTTATGGGTGCTTTTGTTTTGATGAGATAGGTTCCTACGACAACCATTGCTGGGTCAAGAAATATGTTCAATTTATTTTTATATGTATGGGGGTTGGCAAGTTTGTTTCCTGAAAAGGTGGTACCAAGTTACAGTTATACTAGCAATGCGTAAGAATTTCTCCATACCCGCAGTAGCAATTGGTATTACAGCTCTTTCCAGTTTTTGTAAGTCTCAAGAGTAAAACATAACCCTGATCACGCATGAATACAAGTGATATATGATTTTACTGAATGTTCACAGTTTACTTCTCTGAATTACAGCTAATCTCTAGGTCCATTTTTTTTTTTCATTTTTTCATGTCAATTTGTATAATTCATATATACTATAGATTTTAATATTTTGTCAGCTGCATTGCAAATAACTTTCCAGAGCTCATATAGGTATATGTACTTTGTTTATTGCAGTGTACCTCAAAGTCTCTGTGGCAAAGGACCACAGAGCACCACAGTATTTTAAAATTTTGAATTAATAGCAGATAAGTGTTACATAAAATAAAAAAATTCATGGGACTTTCCTGGTGGTCCAGTGGCTAAGACTCCATACTCCCAACTCAGGGGGCCAGGGTTTGATCCCTGGTCAGGGAACTAGACCCCACAAACCACAACTAAGAGTTCACATGTCACAGTTAAAGATCCCACTTTCTGCAAATAAGATCCGACACAGCCAGATGAATAAATGAATAAATATTTTTAAAAATATGAAATCACACACTTGGATGTGATAGCAAAGTTGAATTGCTGTAGAAGTTTATTCTCAGCTATGTGCTTACCAAGACATAGGCTGGTAGTAAGTTGTAGATTGGCACTGGCCCGGCCAAAACGCTGGGATTAACAATGACTTGTGCCATCTTTTCTTGCAATCAACATTTTATACTTAGTCAGAATATTTCCTTCTCTGGACTTTCTTTCTTGCTTAAGGAGGTAGTTTAAGATTTATTTATAAGAATCCCATTGCTAAGCTTATTCCATTGTAGTCTCTGGTCCTCGTAGGTTTTTTTCAGATTTTATTATGCCGTCCCTTTTTTGTCTGGATTTTTTAGTATTGCAGGATAGGGATCCAAGCTATATTTTCCTTCCAATGTGCTGTCACATTACCTTTGTCATTGTGGGAGATGTTACGATCTGACTTCACCTTCTTATAGATCCCGAGTCTGGAAGGCTAAAATCCTACATTCTTAGATCAGTTGTCCTGTGGCTTCATGTATCATGTGCGTTGCGCTGAGCAGACACACCCAAGCCAGTCTTGGAGCTGAGAGAGCAGCACAGAAAGCCGCACACAGGGGTCCTCATTTCCCCAGTGAACACAGTAGAGCAGGATTTTGTTGTCTTAGGGTGGCCGTGAAAGGTTTCTCGAGGTCTTATATTGTAAATACCAAGCAGTAAGAACAGGGGCAATGACACTTCTACTTGAAAAGTCTTGAGTATGATTTGACCTTCTGCCTGGCTGCATAATACCCAGCTTTCTATCTTCCCAGATGGCTTTTAGAAGCTTCTTGGCCTTCCCTGATGGCACAGACAGTAAAGAATCTGCCTATCATGCAGGAGACCTGAGTTCAACCCCTGGGTCATGAAGATCCCCTAAAGATGGGAATAGCTACCAACTCCAGTATTCTTGCCTGGAGAATTCCATGGACAGAGAATCCTGGTGGGCTACAGTCCATGCACTCACAGAGTCTGACACGACTGAGTGATGAATCCTTTCATACTTCACTGACCATCTCAATAAACATTTTTGTTTAAACTACTTAGAGGGAACTCTGTTGTCTGCAACAAAAATCTTGACAAAACAGTCAATATTAAATTATTTTATACACTGAGATCCTTTACTATATTTACTCTTTTGATTCATTGATCCATTTTGAATGGATCAATATCAATACATTCAAGCCAATTTCATGTCAATCTTATCACAGTGGATTTATATTGTCCAATATTACTGTTTAATTTGTTCATTTCATATAGTATATGGAGTAGCTTCCTAATATATTCTAGAATAAGCTTTACTTGATCATTCTTTTGATTGCAAGGTTTTATTTTTAGTGTATATTTAACATTTTTGCTTCTATATTCACTAGTGAAATTAAGCTTAAGTTTTTTTTTTTCTTGTGCTATCTTTTCAGGTTTTTATTTTGTATTTATTCCAGCTGCATTCTATGAGTTGAGGTGGTTTCTACTACTTTCCAGGATCTCGAATTATTTAACTTCCGGTGTAACTATCTCTTTTTTAGACATGAGGGAGAATTCAGCCATGTTACAGTGTTCTCTCAATGCCTTTCCCAATGGTGCCTCTTTAACCACTTTTATAATCACATTTATTGGAAATTTTCCTATTCAAATTTTCTACCTCTGGAGTCAAATTTGGTGAACTATATTATTATATAATAGGAAATCACCTCCTCCTCCTAGGGTTTTAAATCTATTACCATAGGAGTTGGATGTAGAAATTTTTAGAAAGTTTTTCATTTCTTCTGTATCAGTGACATCTCCTTTTTTATTTCTAATCTTGGGTGTCTTTACTCTTCCTCTTTTTTCACAATCAGGCTCAAAAAGAGTTGATTTACTTTGTTGGCCTTTTCAAAGATCTAGGTTTTGAATGTGTTTATCTTTCACGCTATTTGTCTCTAACTCATTATTTATTTGTTGAACACATAAATGCTAGTTATCAACAAATAGGTGGGTTGAAGAGCACTGGGGAGAATATGTGTTGAGTGAGAATGGTGAAGCCCTCTTAAGAACACCAATATCTTAAGAGCTGAACAAAAGAAAAGCACAGAGATTTCAAAGACTCAATCTGATAAGTGGGAGAAAAACCAGAGACCAGAGAACACAAGGTCACAGAAACCAAGATAAAAGTGCTTCACAATGGAGAACTTTGTCAACAGTTCTAAATGTCACCCAGGGGGGAATCTCTTGCCAGAGGACTTAGACATGTCCATTTCTAATGTCTGCAAGTAGGTTGCAGATGGTCCTTGCAAAAGTAGTTTTATGGTTTTACGGACTGACAAGAAAAAAAGTCAGATTTCAGTGGGTAAAAAAATAAGAGAAAAGTGAAGAAGTGAAGATAATAGTCACAGATAACTTAAAAGACCTCTGGCTGAGTGCTTGAGGAGAGCAGGGACAGGACATGGAAGAAGTTAGGGTTAGAGTGGAGAGGCACTTTTATAAAGATGTAAAAGGCTCAAGCACATTTAAATGTTGACAGGAAGCAGCCAGTAAAGAGTTAGGTGGGAGATAAACAGGGGGAAAGCAATGCAGAGCACAAAGGCAGTAATGGACTCATATAGGAGGGAATCATATTTTCCTGTATTATAAGGCAGGAGGCTAGGATATCTGGGGGTGAATGTGAGTAAACCCTCTTTTGTTGACCTGATGAAATGAAGTCATGGAACTTGGACTGTAGTTCCTCTAAGAAGTAACAGGGCCGAGTCTTTTGCTGAAAGTAAGTAGGAAAGTGGAGGTTGCAGGTATCTGAAAGTAGAGAAACATTGACACAGTCTCAGGAAGTCCTGGGGAAAAGACCCAGCTTGGGAACTGTGGAAGAATTTACTGATTGTGTCAAGAGCCTAGTTGAGTTGAAAGTCACAAAGTGCAGAGGCACCATGAACAGGAATGAGGCAAATAGATGGGTCTAGGTGATAACTAGTGTTTGTCGGGGATTCTCAAGCCCCACTCTGTGTCACTCAAAGACTCCTCTTCCAGCTTTGCTATGGGAAGAAAGGAAATAAGCCTGTGTTAGACTTACTGGAACAAACTCTCTTTCCATCTCTCAGAGCCTACTTCCGCATTAGAGAGTAAAGGAGTGCACAGGCCTGGGGTCTGCTTCCTCCTACTCAGAAGCAAGTCTTCCCAGACAGCCCAGAGATAAGCACCTGTTATCAGAACTACCAAGACCAGGGTGAACTAGAGATAAGACAGACTATGGCCTGTTGTGGGTCTTATAACACAAAAACCACAGCCTACTTTTAGATCCCAACTAAGAGACCCTGGAGAAGGGAATGGTTATCAATTCCAGTATTCTTGCCTGGAGAATTCCATGGACAGAGGAGCCCAGCAGGCTACAGTCCATAGAGTCGCAAAAAGTTAGACAAGACTGAAAGACTAACAACTACACTTTTCAAGAGACTTAAAGCCAAATAAACTCGGACATTCTAGTTCTTTAAAGCGTATCTCAAGTACATGCATCCCTATGTTCTTAGCCGCACTATTTACAATAGACAAGACATGGAAGCAGCCTAACTATTCATCGACAGAGAAATGAATAAAGAAGATGTACATACATGCAATGGAATATTACTCAGCCATAAAAATGAATGAAATAACACCATTTGCAACAAGATGAATGGACCTAAGGGTCATTGTACTAAGTGAAGTCAGCCAGAAAAAGACAAATACCATACAATATCACTTATATGTGGAATCTAAAATATGACACACACAAAAAAATAAATAAAATATGACACAAATGAACTTATCTATGAAACAAAAACAGATTCACAGACATAGAGAACAAACTAGTGGTTCCCAAGTGGGAGGAGGGGTGGGGGAGGTATGGAGTAGGAGTTTGGGATGAGCAGGTGCAAACTATTATATATAGGATGGATAAACAACAAGGTCCTACTGTATAGCACAGGGAACTATATTCAATGTCTTCTGATAAACTATAATGGTGTAAAGAGTATCTCAGTAAGAAAGGGGTTATATCTATTTATCATCTATCTATCTACCCACATATCTACCTCACAATGCTTTCATTAGCCCTAACTTCCCTCAGAACAAGAATCACATGATCCTCAACCAGCCAACCTCTTGAGCAGTAATTTAAAAGCTGTGGCATTTTAAAATCACATGAAAATATCTCCCAAAACATGGTCTTGGACTGACTGAATTAGATCCCCGGATAAAAATTCATTTGAAATCCTCCATAAGAATCTCCAGGGATGCTCCATCCCTGCATCCAGGGATGCAGATACCTGGACTGGGTCTCAAATCTTCTAGTTCTGAATCTGGGTCATATACAGAATACTCTAAGGAGTATCCTGGGGCATTTTTAATGTGTTATTAAGGAGTAATTCATTTGTGATTCTGACGCACATCGAGATCAAGCAGGCTTTTCTATCTACACTGGTTTACCTGTTGAGCTTCCACATAAATTTTATTTTGCATAAGGACTACTTAAAGGAAAGTGTTAGTCACTCAGTCACTCTTGGCGACCCCTATGGACAGTAGCCTGCCAGGCTCCTCTGTCCATGGGATTCTCCAGGCAAGAGTACTGGAGTGGGTTGCCATTTCTTTCTCCAGGGAATCTTCCCAACCCAGGATTGAACCCGTATCTCCTACGTTGCAGGCAGATTCTTTACCACTGAGTTACCAGGGAAGTCCTGCTTCAAAGACAAGGGATGTTAGTTGCTCTGAAGCACCCAACAGGAAAATTCAGTGTGGGATGGGGTAGAAATGAGAAGAAATCACCAAGCCTTTAGAAAAGTAAAGCCAAACAGACATGGAGGCCAGCAGAATCAGCACAGGCTGCTCACGGACATCTGACGAAGTCTAAGTGGGGGACCAAGTGTTATTTTATAGCCCTCAGGGTCAGCGCCCAAAGATTTCAGCCAAGCAACAAGTTCGGAGCATTTTGGAAGCCTCTAATGAGCTGTCCAGACAGAGCTGAAAAGACAACATCCGGGTCCCACTGGGACCCTCTAAGGGTCTCTACTGTTGTGCTATTCGCTCAATTGTGCCTGACTCTTTTCAATCCCATGGACACAGCCCACGAGCCTGCTCTGTGCATGGGATTCTCCAGGCAAGAATACTGGAGTGGGTTGCCTTGCCCTCCTTCAGGGGAGCCTCCAGACCTAAGGATCAAACCTGGGTCCCTTGCATTTCAGGCAGATTCTTCACCAACTGAGCCACAAGGAAAGTCCTTGAAGGTCTATACTTGTGTCCATGACATACCTAGACTGCCCTTAAGAATTTCTGCCTGATCCTCACCAGAGTCCCACTGAGCTGAGGAAAGAGCAAGAGCAAAACCTGAAGCTGGTGTTTGTCCTGCTCGAAGTCTCATATCCTCATCTCTAAAGCAAGGGGATGGGCCAAGTGTCTCCCTGTCCTCCTGCCTGGAGCAGCTTTCTGAGCCTGTGGGAAAGCTGCCAGCCCATCCTAGACCTGAGCATCCATGGATCCCATGTGGGTTTAAGAGCAAAGACCTTTCTGAGTTCATGGAAATCAGAAGAATAACTGGTTAGCTACCTTGTGGAAGTAGAGTCGAGGGGCTTCCCTGGTGGTCCAGTGGTTAAGAGTCTGACTTACAAAGCAGGGAACGCAGATTCCATCTCGACCAGGGAACTAAGAGCCCATGTGCTTCGGAGCAGCTAAGTCTGTGAGCCGCAATTACTGAGCTTGTGCTCGCCAGAGCCCATGACACCACAAAAGGTCCCGCACGACGCAGCGAAGATCCTGCATGCAGTAACTAAGACCATATGCAGCAAATCAATAAGTAAATAGTTAAAAAAAATAAGATATGTCTTAAAGAGAACAAAACTAAAAAAAGAAGTACTATAACAACCTGAAAGTGAAAGTCGCTCAGTCATGTCCAACTCTAAGTGACCCCATGGACAATACAGTCCACGAAATTCTCCAGGCCAGAATGCTGGAGTGGGTAGCCTTTCCCTCTTCCCGGGGCTCTTCCCAACCCAGAGATCGAAACCAGGTCTCCCACACTGTGGGCGGATTCTTTACCAGCTGAGCCATAAGGGAAGCCCAGGAGTACTGGAGTGAGTAGCTTATCCCTTCTCCAGAGGATCTTCCTGACCCAGGAATCGAACCAGGGTCTCCTGCATTGCAGGTGGATTCTTTACCAACTGAGCTATCAGGGAAGCCCTAGAGGGGTGGAAGTGGGAGGGAGGGGCAAGAGGGAGGGGACATATGTACACCTATGGTGAATTCACGCTCATGTATGGCAGAAACCAAACCAATATTATAAAGCAATTATCCTTCCATTAAAAATAAAAGAGAAGAAGATGAGTAGAGTATCAAGGATGAAACAATGTTTGTAGTCTTGCCTCCATGCATGATTCATTTAGGAAAAGATGACTGCTTTCAAAGACAAGGGGAGATTCCTTGCATGTCATAAAAAGCTTCCTGTCCATAGCGGGGGGATGGAGAAGGTGGCTGTGGGCCTTGCCAGCCCCGAGCCAGCTCTGTGAGCCCGGGACGCTGTCGTGCAGGCGTTGGCTCCCTGACAGACACAGGCCGCTCCAGGAAGAGCCAGGGGTCTGTGTAGCAGCCTCGGCTTGCTTGAAGAAGCCATTTTCACCCACTTCTCAGGAGCCAGATCTGGATTCCAGGGCGATTTTATGAGGTGCTCCTATAACGTAGAGAATAGATTTTAACCAAATGTTCCAGAACTTAACGAAGTGAGTGTTGAAAACACCCCTTTGGTAGAATCCCCAGAGCCTGAGGCAGAAATGAAGCCTTTGAGTGGGATGTGAGGTCGGTTAACAGGTGACAGACAGTTGGAGCCAAGCAAGGTGAATTGGGTCAGGGCCTAGGCCAGTTCTTAGGGTTGTGGAAAGGGGAAGTTTCGCTGTAATGAAGACATATCACTTTTATCATATAGCAAAGAAAATTCAAAAACATCAGCTGGACTTGGTATGTGACTCAAAGTGTTAGTTGCTCAGTTGTGTTGGACTCTTTGTGACCCCGTGAACTGTAGCCCATCAGGCTCCATGGGATTCTCCAGGCAAGAATATTGGAGTGGGTTGCCATGCCCTCCTCCAGGGGATCTTCCCCACCCAGGGACCGAAACTGCATCTCCTGTGTCAGCCCATATAATGTAGGATGATGGAAATATTGTCTGTCTTGATTATGATGATGGCCAAACTCGTGTATTTATTTCTCAGAACTCATTGAATTGGATTATGTCAATTACTGTCAATCAATAAATTGAAGGGGAAAAAAATGTCTTAGAAACTAAGGAAGAAGAATAGGTGAGGAAGTTTTGTTCTTTTTAAGATTCTTTTGATGTGGACCATTTTTAAAGCCTTTATTGAATCTGTTACAATATTGCTTCTGTTTTATGTTTTGGTTTTCTGACCAGGAGGCATGTGGGGTCCTAATTCCCTGACCAGGGATTGAACCCACACCCTCTGCATTGGAAGGCAAAGTCTCAACCACAGAATCACCAGGGAAGTCTCCAGTGAGGAAGCTTTGAATAGGTGTGTTAGTCGCTCAGTTGTGACCCCATAGACTGTAGCCCACCAGGCTCCTCTGTCCATGAGATTCTCCAGGTAAGAATACTGGAGTGGGTTGCCATTCCCTTCTCCAGGGGATCTTCCTGACCCAGGGATCGAACCCAGGTCTGTCGCATCTCAGGCAGATTCTTCACCGCCTGAGGCACCAGGGAAACTCTTGAAAAAGTGAGAAGGCCAGAACTCTGGCCAAGAACTGAGCTGAGATGCCCTGAGGGCCACCTCTCCAGGAGCTGTGAGGGCCTCTGGCCAAAGTCGAAGGTAGAGAAGAAACATAGACCACTGCTCCTTCCCCCGTCACAATATCACAGAATCATGTGTCAGAGCTGGATCACTTTCCTTAGGTATATTCCACAGAGCACTGACTCCATGAGCTCCTCCCTGAATAAAAAGAATCTGAAGTCAAATAAATTCTGGAGACGCTTATATTGCATTCACCTCTCGCATACAAGATACATGAGACCAGCTCTGGCTAACAGGAATACAATGTCAATCACATTTGTAATTTAAGAATTTTTTAGAGGAGTCGCATTTTGAAAAATAAATTTAAGTTTAATCATATTTTTATGTAACCCAATATATTTAAAATGTTAGCAATCCAACATGCAATATATATAAAAATTATTAATGAGATATTTTTATATTCTTCCTCATAATACTAACCTTTTGAAATCCACTGTGTATTTTAAGGTACAGCACGTCATCTCAACACAGACAAGCCATGTTTCAAGACCTTAATAGTCATGTGTATAAAGAGGCTGCTATATCAGACAGTGCAGCCTGAGAATATTTAGGGCTCCGAGAAGCCCTACAGTGAAGAAGTGTCTTTAAATTTGTTTAATCCAGTGTTTCCAAAATTTATTTGACCACTATATCCTTCCTGGGGGGTCAGTTCCATTTATTAGCATCTGGCTCAGAGGCTAAAGCGTCTGCCTTCAATGCAGGAGACCTGGGTTTGATCCCTGGGTGGGGAAGATCCCCTGGAGAAGAAAATGGCAACCCACTCCAGTATTCTTGCCTGGAAAGCCCCATGGATGGAGAAACCTGGTGGTCTACAATTCATGGAGTCACAAAGAGTCGGACACGACTGAGTGACTTCACTTTCACTCTAAACAAAGCACTTCAAAAATATCATTCAATTCAAAGATTGTAAAGTTGAGGTTCCAAAATTAGGTATAATCTAAAGACTGGTTGAGAGGGGGAGATATTCCATGGATGTCAAGTGGTTAAGGCACTGAGCTTCCATCAAAAGAGGCATGGTTTTAGTCCCTGTTCAGGGAACTAAGATACTGCATGCTGTATGATACAGCCAAAACCTACAGAGAAAGAAAGAAGGAAGGAAGGAAGGAAAGATAAGCTTTGACTTGTCAGTACAAGGCTTTTGGGTAATCTAAGCTGGCTTTTAAAAATTACTTGTTATTGTTCAGTTGCTCAGTCATGTCCAACTCTTTGCAGCCCCATGGACTGCAGCACTCCAGGCTTCCCTGTCCTTCACCATCTCCCAGAGTTTGCTCAAACTCATGTCTATTGAGTCAATGGTGCCATCCAACCATCTCATCCTCTGTCACCCCCTTCCCTTCCTGCCCTCAATCTTTCCCAGCATCAGGAAAGAGTACTGGAGTGGGTTGCCATGCCCTATTCTAAGGGATCTTCCACACCCAGGGTTCGAACCCGCGACTCTTACATCCCCTGTGTTGGTGAATGGGTTCTTAACCACTAGCACCAGTGAGGGAGACAGTCCCACATTCCTTAGGTAACCATTCACTCTTCTTGGTTGGACTTAATCAAAACAGGATGTCCACTGTACAGAATGGACACTGAGAATCTCTGAACAGAATCCCCATACACGGCATTGGGAGACAAGCCTCTGGGAAGGAGGCCAGAGCTGCCAGGGTTTTACTGCTCCCATGGGGAAATGCATTCCTCTGAGCATGACTCAAATCTCCTGTGTCTGATGCTTATCTTGGGGCCAAGGGCAACAGCATCCCTTTTTCTTTATAGCAACAATTAATTTCCCCAGGGAGTTTCAGCTACTTTTCATAAGAGAAAATTTACCCAAGAATGTGGAGAGGTGTGTGTCTGTATGTTCGAGAATGTGTGGGTGCTCCTATACCTGTCTGGGTGTGACATCAAGTAGCCTTGAATGTGGCAAACTGTTTTCTCATGTCCTTCGGGACTCCTGCTTAGTGGAAAGCTAGGAATTGTCTGCAGAATAGAATAAAGGAAAGAGCTGAGAGCTTTATAAAGAGGTGCACTCAGAGCAGGCTTCCCAGGTGGCGCTAGTGGTAAAGAACCCACCTCCCAACACAGGAGACTTAAGAGAAACAGGTTCGATCCCTGGGTTGGGAAGATATCCTGGAGGAGGGCATGGCAACCTATTGGAGCCTGGTGGGCTAGGGCCCGTAGGGTCACAAAGAGTCGGACACAACTAAAGCAACTTAGTATGCACTCATGCAAACTCATAGCGCCCCTCCTTTGCCTGAAGAGACAAAGAGCAGTATGCATGCAGAGAACGGGTCATCTGCAGCGGCCTTGCCTGGTCATCTCATGGACCTGTTAGATCACGGTGTGCAGGGAGGGAGGGGGTCTAACAGAAAGATCCAGAAGTAGGGGCTTCCCTGGTGGTCCAGTAGTGAAGACTTCATCTTCCACTGCAGGAGGTAAGAGTTTGATCCCTGGTCGGGGAGCTAAGATTCCACACGCCTCATGGCCAAAACACCAGATCATAAAAAACAGAAGCAGTACTGTAACACGTTCAATAAAGACTCTAAAAATGATCCAAGTCAAAATATATATATATCTTTAAAAAGGAAAAGAGAAAAAGAGACACCATTGTTGATGACCAAGGAAGATTTAAGATGCCTTCAAACAGGACACCTCTCCTCCCAGACCCGACATCTGGCTGAGGCTGTCCGTGTCATCAGGGAGGGGTGAGGGGAACTTAGACAAAGAGCTCGGAAGGGACCCAGTTAGGGATCGCGAGATCAGAGGCACAGAACGGACTGGATCAAGTCATGTGCAGGTTGTGAGCGCTGGACCAAAGCCAAGATCAGAGGAGTCAGAGGAACAGAGTCGCGTTTCTAGGATGCAGGCTTCGTCTCGTGGACGCTGGGAATTGACCAGGCATTCAGAGAGCAGTCTCGCTTTATCCTTCTCCCTCGTGACAGAGGGAGGAAAGCACAGGGGTGTGGGATGGACGTATCCTGGCTTCTTCAGTACGATCTTCTCCTACTTCTTCCTTCCCTCATTACAACAGCAAAGAGACAAAACACAGACGAAGCTACTTAAAATATATTTCTCTATGGTCTCTCTAGTCCTGTCTGTTTTTCCCCATTCAAGTAGAAAGGTCTCTACCCCATTCCCAGCTTTCATATTACTTTCTAAATGTTAAGAGTTTTGCTTAACATTGTACACAGCACAGCCATCTCTGGTAGAATCCATATTTCAACCAGGGTCGTGCCTTCCTTTTTCTGCATATTGAAGCAGAATATAAAACTATTTAGAAATAAAAACACACAATGGGCTTTAAATTCCTGCCTTGTGAAATTGATGCTGTCAGTTCCAGCTCCCCCTTATCTGAAGGAATATTCGGGCTACGCCAACAAGGAAATGAAGCATCTTGACAGCTCCTCGGGGGTAATGGTGCAGAACTACTAGTATTTAACATTCCCACTTCGATTCCATTAGCACACTGAACTCAGTTTTCTCGATCTGCCAGAGAGAAGTGGAACGAAAAATCAATATCCCACCAAAAAGCATTGATGAGATTTTTATCTCCTCTCAAATCACAAAGGAATGTCAGGTCCCTTTACAGAGAGACTTCCCTGGACAAATTGCGGGTTGTCGCCACGTAAACCAATGTCGTATGAAATTCAGAGTTGAAACAGGTGCCCGCTCATTATATTTCTTTTTCCTTCCCTGCAGCATATATTTCATGTTTGCTTTAGTACGTTCAGATGCCAAAAAGATAAGCGCTTTAACAACCCTGAGACAGAAGTCTGTGGAGGCGCTTGTTAATATTAATAATAGCTTCAGAACATTTCCTCATGTTGTAAATTCCAGCTTTCATATCTTTCCAAGAAGTTCCTCCCTCAATCTCGGCAGTGAATGATCTTGCCAGGAGGCCTGCCCCCAGCCCTGACACTGGCCCGGCTTTACCAAAGTGCAGCTTCCGCTGTGGGAATGAGTGAGGTGCTAGTGATTCAGCTCCCTTGGCAAGGCTGATCCTCTGCTTCTCCCAGCGGAACATCTGTTCTCCTGGACCCTTCCTGGCCTCCAGGGCCATTCCTGCTTCAGATGCCTTCTCGGACTTGAGCTTGTATTTGCCTGGGCTTCATCGGCTGCCTCACTCTCCTACTCCCGCCCTGTCATCTGTCTGATCCACAGAATCTGCAGACCCCAGCCTCACCTGGAGACATGGCCAGCCCTGCTCTGTCCCTCCCTGCCTTTCACCCTCACTGCTCAGAGCCAGGGCCTCTGGGGCGTGTGCCCTGGGTTTTGAGTGTGTGCTTTTTGTGTCAGAAGAGGAGGCTGCAAGCATTTCCTACAAAGGGCCAGAGAGTAAATATCTTAGACTTTCCTCTACAGATAGATAGAGATAGACTAGATAGATGGATAGATGGGTGGATGAATGGATGGAGACTGATAGATATAGATAGAGAGAAAGAGATCATATATAGATAGATACAGATATATAGAGAGACAGATGATAGATATATAGATGGGTGGGTGGATGGATGGATGGAGATATAGATAGAGAGATAGAGAGTTGATATACAGATAGATATAGATATATGATACATATATAGATGGGTAGGTAGATGGATGGGTGGATGGATGGATGGAGGGATAGATGGATGGAGATAGATAGATAGATAGATAGATAGGTAGATAGATATAGATAGAGAGACAGAGAGATATATAGATAGATAGATGATAGATGGGTAGGTAGATGGATGGATGGGCAGAAGGATGGACACAGAGAGATAGCTAGAGATAGATACAGGTAATGAGGTTTATTGTGAGAACTGGCTCACATGTTTACGGAGGTAGAGAAGTTCCACAATCCACCATCTGCAGACTGGAGAACCAGAAAGTTTGTCACTATGTCCAAGTTAGAAGGCCTGAGAACCAGGAGATCTCATGTCCAAAGCCAGGAAAAGATGGACATCCCAGCTCAAAAAGACAGAGAGAAGTTGCCCTTCCTTCTCCTTTTTGTCCCTTTTGAGCTCCACTAAACTGGATGATGCTCACTTCAATGCTGAAGGTGACCTTCTGAATCAAATGCTAACCCCCTAAGGACACCTCATAGACACACTCAAAAAGAGCATGTCACCAACTCTCTGGGCCTCATCCGTCCAGTCCGGTTGACACATAAAATTGACTATCACATCCCATGGAAGCAGCCCTAGGCAAAGTGTGCAAACACCCAAGCCAGGTGATGCTCCAGCAAAATCGCACACCCAACTGAAACTTTTATCTCACCCGAATTTCATGAGTCACAACACGTCACTTCCCTTTTGACTTTTAAAATAGTTTTGAAATATAAAAGCCATTCTTGTCTCGGAGGCCCACATGAAAACATGCAGGGGGCCCATATGGCTTGCAAGACTGTTTTCTGAGCCCTGTGTTACAAATTTCAAGTAAGCATCTCCTATAGTCACCAGTGGGAGAGGGTGCTCAAACAAACAACAAAATATTAATTTGTGAACGAATTTAGAAAGAACTAGAAATGAGGCTTCTCTGGTGACTCAGTGGTAAGAATCCGCCTGCCAATGCAGAGGATGTGGGTTTTATCCCTGGTCTGGGGAGATCCCACATGCAGCAGGGCAACTAAACCCATGTACCACCTCTACTGAGCCCGAGGACCCTAAAGCCCATGCTCCACAACAAGAGAAGCCACTGCAATGCTAACCCTAACTCTAATAGAGAAAAGCCCAAGCAGCATCAGCCAAAAATACATAAAGGTTTTTTTAGAAGTGTAACTAAAAAAAAAAAAGGATGAGGAATGAATGATGGAGTGAAGGCTGAGTGAAGCAATGAAGGAATGAAATGAGTATGAAAAATACCTAACCAATCCCAGGGGACTCTGAAAAATGTCTTTGATCATTTCTCTCTTTAATTCCAGTCTGAAGTTTCACCTTAGGACTCCCCTGCATCCTGTTTTTAACCTCATAAATCCCCCCACCACTCACTCATCCCACAAAGGCCTTCTGAACACCTTCTGTGGTACAATGAGGCTTGACACCAGCCACCGAGGACAGACCAATGGATAAGAGAGGCCCCATGGGACTCAAGCTCCGGAAGGGACTCTAAGCTATGGACAAGGACTTATATTACATGTGAATGCCCATGAGACAGTCAAGGGCTCTGGTATCATAGGGGCTGTTACCAGTCGAGGAGGAATCAGGCTTCAGGACAAGCAAAGAAGGTGGAATAAGATGGGGCAAGTGGACCCTCCAGCTTCCATCAAGATAGGACCAACCCCTTGCCTTCTGATCAGATCCAGCCCATGTAAAGCAGACGTAAATTCTGGGATCCTTGATGGGGTTGAGCCCACAGGGTTTTTTAATGGACTAAATGTTTGATATCTGCCCAAACTCCTATGTTAGAACACTAACCTCTAATGTCATGGTATTTAGAGGTGGGGTCTTTGGGAGGTGGATGACTCATGAGGGCAGAGCCTGCATGGATGCCCTTTATTAGAAAAGGCAGGAGAAGAATATTTTTCTCTCACTCGCATGGAGATACAAGGAGAGGATGGCATCTATGAACCAGGAACTGGGCTCTCACCGGATACCGTGTCTGCCGGTACCTTGGTCTTGGACTTCCCAGGCTCCAGAACTGTGAGAATTAAATGTTTACTGCTGAAGCCACTCAGCCTTGGTGTTTTCTTCGAGCAGCCCAAACTGACCAGAACCTGCTGAGTATTCAAAGCACCTCTCGGAAGTTCCCTGAGAAGCCCTCTCATTGTTCATTTGCATGTTCCTTGGTTATAAATTCCAAGGAGAACTTGAGATAAATTTTAATCTGAAAACACATGTAAAATATTTTCTTCAAACAAAGAAAACCCCAGCGGCCATATGTTTCTCTGAAAGATACAGAAAGTTTCTCAAAATGGATGTTTCTCACATGGCCCTCAGATAAAAGTTGGGGAAATGGCATTAAATCTTAACGGAGTGGAAGCATTTCTGAAGGGGACTGAGATAATATGGACCAGACACAGGGCTCTCTGAAAAGCTAACTCAATACTGACCCTGAGCTCGAAGAATGTGGATGAATGGATGTTTAACATGAACCCTTGGTGCTCTTGAACACACGTCAAATGTCTCCAGCCAGCTTCTGGCAAGTGCCGAATAGGAGCAAATTAATGATGGGTTCTCTGAGGCATTCCTGAAGTGTCAGTGGGTCCAGCTTTAAGCATTGGAAAGCAAGGCCAGCCTTCCAGGAAGGTGGAGAAAACCAGGTGATGGGAGAGGCCGGAAGGCCCACAACCCTAAAAACATCTGCGTGCATCCAGGTGCCACAAAGACCATGTGCCCTTCCTAAGAGTGGACCTGATCGCATCACTGCCTTGGTTCAGCTCTCTTCAGGGAGCTCCCCTGCCCACATGAACTTCCAAATAGAATCCACACTCCTTGGAGTGATATAAAGAGATCTTCCTTGGGAAAAAAAAAATAAATTAATTAAGTTAGATCTCTACCTCATGCTTTAAACCAAAATAATTTCCAGATGGGCTGAAGAGTAAAAATATAAGAAATAAAACCTAAAAAGAACCAGGAAAAAAAAATAGGGAGAAGTACGTGTTCTCTGATCTAGGGATTGTAAAGATACATTAAACGTGCCACCTAGAAAAGATGGGTAGTTTGGATCATATAAAAATGAGAAAGGCCTTTTGTATATCGCAAAAGCGAAACCAGTGAAATCGAAAGGCAAGCAGCAAATAGGAGAAGATATGTTGTTATTTGATGAAGAGTTCATGTTTTTAAAACATAAGCAGGACTTTGCAAAAGAAGGAGAAAAAAAGATAAATGTGGCTACAGAAAGAAAAAAAAATGGGTACAGGGCATGGACGAAAGAAGAAAGAGAAATTCAGTGATTTATTCAGCATAGATTTGTGTCTGCTCCATGCAGAATGCTGCATTTGTCAATATGCAAAAGGCATGTAGGCTGAGGGTGAAAATGCTCTGCTCTGTCCTCCAGCAGAGCCCAGCCGCTGGGAGCATTGGCTGCTGAGTGCCTCGGTGGACATTCCTCCAGCAAAGGTAGCGATCACTCCCAAGGTGGTGTCCCTCCCCTGGGACAGATCGCACACAGTGCCTGGTCAAAGGAGGGATTACAACTCATAGGCCCCCTGGCCTTGAGTCAGGACAACTCTGAAGGTGACTCGGCTCTGCCTCCCTTCCTCCACCCAGTCCTCCTCTGCTTTCCAGCTTTCAGGTGACGCCCCCAGGGTGCCTCCCCGAGTGACACATGGCAGCCAACCCATCTCAGGTCTGTTGCCAGGGGATCTTCCTTGAGACAGGGGTTCAGCTGGAACAGTGATCGAAGAAATACAATGAAGCTGTCTTGATTTCCCTTCCTGCAGACTGAAAGGAGGGTCCACAAAGGAAAACAACAACCAGGAAAATGTAGCAACGAGTCAGAGATGCAGACAAAAGAGAAAGCAGCAAATTGGGGGTGATGATCAACTGTAACAAAGAATGCAGAAAAGGAGAGGGAGTTAAGGATTTTCAAAAGTGTCCCTTGAATTTACCAATAACAAAGTTTTTCACGACCTAGGAAAAGAGTAGCTTTGGGGGAATGAAAGATGTCAGAGCTTTGAGCGGGGAGTGGGATGTGAGAAAGAGGTGATGACAGGTAAATGTGACCCCTCCAAGATGTAATAATAGTTTATAAATATGCAGGGGAGCGTTCATGCTCAAGATCACTCATCCATGTGTGTATGTATGTGTGCATGTATATGTAAATGTGTGTGCACATAATGGCCAAGTGAAAGGGTTGGCAAAATTTTTCTGTAGAGATCCAAATAATAAACATTTTTGGTAGACTCTATGATCTGTGTCACAACTATCCAACTCTGCCATTGTGGAATTTTTACAACACATCATTTCATGGTCTTTCATGCATCTCTTTGGAACAGGGGTTCTAGAAACATTAGCTTGCATAAAGATCAGCTGGAGGTCTTGTTGAAATAGTTGCTGAGCCCCAACCCAGAGTTTCTGAGTAGGTTTAATTTGGAACCTGAGACTCTGCATTTCTAACACTTTCTTAAGTGATAATCATGGGGTTGGTGCAAGGACCATGCCTGGACAAGCAGTGCTGCAGGCATCACTGTGGATATTAGATCTTCCCACTAAACTGAACGGGCCCATAAAAGAGAACAGATTCGCAGTTTCTTTTCAGGATCACGTCACTCTCTCAGGCAACTCCATACAGCTCAAGATGCAAAAAATAAGAGGCCACTGCCCCCACCCCCCAGGTATAACAACCTACCAGCAAGAGGTAAAATTGATATATAAGCATTTACTCTGGGTTTTTTTCTTCCCAGGAGTATGCGAGAAGGTTCCAGCTGCCAGAGCAGAAGGAAATCATCCAAATTCTTCAGTTCAATGACGTGAAGACAAATGTTAAAGCTTGCAAGAAAGTGTGCTGAATTATTGTCCTTATTGTTCAGTCACTTCATTGTATCCGACTGTTTGCAACCTCTTGGACTATAGCACACCAGGCTTCCCTCTCCTTCACCATCTCCCAGAATTTGCTCAAACTCATGTCCATTGAGTCGGTGATGCCATCCAACCATCTTATCCTCTGTCGTCCCCTTCTCCTGACTTCAATCTTCCCTAGCATCAGGGTCTTTTCCAATGCGTCAGCTGTTCACATCAGGTAGTCAAAGTATTGGAGCTTTAGCTTCAGCATCAAGTCCTTCCAATGAATATTCATGGTTGATTTCCTTTAGGATTGACTGGTTTGATCTCCTTGCAGTCCAAGGGACTCTCAAGAGTCTTCTCCAGCACCACAATTCGAAAAGACCAATTCTTTGGCACTCAGCCTTCCTTATGGTCTAGTTCTCATATCCATACATGACTCCTGGAAAAACCAAAGCTTTGACTAAGAGAAACCTGCACACCACAACTAGAGAGTAACCTTTGTTCTCCACAACTAGAGAAAATCTATGCAGTGGCAAAGAGCCAGAACAACCAGATAAATAAAATTTTTAAAAAATACAAAACTGAAAGACAGCAATTTGACAACTGGGCTTAGAGTCTGTGTCCTGTGACTTCCAGCCCAAAGCTTCTTCTGCTCCATCACATTGGTTCTTGTGGCCTCAAAGGCAATGTCACTACAACTATTGGGCCTCTTGAACTTTCCTATGACAAGGGCTTGGGGACTCGCGTGCAGGGTTCAGCCCCCTTTACTTCCATAAGGAAGTCCCTAATGTTTATGTCACAGGAAGACAGACAAGGCATGGCTTTGCTCCCCACCCCCATCTGCGGTATCAATAGTAAGCTCTCTTGGAAACATCTTTTTCCTCAGTCTGAAAGAAAATGTTTTCCTGACTTGGCATGCTCACAAATACTACAAAAAAAAAAAGAAGATTAAATTTACTTTTAAGTTACCAAATGCACCATGCAGGTCTGTAATTGACCATGAGAGTGTCGGGAAAATATGATCTATCCTCTATAAATCAGGAAACCTTAAACAGGCTCTCTAATCGTAAATGCCGATCCTGGCAGTGTCCAAAGAGGCTCATGTTTATAAATTGTTCCCTGATGTTTTAAGTAAGTGCACAAACACAAATCAAACTAAGGACTTCAGAAAAGACTTAGCTGTGTGGCAATTTATTATAAGCAGTGTAATTTTCATCAGTCAGGCAGCCCCAGACTGTAATTACCTCTCCACCAAAAGAGTTACAATTGCTTTCATTACATTTTCCTAGTCATATGCTCGTCTGGATGGCCACAGAGACACTGAATGGAAAATGCATTTATTTATTGTTAGTCCTCCTAATGGCTCCTTACTTGGTTTCTAAAGATGTTATCAAGTCACTTGCTTTTCCTACCCCTCCCACCCCTACCGGTAGAGGACAAAAGAGGTCCAACTTGAAAATCTCCACTCACGTGGAACATCCAGGAAGGGCCCAGAGTCTGCTGATAGCCCAGCTCTGGATGAGGAGTCGCCATCAGCCTGGCTAGAGTTCAAAATGCTGAAGATTAATTAAAACCACACGCCACTGAGCACAACGACCAGCCTCCCGGTCACAACTGAAAAGAAACCACATTTTGTTCCCTATAGTTAGAGCTTTACAGAAACGTTTAAAGGGCTCAGAAGGTGACCCGACAGCCCAGTCTTCCACGTGGGTGGGTGTGTGTCTGTGTGAATTAGAGAGCATGACTGCACCTTGGACCTCAAAACAAGCAAGAAACAGTGGACATTTTCATCCCCCTACCATGGCCCTTTTGGTCCCTGATGCCATGAAAGAAAAATCTGGAAACAGAGATCCCAAATTTGGAGGGTGGACGTGGATGGGAGATGAAGAGACCTGGTCTGCACGATGACACACGAGTTTTATCAAGATCAAGCATTTCATCAGCAGATCAAGAGTTTGCATACTGCTCAGAGCAAGGCTCAACTCCTGGCTGCATCCACAGAAATCTTCCCACGGATCAGCTGTGTGCAGGCAACCTTGTCACTATGACCTTGTGCAAGACCCTGGACCTTCAAAAAAAACTCTGTTCCCTGAAGGTCTACTAAAGAACCAATGACAGGAATTCAAAACTTTGACTCTTTCCACTGTCACATCAAACTCTGGATGCATGAGAAAGGAAAGGGGCCATGCGTCAGCACCAGGAGAATTCCCTTCCGATGATGTTGGGTTTTTTCTTGTCTTCTCTTGTTTAAAGCCATGTCACGACCTAAAGAAGGACCAGCCCTGCCTAGGAACTCCCCGCTAGCCATGTTGAGAAAGGATGTACTAAACAACCCAGAACCACAGAATGTTAACATTTTCTATCTCAGAAAGACAAGAGCAAGGTGATCTAGTTTGTGTTCCTATTTTACAGATAAGAAAACAGAGGCCCAGAGATGCTCAGTCACCCGTCAGAGTTCCAGAAATGTTTCAGGGCCAGCCTCCCAGTGACCAATCCCAAATCTGTCGCACCGAAGTCTGTCTGTCCTTGGAGCACCTGATGAATGGCTTGCTGGGCATCATTAGGGAATGGCATTCCCTCGACTTTGTCATGCACAGTCTGGAGCAGGCACCTTCCTGAGCATGTTAGATGAAGTGGCTCAGGACAGGGGACCCGGTCGTTGTTGTTTAGGTGCTAAGTCATGTCTGACTCTTTGGGACCCATTGACTGTAGCCTACAAGGCTCCTCTGTCCTTGCAATTTCCCAGGCAAGAATACTCGAGTGGGTTGCCCTTTCTTACTTCAAGAGATCTTCCCTCCCAGGGATGGACCCATGTCTCCTGCATTGGCAGGCAGGGTCCTATACCTCTGAACCACCCAGGGGGCCCAGTGGACCCAGTAAATGCTGCTAAATCTAAATGCCCTGACTTCTTTTTCTACTCTTCCCTTAGAATTACTCTTAGGTCTGTATGAAGGAGGGGCTTCCCCTATGGCTCAGCAGAGAAGAATCTGCCTGCAATGCAAAAGACCAAGGAGACATGGGTTCTATCCCTGGGTTGAGAAGATCCCTTGGAGAAGGAAATGGCAACCAACTCCAGTATTCTTGCCTGGGAAAGCCCACGGACAGAGGAGCCTGGTTGGCTACAGTCCATAGGGTCGCAAAGAGTTGGACATGACTGAAGTGACTGAGCATGCACTGGGAGAGGAATAACATCACACTCTTTCCAGTGTGGACAGGCCCCGGAGATGCCATCCAGGGAGTGGGACCCCACGAGTGCGGTGAGCAGGCAGGTGTGTCCACCACATGTCCAGCTGCTGGGAGCTTGGAGCAGCCTCACCCCCATCCTGAACATCTTCTCATGGGAGTGGGGAACAGGCAGAGTTTCATCCCACCCCCAAAGGAGGCCAGGTTGGTTGTGCCACCGCTGGTTAAAAACTCATCCAAAATGCCTCCCAGTGACAGCTGGGAGCAAACGCATCCTTCACACGGCTGGCTCGCTCTAGGGAGAAATTTGTGCCGTGCACAATTTGTCGACTGGAAGGGGTCTCGCTTTTGGATGAGCTTGTCACTTCTGCAGAAATCCTATACCCCTCATTTCCCCTCGCTGGCTTGCATTTCACAAATGGCCACATCATTTTGTCAAATTGTGGAGCCACTTGGAAATTGGGCGTAGAGCTTTGCATAATCATTCATGTCATGCCGGTGACACTCTGTGATTATATATAATGGTCTCCGAGGAGTCCCAAGGCAGGGGAACGCTACCTGGCTAGCCTCACAGCCAAGTTCCATTACCACCATTTCATAGAGAAGGACCTCGAGAGGGAAAATGTCTCCTTCTACACCGAGTCCCTGTGTCTACAAGGAGCAAAAGCAGGAGGCTCAGCTTGAGACAGTGAGTTAGTGGCCGGAAAATGAAACAGTAGTCTTGTCTAAAATCAACCCTCTCGAAAACTATCTCAGTACAACTGACTTCTGAACCTAGGTAGCAGAAGCCAAATTTCACTAAAATTTCACCAGGTAGGAAGGGAAAAAAGTCAAGTTTTGCTTCAAGACAATTTCTCTCTGTCTCTGAAGATAAAGCGGTAACCATTTCTTAGGAATGAAAAGATGTTTGGGTTTCTTTTTTTTTTTTACTTTTCAAGTCAAATTATTTAAAAAAATAATTTATATTTATTTTGGACTGTGCTGAGTCTTTGTTGTTGCATGGGCTTTTCTCGGGTTGCAGCAGTAGCGGGCTAGTCTCTAGTTGTGGTACACAGGCCTCTCTTGCTGTGGAGCAGAGGCTCTAGAGCGTGCAGACTTCAGCAGTTGCAGCCTGCGAGCTCAGTAGTTGCAGCTCCCAAGCTCTAGAGCACCAGCTTCAGTGGTTGTGGTGCTCGGACTTAGTTGCTCCACAGCATATAGGATCTTCCCGGACCAGGGATTGAACCCATGTCTCCCGCATTGGAAGGTGGATTCTTTACTACTGAGCCACCAGGGAAACCACTCTATGTATTTGAAGTTGAAATACAATTGATTCACATTATTGTGCTAAGAATGGAAAGAGATTGGGGCAGTGAATCCTGGGTGACACAGGTACACAGACCTTCATTGCTATTCTCACTACTTCTCTGTTTGAAATGTTTCATATTGAAACGTTTAAAAAGTGAAACATGGGATGTTTCAGTTTGGATGTATTATGAAAACTTTTGCTGCTACTCGTCAGTCACTAAGTTGTGTCTGACTCTTTGCAACCCACCAGGCTCCCTGTTCATGGGATTCTCCAGGCAAGAATATTGGAGTGAGTAGCCATTTCCTTCTCCAGGAGACCTTTCCAACCCAGAGATTGGACCCATGACTATGCTTGGCAGGCAGATTCGTTACCACTGAGCCACCAAAGAGAATGCTGCTGCTCTTTAGTTGCTCAGTTGTGTCTGGCTCTTTGCGACTCCATGGACTGTAGCCGGCCAGGCTCCTGACCATACTGTTAAATTCCAGACTGTATAGGGGAAAATATACACCCCCAGGAGATCCCGGAGAGAAGTAAACATCTCTAAAATGTGGCAAGATGAAAGGGGCAGAGGTATCTTTTGGGGGAAGAGTCCCATGGAGGCAGTAAATCCCAGGAAAGAGAAGGCTGTGTGTTATATCAAGGTGCATGCATGCGTGCTAAGTCACTTCAGTTGTATCCAACTCTTTGCAGCTCCATAGACTGTAGCCCTCCAGGCCCCTCTGCCCATGGGATTCTCCAGGCAAGAACACTGGAGTGGGTTGTCATGCCCTCGTCCAGGGCATCTTGCTGACCCAGGGATCAAATCTGCATCTCTTATGTCTCACTGCATTTACAAGTGGGTTCTTTACCACTAGCACCACTTGGGAAGCCTCCTGTCAGGGTAGATCAGTTTTATACAGTCACATGGAGTTTCCCAGAGCCTGCCTCAGTCAGAGATGCAGAATGGGTCCCCTACATCCCGGAGTGGCATAGACATGATGGAAACACCTGCTGGACCAGCTGGAGCTGTGCAAGGGAATAAGGACCATCTCTGTAAATGCTGTGTAAACAGGTCACATCAAGAGCATCATTCCCTGGAACCTCTTTGCAATGCCTGCTTCCTCCTCTCCCCAGGCATCGCACCCCCAGTACTCAGGCAATAGAAACCGAAATTAATTGAACTCTAGAAAAGTCAAGTTGCATTCATCACACAGCTGGAATATATAAACGAAGATCCATACCTACTATGAGCCTGTTCCAGAACGATCCTTTCCCATCATCGTGCTACCGAATTCTGAAGCCTCTGCCTAAAAATCACCCCTTCCACAGACCTTTCCCTAAAGATTCTAATGTGGAATTAGCCCTTAATTTTCTCTCTTGATGTCTGTAATACTTCATCTATGCCCTCCGGTTTTAAGGCTTATTTATGAGTTGCTTTAGTCACTCGTGTCTCCTGTGTGTTCGACTTACCTGGAATTACATGGGCTCCTTTTAAAGGCTTCCCCCAGCTCAGCTCAAGACCCATCTTTACTAGGTGATCATCTCTAATGACTACAGCATTACCACTCTTGTGTCTAATGTTTTAAACCTCTGTATTACAGTAAACATATTGGGATATTCTTGGCACTCAGCTTCCTTCTTTTATTTTTTGGCCACACCTCGCAGCATGTGGAATATTAGTTCCCCAACCAGGAATCAAACCTGTACCCCCTGCATTGGAAATGTGGCATCCTAACCCCTGGACCACGAGGGAAGTCCCTTGGTTTTCACTTTCTATACCTATTTGGCCTTTCATTATGACAGTCTGTTTCTATGTTAATGAAATTACAGAGCAATAACAACCCCTGTGAGAGGCTGTGATGGAAAGGAACAGATACTTTCATTTCTCTAAGGCTCTTCTTGGTCTTAAACCCATTCATCCTTGCCCACCTTCATTCTGGATGTGAGAAAAGCTCTTCTATGGCATCTTTGTGCCTTTCCTGGCTGCCAGGAGTGGCCAGGAGACACAGCTTGGTCAATGAGATGGAAGAAGCTTCCTGAGACTTCTGGAAAGGCTGTCATGTGGGCATGCTTAGTCACTCAGTCATGTCCTACTCTTTGCAACCTTATAGACTATAGACTGCCAGGCTTCCCTGTCCATGGGATTCTCCAGGCAATAATACTGGAGTGGGTTGCTATTTCCTCCTCCAGAGGATCTTTCCAACCCAGGGTTCAAACCCAAGTCTCCTGCATTGGCAGGTGGATTCTTTACCAGTGAGCACCACCTGGCAAGCCAGAAAGGCATTAGCTTTTCCCAATAATGGAGACAAATGTGACTAGCGAAACCTCTTCTTTTCCCATCTTCCTGCCCAACTTGTGGATGCTGAATGTGGTTCCTGAATTTGCGGCACATTTACTAAACTAACTCGAGATTGTCCCTAATCTAGCTCTAAATTGCTTTTCCAATTTTCTCTCTTACAGTTTCCTTCCATTTGAATCAAATTGACTTTCAAAACTTGTTCTTCTCAAGTCTGAGTTACTCTGGCTATTTTTGTCTCCTCTCTGCTGAAAGATCCCTAGCCATTTTAACCCAAATTTTCAGACCCGGCCAAATCTCTGCCTCATTGGAAAAGCTGCCCTTTAACAAAATCACCTCTTCCAGCTGGAGTCTCATAGCCTTTCTGATCCGACCACTTAAATAGGCATTTGCAGAGTCCGTACAGTACTTCTTATATCATTGCCTTTCTTTGATATTAATCCATTTGAGAGGGTGTTGTCTCTCCAATTAGGTTATTAGTCCATTATGATTGCATGTTCTATTTCTTTGTATCTCTGATAGCATCCCAAATCACTGCAGATGGTGACTACAGCCATGAAATTAAAAGATGATTGCTCCTTGGAAGTAAAGCTATGACCAACCTAGACAGCACATTAAAAAGCAAAGACATTGCTTTGCAAACAAAGGTCCATCTAGTCAAAGCTATGGTTTTTCCAGTGGTCATGTATGGATATGAGAGTTGGACTATAAAAAAGCTGAGCGCTGAAGAATGGATGCTTTTGAACTGTGGTGTTGGAGAAGACTCTTGAGAGTCCCTAGGACTGCAAGAAGATCAAACCAGAAAATCCTAAAGGAAATCAGCCCTTAATACTCATTAGAAGGACTGATGCTGAAGCTGAAACTCCAATACTTTGGCCACCTGAGGTGAAGAACTGACTTATTTGAAAAGACCCTGGTGCTGGGAAAGATTGAAGGCAGGAGGAGAAGGGGACAACAGAAGATAAGATGGTTGGATGGCATCACTGACTCAACGGACATGAGTTTGAGTAAACTCCAGGAGCTGGTAGTGGACAGGGAAGCCTGGAGTTCTGCAGTGCATGGGGTCGCAAAGAGTCAGACACGACTGAGCAACTGAACTGAACTGAACTCAATATGTACTTATGGAGTGACTGAATGTTGTTATGTTTGCAACATTCTTGCCTTGTCATGAGATGTTCAAAGGTATAAGCCTATCCATCCCTGACTGGATAGAGAATGGAGGTCTGGCAAGTGAGTAGAGAAATACAAGGGTAGTTTGCATGATGAGTTTTGATGTGAGTTGTGGACTTGTCTAAGTAGGGTGCTTTCCAGGCCAAGATGGGACAGGCTACACTATGGTAACATAGATTTCCAAAATCCCAGTGCCTTGTAAAAACAAAGGTTACAATATAAGTAAGGGAGGAGAGACAGAGGTTTCGTTCATCAGAATCACTTGGAACTGAGCCAGACAGAGGCTCGGTCTTGCTACATTCACCCATAGTCACCATAGCCCAAGAAAGATATTTGAGAACCTCACACTGGTTCTTGAAACTTCTACCTGGATTTCACTCAGCTTTCACAACCAGAGAAAATCATACAGCCACACTTAACCTGAAAGAAGGCAGGATACTGCCAGTCAACCATATGACCAGGTAGAGGAGAACCAGATGACTTGTGACCAACACAGGTGCTAACCTTGCCTAAAAGTATATCAACCAGAGTTCTTTAGCTGCAGCCAACAAAAGCTGACTCTGGTTAACTTGAGCAAAGAATAAATCTATGAGAGGTTGGGGGTGGGGCACGGGTAGCCCACAGAATTAAAGGAAATGTACCTAGAAGAGAACAAGATCATGGCCACTTCTGAGCATACAGATGAATAACCAGATGGACAGGCTCTTTAGAGAACCTTCAACAATAAGACCCAGCTACAACAATATCTTTGTGTCATTTGTTTAGCTGTCAAATTCTTAGATGAGAGCCTCTCATGGGCTGAGCTTGGACCATGTGCCAACCTTGATCAGGGATGAGTAAGTATGTGGAACAAGAGTCCCACTAAGACAGTGTGCAGTGAAAGAAAGTGTAACAGTCTAAGGAGAAATAGGACACTGTGAGAAGAAGGAGGAATAAAGGAAGACAAGACAAAGTTACTCGTGTCCACTATGCACAGACAGTTGTACAATAATTTAAAGGCTGGTGGAAGTATGGCATGCCTATGCAGCAAGACATCACAGAAGGAGTGAATATCTGTATCCCTTATCCAGACACCCCTAAGACTGTACCTTCCTCCAGGTTCACTTCTTCCAAAACAAAGTCTACCTCCCACTTTCCTCCTCAAGTGTGAATCCTATCTTAGGACATTAGCAACAGCAAAATATGACTGTGGGGATAATTCATGGCTGCAATCAAAAGGCAAAAGTTTAACTGAGCAAAGTCATGTGGCTGATCTGAAAAGCTCTCGGTGAATCCATGACTGATTTACTCCTGTCTTCCCTGGTAGGAACTGAGTCTGAGCACAGATGATGGGATGTGCAGCCCTCTGTATGACCAGGGAATGGTTTAACAGGTGACAGATCAGCCATCTCAAGACACTCTTTTCAGATTTCCAAATGATCGGACCAGAAGAAGTAGCTCCAGGACTGACAACTCAAGGCTCATTCGCCAGAAACAGGAATATTCTGGAATGCTATACATGAAACCAAAGACTCTCCACCTCCGACCATTACCCCCCAAAATACTCTGGTCCAACAAGAGCTTAAATGAAAGAGATACTTTTGAACTGTGATGCTGGAGAAGACTCTTGAGACTCTTGGACTGCAAGGAGATCAAATCAGTCAATTCTAAAGGAAATCAACCCTGAGTATTCATTGAAAGTTCTAATGCTGAAGCTCCAATACTTTGGCCACCTGATGCAAAGAACTGACTCATTGGGAAAGACTGGGGACAGGAGGAGAAGGGGGATGATAGAAGATGAGATGGTTGGATGGTATCATCAACTCAATGGACATGAATGAGTCTAAGCAAACTCTGGAAGATAGTGAAGGACAGGGAAGCCTGGTGTGCTGCAGTGCACAGGGTCGCAGAGTCAGACATGACTTAGCGACTGAACTGAACTGAAGAGCTAGTCAGTTCTTCTGCTGGGATCATTTTGACATCTGCAGTCTGCTGCCCATCATCTAGGCAGCTCTGCCCACAGGGTTTGGCCGGCTGAAAGGATAACCACTGGGTCCCTCATCATCCTATGGATGTTTCTGGACTTCTTGTGGTTTCTAAGAGTCTCAGGAGAACAAGCCTTAATACACAAATGTTTTTCAAGCCTTTGTTTGTGTCTGGCTGAGACAAGCCACACAGTCAACGGGTTCAGAGAGGAGAGAGACAACCTCCACTTCTTGGTGCAAGGAACGGAGGTGGTGAATTGCAAAGATATGGAGAAAGGAATATGTAAAAATCTATGGCCATCTTTTAAGCGTCCCTGGTGGCTCAGTGGTAAAGGATCTGCCTGCAATACAGGAGACCCAAGTTCAATTCCTAGGTCAGGAAGATCCCCTGAGAAGGAAATGGCAGCCCACTCCAGTATTCTTGTCTGGGAAATCCCATGGACAGAGGAGCCTGATGGGCTACAGTCACAAAGAGTCAGACACGACTGAAGTGACTAAATGAGAACAACAATTGCTGTTTTTCAGTCTTCCCCAGAAGGCAACTTCTGCTGATACTCCATGGACCCAACCTTGGAAATCTCAGACTAAGCTACCTTGATGTGTCCACTCTCCGTCCAGCTGGCTGACTTCTCCACCTGAGTAATACTATAGGAGACAACTATGTCTAAATCTCTTACTACTTTCTGAAGGCTGCTAGGTGAACAGGTTAGCAGACGGATGCTGTGACCCGGGGAAATAGACATTTATCTTGCCTCGCCAGACTTGGCCATCTGCCCTGACGCTGCTTGCTCCTTTAAAATGCAGTGTTAGCAGACAGAGACCCCAGTGCCATGCACAGACCTTGGAAAGACAGGCTGGCTTTCCGCGAAACACATTCTGCTGATGGTGAGGCAGTTCAAAGTGGGATAAATTAAAGCCCTTATGTAACTCAAAGAATTCATTTGTCTTTTGATCCACCTTCCACTCTGACAAATGCTCCCTTCCCTATCACATTCAAACACACACCCCCTTCAGAAGCTGGTAAACGCATCCCCTGGCAAGGAATGGATTTTCCTCGTACTCCGCTATCGGAGTGATAAAAGGGTTTCATGTCCCAGGTTCATTTCTCAGTAACTAACTCAGATACACCCGACGCAGCGAAGCGCCTAAGCTCTTTCTGCAGTTATTAAACTGTTATCCCTAATTCCTCTGGAGACTGAACCTAGCAGCGACGACTCTGAGGGCACTTTCCTATTAAATCTGCATTTTGCACAGAGAGATAAAGCAGGCCCATTCGACCCTGTTTACAGAGATGGCGGAAGAGCCCCTGCAGGCTGCTGGTGCTGTCAGCACTTTTTCTCTGTCAGAAAGGCTGCACGGGGTAGACCCCCACGGCTCATGGCCCAGACACAGCTACAAACTTCGCAGACTTTTCTAAAACTCTTCTGGGCTTCCTTGGTGGCTCAGAAAGCAAAGAACCTGCCTGCAATGTGGGGGACCTGGGTTTGATCCCTGTTCTGGGAAAATCTCCTAGAGAAGGAAATGGCAACCCACTCCAGTATTCTTGCCTGGAAAATTCCATGGACAGAGGAGCCTGGCGGACCATAGTCCTGGGTTCATAAAGAGTCAGACGTGACTGAGTGACTAACACACTCACACACACTAAAACACTTCCAAGGTGGGAGCTCAGAGTTGCTGGGTGTGATGAGAACATCAGAAAGCGCAACCAACTGTCAAGGGACAGATGTTCCTAGACACATGTGTATAAAGCCGTAAATTACTCTGGAGACAGACATACATGGTGTGAGATACAAGCAGGGTCTCCAAATTGTGTGCACATCTCCAGAGAGGGTATAAGACAATGCACTGGTGTGTAGAAACAATACATTAGAATTATTTATTTTTGCCTTAAAAAAAAAAAAAAAGACTTCCCTGGTGGTTCAGTGGCTAAGACTGCATTCCCAATGCAGTGGGCTTGGGTTCAATACCTAGTCAGGGAACTAGATCACACATACTGCAACCAAGAGTTCTCATGCCTTAATTAAAAATCCTGCATGCAGCAACTAAGACCTGGAGCAGCCAAATAAAAAATATTTTTTGAAAAGAAATTAAGGTTTTCTAGTTTCTAAGTTACAGATTGCCTCTGGCACTCTCATGATCCTGCTATGTGAAATGGGACAAGTCTCCTAGGATACTGGTGTCCACAACAAGACATCCCCTCCCTCATCTATGCTTTAAGCAGATTTTCACATCTCACAGCTTACATGAGACCAGTAAAATTAACATAATGACTATGTGACTTATTTTTTTATATTTGTAATTAATTTATTTTTAATTGGAGGATAGCTGCTTTACAATATTGAGTTGATCACTGCCATATATCAACAAGAATCAGCCATAAGTACACGTATGTCCTCTCTCTTTTGAACCTCCCTCCCACCTCCTACCACATCCTGCCCCTCTGGATTGTCACAGAGCACTTGATCTGAGCTCCCTGCATCACACAGCAGATTCCCACTGGCTCTCTGTTTTATGTATGGCAATGTATATGTTTCCATGCTACTCTCTCAATTTGTCCCACCATCTCCTTCAGGACGTGTATGCAATAGAATATTATATAGCCGTAAAAAGAATCCATTTGAGTCAGCCCTAATGAGGTGGATGAACTTAGAGCCTGTTATACAGAGTCAAGTAAATCAGAAAGAGAAAAATAAATATCATATATCAACACAGATATATGGAATCTAGAAAGATAGTACCGATGGACCTGTTTGTAGGGCAGCAGTGGAGATGCAGACATAGGGGATGTGATTTATTTCAACCCTCCAAAATAGACCAGCAATAAAAGGATTCTTGCAAAGATATTAGAATTGAAGATAATACTGATTCTAGAATTGAAGATACTACCGATAACAGCAACGGTGGCCAAGCAGCCAGTTCTCCAATTGCTGTTTGATCTCTCTGTCACCTACACGATGAGGAGGAAAAAAAAAATGAATGGGGCTAATTAAATTTGACAAAACTTTGAAAATGAGTGTACATGCACTATTGTTGATGACAGCCCTTGTGCAAAATACCATGAGGTATGAGCTAATGAGGGTTGGAAACCTTCAGGATTAGAAAGACAGTTTATTGCTTATTGCTAATTTATCTCAGCCTCTTCTAATTTCTATTTTGTGCATATCACATAATCTAAATAAAGATGCATATGTTGGAATACATAGTAAAGCATTTTTAACCAATGCGGTACAGAGTCAGAAAGAATTTGGACTGAGACCACATGGATGGACCTAGAGGGTATTGTACCAAGTGCAATAAGTCAGACAGAGAAAGACAGATACCATATGATCTCACTTATGTGTGGAATCTAAAATCAAAACAAAACCAAGTTCTTAGATACAAAGAACAGATTGGTGGCTGCAGAGGCAGGAGAGGGGTGGTGAAAGGGATGAATGGCGTCAACAGTTACAAAATTCCAGTTATGAAACAATTAAGTCTTGGAGATGCAAAGTGTACAGCATGGTGACTATTGTTCATAACACTTTGTTCCATATTTGAGAGTTGGAAAGGCCAGTTTAAGAAGAAATTGAGGACATTAGCCAATATTGGTGTGGCCCAGAGAAAGCTGCCTATGAATTCAAAGGTTTTCAAACTCCCAGCCTTGTATATTTCCCACTCACCACTCAGTCTAAGAAAATGAAATTGAGCGTGGTTATGGGAATTATTTCACTTATGAACTATTGTAGGTGTTTGTTTTAATTGAATTCTGTCATCCCAGATCCCCTAAACAGTGTTTAGAGACTTTCCGAGAGCAGGTACAAGATAGAGACATCTACTTCTGATGGTGATAACAATACTACCTCCACCACAACTGTCTCACTGCTTCTTGAGAAAGGGTCCTCTGCTAAGAGCTTGATGTGTATGAACTCACTTGCTTATTTACTCCTCACAATAACACTACAAGGCATAGTGGTGCACAGACTCTAAAGGTGACCCTAGGACCCCCATCTCCTGGTGTTCATACCTTTGTGCAATCACCACCCCCTGCAACTTTGAGTGGTGGGTAGGACCTGGGACTTGCTTCTGCTCAATGGAATACAGCAGTGATGATGCGATAACATGTATGTGATCACATTACACAATAGCTTGATTTCCTGAAGCCTCTCTCTCCCTCGCTGGTTTTGAGAAAGCAAGTGGCCTAAGGTTGGCAAATGGCCAACTGGAAAATGAGGTCCTTAGTCCTACAACCACAAGGACATCCACTTTGCTAACATCTTCGGTAAGCATGAAAGGGAATCCTCCCCCAGTCAAATCTCAGATGATACCTCAGCCCTGCCACACACTTTGACTTCAGCCTTGCCAAGGATCCAGCTGAGCTATCTCCAGACTCTTGACCCACAGAAACTGCGGACAAGAAATATGTGTTGTTTCAGGCTGCTGTGTGTGTAGGACCGTTGATCCTCTTCTTGGCAATAGATAACAATTCCAGTGGTGTGAGTGTGTAGGCATGCTAAGTCCTTTCAGTTGCGTCCAACTCTTTGTGACCCTACGCAATGTAGCATGCCTGGCTCCTCTGCTCATGGGATTCTCCAGGCAAGAATACTGGAGTGGGTTGCTGTACCCTTCACCAGGGGATCTTCCTGACCTAGGGATCGAATCTGTGTCTTTTTTTTTTTTTTAGTTTTTTTTAAATTTTTTTATTTTTTCAGTGGGTTTTGTCATACATTGATATGAATCAGCCATAGAGTTACACGTATAATAGCCAGGACATGGAAGCAACCTAGATGCCCATCAGCAGACGAATAGATAAGGAACCTGTGTCTTTTACACCTCCTGCATTGGCAGGTGGGTTCTTTACCACCAGCACCACCTGGGAAGCCAGTGATGTGGATATCTGCACCCTACTCAACAGGAAGAAGGTCAAATAAAGGTTCATATAGCAAGTAAGAGGCAAGATGAAAAATGTCTGCTTCTGGACGATCAGCCTTGACCACTGCAGGTCACTGCCTCTGCTAACATCAACTAGCCCACATGTCTCACTCTCTCTCCCAAGGGTGGGAACCCCTGTCTTGAAACCACACACCTCGTTAGAGCACCAAACTCAATGCCTCACAGCCCTGGTGCCAAGGCTTAAGTATGGCATTTGTGCCAGCACCCAGGAGAGGGCAGAGCAGGGGTAATGAGCCATGCATCTGGGAAGGAGCAAAGCTTAGTAGCACACCAAAGGCTCCAGCAGTCTGTGCTCTGAATAAACTCTGCCGGTAACTCGAGCGTCCCCACAAATAAAGCGGGACAATAAGTCTGTGGGGGTCACAGAAAGAATCTTGGCACAGAAGTTCACAGACTTAGGCTCTGATCGCGGGATGCCGTGGGAACCGGACGAAGTCACTCGACTCTTCTGGGCTCTGCTCTCTAGTCTCTAGAAGGACAGTTTGGAATGGGGCGGTCTTTTGGGTTATTTATTATTTTCCTTTTCCTTTTCTTTTCTTCTTTTTGGAGTATAGTTGTTTTACAATGCTGTTAGTCCCTGCTGTACCACAAAGTCAATCAGCTATACGTACACGTGAGTGAGTGAAAGTCATTCAGTTTCACCTGACTCTTTGTGACCCCATAGACTGTAGCTGGCAGACTCCTCTGTCCATGGGATTCTCCAGGCAAGAGTGCTAAAGTAGGTTGCCACTTCCTCCTCCAGGGGATCTTCCCAGCCCAGGGATTGAACCCAGGTGTCCTGCATCGCAGGCAGATTCTTTACTGTCCGAGCCAGCAGGGAAGCCCATATGTACACATATATCCCCTCTTCTTTGGATTTCCTTCCCATTCAGGTTACCACAGAGCACTGAGGAGAGATCCCCATGCTACAGCCGGTTCTCTTAGTTACTATTTTACTGTCTCGTGAGTTACTATCATACCCATACCAGTGTGTATACCTCAATCCCAATCTCATTTCATCCCTTCATCCCTTCCCCTTTGGTGTCCATATGTTTGTTCTCTATGTCTCTATTTCTGAAGCAGTCTTAAAGTCTCCAAAACAAAAGATAATTTCAAAGTACTCTCTTGGTTCAAATTTATTCGATGTCTTTCTCCTCCCCCCTGCCCTGGACCTGAAAGGGCCTCCTTCATTTCGGTTACCTAATTTATAACCCAGGTAATAGATTTTTCAAAGGAGAAAAAGCTGAGGGGAAAAAAGGAAATCTTGTGGGGCAGTCACAAGGAAGGATGGCACTAATAGCCAGAAAGAAGAAATTCTGGCCCAAAGCTATGAAAACCCTGAGCCTCCAGCTTGAGCATTTTCTGCCCACCATCCGCTCAGAAGCCAGGACTCCCTCATCCACAAGTTCTCTGGTAGATTGAGTCCCAGCTTCATGACAGTCTTATTTTTTCACTAAATGCATGCAGTGAATGCTAAACCGTAATCTCTTTTTGCATGCCTCAGATCCAAATTCAAAACCGGAGGCGAGAGCCCGCTGTCTGAAGCGGGCGAGCTCTGTCAGCCAGTTCACGGGTCCGGCCAGGCAGTCCTGCAATTGCGCGACTTTTTCCCTGCTTCACACTTTGTCAAAATGCATCACACGCAATGCAAAGAAATGGCTTATGGAAACTCCCTGTTTTCCAATCCTTTTACCCTCTGATTGTTCTTCTTCTCTGAGGCTTGGCCGTCCTCAGAATAGGCCAAGGTCCCCGCCTGGGCTGCTTGCATTTGAAAGCAGGGTGCCTTCACCCAAGAGTGCGGTAGGGAGGTGCCCATTGTCCTGGGCCCTGGGCTGCCTGAGATGCTGTTTTCCCATTACTCCAGGCTGTTCCAATACTATTAGTACTTGATCCTTCAAGGAAGGTATGGTAAAAAGAAAGTAAAGCAGGCATGCCCAAGAGAACCCTCTGCTGGCTTCCACTGCACTAGATGGCCATCTGGCTGCTGGCATGGTCCATGAGCCCCGCCCGCCTCTCTTTCTTCACCCCCAGCAGGCCTGGGAGGAGCAGTGCCCTCCAGCCACCCTAGCCATCACGTCCTTCCTCAAGAAAAGGGCTTTTGCACACACGGTTCCTTTGGCCTGAATGCCCTCCCACTAGATCTCTCCATGGCTACCTCCTTCCTTTGTCGTCTGGGGAATGAGACCAGCGAGGTCACCCCTGAAACAGCAGACGCTACCCTGGTCAGCGCTGGCCAGGCACATGGCATTGGTGATTCCAGGCGCTGGGACCAGTGTCTCAGACAGGTGGGATGCTCAGACCCACCGAGTGTCTCTGAGCACTGGAGCCCAGTCTGCTCAGATGCAGGGGCGGCTGGACGTGCCAGTGAACTCGTTGCCCTAGGAGCAGCCTCAGTGCACACACAGCATCCCCGCCTCGCAGTTCACATAACACTGGCTCCCCAGGACCTGTGTGGTCCTTCCTTTGGCCTCATACCTTTGCCAGTTGCATCTTTCCATGTCCCACTTCCCTCTTCCGTGTTGGTACTTCCTGCCATGACTTCCCAGTTAGACTGCTTACCCATACATCCTCACTGCAGAGCCATCACATTTCTATAAGTACATCCGCACTCCTGATCCTTCCAGCGGCCTTTCCTATTTTCTTCATGGCTCTTGATCTCTGAATATTTTTTCTGTGCATTTAATTGCTTGCTGTTTTGTATGGACTGATTTCTCTACAATGAGAGAGAAAGCTCCACAAAGGGAGTGTGTCTGCCTACACTGCACTGAGCATAGTTATTGCTGTTGTTCAGTCATTTAGTTGTGTCTGAGTCTTCACAACCCCACGGACTGCCACACGCCAGGCTTTCCCACCCTTCACTATTTCCCAGAGTTTGCTCAGATTCATGTCCATTGAGTGGATGGCATGATCTAACCATCTCATCCTCTGCCGTCCCCTTCTCCTTCTGCCTTCAATCTTTCCCCGCATCAGGGTGTTTTCTAGAGTCGGCTCTTTGCATCAGATGGCCAAAGTACTGGGGCTTCAGCTTCAGCATCAGTCATTTCAATGAATATTCAGTGTTGATTTCCTTTAGGATTGATTGGTTTGATCTCCTCCATAAATGTTTGTTGAGCAATGAATGAACTCATTTACAGCTCACCATGATTCTGAGCTGTCCTTTCTTTTGATGGAATTTTCCTCTTAAGGCTCAAGTTTTTCTACAAAGCCCTTCTACACATCTGGCACTCCCACTAAAGGAATTTAAAGACACTGGAAAATTCTTCCCAGTGCCTTAGAAATCACACTCCAATGGCCAAGAAGCCCAGTGTCCCCGGCTCTGGGCACCCTAGTCCTGCAGGTAAGACTGAACTTAAAGGGCAGTTAGACAGACAGTATGATAAAAATTAAATCAGTGCTTGAATTCTTGGGACAGTGTCAACTGTTGGAACTCTGGACTCTTGCCTCAATCTGAGCTTGTTTATTTCTGGCAGATGAAAAGCATGCTTGTCCCTAGTGGTCATTCTTTGCCCTGCAGGGTTTTCTCTGTGGTTAGCTCGTCTTGCCTGACCCATTTATCTAAACTTCCCTGGATACAGGGCACCAAAACCTCTCTCTGTTTGTTCTCCAGTGTTTACGGAGTTACTATACACTGTGGACAGTCAATAGATACACAGCGGTTGAGTGAATGAATGGATAAATGCATGAATCTCACTCTTCCCAGAGGGAGAACCACTAAAACCCATCAAAGGAACCCATCAACCAGAGTAGGATCTCAGAAGCCCCCGTGGAAGCAGCAGTGACAATGACTAGCCCACCCAGAGAAAGTCACAGGGTCCAAGGATAGAAGACACACAGCATTTAAGGAGAAACATTGGATTTCCTGTGACTTCTGCACCGGCAACTGTGAGTTAGCCTTAAACAGATGGGCTCTTCCCAAGAAGACTCCAGAATCAGGACCTCACTGCCAGAGCTGGATTTTCTGCCAAAGAGATATAAATCCCTTTTCTGACCATGTAGGGGCACATCCAGGCTCCTCTCTTAAAAGGCCAAGTAATGAAGTGGTGGTGAGATTGGGGAGACAGCTTGGAAGAGGTGCTTGGCCCAGAAAGAAGAGGCTGCAGAAACCACCCCAAGAATTAAATGAGATGATCCTGGGTGGGGAAGATCCCCTGGAGGAGGAAATGGCAATCCACTCCAGTATTCTTGACTGGAGAATCCCCATGAACAGAGGAGTCTGGCGGGCTACAGTCCATGGGGTCCCGGAGAGTCAGACACACCCGAGCAACTAACACACCACAAGGAGGCATCTTGTAGAACATGGGACTCTTTATCCGCATTGTGTGTTTTGATGATGATGATAAATACTGCAACTGTGTTCAGTGGATAATAGTCTCAGATGATGTCCCACTGGGGAAAAAAAGGGGCGGGGGGAGGAAAAATCTGGGTGGTCAGAAAACCAGGGTGAAATCCTTTTAAAATGTCAGATCATGCTACACTCCGGCCCCCGCCTCACTCAGAGGCAGACTCAGTCTTCTTACCGTGAGCCACAAGCCAGACATGACCTTCCTACAGGACCTCGAGCATGGGTCCCTCTTAGAACTTCCCTCAAGTGAAATCTATACAATGCACACACGAAAAGGTGCTTGACATCACTGATCATTAAAGAGATGCAAGTAAAAACCCCCAGAGGTTGCCACGTCACGCACAGCACCAGGGCTATTGTCAAAGAAAACAGAAAGCAGCAAGTGCTGGCGAGGATGTGGAGAATTTGTGCACTGTTGGTGTGGATGTAAATTGATGCAGCCCCTATGGAAAACAGTATTGGAGGCTCCTCAAAAAAAAAATTAAAAATAGAATTTCCATGAAGTGAAAGTATTAGTCGCTCAGTCATGTCCGACTCTTTACAATCCCATGGACTGTAGCCTGCCAGGCTCTTCTGTCCATGAAATTCTCCAGGCAAGAATACTGGAGTGGGTTGTCCTTCCCTTCTCTAGGGGGATCTTCCTGACCCAGGAATCAAAGCCGCGTCTCCTGCATTGCAGGTGGATTCTTTACCATCTGAGAATTTCTACATGATCCAACAATTCTGCTTGTGGATAGATACCCAAAAGCAGTGAAAACAATGACTCAGATACCTGCCCTCACTGCAGCATTACTGACAAGAACCAGGATGTGGTAACAACCTAAATGTCCATTAGCACATGACTGGATAAAGAAAATGTGGTCTATCCGCTCAGTGGACTCTTGGTTCTTCAGTCATTTAGTATTGTCCAGCTGTCTGCAACCCCATGACTGCAGTAGGCCAGGCTCCTCTGTCCTTCACTACCTCCTGGAGTTTGCTCAAACTCATGTCCATTGAGCCTTAAAAAGGAAGGGAGTTCTGACACGTGCTATAGTATGAACCTTGAAGACAATACGTTAAGTGAAATAACTAGTCATGAAAGGACAGATGCTGTATGCCTGCCCTTATATGGTGTCCCTAGAGTTGTCAAATTCCTAGAGACAGAAAGTAGGACGGGGGTTTCAGGGGTTGACGGAGTGGGATGGGGAGTTATTGTTTAATGAGTATCGAGTTTCAGTTTGAGATGATGAAAAGTTTCTAGAGATGGATGGTGGTGATGACAGAACAACAGTGTGAAGGTACTTAATGCCACTGAATTATACACTTTAAACTGGTTAAAATAAGGACTTCCCCAGTGGTCCAGTGGCTAAGACTCCTTGCTCCCAATGCAGGGGGCATGGGTTCATTCCCTGGTCAGAGAACTAGATCCCACATGCCACACCCAAATTTTGCAAGCTACCATCAAAAGAACATGTATGCCACAATGAAGATCAAAGAACCTGCATGCTGCAGTGAAGACCCAATGCAGCCAAATAAACTGATATTTTAAAAAAAATGATTTAAATAATAAATTTTTTGTTGTATACGTTTTATTGCAATTAAAAACCAAAAAAAAAAAAACCTGAAGAGAGTTGAGGATTCAGCCCAAACTTCTGGCTTTGGGGCAATGAAGAGAGCAACATGCCACACTAAAGGAAAAACAAAAGGAAAGAGCAGTGTTCTGATGGCCACAAGCCCCCTGACTGGCGCTGCCTGGAGGAAGGATCACTGCTATGGCCGTGTCAACCAACCTGCCCAGTCCACTCAGACACTGGCTCTGATGATTCTCTCAGCAAGCTGTCAGCTTCTTTGACGAAATGAACTCTACGGACAGATTGCTTGCTGCTGTTTAGACAAAGCTAATTCTGCCAGAAATAATGAGAGTGGCCTGGCGTGGAAGCGTCAGATCATGAATCACTGAAGTCAGAGTTCTCTCCAGTCCGTAGCCAAAAATCCCACCCCCTGGAATAAATAAGAAAGGAGGCACTGATGAAAGCAACAGAATGGATGTGTCTCAGAAGCAATCTGCTACATGAAAGAAGTCAGGATACTGAAGTGGTGATCCCTTTCAAATGAAGCTCTGGGTAAAATGGCTCTCTGATGACAAAAGATTGGAACAGTGGTCACCAGGGTGAGGGGATGGAGCCTGGGGTGTGTGGCTAGCTGGGAAGGGCCATCAGGAAACTTTCAGAGATAAGGGATATGTTTTCTATCTTAATAAAGTTTTGAGCTAGATGATTCTACAGTTAAAACTCAAACTATGTGCTGGATCTATTCATTTCATTGTGTGCAAATCTGACTTCTTAAAAAGAATGCACTTGGGATGGAGATGTACACTGTGTTGTGCTAAGTCACTCAGTCCTGTCTGAGTCTTTGTGACCCCATGGACTGTAGCCCACCAGGCTCCTTTCTCCATGGGGACTCTCCAGGCAAGAATACTGGAGTGGGTTGCCATGCCATCCTCCAGGGGATCTTCCCAACCCAGGGACCAAACCCAGGTTTCCCTCATTGCAGGTGGATTCTTTACCCTCTGAGTCACCAGGGAAACTCGGACATGTCCACCCTGCCATATTTAAAATGGATAACCAACAAGGACCAACTGTATAGCACATAGAACTCTGCTCAACGTTATGTGGCGGTCTGGATGGGAGGCGAGTTTGGGGGAGAATGGCTACATGTATATGTATGGCGGAGTCCCTTCATTGTTCACCTGAAGCTATCACAACATTGCTAATCAGCTTTAGTCTGATATAAAAGTTTAAAAAAGAAAAGAAAGAACCGCACAAGACATGGAACTCTAGTAAACACTTGTTATATATGCAGAAGTATTGATGTTTACAACTTACTTTGAAATGAATTTAAAAGTAAGATGAACTGGTATGTTAATATATGGGCAGTGGTGAGACAGAGCAAAACACTGGCAGTTGGGTCTAGGTGGCAGGTGTTTATATTTCTTTCAACTTTTATCTAGAGTTATAAACTTGCATATAAAATGTGAAGGGGAATAAAATTCTAGTTAAGAAACCTTAAAACACTCAGTTCTTAGCACAGTATAGGATCAGAGAACATTAGAACTTCATGCCCATCTGATAACATCTAGAATTATGGTTTTTCTTTTTCTTTCTCTCTCTGTTTTTCATTTTTTATTTTTTTGGCTGTACCTCATGGCAGATGGGATCTTAGCCCCCTGACCAGGGATGGATCCCATGCCCCCTGCAATGAAAGCAAGGATTCTTAACCACAGAACTGCCAGTGAAATCCCTAGAATAGTGGTTATCAAACTGTTCCCCCACAAAAATGTTTCTTGAACTTCTTGCCTTTCAAGAAAAAAATAGCTCTCCTTAAATACATTTTACATATTGGGATTTTGTGTAAGATTTTTGCTTGAAAAAACTGCTTCCACTACTTGAAAAGGTATCCTGTGTCATCAGCACTTGGGACTGGCCAGTCTTGCCGATGGCTGCCCTTCATGCCAATGTGTTTGAACATCCTTCATCTTCAGGCACTGAAAGTCAGAGGCAGCCCAGCCCTATCATGGTAGCAATTTAAAAAAAATTCACTTGTTTATTTTTGGCCGTACTGGGTCTTCGTTGTGGCTTCAGCTTTCTCTAGCCGTGGTGAGCAGGAGCTGCTCTTTAGTTGCCGTGTGCAGACTTCTCACTTCGGTGGTTTCTCTTGTTGTGGAGCATCTCTGGGGCGTGAGGGCTTCAGCAGTTGTCCCTCCCAGGCCCTAGAGCACAGACTCGATAGCTGTGGTGCATGGGCTTAGCTGTTCTGCAGCATGTGGGATCTTCCCGAATCAGGGAATCTCCTGCACTGGCAGGCATATACTTTACCAATGAGCCACCAGGAAAAGCCCCGCTGTAGCAATTGTTAATTCCCCCAGTCATCTTGGCCCCCACCCACACTGACTTGCTCACATCCCTTTGCCCCTACACCCAGTAACTAGCACTACTACATCTGAGAAGCTCAGGTCAATAGGTCTGCCCTTTGGAGGAGAAAGCTGCTTACAATAGCACCTTGCCTACAATTCTTCTTGAGTGTGAAAAATGCTAAAGGAACCCTGAGAGACTTGTTTCTACCATCCAGGTCCTGTTCTCCTTAGGAGAAACCAGTGTCCTCCTGACTTTCCAGGCTGAGACAGTGCTGGTGTCCTAGTAAACAAATGGCTTCAGATACTTTCACATCTTGATTCCAGAAAGAAAAGGACTGTCATGAGCATGCCAACATCTGTACATCTGGTCTACCCACAACTCTACAGACTGTCGTCAATGAATAAATTGGTGTTCTGGTATCCAAAAACAAAATTGGAAAAAGACCACCATGCCTAAAATCCTTGGTGAAATTCAAGCAGGGGGGCAAATGTTAAGGCACATCTTTGGCTTATACTTCTGCTTCACCCTCTATGGGAGAAGGTAGCTCTAATAGTAAAGAGCCTGCCTGCCAATACAGGAGATGCAAGAGACACAGGTTCGATTCATGGGTCAGGAAGATCCCCTGGAGAAGGAAATGGCAACCCACTCCAGTATTTTTGCCTGGGGAATCCCATGGACAGAGGAGCCTGATGGGCTACAGTCCCTGGGGTTGCAAAGTGTCAGACACAACTGAGCAATGAGCACACACTAAGGGGATAGTGGTCTGGTGGCACCCCGTCTTCTGCAGACAAACTCCTTTCCCATTGTTTTCAAGTAAGAATGTGCAAATGGAAAATGAGTGGAAAGCGAGTTGTAACAGATGTCCAATATCATTAAAGCTGGCTCCAAAAGAATCCAGATCTCAGATTGGTATATTAATGCTCTATTTATCTTTAAGCACAGATGGATATTTTTATTAGTATTACTTTGTTTATCTGGTTTCAGGAAAGGTTAGCCCAGGGGGCAGATGCCTGCATTACGAGAGCGCATTCCTGCCGAGAGTCAGAGGCGAGGGGTTGCCTTTCACTGGAACTTTAATTAGAAAAGCCAAAGTTATAAATGTTGGCAGCTCTCGCCCAATCTAATAAGGTCAGTTGCAACAACAAACAGAAAGACAAATAGGACATTGGCAAGCCAGTACCTCCCCACCTCTCTTCCTCAGCAACCCAAGAGAAAAACAAAATACTACCACCTCATTCCCAGATGTAAAACAGACCAGGACAGGGTCCAAGTTCTCAGAAAACAGGCACTTCATAAGCAGCTGTTATCAGTGAGGACAACCAAGAGCAACAAAGCTGTTACTGATGTCCCAGTCACAGATGCATGGACCTTCCAGAAGCATCTGGATGAAGCAATTTCTATTATGGACTTTGTGACTTTTTTTATTCAGCAGTGTGGGATCCTGGGGGGAATACCCAGTGTTCCTGCATGATCATTACCTCTCAGTTTGTTTTTCTCTAGAGTTGATTTCTCATTAGTCTCTCTTTTTAGAGGACTTAGTGGGATTATGGATCCACTTTCACAGGAAATTTCTCACTGGGTTGGATTGTTGTCGTTCAGTCGCTAAGTCATGTCTGTGACCCCATGGTCTATAGCACGCCAGGCTCCTCTGTCTTCTACTGTTTCCCAGAGTTTGCTCAAATTCATGTCCATGGAGTCAGTGATGCCATCCAACCATCTTGTCCTCTGTCATCCCTTTTCCTCCCGCCCTCAATCTTTCTCAGCATCAGGGTCTTTTCCAGTGAGTCAGCTCTTTGCATCAGGTGGCCAAAGTATTAGAGCTTCAGCATCAGTCCTTCCAATGAATTTTCAGGACTGATTTCCTTTAGAATTGACTGGTTTGATTTCCTTGCAGTCCAAGGGACTCTCAAGAGTCTTTTCCAACACCACAATTTGAAAGCATCAGCCTTCTTTATGGTCCAACTCTCACATTCGTACATGACTACATGTACTGTATTGACTATGTTCCTATTCTCATAATAAAGTCCTTGAGGGCAAGTCTGTTGTCTGATGCTTTCTGGCACCGCTGCTTCCCTTCTAATCAAGATGTGCCACCTGAGTACACTCCCCATTTCCGTGAGCCAGGCAGGTCTGGGCATGTCCGGCCTCCCTCGGCCAAGGTGCATAAAGCCCTGAGGAGCCCTCTGGAAGGAGCCTGCCCCGAGAGAGGAGGTGAGCGGCTCCTCACAAAGCCTCAGTCACGGCGCTGGGGCTCGGGTTTTGAGAAGAGCACAATGTTGGTCTTTCAGGGTTGTCTCCTTGCCCACCCCAAAGCTGTTTACTAAAAAAATCTAGAAGGTGCTGGAACACAAACAGCACAAATTAAAAATCCATGGGAAAACACTGTGGGTGAAGAGAAAGCATTCTCCAGCCTCTGAACGGCTCCCGAGGAGAGACACGCGGCTGATGCTCTGGTGCCTTGAGGATCGTTGTTCTTGTTCAATTGCTAAGTGGAGTTCGACTCTTTGTGACCCCATGAACTGCAGCACGCCAGGCTTCCCTGTCCTTCACTATCACCCAGAGTCTGCTCAAATTCATGTCCATTGAGTTGATGATGCCATCCAACCATCTCATCCTCTGCCGCCTCCTTCTCCTCCTGCCCTCAGTCTTTCTCAGCATCAGGGTCTTTTCCAGTGAGTCAGTTCTTTGCATCAGGTGGCCAAAGTATTGGAGAGTCAGCTTCAGCATCAGCATCAGTCCTTCCAATGAATATTCAGGGTTGATTTTAGGACTGACTGGTTTGGGCTGCCTTAAGGATGCAGCTCACCAGAACCTCATGAGAGCAGCAGAAAAGAAAAAAATTATGCAAATGTTACATGAGACCTAACCGTTTGTTAGGGAGCACATTCGAGGTATCACCAGAGACTGCCCTGGAAGTGATTTGTGGGGAGCAAGGAACTGCAGAGGCTGGGGATGGGACAACAGCAGGTGGGGACAGGCAAATGTGGACGGAAACTCAGATAACACAGCAGGAATAAGGAGATAAGAGAACTGGCATGTTTACAAAAGAATTTTTCAGAGTATATACATCTCCCAGGTTCAGGTCACTGTGATTAATTGGTTCTGTGGATTTCTCTTGGTTGTATAAACACAGTCTCACAATCTTGAGTCTTTTTGCTCTAGGATTAACATGTCTCCTGGGACCTCCATCCCTTCTTATGTGAAATTTTCTATTTTTTAATCCTCCCCCACCTCCACGTATAGCTCCCCAGGTGGCAGAGTGGTAAAGAATCTGCCTGCATGTACAGGAGATGCAAATTCAATCTCTGGGTCAGGAGGATCCCCTGGAGAAGGAAATGGCAACCCACTCCAGTATTCTTGCCTGGAAAATTCCATGGACAGAGGAGGCTGACAGGCTATAGTCCATGGGGTAGCTAAGAGTTGGACATAACTTAACAACTGCACACATACCCCTTTGTATTACATCTATTTGCATCATCACTCTAAGGCTGCTACAAATAAATCTATTGAGCCAAGGGAGCCCACGCCGCCACTCGTAAGATCCTTTTTTCACTGTCCGTATTGTGAATATCAGATACTAGCAGAGGATAAACCCCTGATGTCCCTGGCATTTTAAAAGCTGGTGGACATGGCAGCAGGAGAGGGGGAGGGCAACAGAGGAGTTAGACTATCCTATTTAACTGCTCCCCATTTCTCACACCAGATGATTATTAATTACGTTTGTGCATTGATACAATTTGCTAGTTTTCTGAGTAGGCAAGTTGTGCTTAGTCATCCTGGCGTCCTTAACTATAAATGAAAAATCACCCAGCGCTCCAAGCCAGAAGCGAGAAAGATAAATAACACCAGGAAGCTGGTCGCTGCCCGTCTGTCATAAAATTTCATTAGTTCTGACAGCCTGTACAACATAAGCCGTGAGGGATGCTAACTGGACTTCCTCATCTCAGCTGCTCCCATAAGTCACCGGTGCTGCACGGGCCAGAGGAGGTGCCTCCTGTGGGGGTGCAGAGATGAGGGTGGTGGGAGCCTTGGTTGGCCTCAGGATGGCTACCCAGCAGGGGGATGCCATTCACTCATGATTCCCACTCTAGGGGTTGAACTCGGAACCCTTCTAGTCATGTGGATGGGATAGCACCTAGCCTGCACTGGAGGGCTAGGACTCCATCTTTCCAACACAAGGGAATGGACAAGCCCAGGAGCAAAACACGCCAGGGAAGGGGGAGGAGCCCGGGTCATGACTGGTGAAGGGCAGCTGCAAGTCGCCACAGTGACCTTGGAGCCTCATGGACATTCATGTCCTGGAAATCGGGGACAGCCTGAGGGCCCTAAGAGGGCCCTGGGGGCCCTGAGGGTCTTGGGGTAACTTGGCATAAATTAGGATAATGACACCCTGCTTCCTCTTCCCTCCTCTCCTCTTCCCATCCTGAACAATTCAGTCTTAAAGCCGTCGAGGGGGTCAGAGCGAGGGCCAGTATCTGTGCAGGAATGGGAGGGAATCTCAGTAGCCAGAGTCCTTCCGAGCAGGTGAGGAGGCCATCCCATGAGGGGAGGCTCAGCCATGGAGGGGAAAGGGGAGTGGGTCACACGCAGGAGCAGGGATCAGATAAGTAAATCAATTACAGAAAAGGGGGCCTGGCTTCACCGTCAAAGAAGAGGAAAAGGAGAACGCTAAAATGAACTCTGTGGTGGGACTTCCCTGGCAGTCCGGTGGTTAAGGCTCCAGGCTTCCACTGCAGGGGATTTGATCCCTGATTGGGGAACTAAGATCCCACATATTGTACAGCTAAAAATTAAAAAAATAAAAGCATAAAAATAAAATAAGTCCTGTGTTGTTGGGTTGGAATTGGATGGAGCAAAGTGAACAGGTAGTTTTCAATTATTGAACCAGACACAGAAATAAATACAGATGTATATACATATTCCCTCACTGCATCAATAAGAGAGCTTGGGAGCAGAAGAACCAAATAAAGATAATCGCACCTTTCTTCTAGTGGGATGACAGATAACAAAAGCTTAAAGATGCCTGTGGCATTATTATCAGCATAAGGGAAAAAGCTGCCCGAGAATGAAGTGGATACCAAAGGAGGAAAGTAAAGAAACAGAATCCCAATGACTTCATTTGAACTCCTGGATCCAGCCATGCCTGAAGCTTACACTATAAGAGAACACATTTCTTCTTTCCTTTCTTGTTTAAGCTTTTACTTGAGTTGTTGTTGCCTGCAGAGGAAAGCATTCTGATTACTAATTCACTCAACAAATTCTTGATGATTAGTCTTAGTTAAATCACAACCTCAAATATTCCAAGCATCCTAGTTTTTTTTGAAGACATTTGCGAATACTTGCAGTCATTAATTTAGTAAATATTTATTTGGTGTCCACTACATGCCATTCTAGGTTTTTAGGATACAACAGTGAAAGAAAGCTGCCAGAAATCTCTGACCTGTGACACTGACATGCTAATGGAGTGAGATAGACAATAAACAACACACAAATAGCTAAATAGCTAAATAGAGAGAAGTGTGTAAGTGCTGGAGTGAGGGGTATGGAAAAGAAAATGTAGAGCATTGGGACTTCCCTGGCAGTCCAGTGGCTAAGACTCTGCGCTCCCAACACAGGGGGCCCAGGTTCAACCCCCGGTCAGGAAACTAGATCTCATGTGCTACAACTAAAGATTCTACATGCTGCAACTAATACTCCGTGCAGCCAGATATATATAATTATATATTCATATATACACGTATGCATGTGTGCAAAGATGCTTCAGTCATGTCTGACTCTGTGAACTTACAGACTGTAGCCTACCAGGCTCCTCTGTCTGTGGGATTCTCCAGGCAAGAATACTGGAGTGGGTTGCCGTTTCCTCCTCTATATGAGCTTCCCGACCCAGGGATCGAACCAGCGTCTCTTATGCCTCTTGCACTGACAGGCAGGTTCTTTACCACTAGCACCACCTGGGAAGCCTATGGGAAGCCTATATTATAGGTATATAAGGTGGAGCATATGAAGAGGGTAGCAGGCATTCCAGCATAGGAAATAGCATGCACTATTTTAAACAGGGTGGTCAGTGTAAGACGCAGCCAGAGGTGACATCTCAGCGAGGCCTGGGAAAGGCAAGGGTGAAAAGATCAGGGAGAAGAGGAAACCTCCAGGACAGAGGCCCTGAGGCACAAGCAGGTCTGGGTGTTCCAGGAACAGATCGAAGTCTCTGTGCTGGGGAGAGAGCTGGGAGCCAGGGGAGCAGAGAGGGAAAAGTCAGTGCGGCTCAAGTAAGACCTTAAGGGCATCTTAAGCCATCAGCTTTGACTCTGCGTGAAAGGAGTCAGCACCAGGTCATTTTCAACAGAAAACTGGTGGTGTCAGGTGTTGAAAGGATCGCTCTGGCTGTTGCTCCCTTGAGAATGGACTTGGGGGAAGGGCAGGGGCTGCGGGGAGCCGAGAGAACAGGTGGGAGCACCATGTGAGAGATGCTAGGGGCTCAGCCAGGGCCCTTCCAGGGACAAGTGGGACACACGTGGAGGATTCTGTGCCTAAGCAACCATCATCTCAAGACCAACAGGAAAGGCGGCAAGGTCGTCCCACTGCCATGAAAATGACTTCATCTCACAGATGCCCTCCAAGGGTCCCAGGGTCACCTCAGGGTGACCAGAACACGTGCTGAGAAGCTCTGGTATGGAGAAAGGTTCCCATTTATGACCTTAAAGGGCAACACCCAGGAAGGAGAGGCCGGAAGTGGAGGAGCAGATCGGTTCTGTAGAGGCTGTTCAGTTGCAAAGTCATGTCTGACTCTGCTACCCCAGGGACTGCACGTCATCAGGCCTCCCTATCCTCCACTATCTCCCGGAGTTTGCTCAGACGCACATACACTGAGTCTACGATGCTATCTGGAGAAGCTGAGCAGCTGTTACATCACTGGCAAAGCACACGAAAAATTCCCAGGAAATAAACATAGAATCCGGGTAACAAAATAAAGCCTAACCTTTCTTTCCCTCTGTGTGGAATCTAGTCTCTCTTCCTCAAAGAGGGCCGCGTGCAGAGACTGCATACCTGGGTCTTCAGTCCAGAGATCTTGGTGTGAAATGGCTGCAGCCAGCACCTCAGCTCCAGGGGCAACGTTCAGAAGTGGCCTCGTGGGACACCTGATGCAAGATGGCAGCAGTGAACTGTGTGTAGAGATGAGGTCCGACTCTGTGACCTCAGGCTGCCTGGAGAGAGTACTGCCACAGCCCATGAGATCCTACACAGGGGTCCCCAACCTCTAGGCTGGGGACTGCTACCAACTGTCAGATCAGTGGCAGCATCAGATTAGAAGCAAAGTGAAAGTGAAAGTCACTCAGTCGTGTCCAACTCTTTGCAACCCCATGGACTATATAGTCCATGGAATTCTCCAGGCCAGAATACTGGAGTGGGTAGCCTTTCCCTTCTCCAGGGGATTTTCCCAATCCAGGGATGGAACTCAGGTCTCCCACATTGCAGGCAGATTCTTTACCAGCTGAGCCACAAGGGAAGCCCAAGAATACTGGAGTGGGTAGCCCTTCCCTTCTCCAGAGGATCTTCCCAACCTAGGGATCAAACCCAGGTCTTCCACAATGCGGGTGGGTTCTTTACCAGCTGAGTCACATTAGAAGCAAAATGCACAATAAATGTAATGCACTCGAATCATCCTGAAACTGTATCTCCACTCCCTTCACCCATGTTCCTGGAAACACTGTCTTCCATGAAGTTGGTCCCTGGTGCTAAAAAGGTAGGGAACCCCTGAAGAAGCAGCCCCACCCACCACCTTCAGGAAAGCACATGCTCAAGAGGGAGCACCCACTTCCCCATACTTTGTGCAGAGAACAACGCTTGCCTTTGCTTCTGAACCCAAATCGATCTCTTTCTATTGGCTCCAAAAAAACTGAGCAGGAGGACCTTCATGGAGGTCTGACTCAAAAGGGTCTTAGTAGTTATATTTACCTTGGAGTCTCAAAGGTAAATTAAGATTTTATTTAATTTTTGAAAACTTTTACAAAGTTAGCTGATATTTAAACTGTTTATTGGAGGGTAAAATTCTAGGTGAAGTACCATAAAGATCAAGACAAAGGATCTCAAAACCTTAGCTTGTAATTCTTGGCACTGACTCCTTCGCTGCCCAGTTCTCCAGGGAGTGTGGTCTGGTCACTCCTGGGGGACCCTGAGACCCTCGGAGGGTGTCTGTGAGATAAAAACTATCTTCGTAATAATAGAAAGGTATGATTCACCTTTTTTCCTTCTCATTCTCTCATAAGTGCATGGTAGAGTTCTCCAGAGACTACACGGCCTGTGTTACCACAGTAAGCTGAGTACAGGAATGGATAGGAGAATACTGTGGTCTTCTGTTAAGCTGTGATATGTGTTCAGTAAGTCGTGTCCAACTCATTGCATCCCCATGCACTGTAGCCCACCAGGCTCCTCTGTTCATGGGATTCTCTAGGCAAGAGTACTGGAGTGGATTGTCATTTCCTTCTCCAGGGGATCTTTCCCACCCAAGGATCGAATTCCTGTCTCCACTGAGCCACCTAACAAGAAATATATATTTGGTCTTTGTTCCCAGTTTCTGGCACCAGACTTTTATTTTAAATCCTTGGGACGTCCTGAGTGATCAGGGTGGGAGAAGCAGCTTTTGTGTTACAGAAAGAGCCCCTTTCAACCCAAGTTTACTCTAATGAGGTGACTCTTAGTGGCTCCCCTCAACCAGGCTCAAGATGGCAGCTGGCTGTCAGAGGAACCAACCACATGATTAAAGGTTTGGGATTCCCAGCCCCAACTCCCTAACCTCCAGGCAAGGGACAGGGGCTGGAGATTGACTTAATTACCAGCAGCCAAAGATTTACTCAATGACGACTCCTTAACAGAAGCTCTATTCCAGCTTTGGGATTGGTGAACACGTGGAGGTGGGAGGGGGGTGTGCTCAGAGGCTCTCACATCCTCTTCCCCACTGGTCCCTGTTTGGCTGTTCATTTGTACCCTTTATAAGGAGTCAATAAATACAAGTGCTTCCCTGAGCTCTATGAGCCATCCTAGAAAATTATAAAATACAAGGAGTGGGAGCCCCAGTTTATACCTGGATGTTAGACTACAGATGGAAACCTTGGACTCAATTGGTGTCCAATTTGGGGGCAGTCTTATGGACTTTCCTGGTGGCTCAGTGGTAAAGAATCCGCCTGACAATGCAGGAGACACAGGTTCAATACCTGGGTGGGGAAGATCCCCTAAAATAAGAAGGAAATGGTAACCCATTCCAGAATTCTTGCCTCGGAAATCCCATGGACAGAGGAGCCTGGTGGGCTATGGTTCAGAGGGTTGCAAAGAGTTGGACGCGACTGACTGAACAACAACTTGTGTGAAGTGAAGTGAAAGTCGCTCAGTTGTCTCTGACTCTGCGACCCCATGGACTGTACAGTCCATGGATTTCTCCAGGCCAGAATACTGGAATGGGTAGCCTTTCCCTTCTCCAGGGGATATTCCCAACCTAGGGATTGAACCCAGGTCTCCTGCATTGCAGGCGAATTCTTTACCAGCTGAGCCACAAGGGAAGCCCAAGAATACTGGAATGGGTACCCTATCCCTTCTCCAGCAGATCTTCCTGACCCAGGAATTGAACTGGGGTCTCTTGCATTGCAGGTGGATTCTTTACCAACTGAGTTTTGAGGGAAGCCCCAACGTGTGTGACTGAGACTTTAACTTGTGGGGTCTGATGCTAGTACAGCGCAAGGAGTGCCAAAACTGGAGTGAGTTATGGGACACCCAGCTGGTGCCAGAGAATTACTTGCTGTGTGAAAAACTCACACAACTGGTGTCAGAAGCATTGTGAGTGTGTGAGTCAAGGAGAAACACAGGAGTGTGTTTTTTCCCCAACAAGCCCATGATATGTTATATGGGTGTTTTTCCTTAGCTCTGTCCTCTGAGAGAAGCTTGAAGCATTGACACTTCAAAAGCAAAATGCATGAACCGCCCAGGTCTTGATTTCTAAAAATCATTATGTGTTTGCTAACAGAAGCCAGAGATCCTTAGAGAATGGTCGGGGTGGGCAGCCTAGAAGGAGGGCCTGAGAAATTCTGCTGTGATGAAGGGAAAGATGGATTCTAGTTGATGGGCTTGTGTGGGACGGTCACAGGAGGTGCTTGTCTTCAACTAGGGTGCCCCCAGCCACACGTAAGATGACTGGAACCTGAAAAGAATAATGACTGCACTTAAGTAAAAATCCATGATTCCACACTGACGTTAATAGAGAGGAAAGGAACAATTACTTTTGGTTAGATGATACAAATATGATGAAAAACTTTAAGAAAAAGAATTTTCCAAATATCAGGGTAGTGGTTGTCTATAGGAAAAGGGGAAGGAGTTGACTAGTGATTAACACAGTTCACTTTATTTTGTTTTATGGATATTACTGCAAGCATCTTATTTTTTAAAAATAAACACACACATACACAAAACAAACACACAAAAAACCAGTGACTTAAATCTGTCGCAAAATATGTGTGTGTGTTAGTCATTCAGTCATGCCCAACTCTTTGAGACCCCATGGACTGTAGCCTGCCAAGCTCCCCTGTGAGTGGGATTTTCCAGGCAAGAATCCTGGAGTGGATTTCCATTTCCTTCTCTGGGGATCTTCCCGATCCAGGGGTTGATTGTCAGGTGGATTCTTTACCATCTGAGCCACCAGGAAAGCCCGTCACATATGACCCATCGAATAAAGGCCAGAAAGGTGAAAGATCAAAAGTAATTACCTATGGAATTATAGATGATCTTTATATTCTCTTCCTTTTTCTAAAAAAATTTTTTTTGATGTGGACCATTTCTAAAGTCTTTATTGAATTTGTTACAATGTTGCTTCTGTTTTGTGGGAGTTTGGGGGTTTGTTTTGCTTTTTTGGTCACGAGGCAGGTGGGGTCTTATCACCCCAACTGGGGATGGAACCTGCATCCCCTGCTTTGAAAGGCAAAGTCTTACCCACTGGACTGCCAGAGAAGTCCCAAATTCTCTTCCTTTTGCCTTTCTTTTTTCCTAATTTTCTGCAATAAATATGCAGGACTCTAGTAACACGAAGAGCACAAAGCCAGAAGATTCTGCACGTCCCATGCACAAAGCCAAAAGCATCTGCACAGAGCAGCGTGGCGAGAATCCATCTCTTTCATGATGGAACTGTTTGACCCCTATTTTTTCTTGCATAGAATCTTTCCACTTTTCCTTCTTTATTCTTCAAGAGATGTTGTAGAAGCAGAAATTTAATTACGGACGGAACACAACTCTTTGATTGATGCACTTGGAATGCTTTTTTTCAGATCAGTTTCATTTCTAAAACAATGGGAGAGAAGAAGATATGAAAATGTATGAGGTTGGATGGCGAAATAATGAGACTTGGATTTTTTTTTTTTTTCAATACCAAAATGTATCTGGAACTCCTCTTGAGTTCTTCAGAGTTAAAGTCACATTTCTTAAGGAGCCTCACTTACATAAATCTCTCAGCTTTGAGGGTGGATTTCATTCTGGAAACAACCAAAAATCACCCAGAGCCAACTCTGATGAATAAGGTGGTTGATCAAGCAGGAAACTATTTCTTTTTTTGTTGTTGTTAAAAATGAGGTGCAATTGTAGAGTGATGAGATAGAAAATATAAACTAGCTCAGAAGTAATTCCAAAGTGGAATTCCTTAAGTGTTTTGAGGCAATTTTGTGAGAGGTAAAAATGTAGAGCCTCCTCAAGCAAGTATTATGAAAGAATAGTCATTTGTCATCATCATCTTTTATCCATTATTTTCACCAAATGAGGATGTAACAGTTTCAGCCCCCAGATTCCCTGGGCCCATCACTAAACTCCCCCAGCAGGACCCCTCAGTTGCTGTAACAGTGAGCCCTCTCCCATTCTAGAAAGTAGTTTGAAATTCTTTTCTTGCCTCACAGAACTGAGTGCAATCATCCATAGTTTTCCACACTTTGTTAAATTTAAAATTTGAGGGTAGGCATCCTAATGTTTCTGGACAGAATCTCTAGCTGATCATTCCACCTTCCGTCCTCTGAAACTCTGTCTTGGCAAGTAAGGAACAATTGTCTCTGGTTCACTAAAACACAGGGAAGGCCTTGTCGCAGACTCTGGGTTGGGTTCCTCTCTGCCTTAGGATGGCTGTTTGCTCCTGGGGTCATTTGCCACCTGGAGTCTTCTATCTGTGCAGCTGGAGACTGGAAACCAGAGGAACCAGCACAGTTCACGTCAGACCGTGCCTCTTTCCAGTTTTAGATGCTGAGTAGTTTCTTCTGTGGACTTCCCAAGTGGGGTTAGTGGTAAAGAACCTGCCTGTCAATGCAGGAGACATAAGAGACCCAGGTTCGACCCCTGGGTCAGCAAGATCCCCTGGGAGGAGGGCATGGCAACCCACTCCAGTATTCTTGCCTGGAGAATCCCATGGACAGACAAGTCTGACCGGCTACAGTTCATAGGGTTGCAAAGAGTTGGACATGACTGAAGCGACTGAGCACGCACAGGTTCTTCTGTATCACAAACCCAGGCCACCCCCATCTCAGGGTAACCTTTCCAACAGGACACCCTGAGGCTGCAGGGGGACCGATAGCCCTGGTCCCACAATCTTCTGGATCTCTCTTTTCTTGGCTTTTATTGGAGTATGGTTGATTTACTATGCTGTGTTAGTTTCTGTTGTACAACAGTGAGTCAGTGACCTGTACACATGTATCCACTCTGTTTTAGACTCTTTCCCCATATAGGTCATTACAGCGTATTGAGTAGAGTTTGCTGTGCTATACAGTAGGTCCTTATTAGTCATCTATTTTATGTACAGTAGTGTATATGTGTCCAACCCAATCTGCCCATTTATCCCTCCGCCACGTATCCCCTGATAGCCATAAGTTTATTTTCTACATCTGTGACCCTGCTTCTGTTTTGTAAATAAGTTCATTTGTACTTTTTTTTTTTAGATTCCACACATAAGCACTATCATATGATATTTGTCCTGTGTCTGGACTCTCTTGATGAAAAAGTAACCCAGTGTCTGGGAGTGTCGCTGACCTGAAAAGAGCAACATCAAGCCAAGTCCCAAGGCTCCGTCTCCCCCATTCAGAGCTGAATATCATGCCGATGGCAGGCTGGCACAAAATAGACAAATCCCAGGCTAAAAATTCCAGTGAACTTTTAAATAACTACATTTCAGAAAAATAAAGGAATGGGTGGGGATTTAGGGCTGTGAGGGCCGCGTTGGCTGCACCTTTCCTTAACCAGACTCGGTGTGCGCTGTTGGTGGAACTTGGTTCTCGTTTCAGCAAACAGTATTCATTTCAAAGGCCCCCTTATTTGTCAGACTAAGTTTATAAACACAGCTATTTGCTCATAAATGTGACCTTTAAATCGCATTGCTCTAAACACAGACTTAGCTTTGTGCAGGCTGAGAGGCGGAGGATGGTAGGGGGTTGCTTAGAGAAAAGCCTCTAAGGGGCCATACACAGACCATCCCCAGCCACTCAGACCTTAAACAAACCCCCCACGGCCCATTTCTGCCCACGACTTTACCAGCCTTTCCATCTAGTCAAAACACTTCTTTTAATCTATTGAGTGTGTTCTATGTGCAAGGTGCTAGGTGAACATAGCCAAGACATAGAGCTTGAGAGAACATTCATTGTCTTTCAGGACTGCATGCAGGTCCATAAGACACCCACACAACTAGTATTAACTGTGGCAACTTTGGAGAAGTACGGTGTGAAACGGGTCTGGATAAAGTCACACTTTAAGATCCATCTGCCCTGTGATGAGCTGGACAGGAAGCTTTTGAAGATGTTGACATCTGAGTTAGTGCTGGAGGACAGTTACTGTTTTGGGAAGCAGAGAAAACGTGAAGATTGTTCTAAGCAGAGCAAGCAACACCGAGTGCAGCCAAGGAGCAAATGAATAAAGTGAGTTATTATGTATTAATAATGTCATGTGTACAAGACATTCTGCTCCCTCTCATGGGGACAGAAAAAAAAGACAAGCTCCATCAGAGCACATTGTCCAATTATTTGGAAAGGGAAGGTTTATAATCTTTAATAGTTCATGTATCAGGACTGCAGGCTTGCCAGGAGCTCAATGGCAAAGAATCCACCTGCCAATGCAGGAAATGAGGTTTTGATCTTGGGTCGGGAAGATCCCCTGGAGATGCAAATGGCAACCCACTCCAGTATTCTTGCCCAGGAAACCCCGTGAACAGAGGAGCCTGGCGGGCTACAGACCTTGGGGTCACAAAGGGTAGGACACACCTGAGCACACACGCACATCAGAACTGCACGAAGCAGGAAGTGGTAAGATGATAGATTACAGCACAACCAGACACCATCTAAAAGGCTGTCAGCTCATTCGAAGGCATTATCTGTAGTCTCTGACCCATAATGCAGGGGTGGGAAGAGAAATAAGGCTGGAAAGGTGGTTAGAAGTAAATTGACGAGGTGTCTTGAACGCCCACATTAGAGATTTACAGTTTGGTTTGAAGACACTGGGAGTCATTAAGAATTGAAAGGTGAACGCAACTGTAAACAATATTTGGAAAGGGAACATAGCAACAAACTAGGCAGTAGATAAACCAAAATGAGGGAATACTGAGGAAAGGAAAACCAAGTAAGTTTTGGTCAAAGGCCTTTTTTTAACACTTATATACCAGGTAGTGCGCTCTTTGGGCTTCCTAGGTAGCACAGTGGTAAAGAACCTGCCTCCCAATGCAGGAGGCATCAGAGGTGCAGGCTTGATCCCTGGGTCAGGATTCCCTGGAAGAGGGCATGACAATCCACTCCAGTATTTTTGCCTGGAGAATCCCAAGGACAGAGAAGCCTGGCAGACTGCACTCCATAGGGTCACAGAGTCGGACATGACTGAAGTGACTTAGAATGCAAGCTTCTTACTCCTCCTCCAAGACCCACTTCATCAACCAAATTAACAAGTATTTTTTAACATACTGGAGATATGATTTCACCCTGACTTCTGGTTTCTGCTTGTGAGAAGTTAGGCTCCTTTCTAGATGATCTCTTTTCTCTTCAGCTTCATTTAAGATCTTGCCTTTAATGTCCAGTGTTTCACAGTTTCACCATGATACGTCCTGGTAGACTATCCTCTTACACATCCTTTTTAGAACTTTCACTTCCTGAATCTCAGCACTGGTGTCTCTCATCCATTCTGGTCATTTTCTATTCACCATCTATTCCTTCAAACATTGACTTCGCCCTCTCCCCCTTCATTGCCTCTCCTCCTTTTGCGTTTCTGATTAAACTCTGTTCATCTCTTTTAAGCCTTTAATACTTATTTGTATGCATTTTCTAGCTCGTTAATTCTCTCTTCTCCTGGGTCTTATCTATTGTTAAGTTCAGAAAGTGAGTTTTAAAATTTCATTTATGTTATTTTTTATTTCCGGAGGAAGTTTTATTTGACTTTTCCTAGTCTACTTGATCATTTTTATGGTTCCTTGTCCCCTGCTCATAAGTTTAATCTCTTCTTCATTTCTTTGGATATGACCCTTTTACAACCTGTCTTTGACAATCCCAACATCTGAAATCTTCTTGTGTTTCATATTGATGTTCTTAGCTTCTGCAGTCTCTCCATCATGGTCCCTCGCCTCATTATTATTTTGGCATTTCTTGTACAAACTAGTATCTTATGGAAGTTTTTCCAAAGGAGTGTTTTGAGGCTTAAAGATGGGTTTCTTCAGAGAAACCCTCAAAGAAGGTTCATGTTTGTGTCTGCCAGATGCCAGCTGGCATGGCTAACCCAAGATCACTTTTTTTTTAAAGTTTTTTATTGAATTTATTACAACATTGCTTTTGTTTTATGTTTTGGTTTTTTGGCCATGAGGCATGTGGGACCTTAGGCCCCAACCAGGGATCGAACCTGCACTTCCTGCAGTGGAAGGCGAAGTCTTAACCACTGGACCCCCAGGGAAGTCCCAGCCCAAGATCACTTTAAATCAAATTCAAGGCTTGAGAATTTTTCAGAGATTTCAGTTAGTCTAAAATTTGCCTGTAAAATCATGTGAGGAATAGATGGGCATAACCACAATTTCAAAAGGGGCCTTTTATTTATTTATTTTTTCCTTTACTTGGCATACAGTTTCAATCAGGAAATTTTCTTTGATGTATACTGGGTGTCAAAAGAATTTCGAATTCAATTTTACACGGGTAGCCTTTGGACCAAGGAGTAATACCGGCTTTAGTGATGGAGCCTGTTATTAAACACCACACCTTGGGCAGCCCCCAGGCCATGACTTCTGCCCCTTGAAGCTTAAAAAACAAAAGCTTTAGGTCACCAAGATCCAGCAAATATTCTTTAGTTCTCTGCTCATCCCCGCACATTTATACTTTAACTTAATTTTGCCCTCTAAAAAATCCTTATTTGTATAACAGCTTAGCAGTACAGGATTTTAAAATTTTGATTGCATTTTCGCCAGACATTTTTTGTTTTTAGAGGGACAATGGGTCAGAGCTGCAAGTCTACCACCCTGTTGAAAACAACTGTCTGAAATATTTGTTTCCCTAATGGCCTCTCCTGATATTGAACTATGTGTAAATAAGGGACCATGACCTGTTTATGCATCACCATCTCTGTATGAGGAGCTCAGTAAGGGTTTGCTGATTAAATTTAGGAGTAAATACAATTTTGATTAACGCACTGCTTCAAAGGGGTACAGGCTTCCCAGATGGCTCAGTGGTAAAGAATCTGCCTGCCAATGCCAGAGACGCGAGTTTGATCCCTGAATTGGGAAGATCCCCTGGAGGAGGAAATGGCAACCCATTCTAGTATTCTTGCCTGGGAAATCCCATGGACAGAGGAGCCTGGTGGGCTACAGTCCGTGGGGTCTCGAAGAGTAGGACACAACTGAGCAACTAAACAATAACAACAACAAAATCAAAGGAATATACTTTTATTTTCTTTGATAACTGAAAATTGAATGAGTCACATTCTCAAAGTTTTTTCTTTAGCAAAAAATGACTTGCTGCAACTTACTCACTCTACTTTCAGGAAGAGAAAAAAATAACTTAAGGAAGGGTGACAGTACACTCAAGGCAAAATCTGGAGGAAAGAATTTAACATGCTCAGAGAAATGTCATGACTTATAAACCTCCAGAAAAAAAAGAACTAGAATTTCATTCTACCTCAGTCATTAGATAGCACCTTATGTTAAACCCCGGCTATTTTTTTTTTAATAAAAGAGGCTTAGCAAACTCTTGGTTATAAAATACACTTGCAATGGACACACACTTTAAGTGGACAAAACACCCCAGAGTTTTGTGATCAAATATTTTCTTATGTAGGAAGAACCCCCAAATCTTTACGTGAACACAGATCCAGTCCAAGCAGAAATTCCCTCAGATGAACACTGTGTTTCCAAACTTGGAAGAGACGTTTTCTCTGCTTATTCAGCTGCAAGTGCCACAAATAAATCAATCACATGGCACGTGGTGGTGGTGGTGGTGCTCAGTCGTTTCTGACTCTTTGCAACCAGTGGGCTCCTCGGTCCGTGGGATTCTCCAGGCAAGAATACTGGAGTGGATGGCCATTTCCTTCTCCAGGGGATCTTCTCTACCCAGGGATTGAACCTGAGTCTTCTGGGTCTCCTGTATTGGCAGGCAGGTTCTTTACTAACTGAGCCATCAGGGAATACACACACACACGCACGCACACACACACACACACACACACACACACACACACACACACACACCCACCCCTGCACAGACCTGTTTTAGTTTAGCCATTCTGGAATGAGTATCTAGGACCAGGAATAGTCACAGAAAGACCCAGAACTTGGGTAAGAAAAGGGAGGAGAAATGTCAGGGGAAAGAATTATACCAACTAAAGGAGGCAGGATTTTTGGTTCTGGGAAGTAGCAACCTTGGATCCCATGCATAGCCTCCCACTAATAACATACAGGATAAAATAATACAGATATTTAAATATCTATGACTTTCACGGTAGAAAATGGCATGATAGTTCCCCCAAAAATTAAATATAAAAATTATCATCTGATCCAGGAGCTCGACTTCTAGAATATATCTGTGCCCAGAAGAATTAAAAACAGGGACTTGAAGAGATATTTGCACATCTGTGTTCAAAAAGTATATTCACAATAGCCCAAAAGTAACAAAAGTCCAAGGGTCCGTCTGTGGATGAATGGAAAGGCAAACCATGGTTTATACATACAATGGAATAATTATTCAACCTTAGAAAGAAAGGAGATTCTGACAACTGCTCCAACATGGATGGAGCTTGAGGATGGTATGCTAAGTGAAATAACTGAGGCTCATAAAGGACTGTATAAGGACTTCCCTGGTGGTCCAGCGGTTGAGAATTCACCTTCCAAAGCAGGGGTTGTGGATTCAATCCCTGGCCAGGGAACTAAGATCCCACATGCCTTGGGGTCAAACCTCCCCCTAAACATAAAACAGAAGCAATATTGTAACAAGTTCAATAAAGACTTTTTAAACAATCCAGGTTAAAAAAAAAAATCTTAAAAAAAAAAAAGAACTATATGATCCCCTTATGTAAGGTATCTTGAAGAAGGAAATGGCACCCCACTCCAGTATTCTTGCCTGGAGAATCCCACGGACAGAGGAGCCTGGCAGGCTACAGTCCATAGGATCGCATGAGATAGCAGATGACTGAAGCGACTTAGCATGTGCGGTCCCTAGAGTCATCAAATTCACAGAGACGGGAAGCAGGACGGCGGTTAGGGGGTGGGGAGGGGAGTGACGAGGGGGTTAGTGCTAGGCAGCTGTGGGCTCTGAGTTTGGGAAGAAGAAAAACGTTCTGGAGGTAGAAAGTAGTAACGGTTGCACAGCAGCATGAAAGTACTAAGGTGCCAATGACCTGTACACTTAAAGTGATTTAAGTGGCAAATTATATGTTATGGAAAATTATCATAATAAAAAAAATCTATGGCTGTGCTCAAGAACAAGAAGGGAAAGCATACAGGTCAGATGATGGGACAGTGGTGCAGGCCCCAGAGGTAGGGGCATGACCCCACACCCTAGCCACGGTGGTGCGGGTGGGCGTGGGTAGGGGCTTATCTTATCTGGCTAGTTAGGAATTCGACCCTTTGATGGATTGCTAACTCAGTGAAAACTGGGACTCAAACCCTGCCCGCTGGTGCAGAGGCACAATATGGAAGTTGTCTCAGCCATGACTCTCACTGGAAAATCAGGAAACTGAATCAATAAATAATTCTCCCATGAAAACTCAGCATCTCGGGCCAGTGTGTTTAGCATTTGCTGTGCCCTGAATTCATGGTGTGGGAAATCCCTCAGCTGAAAGGTGATGTGAAATTGCTCTTGGGCTGGGCTGGCTCTGGGGCGTTCAGAAGAAGCAAACAGAGCATACAGCTCAGGTTGCCAGGAGTCCCAAAGGAAAATAAAGTCCCTCTTGTAATCCCAAATTACAAAATGCACAGGAAAATGATTCATTGTGAATGAAAGTCAACAGAGAAAGGAAACATGAAAACTAGAGTCCAAACATGTAAGTGAAAAATAATCTGAAGGAGAACACAGTGTGACAGGAAGAGAGAAAGTTTTTAAACAGTACAGAAATAATAAAGTGGAAGGAGAATTGATGAACTGGAAGCCAAATCTAGGTGAACTGCCCAGAACACAGATGGGACTATATTAGAAGACAGGAAATTTTAAAAAGACAAGGTAGAAGACATGGAACAGAGATTGAAAAAATTCAATGTTCGTTCAGCCCTTGAACGACAAAGACTTGAACTGAGCAGTCAGTTTATATGTGGATTTTTTCCCATAAATACATACTATAGTACTACACAGTCTAAAGCTCCTTGAATCCTTGGCTGCAGAACCAGGGGTCTTGAGTAAAGTCAGACATGAATTTTCAACAGCATGGAGAGTCAGCACCCACAACCCCCACTTGTGTAAGGGTCAACTGTATCTCTAATAAGAATTCCAAAAAGAGGGAATAAAGACAATGGAAAAGAAACAGTGTTCATAATGAGAATAGTTGATAGTTTTCCAGACTTGATAAAAACAAATAAATTCTTCAAATTAAAGAAGCAGGGGAAGTCTAAGCATAATAGATAGAAATACATTCATAGGTAGGCTCTTCACAGTGAAATGAGGAAGCCAGAATACCCAGGAAGAAAAGATAAATTATTAATAACATAGCAACTTAAAGGACAACAGAATTTCCTACAGTAATATCGGAGGCTGGAAGATTCAGAGCAACAGTGTCAAAAAACTGACAGAGAATAACTGCAACTTAGAATTCTGTTACCAGAAGAGTAAAGGTGATGGGGGGGGGAAATTAGCTATATGCTTTTTATGAAATATAATGAAAAGGTGAGTGACAAAGTTCTGAAAGCTATATACCAGACAACTATTAACTGAAAAAAAACCACTGTGTTGACTTAAGTAACAGATAAAAGAATAATTAAGGCAAAATATGCCATTAAAGATAAAAAGGACACTACATATTAATAAAAGGGAGAATTTATCAGAATGCTGTATTAATCACATATGCACCTAAGAATTTAGCTTCAAAAAATATAAAGTGAAAATTTATGGAAAGTAAAGGAAATTACAAACCAGTATAGTATAAGATGTTAATATTCCTTTCCCAGAACTGACAAAATAGCAGACAAAAAGTTAGTAATGATAGAGACTGTTTGCACAAACACAATTAGCAAGCTGATTAAAGAGATGTATGTGAAACCCTGAGAATTAAAGAATGTTTTCAAGTATACAAAGAATATTTTAAATAAATTGACCATATAGTATGCTACCAGTGAAGTCAGACAAATGTGCAAGAATTGATATCCGACAGGTTACATCATTGCGAAGTCACTTCAGTCGTGTCCGAATCTTTGCAACCCCATGGACCATAGTTCTCCAGGCTTCTCTGTTCATGGGATTCTCCAGGCAAGAATACTGGAGTGGGTTGCCATTTCCTTCTCCAGGGGATCTTTCTGACCCAGGGATCAAAGTTGTGTCTCTTACTTCTCTGGCATTGACAGGTAGGTTCTTTACCACCAGTGTCACAATAACATTAAAAATCAACAGCAACAATAAGAATGATTCAATATGATTGGAAATTTTAAAAAATGTGTCTTTAGACAACCAATGAGTAGAGAAGAAATAACGGAATTTTAGAACCAAACCATAATACAAACGTTAAATACCAAATCTGGAAAACAAGAAGCGTTGTGTGGCTAAATGTTTTCCAGGAGGTTCCCAGTGGTGGTGTGTGCTAGTGTATGCGTGTGTGGGCGGGGGGGGGGGGGGGGGGGGGGCAGGGATGGAGGGGGCGGGGGAGTACACTTGTAGCATTTGCCCATCCGTAGTATGAGTGTCCCACCAGGTCTATTTCAAATTGTCAACATCAAGCGTGGCATTGGGAAGAAATACACAAAATGAACACTCACAACCCAAAATGAGCTGGCTACTGTTAGTTCCCGGACACTATTGTAAGCAACTGAAATGTAGCTTTAAATGTACAGATGTAACAAAGAAGAAGGATTTGAAAAGATTAGACCGTTCTTCGAAAAAGAACAGGGCAGCAGAGTAAACCCAAAGGAATTAGAAGGAAGGAAATAATAAAGATAAGAGCAGAAATTAATAACATTACAAACAAAGACACAGTCAAAAGGAGTAACGAGAGGGGGAAAATGGCTTTTTTGGAAGACAAATTAAATAGGCAAACATCTGGCTAACAGGATCAAAAGAAATTAAAGTAAAAATAAACAACAGTCTGATTTGAGAGAACATAATAGAGATGCAGTAGGAAAATAAAAGATAAAAAATGTTACGAACAATGCCAATAAACTTGAAAATGCAGATTGAAAGGGCAACTTTCTGGAAAAACACACTGATGAAATTGACTCAAGAGGAGATGCAAAATGTGAGTATACATGTTGCTATCACAGAAACGGAATCAGCCACATGCCTCTTGCTGCTGCTCTCTCTTAAGACACATGCAGACAAGGTCACTGAGCCTGGTTGGTTTTACAGGTAACTTCTGCCTTTAAGAGAGGGATAATTTTACTGTTATCATAATATCATAAAATTGCTTCAGAAAAATAGGAAAAAATCCATCTGGCTCATTATATGGGGCTATTAAGCCTTGAGACAAAACTAAAAAGTTTAGTCTCCTTTCATGCATGCACCAAGAGACAAATGTAAGACATCGCATATTATTTTTAAAATCTGCAAAGTAATTTCTTAACTCCCTCCTAATTAAGATTTACCCAAGAATGTAAAGATGCCTTAGAAGGTAGATTAGTATTATCATTACATTAATAGGTGAAAGGATACAGATCATTTCAAAAGACGCAGAAAAGACATTTAATACAATCCAACAATCATTCTTGATTAAACAAAGATACCTGCTCCAGATAAATAAATAAATCTTCTCAAGGAAACTAGGAATAGGTGGGAACTCTCTCAATTTGATGAAGTATGTCTTCAAAAGCTCACTGCAAATATTGACGTTAACAGTGGTTTTTCCAGGAGTCATATATAGATGTGAGCGTTGGACCATAAAAAAGGTTGAGAACTGAATCAATGCTTTTGAATTGTGGTGCTAGAGAAGACTCTTGAGATTCCCTTGGACTACAAGAAGATCAAACCCATCAGTCCAAAAGGAAATCAACCCTGAATATTCATTGGAAGGACTGATGCTAAAGCTGAAGCTCCAACATTTTGGCCACCTGATGCAAAGAGCCAACTCACTGGGAAAGACCCTGATGCTGGGGAAGACTGAGGGCAAAAGGAGAAGGGGCCAGCGGAAGATGAGATGGTTGGATGGCATCACTGACTCAGTGGACATGAGTTTGAGCAAATTCCGGGAGACAGTGGAGGAGAGACAAGTCTGGCATGCTGCAGTCCGTGGGGTCGCAAAGAGTCAGGCACAACTGAGTGACTGAACAACAAAAGTGTTAAAAACAACATGATACCCCCTTATCCCACTTTAAATGTCAGGCTATAGGTCCTAGCTAGCATAATGAGAAAATAAAAGAAAAGCTAAAAGCTGAAGCATTTATCGCAGTCTTATTCCTAATGGCCCCAAATTCAAATCAACCCAATTCTATCGACGAGGAGATGGGATAACAAGTTGCGGGTGATCCAAACGATGGAAGATTATTCAGTCATACAAGGATGGATTCCTGATGCAGGCAACAACATAAATGAAACTGAGGACAACATTGTGCTGTGCAAAAACAGCCAATCCCCAAAGAAAACATCCTGTGTGATTCCTTCAATACAATATTTAGAAACTGGGGAAACTGATTGATAATCACAAAAAAGCAGACTGTTGGTTCCCTAAGGTTAGGAGGAGATAATTGCAACGTAACTTCTAGGAGTGATGAAAATGCTCTGTATCTTGATTGGGGTGTTCATTGGACAAGTGTGTATAGTTGCTGGCAATAATTGAACCAAATAGGTAGGACCAATGCATTTTTATCAGTTGATCAGTTCAGTTCAGTCACTCAGTCGTGCTTGACTCTTTGCAACCCCGTGGACTGCAGCATGCCAGGCTTCACCGTCCATCACCAACTCCCAGAGCTTACTCAAACTCATGTCCATCGAGTCGGTGATGCTATCCAACCATCTCATCCTCTGTCATCCCCTTCTCCTCCTGCCTTCAATCTTTCCTAGCATCAGGGTCTCTTTCAACGAGTCAGCTCTTCTCATCAGGTGGCCAAAGTATTGGAGTTTCAGTTTCAGCATCAGTCCTTCCAATGAATATTCAGGACTGATTTCCTTTAGGATTGACTGGTTTGATCTCCTTGCAGTCCAGGCAGACTCTCAAGAGTCTTCTCCAACAATAAAATTCAGAAGCATCAATTCTTTGGCGCTCAGCTTTCTTTATAGTCTAACTCTCATATCCATACATGACTACTGGAAAAGCCATAGCTTTGACTAGACGGACCTTTGCAGGCAAAGTAATGTCTCTGCTTTTTAATATGCTATCTAGGTTGGTCATAGCTTTTCTTCCAAGGAACAAGTGTCTTTCAACTGCATGGCTGCAGTAACCATTTGCAGTGATTTTGGTTGATCAAGTAATTAATTAATGATTAATTAATCAGTTGATAATTAATTTCAAATTTAAAAAACACATTAGATACAAAAGCTAAAGTCTGCGGAGAAGGTATAAGTTAAATAGTACAAAGAATATATATTTACATAGAATATCCAGGAGAATCTGCAAATAAATATTAGTACTAATAGGAAAGTTCAGTAAGTTTGCTAGAAATCAATATACAAAAATCAATGGTTATTGTTAAAGGACATTATTAACCATAACAATAAAAGCTTTTAAGGTCCCCAGAAATAAACCTGGCAAATGATGTGTCAGATTTTTATGGAGAAAGCAACAAAACCTTATGGAAGGGGGAAAGAAATAAAGGATTTACTATAAATGTGGATGGGAGGGGTCAATGTTACAAGGAATACAATTTTCCCCAAATTTACCTATGAATTCAATATGATTTCAGTAAAAATTTCTGTAGAGTTTTGCAAAGAACTTGACAAGAATATGCTAAAGAACTGCAAAGAAAAAAGAGGAGGAGAAGGGAGGGGGGGATCTTTTTGCATATTAAAAAGCTACATGCATCATTAAAAAGCCACAGTAGTAGTTTGAACAATGTGCTGCTGCCACAGAGAACAAGGACCTTAGAGACAAAATCACTTAGATATGGAAGTCTGAAATATGGCTGAGATAGTATTTCATGTTTCTAGGCAAAGGATGAGTGATTTCAATAAATTATGCTGGGACATCAGCATACAGGAAAAGACAGGTCTAACTTTCACTTGAAATAGGGTAAAAATGACTATCTACCTCTTTGTTATACCCCCCAAATCATCTAAACATTAAAGCGAAATTTAGAAAGAAAATATAGGAGGTTATCTTTATGACATCTCTATACTGTCATTTCTATCTAAGGTGCCAAAAGTATATATCATATTGAGAAAAGAAAATATTGAGAATACCACTGTATCATACTAAGAACTGCTGTGTTATCAGGACAACAATGAAAAGAAAATCAAGAAAGAAAAGAAAGTCAGTAGTCCCTATAAGGTGTATACAAGCCATGTAAGTAGTTTGACATAACTGAAATATAATAGAATTCCAAACAGCCAAGCAAACAATACTAGCAAAGAAGCACAAATAAACAAATGGAAAGAGGTTTCAATCTCTCTTGGAAACAAAGCAAAATCCACACTAGAATAATAAAATACCTTGCCATACCTATCAACTGACAAAACTCAATAATCAATAACCAAAAATCAGTCAATAATTCCAATACTAATAAGAACAGGTGGGGCTACTGGGAATAGCTTATACAGTGTTGACATGGTTACAAATTGATTCTACTACTTTGGGGCATTCCAGAGGTCAAAGAACCCACCTGCCAATGCAGGAGACTCAGAGATGTGGATTCATTCCCTGGGTTGGGATGATGCCCTGAGGAAGGAAATGGCAACCCACTCCAGTGTTCTTGCCTGGAGAATCCCATGGACAGAGGTGCCTGGTGGGCTACAGTCCATGAGGTTGCAAAGAGTCGGACATGATGAGCACGCATGTACATATTTGCCAGAGCAACACATGCACAAGGAAAAACGTGTGAGACTGTTCATTGCAACATGGTTCACAGTCAGAAAAATCTAGGAGAAAGCCACAAATGTTGTCAAATAATATACTATAAAGAGTATACAAACAAATCTCATGTATATTTATCGTAGACACATGTATACTGAGAGGACGTATATACTGATCCCCAGCAACGTGGGGATCGTGGTGGTACATGGGGCACCCAGATTGCCTGGGCCAGAATCCTGGCTCCTCTGGTCACCACCTGTGTGACCTGGGCCAGTGACTTAACCAATCTTTCCTGAGCCCCTCGGCTAGAAAATGGGGGATAAAAATAGTATGTACATCGTCCCATGTCTGTAGAACGCTTGAAAGGGGCTAATGTATGCAAAATGCTCAGATAACGGCCAGCATATAGTAGATTTGCAGCTTCTATGGCTGTCATTATCATAATTGTCATTATTCTCCTCATCAAGGCAGTGGTTGTTTCTGGGGAGCGTGGGCAGGGACGTGGACAAACCTATAGCTTTATCCACAAGAAAGTCTGGCTACACATGAACACACATTCACCCTGAGTTTAATGTGAGTTTGTGGCCGAGGGTACCGAGTACATGATTACTTGTCACAGAACTTTCTAGACTTCGCTGTGTGTTTCAAATAGTTCAAATATTAAAAGTTTTTTTTTTAAGTAGAAAGACAAATGACCCATGGAATATTATGCAGAAATATGTTTAAATTGCCTTGGGTCTGTGAGAGGAAGGTATTGTAGGATCGTATTTTTGGACTGACATGACATTTCAGACATGACTGAGCGACTTAGCACATAAACACACCAGAATCCCTTACCACAGAAAAATCTCTAGATCCTAAAGTATGTTAGAAAAAAATCTTTAATTTCATAGGAGCAATCCTTCTTTTGAAATAGCTGCTCACATCTGAATAGATCTACTTTACCTCTGAGCAAACTGACAATACGCAGAGAAAGACAGAACATCCATTTTTTTTTTTACTTGAAGTATTTTATTGTGATTATGACTAATGACGATAGACTTGGAGTTAGTGGAGTCTAGTTCAGTGACTCTTCACTGCATTTGCCTTTGAGCATGGTGATTTCTGATTTGATGGTTTATCTTTAAATTTATTGATGAAAATAGAGTTACCTTGGAGATGATGGAGAGCAAGCTGACCTGTTCACACTTGATGTAACACATTTTGGGATTTGTGGACAGAGTGCCCAAGGCAAGTAGGATTCTAAGTCCTGGTGAGTGTGCATTTTGCCTTCCTGAGGACCCAGAGGGAGAGGAAGAGTGGTAGGCCTTGGCAGGAAAGCAGCAACCCAGACATAAAATACTTCAGCTCTGAATGTGTCCACCAGAGCAGAAATTTATTAAAATCCTATTTTAGACCATAAGGCACACGCATCAGTGAAGCAGCAGCTCCCGCCAAGTTAAGTTAGGTTTGTTTTGGGCTTGGTGAATGGTTGAGCAGCCCTCGCTTTAAAAGGAGCCTCTCAAGGACCCACGCCATGACTAGTAGCAGAGCAGCCAAGCTGTTGCCTTCTCCATAAAACCATTTGCAAGCTTCTCATTATGGCTGTATTGCACGCCCCTCTTCAGAAACCAGCAAGGACCAACTTGACCTGTAAATAGAATCTCTTCCTTCTTGGAGGATGGTCATTTCAGCTGAATCCCAAGTGGAAGAGTTTCATTAGATTGGGAAAAAGGGGGAAGGCAGGTGGAGGATGAAAGAAGCTTTAAGGAGAAAGAGCGTGTTTCTGTTTCTAACACTTCTTCACCATCCCTATTACCAGTTACTGTCTGTAAGGCTATCTGCTCCTCCTCCCCACTTTTCATGGCATCCTGAAGTCCTAGAGGAGGGAATGAGTGCGTTAATTTTCTAAATGAGCTTGTTGACTGTCATGGTCATGAAAGACAGGCACAATGGAGAACCATCACATTCTGGAGGAGACAGAGAAGATGTGATATCTAGAGGCAGTGTGGGATCCTGGATCAAATCATATGGCAGAGAAAGGACAACAGTAAAAAAAAAACAAACAACAAACAAACAAGAAGTCCAGGTGAAGCCTGAGTTCAGTAAGGGATTTTGTACACTGCTACGTTCTTAGTTTTGATGAAAGTATCACAGTTATTTAAGATGCAATTGGTAGTGTGTGAGCTATAAAAAAGCAATCTTTGTCGCTTTACAATATTTTTATTTTTTTCTATACATTAGAATACACTAAATAAGACTAAAATTAAAAGTAAAACATTCAAGAAATTGGTTGCTGTGTGACAGACATGCAGTGCGTTTTTCTCCAATAAAAATGGTTAGTTAGTGTTAGTTGCTCAGTTGTGTCTGACTCTTTGCGACCCCATGGACTGTAGCCCACCAGGCTCCTTTATCCATGAAATTATCCAGGCAAGACTGCTGGAGCGGGTAGCCATTCCCTTCTCCAGGTGATCTTCCCAATCCAGGGATCAAACCGAGATCTCCTGCACTGCAGGCAGATTCTTTACCGTCAGAGCCACCAGGGAAGCTCAAAAATGATGGTTGCAGAATGTTTATTGCCTGTGGGATCTGATACCAGCTATGCTGAAGAAATTCAGGGAATTCACTGGGCTAGTTGAAGATAAATATGATGTCCAGTGCTGGGCTATCTGCTCCTTGTCTCTTCAGGGAGTGAGGAGAAAATTCAAGTATGTCCCTGGAGACACTGTTACTCATAACCCACTTTCTGCATGGCAGTTTATTTACCCGCAGTGTTTTGAGCCAGAACTAGAGTTCTGGGGAAGTCAAGCGGCAGGGTGGGCTTCCCATGTGGCCCTCGTGGTAAAGAACCCGCCAGGAGAGAAAAGAGACGCAGGTTCCATCCCTGGGTCGGGAAGATCCCCTGGAGGAGGAAATGGCAACTCACTCCAGCATTCTTGCCTGGGAAATCCCATGGACAGAGGAGTCTGGCTACAGTCCATGGAGTTGCAAAGAGTCGGACACGAGCAGCGACTGAACAACAGCAGCAAGGGGCAGGACGTGGAGGTTCCAAGGAAGCCCATCCAGTGAGGGCAGAGGCCTCTGTGCTCACTGTGAGTTCTTGTTCTGGAAGCTCTAGAACTTGTTGAACTTTTTCTTTAAGTCACCATGAAAAAAGGGCAGTGAACTCACAATTGGCTAAGCTACCCCAATCTCGGTAGAATAGAAGCTTGGATTAGGAGATAAGTGGTTATGAAAAAAAAAGGAGTAAAATACACCAAAGAAAGATAACATTTCTTGCTTGCCTGTCTCTGTGGCTTGAGACTCACACCTGCTATACTTTCTGCCCAGCTGTGTACCGTTACTTACTTTTGAGACAGATTTCTAACACCATGAAACATCATGTTTTAAATCAGCTTGTTATTGTTCTTTAGTCGCTCAGTCATGTCTGACTCTTTTGTGGCCCTGTGGACTGTAGCCCACCAGGTTCCTCTGTCCATGGGAATTCTTAGGCAAGGATACAGGAGTGGGTTGCCACTTCCTTCTTCAGAGGATCTTCCTGACTCAGGGATCCAATCCGCATCTCCTGCACTGGTCGGTGGATTCTTTACCACTGGACCACCTGCGAAGTCCTTTAAGTCAGCAGTAAGTGCATATTTCTGTATTTCTTAACTTGGCAAATGAAGTGTTTTATTAAAAAAGAAAGGTGGAGGTTTTGGTTTGTCTTGTTTTTTAATGGCAGAATTCTCAACAACAACCTTGATGGAGTTCTTAAGCAAATTCAAACTTTCCTGACACTCAATAATGGATATGTACCAAAGTCGTATATTTTGGACAAAGTTTTCTAACAATATAAATATTTCATAATTTCTTGATAAAATAATAATCAGTATTAAATACTATTTTCCTGTGAATTTTTAAAACACCTGAAGGTACCTAAGTTCAGGGTGTTCATCTTCTTGTTTTTAAGGATCAAATTAGTTTCAGTTCAAATGGAATAGGACAAAATTAAAACAAAACAGGACATTTGACCCATTTTACAAGCAACAGCCCAGTAAATAAATGCAGGCGTGGTAAATAAAGGTGTCCAGCTACCTTCTCTATAAAGCAATGGTTGGAAGCAATGAATCAAAAAATTTGTTTAATACAGTAGTTTTCCTATTTGGTTCTTTTTCTAAACTCTCTTCAGCTCCATCATTTGCACCAAATTTGCCCTAGTTATAATTTGAAGGGGACAGTCATGGAAAAGTCCTGAGAAGTTATTTCCTAACTGAGACACATTTTTTTTTCTAGTATGAATTTTCTCCTTCTGTTTTCTGTGCTTAACAACCTCTGGGGACATCTCTGGTGGTCCAGTGGCTAAGACTCTGTTCTCCCAGTGCAGGGGGCCCGGGTTCAATTCCTGGTCAGGGAATCAGAGCCCACATGTGCCAACTAAAAGATACTGCATGCCACAACTAAGACCCAGTGCAGCCAAATAAATACATAAATAAATAAAAGTAAATACTTCTCAAAAAGCCCTGGTATGCAAAAGAACCTTTCTGATTTACAAGTAAAAAACAAGAAAAAATACACATCATTAAAATTTCTCTTTCACAAAGATGTACATCTTATAGATGCACAGATTCAAACATATACCCTGGAATCTAAAGTATCCAACTCAGATAATAGCATAATCTACTTTAAATCAGAAATGTTTTGTTTTTGCTTTCTTAGTTCTCCCACCCTGCACTCAGGAATATGAGTAACAACCTCAGCAAATGGGCAACAGTTATTTATCAGCCTGTTTGACAATTCTGATGTTACGGAGGACTTTCTCTGGTTTAGGTTTTCTCTTTCTTTGCTCTAGATAGAAGAAGAGAAACAGTAATAAAATGACAACTGAGGACCTCCTAGACACAGAGAATGGTGCTTGGTACTTTAACTGGACCACGTGTTTAGTGTATTTAGTTGCTCTGTAAGTTGTGTACTGTTCCCATTTCACAGATGAAGATCAGAAAGGTTAAGTGGACTAAGACCGGCCAGGCAGGAAACTGTCATGGTCAAGCCTGCTTCAGGTCAGGTCTGTCTCCTCCCTCATCTTTCGCTTTATTCTCTCTCACCCCGCAATTCACAGTTATGTAGCTTCTGACTTGAACTCCATAGCTGCCGTCATTGTGGTGTCTAGTAGTTGGGATGGGAGAGTGGTGGGATTAGAAAGAGAATGAGATTGGCTGTGCGCTGATGGTTGCTGAAGCAGTTACACCTGCCCCTGTTTGGGTAGGGTCAGATCGCTCTGCTTTCCATATATTTGAAAATTCTCATAATAAACTGAGGTGTATAGGAATGTTCATGTTCTATAAAGACATTCAATGGATATAAATGGCTCATCCCTACCTGGGACATTACAAAGGGTCCCCTCACCCCAACTGGCCACACACACACATACACACATAAAGTCACACAGTTAGAAACTTCTTCTAGCAAGAGCAGTGCTTCCCCTCATTGCTCAGTGGTAAAGAATCCTCCTGTCAACACAGGTGATGTGGGTTCGACTCCTGGGTCAGGAAGATCCCCTGGAGGAGGAAATGGCAACCCACTCCAGTATTCTTGCCTGGAAAATTCCATGCACAGAGGACCTTGGTGGGCTTCAGCCCATGGGTTCGCAAGAGTCAGACACGACTGAACAACTAAACAACAACAACAAAAGCAAAAGCAGGACAGAAGTGAGTAAGTCCTCAAGGTACAAACCAGGAGTCTGGAGACCTCCGTGTCTCCAACACGGATCATGTAAGCCCAACACTCAGCCCTACTCAGCGTCTCAGCTCCTCTCCGTTTGCTCAAGCCCAGCCAAACCCAAACAGGGATCACCAGCGGGGAGAACTGCAAATGTTTGCAAACTGTGAGCAAATTAGGAGAAAGCCCTCGATTTAGCTGTGAATGATGGCATGCAGATATAAATAAACATTGTTCCCAGCACAGATTCTGTCAACACCTCAGCACCCTGGACGGACTCCTCCAGAGGTAAAAGAGAGAGTGTTCCTCAGTCCTGCCGAGCTCCAAAAACCACCTGAGGGGGCACACGCTGTACTTGGCTGAGCTTGTCTGCAGACTTCAGCCCTTGGAATAAAAAGCTACCACAAGGTATGCGGCCAGCTCTGAAATATGTGTGTGTTTTCAGGCAGTCATGAGGGCAGAACAGGCATTCATTTTTGATCCACACGTCAGAGTCTAGCAGTGGCCACTCCGGGAGTCTCACTATTTTTTTTTCCCCCTCCACCTTCTCCATTTTTTCAGTGATACATATTTAATGGACACGAATTTGAGCAAACTCTGGGAGATAGTGAGGGACAGGGGAGCTGTCGTGCTGCAGTCCATGGGGCCTCTAAGAGTCAGACACATGACCGGGCAACTGAACAGCAAAACAAACACTTGTTGTAGAATATATGTAATTTTTAAATACAGAGAATTAAAAAGAAGATTTTAGATTGCCTTAATTCTATGAGCCAGAGATGACCACTGCTCATTTTGAACAAATGTTTCTAGAAATTTTAGGGCATATATAAACTCCCTGAAATTAAAGCAGGAACATACTGTAGGTAGCTTGCTTTATTCATTCAGATATAGCCTATGAATATTTTAATGCCTATAAACAACCTTTACAACCGTATTTACAATCTCTGTGCATATGGACTTAAAACAACTTATTCAGTCAAGACATGTTGGTTATTTACCAAGAATTATTACTGGAACTTTTCAAACTTTTGCTCCTGAAACTGAGATTGGATGATGATTTTAATAAATAATTATTTCTACAAATGTATTATTACTTCCTCAGGATAAATTCCTAGACGTAGACTACCCAGTAGGAACTTATTGAGACATTTAACAAACTATTCTCCAGAGAGAGTGCAGTTGTCAGTATTGCTGGAGATTGATTCCAGAACCTCTCTTTTCTAAAGTCAATGGATGCTCAAGTCTCTTATACAAAATGGTGTAGTATTTCCAAAGGACCTATGCACATCTTCCCGTACACTTTAAATCATTTCTAGATTACCTAAAATGCATAATACAAGGTAAGGGCTTTTCAGATGGCTCCGTGGGTAAAGAGCCCTCCTGCCGATGCATGAGACATAAGAGACCCAGGTTCAATGTCTGGGTTAGGAAGACCCCCTGGAGAAGGGCATGGCAACCCACTCCAGTATTCTTGCCTGGGAAATCCCATGGACAGAGGAGCCTGGAGGGCTACAGTCCATAGGGTCACAAAGAGTCAGACATGACTGAGCGACCAACACTTATTTACTCGGCTGCCCCCGGGTCTCAGCTGTGGCACACAGGATCTCCTGTCTTCATCGCGGCTTGCAGGGCCTTTAGTTGCAGCCTGCGTATGGGATCTAGTTCCCTGACCCGGGATCTAACCCAGGCCCCCCCCACCCCCCACCCCCCACCCCGCATGGCAAGTGTGGAGTCTTAGCCACTGGACCACCAGGGAAGTTCCGGGAAATCTCGCTTTGATTTATCACCAGATTACTTTGTACCAGCTAGGAGGTCCATTTGCCTGAAGGTGAGGAAGGGAATACAGACGGGGTGGGAACGTCACCGCGGTGCCTGGAAGCCTCCATATCTGACTGTCATTCCAGCTCATACTCAGCGAGGGTCTTGGGCAACACTCCAGGGCAGTATTTCCCGACTCAGACCCATTTCCTCAGTTTGAAGCCAGCTTCACGGCTGGCCTTCTTTCCTTAGAGCAGGAACTCATTCCAAGTGTAAATGCGACTGAACCCTTGAAGCAGCCTCTCTGTCTGTACCTGATATGCTGGCTTCCAGGTTCTGTTTGTCCTGGCTCCCGGCCGCTCTGGCTCTTGGCTTGGGGAGGGAGGTCCTGGTAGAATTTTCCTTGGCGGCTCCTCCTTTCTCCATTCGTGAGTTTCGCCCTTTACGTGCTATGAATCGCAGATTGATGGGCTCTTTTCTCACCTGGACTCGAAATTTGCAGAAATGATAGCCAAATGGGCAGACCCTCAATTTGAAAGGCAGATGTGTTCTTTTACAGAGGATTGGGGAGGGAGAAGTCATTAAATGGGCGAATGCAGATCATTATTTTAAACCAGTGATCCTTTCATGGCTGTTTTCACAAGAGCTTGAAAAAGATTGAGTGGAAATCCAGATGTCAGCTGAGGGAACCAGCTATCTCCTCCTCTCTGCTCTCTGTATGTGGAAGGGAGTAGCACTGCAAAGATTTACTTTCCCACTGCAATTTTCCTTAGGAGATGGAAATGATTATGGTCAGTTTCAAACCATATTTTCCCCCCAGTGGCAAGAATCCTGAGCACTAGCCAGAACCCACTTTCACTTGTCCTTCTTTATGTTCGCTCCTGTGACGTCCTGGTTCTCAAACACCCATTCGTGGGTGAGATCTTATCTTCAGAAATAAGTTCTTCACTCCTCCAGGGTAAAATATATTAAATACAAATATTTTTTCATAAAGCTAAACTATTCCATTGAAATAGCTATCAGATTATACCCTTTTTAATATTTTTGGCATTAAAATGGTCAATCTTTTATGAAGCCATTATGTGGACACGAGATGGTAGTTTGATTTGTTATAAATGCCTTTATGAAGTTAAAAGTTGGCAATCCCTATGTTGGTTTCTAAATTATTTTTGAGATTTTTTTCCTAGTCTATATAATCCCAAACCCTCTGAACCACTGGAATGTATCTTCAAATAGTTTTTCAACACGTGGAATATTTTCTGAGCCCTAGAATTTCTTGAAAATGCCTGCTTGGCCCACTGGAAGACAAATTGCTGGGTATAAGGGTCTTAGCTCATAACATTTCCCCCCTCAAAATGCTGTGTGGAGTCACTTGGCATCTAACTGTTACAGAGGAAGTGTCTGAGACTTGCCTGAAGCTTTGTGCTCTTGTAAATAAATTGTTATTGAATGGTTGCAAGAATTTTCTCCCCACTTATCACTTCTCCTCCTGCTTGAGGCAAAATGTTCCAAGTGCCTTCTCGAGACGGGATATGTGGTGGCTGGTGGCCACAGGGCTAGATTCTGCCATCACCCAAGTTCAAATCTAGCCCTGCACCCATTGTATCCTTAAGTGTTATGGGTTGAACTGTATCCCCCAGAAAGATATGCTGAAGTCCTGTACCCCACGACCTAGGAAGTGTCACCTTCTTTGGAAATAGGATCTTTGCAAATATAATCAAATTAGGTTGAGGTCATTAGGGTGGGCCCTCATCCAATTAGACTCATGTCCTTATAAGAGGGAAATGTGGACAGAGACCCACACAGAGCCAAGAATGCCTTGTGAAGACAGACACACAGAAGGAAGATCACCAGGTGAAGACAAGAGGCAGGAAGGATGCTCCAGAGAGGCTTCAGATGGAGCATGGCCCTGCTGACACCTTGATTTCAGACTTTCAGCCTTCATAACTGGGGGATGGTACACAACTGCTGTATTAAGCCACCCAGTTTGTGGTACTTTGTTGGAGTAGTCCTAGTACCAACAGATTTCTCAAAGACTGTGAGCTCCAATAACTTGATCTATAAACGTGCATAATCCTGTGTTAGCTGCAAGACTGTTGCAAAAAAGGTAAAATGTTATGAGACAGGTATGTAAATTCTGGGACACGGGAAGAACCTAAGAGGGGTTGTCTGTGGTGTTATCATCATCATCACTACAACCACCACCCTGACCAGCATCACCACCACCCTCCTTGAGGGCCCTTTCTCCTGAGAAGTCTTGCTTTCTCTCTCTGTACTCTTGACATTTTTATACAAAGCTTATGTGATTTTTAAAATAACAATAAAGTCATTTTGCTTAACTGTGGATGTCCAGGCCCACCCTCAAAGGTTTTTGATTCAGCAGGTCTCTGGAATGAGCTTTATTTGAAGGTGTCCAGACATGAACTGTCATTAAGTTTGGAAAGTGCAACAGAATTGATGTGGTGGACCCGGTATTGGTATTCCTGTTCTATAAACACAGAAACTGAGGTCAGAGGAAATTGAACCCGAGTCAGAAAACGCAAAATCGAATAATTTTGGGGGGCTAGACTTCAATAACTTCACTTGCTTGATGAAATGTGAAACTCGACTAGTAGGGAAAAGGCCAGATAATGAGGACTCTATAATACATAAAATATGGGAGACGGCCCAGAATTAGGATTAAGAACACATGCCTTGGAAATCAGGCAGGTTTAAGTTCTAGTTGTGGTACATACTTTCTAGCTATGTGAACTTGGAAAAATTATTTCTTTTAAAATCTTTTAAGATCTCAAGCTCATCTTCTGAAAATGAGATGACACAGATCTGGGTTCCTGTGAAAGGTAAATGTCATGCTGAGGAAGGTAATACACAGTAAGAGCTAAAGAAACGGCGTACTTTTGCAAACATGCATCAATACTTCAAAAAAATCAACATCTTCATCTTCTGTTATTGTTTTAAAGGTACAAATGTAGGGGGAAAGAAGGTCCATAGATGAGAACTAGTAACTAACTTTAGAAAAGATGTAATTGTTTATGTTTTCCTAGTAGCTTGCTAACTTTTTTTTTTCCTGAGAATAACCTTTCTGGGATCCTTCTTATTTATATTTTAGCGAAAGTCCTTGTACCTTGTTATTCTCCAGTTTAATGTCAACAGGTCACTTACCAGAACATGTGAGAACGATTTTTAAGAGTTCCTGGTAGCTAACAAAAACCTACGTGTTTATGGATGCTCTTTATGCGTTAGGATTTTCCCAACTAGTAGTGCCTAACAGGATTTGTTTCCTGCAACACTTGGAACATCTTACCATATTCTTCACCAGGCTTCAAGATTCTGAGCAGGAGGAAACGCGGAAAGGAATGCTTTCCTGATGTGGACATTCTGACATCAGCAAAGGAACTGGGCACACATTCAACAGCCAAGAAACAAGACGGAAAGCCAGTGTGCACAAAATTGCCTCTTTTATTTGTGTGTCACTTAAACCACTGTGGACTGACATCCTAGGGGAAACACCCACCCTACTGAGTCTGTGCTACTTTTCTGAGACGTGATATGTGTCTCAGTCATCTGGAACAATCTGGGCTGTTTCTCCACATCATCTTCCTCACTAAGCTCTGGGGCAGGACCCTTGGCTCCCGGGTCCCACTCGTGACTGTATCATCTGGGATGCAACGAACGGGAAACCCAGGAAGCGGCTTGAGCAGAACAGTCCACTTGCAGCCAAGTCTGCAGACACAAGCTCCAGTGGTGCCCGAGCAATTTCATCCAGAACCTGGGCTCTCTCTTTTCCCACCCCGCCTCCCTCAGCAGTTTGTTTCCTCACTTCACAACTTAGAGGCTGCCTCAGCGCAGGGAATCCCACTTTCAGCCCTGCTTCCTGGGGAGGAAAGGCAGGGGGAAGGCCCAGAGCCCCGCCCCATGCACGCCCAGCTTCAGCGGTAAAAGAGATTATTCCCAGCCACCCTGCCCGAGCGAGAGCTTTCTCTTTCTCTCTCTGGGACCAGAACTGGGTCACAGGGCCTCTCTGGCTGTCAGAAACTCAAGGCAAGTATGACTGAGATTTTCTGGCGGACTGGAGGGAGGCACTCGTGACTAATCTCCTGGGCTGCCTGTACTGCTTCCCTGAAACTCAGAGTCTGCTGACTAAAGAGGTGGAAGGCCACAGCAGGGAACAGGGAACGGAGTTACCTCTAGTGCATTCCCCTGCTGCTGTTTCCTTTTCCTGCATTCCTGAACTTCTCTTTTCCACTTCCGATATCCCCAAGCTCCTGGATAGAATGAGCCCTGGGGTGGAGAGCTGGCAAAGGTCACAGCTGAGGGGTAATGTCTGACTGGAGTGACCTTGCACCAGGATCCCCACTGGTCACCTTGGAGGAATTAAGTGAAACGAGGGGCCGATCTAGGTTATTCGAACTTGGAGGAGGTGGATTTGTATAGACTTCCCAGGTGGCTCAGCAGTAAAGAACCCGCCTGCCAATGCAGGAGACATGGGTTATCCCTAGGAAGGGAAGATGCCCTGGAGAAGGAAATGGCAACCTACTCTAGAATCCTCGCCTGGGAAATCTCATGAACACAGGAGCCTGCATGGGGTCACAAGTCCGACACAACTTAGCGACTAAGTAGTAACAACCTGTACATCAGGAACAGTTTTTCACCTCAGAACTCAGAGCTTCTCTGTTCTGGCTCCAAACTTACACTGATCCTGGACCTGTGGTGCTATCATTGGGAGTCGGCAAACCAAGTAGCAGGCTCGCCATGCCCACTGCTCTGCTCTGCCAAGAAGGGAGTGATGCCTGAGGATGGAGGGGAGGGGCTCCCGGGCTCCTTCCTTCCTCCCACCTGGCTTCAGGGAGCCTCCCTCTGCTGCTCCTTCACCCCATTAGCAGTGGCAGAAGCCGCATGCAGCTTTCCTAACACCTGAAGTTCCCGCTTGGTCGGGTGGACATTGAGACCAGAGCGCTGGTAGAACAGCAGTTCCTCTTGGTTTCTATACTGTGATAATCCCGAACTCGTTCCCGTCCCCCAGGCAGAGGCAGGAGCGCTTCCGGAAGCTACTACCTGGGTGACACTTTAAGAGTTCTTTTTTCACCCTTTCTATGACCTGGGTAACAACTCTGTATGTGTTCAACTCTACGTTAAATTATACTGGTACGATTTCCATCTCTGATCTGACCTGACTCAGGGGCATTGCCGTGAAGCCACGGGCAAAGAAAAGGTCCTGAAATATCCTCGGTCCCCAACACTAGAGCTGCCTACTGTGGCAACAGTCAACTTTACTAAGCCTCCAGAGAGGGCAGGTGAAGCCACTGCTTATCATCACATTGAGGCCCTGAACATACACACAAACCCACACCCCCACACCCACACCCCCACCCACCCCCAGGGGCCCTGAGGCCATGAGCAGAGCCTCCCCCGGCCTCCTACAGGGAGCCCAGCTCCAGAAGGACCTGAGCATCCACCTTTTCCCCGGGCCCCTTTCTAAGCAGGAGGCCTCCCTCAAACAAGAAGCAAACAAGGCCTGTCTAGTCACCACCTATTCTACTGGTGAGTTAGTATGTCTTCATTTCTCCATTTAGGAGTGGAATGGCTGAGTCATGTGACAGTCCCTTAACTTTCTGAAAACCTGCCAGACTGTTTTCAAAGACAGCTCCACCATTTTCCACTCCCATCCGTGGCATACTGGGCTTCCAGTTTCCCCACGCTCTCACTTCGGTGTTATCTCTTATCTGTAGTTTTGACTGGAGCCACCTCAGGGAGCATGAAGTGATATCTAAAGGAGATTTTACATCATATTTCTCTTACTGCTAATGATGTACACCATCTTCTCCTGTACTGACTGGCCACTTGTATATTTTCTTTGGAAAAACTCTATTCACATCCTTAGGCTTTGATATCTCTTTTGCTTCTAGAAAGATAGCTCTGTGTCAACTGAGTGTATCCTGTATTTTAGGTTAGGATTTTGTCTACAGAAAGCTAAGTCTTTATCTATTGTAGTAAGTTCATCAAGGCTTTGAAGAATTAGCATCTACTCAGATGACCCAACCGGCCACTTACAACCTTATCAATGAAGACAGAGAAACTACCCTCCTAGAACCAAGTTACCTATTTCTTGCTCCTCTTTCAGAAACTGAATCTCTTTCCTTCAGCGCACTGTTACCTGCAGAAATCCAACACCAAAACCAGACGAAGCGAGAGCTGCTGACCACTGCCCTCCTAACCAGGGCACAGATTCTAACTTAGTTCTTAGCCGTGGCAGGCTTCCGGCTGGCTACCTACTGCAGAGACAACATTTAATTCTCTCAACCATCTTAAATAATATACATTATTAGGATCTGCGTCGTGCCGCGACAAAGCCGAGGTTCAGGGGACTTGGGCCATTTGCTTAACAGTCAGAAGGCCAGAAGGTGCAGCCAGGGATAAAGAGGTCACTCCAGAGTCCGAAATCTTAAACTCTGCACGCACCTTCTTTATCCCGAGACGCTCAGACGATTCCTCGGGGTGGCTCGGGGCCCACGAGCCCGAGTTCATCGTTTCCCGCCTTAACGGCGACTATGGTAACGCTGTAACTGACGGCGCGGGAAGGTGGAGGCACCGTCCCCAGAACCATTTCCTCCTGGCAGTCCAGAAGGACCAGGAGGTAACTGCAAGCGACCCGCGAGCAGCCCCCGGCCGGCCCAGCCCAGCCCAGCCCAGCCCAGCATTCGGCCCCTCGGGTCCCGCCAGGGATGCCGGCCTCGGAGCAGGAGGCGGGGGCTCGCCGTCGCGCGCAGCCTTTCTTCGGAAGCCTGTCACCCCCGGGTGCCTCGCGTCCCCGCGAAAGCACCTCAGATCCCGGCCCGGCTGCCCAAGGCGCTCCCCTCTGCTCCGCGGTCTCCCTAACCCCAGCCGCAGCGCTCCGCTTCCGCCTCCTGCCCGCCGGAAGTGACGAACCGGACGCGTCACTCTTCCCACGGAGGGGCGGGGAAGGAAGATGGCGGCGCCCAGCAGCCGGTGAGGAGAGAGGACACGGGGCTCCCGGGGGGCGGCTGGATTCTTGCGTGATGGCCGCATCCCCGCATACTCTCTCCTCACGCCTCCTGACAGGTACTGCACCCCACCTCGGGCACGGATTTGGGGGAATTCTCTTCTCGTTGCCACGTGCTACACCGTGGTTCCGCCTGTCTGCAACCTTGGGAGCCCTTGGCGAGGTCGGCTGGGGCATCGGTGAGGGAAGTGACCTTCGGGGCGGCCTGAAGTGAAGGGGCCTCGGAGCTAGGGCCTAGTTTTGCATTGGGGTTCCGGCGGTCAGCACACCGCGTCCATCTCCTAGCCCCCGGAGGTGGGTAGGGAACGCGATGTCTGGTGCTTCTTTCAGTTTTCAGAGGCTGGAGGCTCAGGACAGAGGAACCTGGGGTCTCCCCGAGCCTCTCGGCTTCTCAAGGCCTTAGGTTCTAGCGATGTGTAAGTTACTCGTACGTTGCACTTGTGGGGACCTGGCAAGTGCTTTGCTTCCCCGCCCCCCCCCCCAACCCGGAAGCCTTGTTCCAATATAAAGGGTCATGATGACAATAATAAAAACGGTGATCACCTCGGACTGCGGGCCATAACCATCCCCCGCCCCCCAGGCTTTTGTTTTTCTGCCATTAGCGTGGTCCCTGATATAATCCTACCAGGCCAAGGACCTGTCACAATTACATGTTTAATGTAGATGTGCTTTCTTGCCTTTTGGCTGGGTCTCAGCTCAAATGTTTCCTGTTAAGAGAGTCCTGAGCACACTATCTAGGTAGAACCCCCGCCCCTCTCTTATCACATCACTCCGTTTCCTTCATCATGGTTAGAATAGCCTTTGATTGCTTACTTATAACCAATTTACTATGTGTTTCTCCCAACTGCAAGATTGAATCTTGTAAAGGCTGGGACGGCTTCTCTCTGGTTCATCTGTGTCCCCAGTGCCTGAAACAATACCCTGTGTGCATTGTTGGTGCTGAGTAATTATTTATGAATGAATGAAATTTGTCTTGATGGAGACATTAAAGTGGAGGTTGGGCATTCTTTTGTCCCCAGTAGTTTAGGGTGATAACTGATGTGTGAGAAATGTGTCACTGGTTGTCCATATTCGAGATGGACTCCCTTTGGAAATCCCAGAAACTTTTTTTATTGGCTGAGCCACGGGACTTATAGGGTCTTAGTTGCCCAACCAGGGATCAAACTGAGGCCCATGGCAGTAAAAGAACGGAGTCCTAAACACTGGACCTTCAGGGATTCCCATCTGGCAATGTTGATCACAATTACTCTGAAATTCCTTTCTCTTCTTTTCTCCTAATATTGTTATTCCGTGTGTCTATTTTGGCTGTGTGATCTCAGGGCATAGCAACTGTATTATCTGGAATTGAGTTTACTCGTCTGTAAACTGAGGCTGTTCAGCTAGATGCTCTCAAAGTCTCTTCTGGTTCAAAGGTCGCGAGGAGGATTAGAAGTGGGAGTGTGTATAGATGATGAAAACAAGATTGGCCAATATTTGAGCATTGTTGAACCTGGGGGATCAGTAATGGGGGCTCATTGAATTCTTCTGCTGTTGCATATGATTGGAATTTTCTACGATGAAACATTTTATCTGAAAAGTCTGTGGTTCTTTTTGAATTTGTTACCTTCTCCCATCCCTCACTGTCAATATTCGTTTCTGACCCTAGACAGTCAGTCTCAGACCTTCTCCTATCCCTGACTGTGAGTGTTCGATTCTGACCTTAGATACTCATTCTCAGAGAGCTCATCCATTCTCAGTGCTGGAATTATCTCCTCTGTAGGGAGGTTTTTTCCCAGCATGCATTGCTCAAGATGGGGTGCTTTTCTGCTTTCATTTCTGTATTTTCAGCTTCCTATAGGATAGATCTACCTCACTACTCAGAATTCCCCAGTTCAGGAAGTGAGCTGCTTATGGTTCAAATGGCTTGTTGCTGGATCTGTCTTTTTGATGCTGGTGTGGGAGGAATTAATAGACAGCTTGGCTTCCTTGAAGCTATGAACCAAAAGATCACCAAAAGATCTGCTATTAAATGGTCTGTGCAGCCTGCTATGATATACTTGGAAGATTACTCTAAGCGCTTGGTATGGAATCTGCACGGTGGGAAGTGGGCAGAAAGGTACACTGGGACTGTCTCAGGTGTCTACATGCCCTCCTGGGTTTGGTCATGCCTGACTGTTCTTCCAAAGCTTAGCAGTGTTTTATAGCCATTGAAAACTTTCAGAACCTTTCCGTCTCATATTTGCGCACTTCATTTTTAAAGCCCTACAATCTTGACTCAGTGTTGATGGTGAATAGTGGATGTGATCGTTTGTGTCCAGATTTTTAATGCATTTGTTATAAGCCATGTATCTTCAAACCTATATTTCTTGACACACGGCCAAAATGTCTTTAAATTTCTGGAAACTGATTGTTTTGACTAAATGAAGTATTTTCATCATATAAAAGTGCTGTTTCCAAGCTGGTTTTGTTTCCATAAAGTCTAATTTTTAATACACATAATCTCGAGAGATATTTTCCATGATGGTTCTTTTCCTCCCAGGAACATACATTTCGCATTGGACCAGTGGAACTCGCAACTGGTTTTGAAATTAAGGCATAGAACGATAAAACTTGGTGTCTTCTTGACATAATCTTTTAATATTGAAATCCTGTTATCCCAAAGAACAATGTCAAGGCAAGAAAGGAAAAATACATACCATCAAAAAAAAGATAGACTATCAGAGGACTAAATTCAAAGGAAATTTCAGTCAGTGGACTGATTTCAACACTACTGTTCTTTCCTCTACGTGTATACAGACACCACGTATTCATGGATTTGGAAAATAAGCATGACGTATTTACCTGAGTGCTGAGGATATGATTTCAGTGAAGAGGGGACTTATCTCTAGTCTAAGATAATTGCCGTGGTTACCATAGGGTGGTGATACCTCTCCTTCCCCCTGTCCAGGTGAGCGATGTGAGCGACCCAGTCATCAGCCCTCATCTCATTCTTATATGGAAGACAGTCTGCTAGCTGTTGTAGCAGAGGTCAGGACAGAGTCCCCACTTTCAATGAACTAAAAAAAAAAAAAAAAATGATGTAGAAACAGTCTGCATTAAGAAGTGCTACAAAAAAGAGTATAAAATGATAGAGTGCTTGAAAGAAACTTTGACATTTGACAGGCAGAGTGGAAACAGGACGGTGCAAGCAAGGAGATACATAGACAAAAATGAACAAACTGAAATCGTGGGGGCAGGGCAGTGAGTCACATGTACGTGTTTGGGCAAATGATGTGTATTCTGGGTTTCAGAAAGAAACCCTCTGGATCTGTGGGACTGGGATTGGAGAGGAAAGAAGTTAACCAAAGTCAGGACGAGTGGTTTGTATCCCAGAACTCTACAGTATCCAAGTGTGAGATGATAAGGGTCTGTATCTCTCAGCGGCAGGGAAAGAAGTGGACAGATTTGACCAGTGTTTCTGAATTGACTGGAGCTGTTGGTTATTAGGTGATGAAGGAAGAGTTCAAGGTGGTCTTGGAATCTCAAGTAGGCAATGGTTTTATCTGCAGTAGAGGACAGAGTAGAGATAAGAGTGAGACTAAAGTGTTCTGAGAGACATATTACAAGCCATCCACGTGGAGATCCTCAGCAGATGGAAACAGGCATAGCAACTCTAGAAATGGCTTGAAGATTAAAACTTACCCTAGGGTTTCAGGCATGGAGAAGTGATGGGTGGCTGAGAACCAGGACTCCTTAGGGTCATGGAAGTCACAGGAGAAAAGACTTAAAAGAAGAAATGGTGGGCGGGGGTGGGGGGGAAGCTGTCTGTGCTGTGTTCCTGAGGGGCCATCCTGTGTATCCCAGGATGGGGCTTTACACAGAAGCATTGGGTTTGTTGATATTTGAGAGAAGGTTTAGAGATGAATAACTAAAAGCCACATTTGGATACACTGAAAATAGCTTCTTCCTAACTAGCTTGATAGAGTCATACTTTAGTGAGAGCAGTTTCCTCTGTCTTTTAGTTGACTTACCCAATATAGCCAAAATATTAATCTGAAATTTATCTTCTGGTTTACTCTTATTACCTGGGGGAGGAAATGGCAACCCGCTCCAGTATTCTTGCCTGAAGAATCCCATGGACGGAGAAGCCTGGTGGGTTACAGTCCATGGGGTCGCAAAGAGTCGTCCATGGGGTCGCAAAGAGTCGGACATGGCTGAGCGACTTCACTCACTTTACTCACTCACTCTACTTATTGAGAAAAATTGGGCTTCTCATTTTATCCTTTTTAGAAAGTGACCAAGCTGATTGTTTTACATTTTATTCTCTAAGAGATTGATGATTTGGTCATTTCAACGTTTGATGAAATAAAAGCATAATTATCCTGAGAGCTTCCCTGCTGGCTCAGACAGTGAAGAATCTGCCTGCAATGCAGGAGAGCTAGGTTTAATCCCTGGGTCAGAAAGATTCCCTAGAGAAGAGAATGGCTGCCCATTCCAGTATTCTTGCCTGGAGAATCCCTTGGACAGAGGAGCTTGGCAAGCTACAGTTCATGGGGTCGCAAAGAGTTGGACAGGACTGAGTGACTAACACTTTCACTTTTAATGATCCTGAAATGAACAAGTTCCCTAACCCTGCTGGAGAATTATACTCGGACAGTGAGCAGGGCCAATTGATAACAGTTCATTCATGAATCTGGATCAGATCATTTCCGAGTTCTGACCCATCGCACATGCACTGCCCACCGTGTTGCTGGCTCTGCTTCTGGGTAGGTCCACACATCGCTTGGTGAGGCGTAATGGCTGTTTTAATTTTTTTCCTCTTTCTTTGATAGGCTGGGGAGGAGGATGCATCTGGTATCTAGAAAGAAGAGCCACGCGGCAGTCCCCTCGGAGGTTCCTGCATCTTCTCAGGAACGTCAATCAGCAGTGGGTCACATTTCAACACTTTAACTTCCTCCGGCGCATGGTAGGTTTGGAAGACCATGTTCACTGGGCTCTCTGCCTTCACTTTCCCTGTACGAGGAGATTTCAGAAATTCCTGTTGTCAGAAGAGCTGCAACAAGTACTCTATGAAAAAGACTTATTTCCTGCCCTCTTAAGTTTTTCCACAACGTTAATCCCTTGTTTTGATTATGCTTAACTGAAACCAGAATAACTCTGGTGTCTTGAGTTTTAAAGTATGATCTCGATCTTATTGATTAAGTCTGGAGAAAGATGGAAAGCTGCTGGCATGTTTTGAGTAGGCCACAGTTAGGAAAAGCTGAACTGTTATAATTCATATTTTTATATTCTTTAAAGTTCTGTGACTATATCAGTGATACAGAAATAATTGCTTCAAGAGTAGGACCTCCCTGTTATCTTACATCAGCAGTGAGAGTCAAACATGCACTTCTGAACAGATTCAAACAAATTGAGTTCTTGTGATTTTCTGGGCATTTTACAGTGGGCATTCATAATGTAGCTCAATCTGTTTGTAGACCTTGGACCAGGTTGACTCTATGTTGTCGTCAGCATGGTAACTTACATTTGCCACTTTCTCAGATCATAAAGTATTGTAGAATGAAGAAACCACAGCTAAAAACTCATAATTTCAGTGCACAGAAGAATAGCAAATTCATAATCTGAAGCCCTATTTGACATTTCTTTTATCTTTTTTTTTAACCTTACAATGTCCATTTTAGCTTTTAAAATCTTTTAACTTAATAAAACTCATTTTGATGAGAGATTTTCGTTTCCAATAATAATCAGACTTGTAAAGTTGGGGATGGAGGATAATGGATATTTAGAAGACAAACTCAAATACATAGGATGCTTTATTTTTAATGTAAACAGAACTCTAAATTCATTCCTGAGTTTGTAACTCCTTCCTCAGACAAGTGTATGTAATTTCAAGCCTTCGCAATGTAATTGGAAAAAGTCACTTAGCTAGTTATCAGGAAAGGGCTTTAGTCCTAGGAGCATCTGTAACTAACTAGTTTTCTATTCTTGGCTCTGTCAGATTGTTTCCAAGCCTTGGTTTCCTCATTTGAAAATTAAGGCACAAGATACTAGTAACGATCTGTCTTCTTTCACAATTTTTGAGAAGACTAAATGAGATATGTCTCCTATAAACTCTAACGGTATATGTTGTTTAAAACTGTAAAGTGCCTCATGGATGTTAGCCACAGTTACTCCTTTTTGCTAGTAAGTAACAGAGGTTGTCTGAGTCTTCAGCCCAATTCTCTCCACACACCCACTGCCCTGGTGGTCCTGAGCCCTGAGTTGTGGCCCCCTTGGAGCCTCTCTCTGCACTGCTCGCTGGACAACAAGGAAAGTCAGCAGGTTGACTTGGGCTTTTGAGTCTAGAAAACGTTTGCTCTGTATTTGGAATTTTAAACCTGCAACTTCTGAGTCTATGTTGGGGCAAATCCTGGGGGAGATGAATAAGAAATCAATTTATCTTTCTTTCAGGGAACTTAAACCCCTAGGATTTTTTCTAAGTCATAGAATCTGAAAACCAGTTAATTGTCCTCTCCATATCTTAGTAGAGTGACCCCCACGTAACATACTCTAATAGGAGTTATTTCAGCAAGTATTTATAAAGGTGCAGGAAAATCTTTCTAAATACTGTAGAAGTCGAACTGATGTAAAGTGTTACTGAACAACCACTTAAGAGCGTTTTGGGTCGCAGTTTCATAAGTTATGTGTACTTTTTTTTTTTAATTCAGTATGTCACACAACTAAACAGAAGCCTCAAGCAGCAAATAAAACCGAAGCCAGAACCAGCAGAATCTCCTTTCCTTGAAAAAACTTCCTTGGATGAGGCCAAAGCCGAAATATGCGAGATGAGACCTCTTGTACCCCCCAGCCTGCCTCTGTCCAGAAAGCCAAGTGAAAAAGCGTTGATAGGACTAGAACCCGCCTCAGTAACTGAGGGCTCTGTAGCTCTGGGGAGAGAGACGAAAGAGGAGAAGCAGTGGAAAGAGATGAAACTGCGTGCGGATGATCTGCCAGGAATCCTGGCCCGACTGTCCAAAATCAAACTCACAGGTACTTGGGGATATCTTTTGGTCTCGTCAGTCTTACTTGAAATTCTTCTTTTAGTTAAACAGACTATTAATTTTATCACTGCCCCCAAAGGAATATTTTAAACTGCGGGTCCTCTTTTAGTATTTTTTCCTCTCTTCAACTTAATTGGGATTTGAAATCAAATTTTTGGAATTTTGTTTATGCAGAATTGTAAATAGTATTACCCTGAATATATTGTGGGCTTCCTTGGTGGCTCAGTGGTAGAGAATATGCCTGCCGGTGCAGGAAACCTGGGTTCGATCCCTGGATGCAGTGGATCCCCTGGAGAAGGGAATGGCAACCCGCCCCAGCATTCTTGCCTGGAGAATTCCTGTGAACAGAGGAGCCTGGTGGGCTACAGTTCATGGGGTCGCAAAAAAGTCAGACACAACTGAGAGACTAAAGAACAACAAAACATTGTCCTAAAAAGTGTCTCTCTTTTACTTGCAGTTAAACGGAATATCTGTCCTGTTTGTTTCCTTGTGTTTTGTGTGTTTACACCTGCTGTCCTGTAAAGACGCAGTAAGAGAATGCATCCCGATTCAGTTCTGAAACCAAGAAGGGCCGCATTGCTGGGCTTGATGGGCCGTGAACTCACAGGCGCTGGGACCCCCAGCTCACTGCTGTGGTTGCTTCTCGAAGGGCCTCTGGGATTGTCCCACGTACCCAGGGATGTAGATTGCTTCTCTGCAAAGAGGTTTGGTACCGGATATTTTTGCTGAAGCCTGGCAGACTGCACCAAATTTTATTGTATCTGCTTGGGTATTAACCCATGAGTCATATCGTTTGGTTGTTACAGCCACCCTGGGAGTCTGACCGAGCTTTATTGTCACCTCATCTCATAGCTCAGCCTCAAAACGGCTTATTCTGTGCTAATCCTGTTAGAAGGCGTGTTCTGGCCCACCTGCAGACTGAACGCCTGGTCTCTCCTTTCCTTCTTGGGTAAGAATGGTGGTGGTTCAGTCGCTCAGTGGTCTCTGACTCTGCGACCCCATGGACTACAGCCCACCACGCTCCTCTGTCCATGGGAGTTCCCAGGCAGGAAGACTGGAGTGGGTTGCCATTTCCCTTCTCCAGGGTATCTTCCTGATCCAGGGATCAAACCTGCGTCTCCTGCATTGCAGGTGATTCTTCATCACCAGAGCCACCAGAGAAGCCCTTGGATGAGAATAAGGTGAAGAATACAGGCGGGGAATGGGTGGATAACATAGTTACACTACGTATTCTTCGAGGACAGAAAGTGGTCAGTAGTGTTACTGAGGCAGAACTGGGAAAGGAACAGATGAGACAGAACATTTTCGGAGTAGAGAAAATCAGGGGAAAGTAGTGCTTGTTTGTTTTTCAAGAGAGTTGAGCCTGAAATTCAGGGTAGAAGGAGGTAAAGAGATGACTTTTTTCCTCAGCTACCAAGCTCACTTTAAGTCTTTTTGGGGGGATGACACATAGACACAGGAATTTGACAAAGGAGCTGAGGAATCACAGACTTGCACAATGTAACTAACAGTGAGCCTGATCGCAGGTGCTGTCTCTGTGTCTCAGGATGGCTGAGCAGTCATCACATTCCTGCAGAAGTTATCTTGTGTCACTTACACAAGCAGTGTGCAAATCATGTGTTGACATGTTAAGAATGACCCCAGATAGGATCGTAAGGATGTCACCCCCAAGATGAGACTGCTCTGTCTGCAGGTGTTGGAAGCGAGTTCCCCCAGCAGCAGGACCATCTTTCTCTGTGTGCACTGCAGTATCTCCCTCCCGCCCGGCACATTACTTCTCTTATCACCCCACTTCTGTCAGTAATACCAGCATTCTTCACTTCCCACAGACGGGAAACCTTGGAGTCAGGCTTAATTCTTTGCTCTCCATTGAGAGCATCATCTCCAGTCTCACCTCCTCTGTTAGCCCTGCGAAGTTCCGCACCCCCTCTCCGCAGGCTGAGGTCCAGAACCCCTGAGGCATTTGGTCCTGACTACCCTCTCTGTCCCGTCTTCCTGCCGTACTGACTTTCCTTTTCTCATCTACTCATAACCTGCTCAAGAGTACCTTCCCTTCACGGTGCCTCCTGCCTGGACTCTGCGAGAATTTAAAGGAACGTGGTAACCTGGAATGATTAAGCTCCTCCCCAGAAAAAGGCTTTTTCCCTTTCCCCTGTCCCCTATTCCCACCCCTGTCCTAGCAGCTGGGCATGTCCCTCCTCCCCACTGTGCCTGCCTCCTTGGGGACCAGTCTGCCCCCATATCCAGTCATATCCTTTCAAGGGTTTTCCTTAGTCCTGCTCTGGCCTGCTCTTGGCAGTCAATAAAGAACATCAGCATTTCATCCATCACATGCATGAAAATATTTCTATTACATTTTGCGTTTCCTGTTTATGATGTTTACTTGGTGATGCTTTGTTCTGTTTTATTTTGCCCCATTGGAATTTTTAACTTTCATATATTAAGCCTTACTAGTTTTTTTAATGCTTAGAAATATTTTCACCACCCTGAGGTTATAGAAGCCTTCACTTGTGTTTTTTTCAGGCACTTCTGCATTTTTACTATATTCTTTTAAGGTTTGGGGACCATGTCAAAGGTATTTCACTCTAAGGTGTAGGGGTGATTGAGAAACTGGTGATAGCACTGTTGATCGAGGCTTGCCTCTTTTTGTAAAAAAAGTTTTATTGGAACACAGCCATAGCTGTTGGTTCTGTGCTCATGGCACACTACCTCGGCAGACTTGAGTCATTGCCTCAGAAAAGTCATGGCCTGGAAAGTGAGTGTAGTGACCTCTGGGCCAGAGTCCCTGCTCTCAAGTCATTGCTCTTACTAGTTCAGTGACCTTGAGCAAGTTCCATACATCTGTGCCTCAGTTTACCCATCTGTAAAGTGGGATTAGTAATGATAACTTACTTCCTAGGGCTGTACTGAGTGTTAAATGGAACAACATCTGAAAACTGCATAGAATCGACCATGTTAAAACCTATACACTCATTTCTTAAATAAAAAATAAATTCATCACCCGGGTAATGTAACTTGCAGGCCCTTGAGTTTGCTGCTCTGCCCTTGGAGAACTTCCAGCCCTCTGCTTGGAAGACTGGATGGATGGTTGTGTTGAGACTTAAGAATGGCAATACTGAAGGGAGAAGAACCAGGTGTGAGGGGAGCGCAGCACTGGACACACGGAATTGGAGTTGCCCAGGGAGTGCTAACTGTGAAGGATGGGACCCCCAGGCGGGAAGAGCCTGGGGTCTTCAGCACAGGGTTGACCTGAAGCCATGGCGGTGGGCAGGTCAGGTGTCAAGTGGCCAGAGCAGAAAGCCAAGGACAAGACTTTGGGGCCAGTCTGCTTTTAAGGACTGGGCAGAGTGTGTAATGGGGCCTGCAAGGGAATATGTGGTCAGAGGAAGGGAAACAGGAGAGGGCTTCATCACGCAAAGGGCCCATAAAGGAAGTGATCAACACTTAGATGCTAGAGGTCTCCTAAGAAGCCTGACTGTGGAGTTGCTTTATCTGGCAGTTAGGAAGTCAGCATTGACAGGCTGCTAAATCAGGAACTAATTATCTGTGTTTCTTCTTCTTAGAGTCTCAAATGAGGTATTTTTAAATATTTAATTTAAAATGACATCTTAAAGTTTGTTTTCATAATGCTTAGTTCTTTAAGGGTGTATGGGAAAGGGTGCCAGTTGGTTTAGGATCAATTTGGGGGGCTAGCGGGGAGCATCTTCCTTCCTTTCTTGTCAGCTGTTATATTGCTTTTTCTGTTCTGTACCTTTAGAGTGTTGTGAATCCAACCAGGGCTTCATCCTTCGAACATGGTCTGAAATCTCCAGCCATGACTAAATTGCTCTTTTAGCGGTAGTTGTGCTGCATGTAGGGTGTGTGTTGACTCATCAGTCTGCTGAGAAGCACGCATGGCACATGGGTGTGTTCCCATGGTGCTTCCTGGACACCATCCCCAGGGATCAGATCCCGGAGCCCGGGGACGGGACCCAGAGCTCTGCACCTTGGCACAGGTGCAGATGATCGCATGCAGGTGGTCCTGGGCCACCCTTCGGGAAAGCGAAGGAGGCGCCGTGCTGGCAGAGGGCCGGCCCAGACCCCCGTGGTCTGGCGGGCGTGGGGGGCTCGCCGCCTCCTTCCCGTGAGAGCCTGAGCAACCCTGGCCAGGATTGGCATGGGGCAGCTGCGGGGGGTCGGGGGGTGAGCGGGGGTGGGGTCTGGACCACACAGGAGAGGTGTGCAGGGGTGAGACACACACGTGGGTCGGGGAGCAGCCTCTCCTGCAGCCACAGATGGAAAAGTCCCGGCAGTAAACGTCTCTCGTATCATTTTATATATTCCCTGCCCCAGTTTCTGGATGAGCTAATTGAATTCAAGTCATTTCCTTCTGCTTATTCCATTTAAAGAGGCAACACCCTTCGAGTGACCCCAACTCTCTTATTTGACCTCTTACCGCCCTGTTTATTTTATGACTTGAATTCATACATGTCTTGGAGTCAGCAGGATTTTTTTTTTTTAAAGAAAATCCCTGATGTTTATCAATTGGTTTCTTTTGGACTCTTTACATCTTGGGCAGTTCATTTATAGCTCATGATAGCCAAGGCAGAAATACCTGGGAGGCAGCGATCACTTTGCTAGAACCTGTCTTTCTTCCTTTGCCTCGCTGTAACGCACCGAGGATAATAAGCTGTAGACTAAGGAAGAGCCACGTGGTGACCGTGTGTCCCATTCATTTGTAGGACAGCAGAGTAGCAGCAGGATGGGGCTTTTGCATTTATACCAGGATCTGGGCCAAAGTCTGCAGGAGCTAATGCCGTTTAAAGATTTGTTTTTTTCCTATGAAAGGAAGTAAGACTGAGTTTATAAAGAAGTTATAGTGTGTCTCCCTTGAGTTTCTCTTGCCAGCTGAGCTATTTACAATATGTTTTTGGAGTTTGTTGCAAGGACCACACTGGGGTGAAGAAATTTTATTTGGATTAGGATCATAAGACACTTTGGTGACTCAACCAAGTTAACACTTAATATGGGTCAATAAAAAGCAGAAATTTTTTCCTGAATAATGTCTGTGCTGAAAAGCTGCAGCACGTTTTTTTCTGAAACCAGAACATTAAAATAGTTTGTTTATTGAAGCCAATAGATTAGGCTGTTGACAGAACTGATGTGAACTGTAGCCTGTCAGTTTTTGGACTTCTTTCTCCAGAACCTAGAATGCTGCTTTTTATTAAAAGGAAAAAAAATAAAAACCCCAAGAATAGAGGATGCAGTTTTATTTTAGGTTGCTTATAGTTTTTAAAGGTCAATGTACTGTAATTATCAGCTCTCAGATACCGCATAAAGGATTTTTCATATTTTCCTAAAATTATTGTATTATAGTTTCTTAAATTTTAATACATATTTTTAAATAATTACCTTAATATTTGTATGCTTGATAAATATTAAGGCAGTATTTTCATTACTGAGCTTTACTTTTAGAACAAATAGAAAATACAGAGAAGCCAAAATGGGAAGGATGGGACTCTCCTTATAATTCTAAATATAATCATGCAAGTGATACCTGTTTTGATGATTTTGATGTATTCTAGAATGTTTTTCTGGGGCTTCCCTGGTGGCTCAGGAGACCTGGGTTCGACCCCTGGGTTGGAAAGGTCTCCTGGAGAAGGGAATGGCTACCCACTCCAGTATTCTTACATGGAGAATCAATCCCATGGACAGAGGAACCTGGCGGGCTACAGTCCATGGGTTTCGCAAAGAGTCGGATACAACTGAATGACTAACACGCACACACAGAATGTTTTTCTATATATGCCATTCAAATACTTTTGCTTTTTAAACGAAAATAAGATCATAATGTAAATGTTTTCTACAGTTAAAAAAAAAATCCTAATTCTGTGAATATCTTTTTGTGCCACTGTTTTTGGTGGCCTTTCCTTTTAATCAATGGTGTTTTGTGAAGATACAAAAGCACACGGGAACACCCCTCCCTGTGTGACGTGGTATCCCTGGGTGCCTCTTTTGTGTTTTCAGCTTGAGGACGGAGACTGTCAGTCTGTTACTGGTAAAACATTCCTGTGGCCTGAAGGAGATGCAGGGGGAGCCTCCAGCAAGGGAACTTCTGCTCTAAAGCGGTTTTTCCAGTGTGGTTTTGAAACCACTGTGCCAGCGCCCTGCTTCCCAAGTCTGGTTTCTCTCATGGCCTGCCTCCACTCTCAGCACACAGGGTGTCTGTGCTCAGCGTTTTCTCCAGTGCCCCTGCCAGGCATACCCGCTGTGTGGGGCCGTGTGGGTGGGGGCCTGCCCATCGGGTTCAGGTCCTCCAGGTCATCTCCACGTCGTCTCGGTGAGAACGACATCAAGGAAGGCTCTGCATCCTCTCTGTTCTGGCCCCAGCACAGTCCTGCTGTTGGATAAAGTGGGTCCCGGTCACCACGGTTCATCCTGGCCTCTGCTCCTCACTCCTCACCGTCCACAGCAGCCAGAAAGACAGCATCCCCTCAGATAGCCTTTATTCCCCTCCCAGGCAGCGTTAGTGGTAAAGGACCCACCTATCAATGCAGGAGGCATAAGAGACTCAGGTTCAATCCCTGGGTCGGGAAGATCCCCTGGCAAAAGACACGGCACCCCACTCCAGTGTCCTTGCCTGGAGAATCCCATGGACAGAGAAGCCCGCTGGCCTACAGTCCATAGGGTCGCAAAGAGTCGGACACAGCTGAAGCAACTCAGCACACACACACACATCCATTTTCTCACCACTTGGTCATTTTCTGCTATTCAAATAGTGAAAGGCACAAGTCATCCCTCAGCATCTGTCTTCAGTTTCATCTCATCTGCACTGTATTTAACAAACATTTCTTGAGGGTTTTAGTATCCACTCTTTACCTAATTTATTGCTGATGTAGGGTTTTTCTCTAATTTTCATTTTTATTCCATCATTTCAGTTGGTTTCTGGTGGGAGTGGGCCATGTAGATGCTTCAGCCAGTGTTCCAAGTTAGATGAAAACTATTTTTATCTGGGCTATTCTGTTTTCTGATGATGTCATTGCTTTAAATGCAGTTTGAGATTGATTCTTTCCCAGCTGAGCTACCAGAGAAAGAGGCCAAGATTAATTGGATTGATTTTAAGTATAAGATGGGTGGTGGATGCTAGAGGAATGTAGAGCTAAATTTCATGAGGATGATAATCATTCTCAAAAATGCATTGACAACTTTTATGAAGAGAAGGAGAAAAAGCTATGAGTTGAGAATGGGCTCAGCTGCATCTAATTGAAAACTTGAAGAACAGTGACTTAAGTTGATGAAGGGTTTATCTTGTATAAACTCTCTTGTATCAAGGAGTCTGAGATTAGGAGTTGAGAGCTAGTGCCCAGGGATTTTGTTAACATGGTTGGCCCCTGCTCTTTGCTCTGTTATCATTATTTTTTGTCCTCGGGACCACAAGGTGGCTGCTACTCCCCTGTAATCATGTATTCCAGGCAGAAAGAATGAAGAAAGGGGATGATGTGGAAAGGCAGAAACCTCCTTAACAAGACTTGGCCTTTTTAGGGAATTCGCTGGTGGTCCAATGGCTAGGATTCTGTGCTTTCACTGCCAAGGGTGAGAGTTCAATCCCTGTGCCAGGAATTAAGATCGAGCAAGACAGGGCAGGCTTTTTACTTGGGAGGGGAAGGTTCTGATAGGAGTATCTCCTTACATTTCACTGCCCAGGACTGTACAGCAAGCCTGGCCTTTCCAGCTAAAAGGGATGGGGTAAAAAATACCTCTGTCATTTATAAAAAACCAGAGCATCTAAGTTCAGCCTGGTCAAAGCTGTCTGTAGCCAGCTTCCCTATGTCCTCACAGCGCCCACCAGGCCGTCTTTTTATGCAGCACATCCCCTCCCAGGAAGAGGATGTGGGCTGCCCGGCTTTCCACCCCCAGTTTTCCAAAGACAGGAGAACCGCACCTCTAGATCTGCTGTGGGACCACACCACACACTGCGCTTCCCGTGCCGCGTGTTTAAATAAAGCTGCTTTGCCGTCTCGACATATACTTTCCCAGGGGTGGTTGTGGGTGTGCGCCTGTCTGTCGGCAGTCTTCCCCTGCCGTCTTGATCACCAGGTACATGTTTGAGACTCCTCCTGTGTGCTGGGGAATTGTCCGCACTGGACTGTGCCATGGAGGAAGACCAACTGGCCCAAGACTACACTGAGTAGTTCAGGTTGATGGCGAAACTTCACCAGAACAGAGATGCGAGCCAGGCGGCCCCTCTTTCCCTCCTTTGTTACACTTAGAAGTCACTGAGGGCCTGGCATCCTCTTAAGGCGTCTTCTTTGCCCCAGATTCCATTATCAGCCTGGAGAACTCCACTCCTTTTAGTGGTTCTGAATCGCCATGTGTGATCCGAGCTTCTTGGAGTGCTTGTTAAAATGCAGATTCCTGTGCCTCGTCTCCATAAACTGTTTCACACTAGGTCTGGGACGGGGGCCTAGGAATCTGTATTTTAGCGAAGGGCCCTGGTTGACATGGTCCCCAGAATCTACTCTGAGAAACAGTTATCCAGAGAACTCACTCAACACCCTCTCCACCACCTCGGCTTCATTTTCGGCAAACCACCTTGCTCCCCATTTCAAAGAAAAATAGAGATTTGGTTTTCATCACGTGGGAACTCTTGGTTTATCTGGGTTCTCACAGGTCATGCCTTTTCTCGTCTCTGCCTGTCTCTTCTCCCTGCCCCAGCTCCTGTCAGCGGCCAGCCGCATCACTGTGGACGGGGAGTTCTCTTAGGTTCTGCACGCGTGCAGGCCTCCCCTCTCCCTGGCAGCTGTGTTAGCTGCATCTCTGGAGGGGACCGGACGATGGCTTCCCAGCCCTGCAGGTGCCTGATTATCATTCTGGGGTGTCCTCTAGGGCTTAGTTTCTAGTTCAAAGTGAAATATGGTAGCAGATTCTCACTTATTAAGGTTAAGGAGTAAGAAACTTACAGAAGTGAATTTAAAAGAATGCTGCCAGGTTATCTCTTTAAGTGCTAAGAAGTTTTCGCACAGTAGCATTATTTTTTTTTATATCTTAAGCAGGGGGTGGTAAATTTGGAGGTTAAGAATGAAAAGAGGAGTGCTAACATAGCAGTGTTTTGTTAAAACACAAGGCATGTTTTTTTAATCTGTGTTCACATGGGTGGTGCTCTCTTCAGAGGAGGTGGGCAGGCCATCTGGTGCTCCCTCACCCCGTGGCCCTGTGTCACTGTTTCTTCTGCCTCTAGTACTCACACCTAACCCTCCTCCCCACTCCCAGGCCAGCTCCTCCGCATCCTTCATCTTCACCTTTGACCTCGGTCTGAGCAGGTGTCTATGTCGGGAGCCTTATCTGTCCCAGCGTCTGTGAGTTCACCCTCTGACGTGTTTTTGCACCGTGTTGTTGTGCCTGTTGGCTTGTCTGAATCTCCACCAGCCTGTGGGTACCACGAGGCAGGGACCACGTCCATCTCCTTGGCTTGTTTCATTCCCAGGGCCTCACTCCTGCCCTGCACATAACAGATGCTCAAAAAATAGAAGCTTATGGGGGAAAAAGCTGTAATGAACTCTCTTGCGAAAATTTGTAGAATTTAAAACAACTTAGCTTTTTAAGTACATATAATCATTTTCCTGTGATGTAATAATTGAATACTTTGTTGTTGTTCAGTTGCTAAGTTATATCCAACTCTCTGCAACCCCGTGGACCATGGCATGCCGGGGTCCTCTGTCCTCCACCATCTCCCAGAGTTAGCGCAAATTCATGTCCACTGAGTTGGTGATGCCATCCAACCATCTCATCCTCTTGTCTCCCCCTTCTCCTCCTGCCCTCAATCTTTCCCAGCATCAGGGTCTTTTCCAGTGAGTCAGCTCTTCGCTTCAGGTGGCCAACGTATTGGAGCTTCGGCTTCAGCATCAGTCCTTCCAATGAATATTTAGTGGCAGCTGTAAAGTATTGTACCTGTGACAGGTGACCTTGGGCCACTGTGTTTCATATTTCTGTCTGCTTTTCACGTCACCTTCACCTGTTGTCATTGATATGAAACTGAGAAAAATCTTCATTATTTTAGTAAAAACTGCTCCACTACCTCTTTCTTCTTGCCAAACTGATTTTTCAAAAGGACTGTTTTTACTTTTTAAAAGTTTAATAAGCATCAGTTTTATGGAAACTTTTTTTAGTTAATTACAAAGATCATGAAGTGTTGGTTATTGAATACACTGAGAAGAAATGTTTTTTGTTGAAAAGGGAAACTAAAAATAGGATGACAAAGTAGAAAAGCTTCGATGGTTCAAGGAAAAACTGTGATTGAAAGAACAATCTTAGGTTCTCACTCAGTGTTGCCTAATTAACTTGGATGCAAACAGCTTTTCTGGTTGTGTTTTTTTATATAGACCCGATAGCTATTTCATTTCCTTCTTCTGAATGCCGTGGATGCGAACCAAGTGCTCCCTGGCAAATTTCCTGGGGACTGAACTTAGTGCTTCATTTTGCTAATAGTGATGCTTGGTAAATTTGAAGTTAGGGGTTTCAGTGTGGTCCTGGAGTTTTAAGACCACCTCTGGTCACTGAGTATGAAAAAAATAAAGAGGAAAACTGGAAGGCCCTGCAAGTTCCTAGTTTTGCAGCTGTGTTATTAAAAATCTCCATTAGAAGTCTTTATCTTTTAACCCGACGTGGTCACGGTTTGTAGTCAGTTACTCTCTGATTGATTGTGTTTAATGTAGCTGAGGAAAAAATACCCTGTCTCTCATCAATTGACTTTTCATCTGAACGGAACAATAAGCATAAGAATTACCACCTTCCTCCATACGTCTGTGGGTAACAGAATTGTCAGAAGGTTCACGGAACTCAGCCAAGCCGTGAAGCCTACGAGACTCACTTGAATTAGAAATTGAGTCATTTGAAGCTTATGGTGTTAACAGAAATGAAAAGAGAGGAAGAAGTCATAAGTACAGCTATCAAGTAAAAAATACATGTTCGTTTGAAAATCAGAAAAGACCTAACTCCCGCCTTTTAATTAAGTTGTATAGTTTTGAACTTTGAGATCCGTTAACGAAAACATTCCATTGCTTGGAGCCATCGGTGAACAAAGCCACACACAAATTCATTAACTGTCTGTTCTCTGGCTGCTTTGTACATAAAAGAGATTTGAAGAGAATACACCTCAGGTCTGTAGGATTTGGGTTATAATATTGCATAGTCCCTGCTCTCAAGGATAATGAGATATAATAGATCACAAGGATAATTTGAAATCTATAGAGAATCTCAAGCTCTCATTTAGTCAGCGGTTTCCATCTTTCAAGCAAATCTTTTATCAGAGTTGATAATTATCTGAATTGATTTATTGGAGTTTTGTTTTTCACTCTAATTCTTTTTGGGGCCAGAGCTGAAAAATAGCGAGGCAGTGAAAGAGAGAGATGAAGCAGAATGTAGATGACCAGTTTTTTAATATCATCTTTATAGTTATTTTTAATGGATGATATCAGAAAAGAGATAAAGTTCTTTTTAATGGATGATCTCAGAAGGTGCATGAGCACCTTCATTATGCTTGTGCTCAGAGACCAGCAGTTCTCAAAGTATTGATGAGCCTTTATCAAAAAAAAAAAAAGAAAAATCATTCTTGATTAAGCCACTGCTTCAAGAAACCCTCTTGCGTACTGGAAAAGGGAAAACCTTTCAGCGGTTGCTTGCTGCTCTGGAAGCAGACCGTGAGCTAGGGCTGGGGCGCCAGGACCCGCAGAGCCGCCGGCTGCAGGGACAGAGCCCCCTAGGTGCAGAAGCAGGGCCATGTGCCCAGTGGGTGGGGCGAGGGGAACTTCTCCCCTCAGTGTGGGCTCCCTGCTTGGGGACTTGTGGCCATTCCCCTTAGGATCTCTGCTGCAGGAGCATCATGACTCATGTGCAAGGATGTCCTCAAAGCACAGCTGGCCTGCTGGTGGTGATGTGGTCAGCCGGGTGGTGTGTATGTGTGTTTGCTCAGGTGGCTCGGTGGTAAAGAACCCGCCTGCCAGTGCAGGAGAAGCAGGTTCGATCCCTGGCTCGGGAAGATCTCCTGGAGAAGAGAATAGCAACCCACTCCAGTATTGCCTGGAGAATCCCATGGACAGAGGAGCCTGGCGGGCTACAGTCCATAGGGTCACAAAGTGTTGGACACGACTGACCAGCTGAGCACAGCTGGTCTTCCCTTCCTTCAGTGGAATTTTATTCTGAACATGTCTTTCTTTGCAGGACTTGTTACAGCATAACCAGTATAGCAGAGAGCCATATATCATGTGTAACTCACGTGACCCTTGGTCAAGCCGAGGGTTGAGTTCACCACCCTTGGCTGGCTCCTGGATCTCCACATGTAAAATCGGACATGCTACCCACCAGTGCTTGCCTTGCTGCTTATTTTAGAGCAGGCCTCTCCAAAGTTTGTTAGTCGAGTATTTTATCAGTAAAAAAATTTTAAGTGCATGTGCATAGATTTATAAAGTATTTATGCTATTGTATATAAATGCCATATGTAACAAAAATGTATAGTTACTTGTAAATAAAATTCATGTGCTCTCACCCCAATGTATTATATTCATTTTATGATGTGCAAAATATGTGTTTTAGAAGAAAGAGTTAAAAAGTGAACTATAAATGAAAGTTCTCATGTTTTCTTCCCATAACCCTGAAGTATCCACACCCTGCTTTGAAGTGCAGTGTTTCCGGGGTTTAAATAAATGTAAAAGCACTTTGGCATTGCAGAGTGCTTCCCAAATGTATGTTTTGTTTTTGTCATAGTTAGTCCACAGTTATTAAGGACTGAGCTGTGGTCCCTCCCCTGGATGTTATAAAACTGGGGCACGTGGAGCTTGTGTAAAGTGTTTTATTGCTTGTTGAAGTTCCTTAAGGCACTGCTTTGAAACACTAAGTCTAAGCATGGTGGCTGGAAAAATAGATCATCTCGAACCACATTTTACCAGTTACCAAGAGCACCACTTTTTAGGCCCCGAGGATTTGCCAGGCACTGGCCTGAGTGCTCTTGTTATGGTAGAAACTAGTGCGTCTCTGAAAGGTGTCACTCGGTGTGGACAGGAGCGTGGAGGTCCCATGCGGCTGGTCCCTGTGGATGCTGTGCCTGGAGAGACAGGGGCTGGGGGTGGTGGCCTTTGCATGCCTGAAGGTTGTGCAGTGTTGCTCCAGAGATAGGAGTTACACCCAGAGCTGGGTGTGTCTTGACTTGGTCTGGAACAGAGGGACAGAGAGACTGAGACCCGTCCCACAGGAGGCTTCCCCATCCCTCCATCAGGACAGAGATTAGGCTAGCTGACCCCAAGTTCCCTTTGACCTTTTGCGGTCCTTTTGTTCTCTGAGTTCCTGAATTGTTTGGCCCCTTTTGTCTAGCTATAATCACTTAGGTTTATTCCCTGTTGAAGGCCTGTGCCTCCAGCTGATTTGCTCTACCTCCATCTGCACCATTAGGCCCTTGTCCCTTCCCTGGGGCCCTGCAGGCCTCTCCCTGGTCCCTGAGAGATCGTCTCTCCACTCCAGCCCGTCCTCTGTGTCCTCAAGTCTCGTCTTCCTCAAATGCCACCCTCCTTACAGTATTATTAGTTTTCTCTTACTGCAGAACAGATGAGCCCAAGCTTTGCAGGTTAATACAGCACAAAGCTAGTATTTCATAGTTTCTGAAGGTCAGAAGTCCAGGCACGACCTGGTCGGTTCCTGCTCAGGGCGCCTCCAGGCTGAAGTCACTGTGTGGGTCGGGGCCTTGCTTCTCACGTGGGGCGCAGGGCCACTCTGGGCCCACGGTTGTTGGCAGAGTCCATCTCTGTGCGTCTCTGGGACTGAGGTCCCTGGACTGCTCTGCTTCTGGGGGCCGCCTGGGCTTCTCTACCACATGGCCCCCAGGCTGCCCACTTCACGGAGGTTTGCTTTCTTCTGGGCCAGCCAGGGCGTGTCTGCTTGTGACTGTGTGAAATTAAAAAAATATTTTTTTTAATTATAAAGAACATAAGAGCTTCTCCCAGAGGAGGCAGGCAGAACAGAGACCATATCTGGCGGCTCCTCGTCAGTGATGCTGGCCAGTGGGAGGAGGCGGTGCGGCCAGTCTTAATGTCAGAGCCGGTGTCGGTTCCAAACAGAGTAGAGGGCAGGGCTGCGGCTGTGCTGGGTGTCCGGGCTGCCTTCTTACCCCGCATCTCCCCAGGTGCCTGCGGAGTCTGTGTGGGGTAGACACCCATCCACGAGCGGGGTTGCAGTGGGCGAGTTCATCGGAGTGGGGGTATCCCTCTTCCTTGGGTCTCCGGAGCCGCCCCCCCCCGCCCCGGGACTACAGGACAGCACTCCTGGGCCTCTACTGGACGGGTCAAGCTTCATCGGCCACATTGATTTTCTGTTTATTTGTGAAGGGACAGAATACGAGATTACCAAATAAAATATAATTTCCAGTGTTATTAATGAAAGACTATATTACATTCACTTTTAATGAGATCCTGGTGTTGCAAAATGATTCCATATAATGAATCCCCTGGAAATCAATGAAAAGTTTAATTACCGTCATGGCAGTGCTGTGCGAGAATATTGCTTCGGTCCATTTTACAATTTATCAATTTTCTTTCCCTTTCTCTTTCTTTAATTGCTTTGATGAAGTGAAAATACATTCTTTGTTAGCTTTTGATCTTTTTTTGGAAATGTGTTACAAAATTCAGATTTCTTCCTCTCTAGTGATAATGGCCCCTGTCATTTTTTAATCTATGTTGCTATTTACAATTTGTATATTTTTAAATGAGGCAGTATTTCCATTTTGTAGATTTAATCATTGTTAAGTCTTACTAAAGCATTGTCTTTTTCTCTCTGTCAGTTTTTTTGCAAACTACTTACTATCTCTTCTCAGCTCAAGAGTTGACCCATTAGTCAAAAATTCAATGTTCTGTGTTTATTGCTTATCACCCAGTCAAGCTCTGGGGGCAAATAAAAAGAAAAACCTTTGGTTTTGTGCAACTACATACCCTTTTTGATTTCAAAAAAAGTGAATTTTCTTCTTAAAGTATTTTTAGTTTGACATTTCACTGATTATAGTACTGTCTTTTCCACCATGATGGTAATTGATTTTTTAAACCTATTTACAAAGCAGAATGCAGAATGTCAACCTGGATTTTTGGAAAGATCTAAGGTTATTTTTTATGTTGGTAACTCTAAATTTTGCTGACGGTATACTGAGAAAGTCATCCCTTCTGTGTGTCTGGTTCCCCATGGCGCTGCCCTCGTTCCCCGTGGATTGATAGTCGAGCCTCTCAGATGATCCCTTTGTGTGTTGTAAGTCAGGGTGCCCGCTGCTCCCGGTTAAACAGGCAGTGATAGATGGCTTCTCACCAGATGAGTGCAGGCTCCTCAACTTGCCATTCTGCAGTCTGACAGCCACCACCCTGCCTCCTCGGCCCCCAGTAAATACTCCTCCTTGCCTGGCGCAGTGGGATCCCCGAAAGAGGCAGCAAGCTAGACAGTCAGGGCGCCTGCCTCCATGGAGCTTATATTCCAGGCGGAAGCCAGAGAGTGACAAGCGCCAGAAAGGAAGCGCAAGGGCGCTGTCAGCCTCGAGGGCTTCCTGCTCGTGAGACGATGGGGCAGTTCTCCCTAAGACGTGATCTCTAGGACAGGACCTGGAAGATGAGGAGGATCCGGCCATGGGAAGAGGCAGAGGGAATAAAAAGTACAAGGACCTCGAGGCAGAATAGAGCCTAACCTGCGCAGCACGAGGCCTCACGTCCAGCACGGTACTGATTGTGGACTAGGTCCGCAGTGAGTGAGTGTTGAATGAATAAGTGACTGACTGGATCTGAAACACCCGTCCTAGTTTTTACTCTTGAGTGTAATGGCATTTTTCTGTAATAGAGGTTTTATAATCAGAGCGGTGTTCTGTAGAGCTTAATTTTCTGATGAAAGGCCGGCCTGCAGGCCGTGCTGTTGCCGTGGGGATTGGTCTGCCTGGAGGCGGGCCTGCGAGGCCGGGACCCCCGGCCCTGCCTGGTGACAGCCCCTCCTCTGTTTCTGTCTTGCAGCCCTGGTCGTCAGCACCACCTCGGCCGGCTTCGCCCTGGCTCCAGCGCCTTTCGACTGGTCCTGCTTCCTGCTTACGTTTGTTGGAACAGGCCTGGCTTCCTGCGCTGCCAACTCCATCAATCAGGTCAGTGCAGCACCTTTCAGCCGGCTCAGGCTATTGTCGCTTCTCCTGAGATTGTCATATTGTGGCATTTAAAAAGAAAAAGAACCCTCCCAAATCACACCCTTAGCTGGGAAGGTCCTGTGAGCCTGGAACTCTGTGTATCCTGCAAGGTCTGGGGCCCAGAACCAGTCTGTCTTTTCCTTTTCGGGTGAAAGTTTTTCAGGTATTTTCAGAAGCGAGAGCAATAGAGTATCTTTCTCAAATGACCAGGGTTTGGGGTTGGAACGTGTTTTAGAGGGACTTCCCTGACAGTCCAGGGGTTAGGACTCTTCCAATTCACAGGGTGCAGGTTCGATCCCTGGTTGGGGAACTAAGATCCCGCTTGCCACGTGTCACAGCCAAAAGAATAAACTAATTAATTCAATTCAATTAAAATACTTTATTTTTTAAAAAGCGCTTCAGAGCTGTCAGACTCTCCTCTTTTCCACGTCAGGCACATTCCCCCAAGCTTACATTATGATGTCTTGTTCTTCCTTTGGTTTGACTCGTTTGCATTTTAAAACCTCCACTGTGCAAAACTGTGTATTTTAAACAAGCACATCCACCTTTAAAAAAAAATTCTTTAATTCAGTCCTCCATAAACTTGGCCTGTGGATAGAATATAATATATCAAAAAATTAATTAGCACATTATTTTTAATGCTTCTTCCCCTCCCTATTATTTTAAATGTTAAAATAATTCTCTAAAATGCCTTCCCCCCCCACCCCGCCCCCTCCCCAGCCTGGTCCCTGCAGTGTGTGCCCCAGCCTTGTGGCTTTCTCATAAGATATTGTGGTGGAAAAGTCTTGGCTAAAACGTAAGGAAAGTCATTCTCCTCACCAGAACACCCAAGAGGAATTGGCACGGTTTTAAAACAGGAATTGAAGTTACCAGCAGGAAAACAGCTTGGCCAAGTGGACGCATGCACTGGTAGTCTACAAAGCAGAAGCCTTTTCATTCGGGAATACCTAGAATCAGTGTGCTTTCACCATGTGTTATCAGCTGCTTGGAGAAGGGTCATTCCATTTCAAATAAAGTTAATTTTCTGTTCCGATTTTACCTACAGGAGGTTCAAGCAACCCTACCCCACGCCCCTCCTGTAAACCACAAGCCTTCTCTTCCTGTTGCACCCTCCCATGTTCCCCAGCCAAGAGATTGATGATGGTTTCACAATGAACACGTTTTTAATGACGATTTGAATAAAAAGCAGTATAAGCAAATTGGGTTTATGTGACTATTTGTGGGTCTATTTTTCAAAATATTTTTAAAATTATCACTTGTATGTATTCAGTAGTTATAAATCCGGGTCATAAGATTAAGCCAGGGAAGCATTCTGGTTTTCAGGCTCCTTTTGAAAAATTGAAGAGCTGTGTTTATCCTTGTAATATCAATTGCTGTGTCCTGTTCCACTTATATAGATTTTAAATAGAGGCTTCGGACAAAACTGTGGAGACTCAGAAAATAGCCACACAAGCTCATAAACATCAACTGGTTCCTAGATAGTATAAAAGATGATGCAGTGGGGGACTTCCCTGGCAGTTCAGTGGTTAGGACTTTGCCTTCCAAGACAGGGGGTACGAGTTCAATCCCTGGTCAGGGAGCTAACATCCCACGTGCCTTGGGGCCCAAAAACCAAAACATAAAACAGATGTAATAGAGTCAATAAACACTTTAAAAATGATCTACATCATCCCAAAAAAAAAAAAAATCTACATCAAAAAGTCTTTTAAAAAAAATACAGACTGGCCTTGAGTTGGAGCTGCCTGTCCCCCCTACCCCCCCACCACAAAAAGGAATAAAAAGGTGGTCAAAGATTCATGATGGAGTAAAACCATCCAGTTGTAGCAAAGAAATACCTGGAGGAAATAAAGTAGAATGATTTATATTAGGCAAAAGTTTATTATGGAAGCTGAACATAAACCAAGGTTGTAGAAATGTTTTAAGTTAAAATGCGTTTAGATGGCCATGTTATTTCACAGTTGGTAGGAAGTGTGTTTGCTCCAGGGGCTGAGTTGGGATCTGTAGGTTTTAAACTGCTGGGGAAGCCACAACCTTCATGGGGGGATTCTTTCTGTGATGACAAATGCCAAGAGTCTTGTCCTGCCTCCTCCTCAGGCTAGTGTCCTAGCCCTGCCTGCCTCTCACACATACAACTGTCCCGCTTTTCTTTTAGAACTTTCTCATATCCCCCACAGGCCTCAACAGTGTTGGGCATGGCATCCACCCTCAGTCAGGGCTGTTGGGCCCACAAATACTTTCCTCATCCTCTCGTGTTGATGCTTATTGCTTCCCTCCACTTGCCTTGGGCTCTGATTTCATTCAGAAGCCTTGTAATACTTAAAAAAATCACACTGATTTCCATCGTCAGATTTCATCCTTATTACAGTGTCAGTTAGCTTCTCAGATGACGGTATTTTCTAGATAACGTTGGGAATATTTTAATTCTAGTGTTGTTAAGCAGTCTCATAAAATTAAAATAAAGGAATGCGAAGACATTTTCATCAATGCTTTTCTTTAGCATCAAAAGCATAATGCCACAAGGATTTGCATGAGCTTTTGAAAGCAGACAGAGAAAGAAACAGCTGAAAAGGAAGAACTTCCTGCTTTTTTAAAGGAGCTGGCATCCCACTAAAAAAATGCAGAAGTGTGGTTGGTGTGCAGGACCAGTCTCCAGCTTCTAATAGAGTTCTGTGGGGAGAAAATGTCCCCTGTCACATTTATAGAGGGATTCAAGTAACATTTCATGTTTCTTTAAATACTTCTCATTGCTGTTATTCATTTAGTTCTGAGGGTTTCTTCTTTATACCCTACTTCTGTGATCTCTCTATGTAAAAGTAGGAAACATAAAGCTTTGGAAAGCAGTTCTTAACCTTTCTTTTAAGGAGGGAAAATGAAATTTAGCTTCTGATTTATGAAGTCCTGACTAATGCATAAAGAGATACATGTATATGTAAGAAACCACTAACATGAAAATGTAAAAAGCAATTACACCCATGTTTTGTAAACCATACACATGCTTTATTTAAAGTCATAGGGCAGCTTGAGAGTGGGAGTGCCTTCCAGGGATGAAAACAATCCATAAAATTCAGCGACTGGAAAATAAAATGTTATAGATGGCCTTGACTGATCTAATCTTGAAAAAAGAGAGGCCAAAAGGAAAAAACTGAGTGAGCTCAAGTAGAATGGATTAACAAATTGAAAGATAAAAATTATCAGAAACCATCACAACCATTTTGATTACTTGACATGACAGATACTGTTTTAATAAGCTGTCAGTGGGATTATAATTGCACTCACCTCACACGCTAGTAAAGAAATGCTCAAAATTCTCCAAGCCAGGCTTCAGCAATACGTGAACCGTGAACTTCCAGATGTTCAAGCTGGTTTTAGAAAAGGCAGAGGAACCAGAGATCAAATTGCCAACATCTGCCAGATCGTCGAAAAAGCAAGAGAGTTCCAGAAAAACATCTATTTCTGCTTTATTGACTGTGCCAAAGCCTTTGACTGTGTGGATCACAATAAACTGGAAAATTCTTAAAGAGGTGGGAATATCAGACCACCTGACCTGCCTCTTGAGAAATGTGTATGCAGGTCAGGAAGCAACAGTTACAGCTGGACATGGAACAACAGACTGGTTCCAAATAGGGAAAGGAGTACGTCAAGGCTGTATATTGTCACCCAGCTTATTTAACTTATATGCAGAATACATCATGAGAAACACTGGGCTGGAGGAAGCACAAGCTGGAATCAAGATTGCTGGGAGAAATATCAATAACCTCATATATGCAGATGACACCACCCTTATGGCAGAAAGTGAAGAAGAACTAAAGAGCCTCTTGATGAAAGTGAAAGAGGAGAGTGAAAAAGTTGGCTTAAAGCTCAACATTCAGAAAACTAAGATCATGGCATCTGCTCCCACCACTTCATGGCAAATAGATGGGGAAACAGTGGAAACAGTGGCTGACTTTATTTTTCTGGGCTCCAAAATCACTGCAGATGGTGACTGCAGCCATGAAATTAAAAGACACTTACTTCTCGGAAGGAAAGTTATGACCAACCTAGACAGCATATTAAAAAGCAGAGACATTACTTTGCCAACAAATGTCCATCTAGTCAAGGCTATGGTTTTTCCAGTAATCAGGTGTGGAGGTGAGAGTTGGACTATAAAGAAAGCTGAGCACCAAAGAATTGATGCTTTTGAACTGTGGTGTTGGAGAGACGTTTGAGAGTTCCTTGGACTGCAGGGAGATCCAACCAGTCCATCCTAAAGGAAATCAGTCCTGGGTGTTCATTGGAAGGACTGATGTTGAAGCTGAAACTTCAGTACTTTGGCCACCTGATGCAAAGAGCTGACTCATCTGAAAAGACCCTGATGCTGGGAAAGATTGAAGGCAGGAGGAGAAGGGGACGACAGAGGATGAGACAGCTGGATGGCATCACGGACTCAATGGACATGAGTTTGGGTAAGCTCCGGGTGTTGGTGATAGACAGGGAGGCCTGGCGTGCTGCGGTCCATGGGGTCGCAAAGAGTCAGCCACGACTAAGCGACTGAACTGAACTGAAGTGGGATTATTTTACTTATGTTACACATGCATGAATTTTTTAATAAAGACCAAGAGTGTATGTCAATAAGCCCATATATACAGGTTGAATTTTAATAATGACGTCCTGTTTCATTTCACGGCTCTGCCACAGCCCTCTGAGCCAATTCTCTACCGTTTTAACTTTTGCTCCTACAAGTAATGCCACACACACCTTTGTTGTTAGAGGACAAAATACTGGAAGTAAAATTGCTGGGAGGAAGGCTACCAGCCAAAGCATGTGTGAAAATGGTTTAACTCTGAAATGTATGATTTTAGCAGAATAATTAATTTCTAACATTCATGCAGTGCTTTAGCATTTGCAGAGTGTATTTACACGAATTATTATTTAAACTTTACAACCCTGTGGAATAGGTGGCATTATTTCCATTTCTATTGTTAAACATTTTGTTTTACCATCAAATTAATATTTTTTAAAAGCAACATTGAAAAAATTATTGTGCCATTATATCCCAGTAAAAAAGTTGAATCATTGTAAGTAAAAATGTTAAATAAATACCATTGCTTTATGAATGTGAAAAATAAGTCACAGGAAGGAGGGAGCTGTTATGCAAATTAAGCATTTATTGCAGAATCTGTAAGAAACTATAAGTAAGCAAAAAATGACATTTTAAATTTTGTGTTTCACTTGTGCCTGGCACTGTTCTGTGTTAGAGTCACAGTAGAGAAAAGGCAACAAGCCCTGCCCTCGTGGCCTGTAGCCCAGCACCAAAGAGATCCACTGCTTAACATTTTGATTTATGTTATTGCTGTATAGGCCTTTTTCACACACATACCTCAGACATATATTAGTATCTCACAGAAATGGTTTATGTAATATGCATAGTTTCTATATATTTTTTCCTTTAAGTAGTATGTCACGAACATCTTTCCATGTCAGTATTTGCCTCATAGCATGATTTTATGAGTCTTCTGTAGATGTACCATGATTTGTTTAACCAGTTTCTCCTTGTCTGACATTTTAGGGATTTTCAGTTTTTGCCCAGATAAATAATCCTGAACTGAAATTCTTGTAGCTGAATCTTTGAACCCCGTCCTTCACTATTTCTTTAGATAGATTGCTGAAACTGTGTGATTTAACTAAAAGAAAGTTAAAAATTAAAATGATGTGTGTTTTAAGTGCAGCTAAATTTCTTCCTGAAGGTCTTGTTTTGTTTGCTTTAATCTGCTTATACTTCCATTTGGTGCCATGGGACTGCTCATCACTGACACTAAATCTATGCTGGTTTACAGGTGTCTTTAGATGTTGCCCTGTAAATTCAAGGTGTTCTGATTACTCAGGAGGTAGAGTTGGGTTTTTTTGTCAGGAGACTTTTTAAATGCTTATTTGCTGTTTCTGTTTGTCAGTGTTCGCCCATTTTGCTGTTGGACATGTGCCTTTGTTCAAGAGGTCTTGCTCTCTGTAGAGTGGATTAACTTTTGTCCTGTAGGGTTTGAATATGTTCTGCAGTTTTGGGGGTTTTTTTTGAAGTGCAGATGTTTCATATGTTAACTCAGTCAGATCTTATAATTTTTAATAGAGGAATTAATTCTGAGTCTCGGCACTCCTGACGGTTGAGCTGGAAAACGGTCCTTGGCACCGGGGGGTGTTTCCCAGTTTCCCCATCTTTTTCAACAGGGTGCTGTTGGCACTGACCCCCCCCCCCCCCCCCCCCCGCAGTGTGACAAAGAAAATGTCTTCAGACTTTGCCAAGTGTTTCTTGGGAACCACAGTCCCTCTGATGAGAACCGCCACTTTGATTATTTTTTCCTTCTGATTTTACTTGAGATGCCGGCTATGGTTTCGGCCTCGGGCAGTCTGGCTCACATGTCCTCTGGAGTCACTGCCCGCTGATGGCCAGGTTGACCACACGGCCTGGTTCATGCTGCTGTTCCTCGTGTAGTAACTCTTCATGCCCCTTTTGAGTCTCAAGTGTTCCAATTCAGACAGGAAATCACCAGTCTGTCTATTCATAGCCCACCCACACTTCACCTCTTTCACTAAATAAGTGAAAGTGAAAGTCGCTCAGTCATGTCTGACTCTTTGCGACCCCATGTCCATGGAATTCTCCAGGCCAGAATACTGGAGTGGGTAGCCTTTCCCTTCTTCAGGGAATCTTCCCAACCCAGGGATCGAACCCAGGTCTCCCACATTGCAGGCAGATTCTTTACCAGCTGAGCCACAAGGGAAGCCCATGAATACTGGAGTGGGTAGCCTATCCCTTCTCCAGCGGATCTTCCTGACCCAGGAATCAAACCCGGGTCTCCTGCATTTCAGGCAGATTTTTTACCAGCTGAGCCACAAGGGAAGCCCTTCACTACAAATGAGCTGTGCTAAAAGCATCTTCATCTCAAAAGATCGGGGCTCAGGAGCTGGCTTTTCTCCTCTCAAGTGCACCGACTGGACCCAGACCGCCTGGCTTGCCTCACGTTCACCCTCTCTGTAGGCACCTGTTGGACCTACTGTCATGCCAGTTGTGGTGCTGGGTGTGAGCACCTACAAATCAGACAAAGAGTATTTCCCTCCGTTACTACTCTGCTATCAGTTAACTGTTCAAGAAGTTTGATGAATTCTTTAGTTCTTACAGTATCCCTGGCAGAGATCGATTACTACAGTTGTCACTTGCTTGCGGGGTGCATTAGTTCTCAGTTGTGTCTGACTCTTTGCGACCCCATGGACTGTAGCCCACCCTGCTCTTCTGTCCATGAGATTTCCCAGGCAAGAATACTGGAGTGGGTAGCCATTCCCTTCTCCAGGGGATCTTCCCGACCCAGGGATGGAACCCAGAGTACCTGGCTCTATCAATGGGCAACCTGGTGATTAGAAATGTCTTCCTCCTACTGAGCGGAGGTCGGCCTCCTCCTGCCTTCAACCTGCGGGTCATCTTCTCCTGTCTGTGAAAGCGCAGTGTCCCTTCGTCCACGTGACCGTGCTCCCAGTCACTTTCCAGCTGTGGTTACAGACACTTGTGTTGTTGTGGGGGAACGCTTAACTCCAGTAAGTAGGAGTCCCTGATTTTGAGCAACCATCCCCTCTTCCCACAGCAGAGAGTGGGCCAACGGTGAAATTGCCCAGGAAGTCATATTGGGAAAAAGGAATATTTACGGGGGAAGTGAAGGGAAGTAGCAGGAAGTTTCCATCATAACAATAGTCACAGCTGATACTTATTTCACACTTGTCAGATGCCAAGTCATGTTCTAAGCATTTCACTTGTATTAGCTAGTGTTTGTTTAAATCTAGGTTTATAGGATTTCAGAAACTGACTCTTTTGAAAGATCAAATGGATGACAAATGAATGCATAGCCTAGACTTAGCTCTAAGAAGAACTATTGATGTTCTCTGAGACATTATTTTGGAGAAAATTACAAGAAAGGCCCAAAATGTAAGTCAAGTTTCAGATCTGAGGGGTAGGTTATAATTAGAAAGGTAAAGGCGATAAGGCTTTGTTATCTTTGGGGTCTGGTGTATCTGTGGATGTTGAAGAATTTTTATAAAAGGAAATGAAAGAGATCAAGAGGTGTGAATGAAATGGGGTCAAGAAGAGACGTGTTTTTTGTTTGATACTGACAATACTTGAGAGACTTCTCACGGCTGAAATAAGGTAAAAAGGAAGAGCTTTGGATAAAGAGCTCTGAATTATAGGGTGGGCAGGGCAGAAGAAAATCCACAGGCTTTTAAACTGCAAGAGGGGAGACAGATAAAGATTTTCCTGTTTTCCCAGCGAATACGAGATTAATATCTAAAGCGTCTCTCTCCATTTTCGCTTTCTCTGATGTTTCTTTTGTTTTGACTCTGCAGCCCGCCTTAAGCAATAGGAACTGACTTTCATCTTCCATGGTGGACAGAAGTGGTTAGGGAACCTGGTGTTGTATCCTGGGCGAGTCTGACTCATGTCAGCGAGTGCCGGCGATGTGATTTATAGAACATCATGTGTATAAGAAAAATCAATATACGAGAAATGTATTTTTCTCCCAAATGTTGTGACTCATTGGACTTTGATGTTTTAACTGGTGGGCGACTCGCATTCCCTCCAAGACCTCTGAAATCCACAACTTGGGGCTCATTCAGACAACCTGGATTAGCTACTGCACTAGGTTGGGTCTGCAGGGTCTCTGAGTAGCACATGGGAATCTCCAGCTAAATGTGTTTTTCATAGAAGGCAAATGATGAGCATTACTGAGCAACATCAGAAAGAAAACGCATGTTCAATGCCGAGTCTCTTTTCCTGCATTTATATATATGTAACCCCAAATGGTTCCTAAATTACATTTGATTCTCTGCTCCAGAATGATCCAGCCGAGTTGAGTGAGTTTGGCACTGGAATTCATAACCTAAATACCTCCGGGTGAAGCTCTGCCTGCAGATGTAGAGACGACATTAGTCTGAACACACGTGCATCAGTGGTGTGTGTGATTTACGTGCCGTGTTAACTGGCCGTGCGGTGGCACCATCCCATTGTGTTGTAGAAGAATGAAGTGACGCTTAGCTGTGTCATTGATCGCACACCTGAACCTGGTGGGGTTGAGAGCAGAATTTGTGGATGTGACCCCCAGCTCGCTGCTTCCTCCTCTCACTTGGAATGTTTTAGTCTCAGCACCACTCAGATGGGGGCCATTACCACTGAACAAGTCACCTTTGCTCAGGTGACTGCTGGCGTTCTCACTGTGGAGCCCCGAGGCGAGGGGACCTTCATGGGCTGGTGACATCTCCGCCTCTAGTGGGATGGGAGGATTTGAGGTATTTATCTCTGTGAAAGCCAAGTGCTCCGTTAATGTTAGCTGTTGTGATTGTTGTTAATATAAAAGTTTGGCCTGTTTTGGGCCCACTTTGAGAATCTGGTTACCATCCATTTGTCTCCAGTTAGGGTCGTAATATAGAGAATGGCAAGGAGACGTGTTTGTTTTCCTCAGTGCCCTGAGAGCCCTGGGTTAGCCTTGCAAACTATAATGTGTGTGTGTGTGTGTGTGTGTGTATGTGTGAATATGTGTATTTATTTATTCCTAGTGTGTAATACCTGTCCACAGTGTTTGAACATGTGGTGACTTAGGTTCAGCAGGTGTCATCCGTGCTCTGCCGTTTCAGAGGCCTGTGGAGTTGTGTCAATAGTTCCAGTAAATCTAAAAAATATTGGTGAAAAATATTGGGTTTCCCTGGTGGCTCAGATGGTGAAGAATCTGCCTGCAATTCAGGAGACCCGCCTTCCATCCCTGGGTCAGGAAGATCCCCTGGAGAATGGAATGGCAACCCATTCCAGTATTCTTACCTGGAAAATTCCATGGACAGAACAATCTGGCAGGCTACAGTCCATAAGGTTACAAAGAGCCAGACATGACTGAGTGACTAACACTTGTACTATTGGTGAAAAAAGGTTGATAAATCAAAAAAGCAGATATTTAAGACTGTCATGGAGATTGCAGAAGTGAGGCTAATCTGGGTTTCTGGAGCTGGGCTTCGTGGCTGCATCTCTGAGTAGTGGGTCGTGCTTGACTGTGATTTGGGAGATAGAAACCTGCTTCCTCCCTGGCTGGCTCCATCTCACCAGCCGGCAGGGGTCAAGTTGAGTTCCTTCCCAAATTATCTTTCTTTCTCCCAAATCTTCAGTTATGTTTTGCCTTTCCTAGTAGCTTGTTCTGAACCCCGTCACCTTTTCTGTTCTCTGCTCTGAACCACAGACGCCCCTCCCCCTGACCCTGCTGTTTTCTAGGTTAGATGGACTCTTTATTGATGACACTGATGTCGAACCTGACCATGTAGACTGACCCTGGGAGACCATCTCATACTCTTTGCCTTAGTCACTGCTTTTAAAGTTTAACACATGAAAAAAAGTGAATGTTTTAGTATTTATACTTTAGAATTGGAGTCTTTTGCTGGTTCTGAACTCTATACCAAACTCCCAGACTCTTGAAGAGGAATCAGGGTGTTGGCAGTGGACAGTGGAACAGGTCTGTGAGACTGGTGCTCTTGAAAACAGACCGACTTCTGATAATCCTTTGTCTCCTGGTATTTCTAACCAGTAAAGGAGCTCCATACTGCTTTAGGCAAGCTATCAGACCTTTTAAATGTGTGTGTAAGTGATTAAAGTAAATCCTAAAATTCACATTGCCACGACCACCCAGCCCTGTCTTATCGATTTTCTAAGAAGTTTTAGAAAATACTGTTTGGCAAGAAGGGGAAATTGCTTACCTGTGTGATTAATCTTAAGGAAAACCTCGCGCTGGCGTTTCCTTTAGATGCTATGCCAGATTTCTCCCGGAAGCAGCAATCACAAGGGGGAACAAAGACATTTTGAAGGATCTGAGTGATGGAACGTAAAGATAGGATGAAACAAAAGAGAAAATTTAGTAGTTAATAAGATTTATGTATACTTGTAACACAGAGTATCTTTGTACCTTAAAATATACTGTGTAACCTTACAGTGCTAAGGTAATATGCTTTTATTCCAATGAGATTCCTTTAATCCTGGAGGATGTTTACACATTAGCTCATAAAAAAGGAAATTAATGCTGAAATGAAAGTCTAGTGTAACATCCTAATATCTTCATTAATGTATCTGAGTAAAATTTATGTTAGTCTGGTGTTACTTTTAGCAAAACTATGGCTGATGATCTAGAAAATTGCAGTTGTTCATATTACTGTTATTAGGTGAACTAATAAGAAGGATTAAACAGTGCTGTGTATAATTGCCTTAAACAGCTTTCTGAAGATGTGTGAATAAAGATTTCTCTTCCAAAGTTAATGCTGTCAACTCCTAATTTAAAATAATGGGGATTAACCAAAACATCGGGTGTTAAGAATATAAAACTATCTTAAATCCAGATTATCAATTCTTATAAAAAATATTCAGGGGTTTGGTAAATTAGGGTATTAGTAAGGGACACTTGTGTTAGTAAGGCACTGAGCATGGGTTCTACCCCTACCCCCTTGCTTTTCACTTACTCTTGAATAAATGACTGAATGGCAAAATAGCTTATTTAAATAAGCATGTGGTTAACCTGGAACAATTAGACAGGCCTTCAATTCAAAGTCTGACATGTTTTCACAGAAGAAGAAAAACAGTTCCTAAGTTTTTTAGCAGAGAGATGTTTAGCCATCCTGGCTTAAGTACAGTCAGCTTGTATTAAAAAATGACCCTTTCCCTAAGTGCTCGGTGAACATTTAGGCTTCAAGACTTTGCTTTAATGCCTTTGAAAGTCAGGAATATGCGACTGAACTAGTTTTCACTTGCACAGAATTTTGTTTATTCTGCTTAGTTCAAGTCAGAATTATCAAGGGGGGGGGGGGAGGGTAGGCTGTTGAAATCCCCTTGATGTTCCCCTGCCTGGTGGAAAGAAGTTCTTTAGGTAGTAGGAAACGCTCATTCAGTGTGGCCATCTCTTCTTAAAAGTTATTTTCAGGAAGGATCCTCACGTGTGTATCGACTCCCTTCACGAGTGATCAAAAAGAGCAGCCCCCAGTGTGGCAGAGGAAGGCAGTTGTATAAATAAGTGCAGTGAAACAATACAGCACACTAGCTCTACACAGGGCTAGAATTCGGGCCGTGCTGTAGGTGTTCAAGGGAGGGGTCGAGAACGGTCATTTCAGCCTCTGGAGGGCAAGAGAGCCTCCTGGAGAAGGGGCGAGAGCCTCCTGGAGAAGGGGCCAGAGCCTCTGAAGGTCAGGTGGGCACTTACTCGGTAGATGCTATGAGGGGAGACCTTTCTAGGCAGCGAGAAGGTCACGAGTCAAGACCCAGAGACGTGAAGTGTCAGCCAGAGGATGTGTGTCCATCACAGCACAGCAGAAGCCTGAGACGTGGGGTGGGGAGGATGCTGTGAGGTTTCACTGCAGGTCTTTGGAGGGGGGTCGTCAAGCACCCAGACTCCCCTGTAGGTGCTGGGCAACCACTGGTGGGTGGTCATAAAGCCATCACACCCGTGCTGGCTCTCAAGCTCTTGAGAGAGTAGAGAAGAAAGTACTAGCTTTGACCCCCGGACACTGTGTGGTCCGGTCGCTCTCCAGCCCCCACCTCCTTCCACTGCAGGGATCGCAGCTCAAGTGCCAGCCACACAGCAGACGCCTGTGTCCTGTGCTGGGCTGACAGGAAGGCCAACTCTCTCTCGGAGTCTACGTGGAAAAGCAAAAGATGGCAATAGATATTTTAACAAGGAAACACCACCAGGCAGCGGGGAGGACCGCGGTGAACAGAGGGCCAGGCGGTGCAGTGGCAGGGGGCCCCACCCGTTCCCTGACCCCTGACCTGCCTCACGCCCGCAGCGCCCCTTCATGGTGCTCTTCACGGTTTGTAAGGATGCGTCTGACTGATTGATTGTAAGCTCAGTGAGGGCAGGGCCCTTGTCTGTTTATCTGGCGCAAGAGAGGTGCTCAGAGAGGCCAGTAGGCTGAGGGCAGAGCCCAGGCTCGCTGCCCAGGCTGGTGTGCCAGCTCTGTGTGCCTGTGACTTGTGCACCTAACCTTCTCAACAGAGGAGGTTGCTGAGAAAGTTGGACGACATATTTGGCTCTTAGAGAAGGGCCTGCTACTTAGAAAGTAGGCAATTGATGTTAATTATTATTACTTTTTATTGGGCCTTGATGGTGGTTTAGATGGTAAAGAAGCCACCTACAGTGCGGGAGACCTGGGTTCGATCCCTGGGTTGGGAAGATCCCCTGGAGAAGGGAATGGTTACCCATTCTACTATTCTTATTAATAGGAATTTATTGAATGAGGAAAGGAGGTAGGCAGATTTTCTTTCTATAAAAAATTGATTTAGCCATTCTGTGAAGCAAAACTTGAGGACAAACCCATTCAGACAGGAAGCAGAGACCATGAGAGCCTGAAAGGGGGCCATTAGGAGAGATATCAAGTTAGAGGAGTTGATCCTTAATTCAATGTCCTAGTGCCGAAAAGAAAAAAGTAAAAATGTAGTTGCTCAGTCATGTTTTTCATCAGGTGGCCAAAATATTGGAGTTTCAGCATCAGTCCTTTCCTTCCATTGGATATTCAGGGCTGATGTCCTTTAGGATTGACTGGTTTGATCTTGCTGTCCAAGGGTCTCTCAAGCATCTTCTCTAGCATCACAGTTCGAAAGCATCAATTCTTCAGCGCTCAGCCTTCTTTATGGGCCAACTCTCACATCTGTACATGACCACTGGAAAAAATAAATACTGGGTAGAGGTGGAGAAGGAAATGGCAACCCACTGCAGTGTTCTTGCCTGGAGAATCCCAGGGATCGGGGAGCCTGGTGGTCTGCCGTCTGTTGGGTCGCACAGAGTCGGACACGACTGAAGCGACTTAGCAGCAGCAGCAGAGGTGGAATGGTGGATAGAGTGCCATCTAGTGAGGTGGGGAACACAGAAGAAGGAGCAGGTCTTGCCAAAGAAATGATCGTTCAGTTTGGGCTTTTTTGGGGGGGGAGGGTTGCATATTCTGGGTAGAGATGGGTAGAGGCCGCAGGAGACAGAAGGAGAACATGGAGTTGTTACTGGAAGCTGGCGGTTGGCATCAGACGAGCGTGAAGGAGTCGGGGCAGGGGAGAGCAGCCTGGACTTGAGGACAGTGGAGGGGCTGCAGTCTGTGGGCTGGGAGTGGCGTGAACATCCAGAGTGTTTTCTGTGAAGGAAAGATAAGCGTCTTGGGCAAACAGAAGGAAGTTCTGTCAGAGACGGGTGATGGATCAACTCAGAGTAAAACCCCAGGTACCCTCTCTCCCTGGCAGCGTTGCTCACCCTGCTCCAGCCACGCAGCTTTTTGCCACCACCCCCTGCCCCTCAGGACGTCTCCTGCCCAGGAGTCCCGCGGGTTCCCGCACCCACCACCTCCTCCAGGTGTCCAGGCGTCATTCCAGCTTCCGCTTCGGTAAAGGGCGCGCCCGCCCGCCCTCCGCACTCCTCTCCCTCCTGTGATGAGTCCTTTGGCTCCTTGTCTGTTTCCCCCACTTGTAATGTCGGCACCACGGGAACAGAGCCTTGGTTTTTTATCCTTAAAAATTGGCTGACACATCGTAGGAGCTCAGCATGTGAATAAGTCGGTGATGAATGTTGTTTGCTGTTTGGCGAGAGAACTGATGTCAAAAAATGACACAGAGACTTTCCTGGTGGTCCAGTGGCTAAGACTCCACACTCCCAATGCAGGGTCCCAGGTTCCATCGCTCGCTGGTCAGGGAACTAAGATCCTGCATACTGCAACAAGATCGAAGACCCTATGTGCCGCAACTAAGACCCAGAGCAGCCAAATTAAAAAAAAAAAACAAACCACATTTTAAATGACACAGATAAACGTAAACTTACAACTGTGGTGAGCGGTTAAGGCGTTCAGGACACACAGAGGAAGGCGATCAGGGGTGAGGCTGGAAGCCTGTGCTTGCCCTCAGCACTCACCTGTGTCTTCTTGTGGATGGCATCTGGGCCTGAGGAGGGACTTCCCTGGGCACAGATCTGGCGGCAGCCTCCTTCCCTATAGGCTGCCTAGTTCCTAGGACTCTTAACGGTGTTTGTAGGAAGCAGTCTTACTGGAAAGTGAGTAGAGACATGCCTCAGAGGTGAGGGATTTTTTCTTAAAGCTGTTCTGTGATTGCAGGGAACCCATCTCAATTACCCTCAGCAATTTTTTCCATTTTCAGAGTCAGATGCTTTGGACTTTTCTCCTCCCACATTTTACTCCCCGTCAGGCTGCCTGGTGGCCTTGATGAGCTGGAAAGCAAGTGCCTGGATGAGGGAGCAGCTGCTACGTTTGGCCCGAATCAGAGCAGAACCCGTGCAGCTAGAACCTCCGTCTTTTTTTCAGTAGACACTTGGGTTTCCTGGGAAATTTCCTGAGTTTTCAATGTGAAATGTTGGCTCAATTTTTTTTTTTTTTTTTAAATTCCATGTAGACCAGACAAAACCTGCCAGTGGATTGAATTTTCCCTGAACATTCAAGGAAATCCTTTGGTCACCCCCAAGTCTGGCCTTTGAAATAGGACATAACAATTTATATATTATCATTTATCAACACTTTTTTTTTTTAAGAAGAAGAAAAAAAAATCTGCCTTCTGAAAATAGAATTCTTCACAGCTGAATGGTGGCGTGTACTTTTCTCACCTTATTTTCATCACGCCAAGAAAAGCGAAGGACAGAATATCTCAGTAGGTTAGATAGAATGAAACCACTGACTCTTTTGTTGTTGTTGTTTAGTCACTAAATCATGTTCGACTCTTTTGAGACCCAATGGACTGTAGCCTGCCAGGCTCCTCTGCCCATGGGATATCCCAAGCAGGAATACTGCAGTGGGTTGCCATTTCCTTCTCCAGGGGGTCTTCTTGACCCAGGGATCAAAGCCATTGGCAGGCAGATTCTTTACCACTGAGCCACCACTGAATCTTAGCTTGGAGATGAAGTGCCTGGCTTTCTTGAACACCTGTGTCTTCTCAAACTGTACCATAGAAGAGCTCATTATTTTTAATTTAAAAAAAGAGAGTGTGGTACTGCTTTAGCATCCACAAAGGTAGAGTGGAGGAAGGTCAGCTGAAAATTACTTCAAGAAACAGTTTGAAATTTTTCAAATTGGAAATTTCAAATGTGTTTACAATTATTTCTCCACCAATGGTGGTGATGGCATTATGTTTCAGAAAGTGCCATTAATTGTAAGCGAGTACCACACAGCATTCTATGAAATTTAAGTCCATTGAGCACCAGCACCTTCAAAGACAATAAAAATTCCAGCCTACATTTATCTATCCCCCTGTGAGAAGTTACTACAATGGATATTGTATCATTCCATGTGAAATTCTTTACCTTAATCGTGTCTCATTTATTTGCAGTTGTCTGAGGTCAATTTTCCATTTTGCAGTTGTCAAACAGCTGTCAAATTAAAAGACCAGATACTGTGTTAATTTACATTTCATGCCGTTCCATATTAGTACATTTCTTGGCTTAAATATTTAAATAGTGATCCACAGGTCTTAATCAACCTTTGCATGATTAACCCATTTTTTTCCCCACAAATGTCCACCTGCAGATGAAGTATGATACTCTAAGTATCTTTATTCTTTTCTAAGCATAGTTTTAAACAATTTGCATGAACTTTTAACAAAATCACTTGAATTAGCCAGTTAATTACTCTGTTCCTTTCACAAGAAGAGAAAATCAAATCAATATAAACTTGTCATTCTTACTTTCTTTGTCATGCCTGTTTGCCTCCTTACTTTTATCACTCCTGTCAAATTGAAATCTAAACAGTCCTCGAATGTAGAATTCTGGATTTGCTTTCTGAATGTCTGCATAGGAGAGTGTAAGAGTAAAGAGCTCGGCATTCATTAATAGTTCATTGATCAAAGACTTGTCTCTGGATGTGCCATTGATGTTTTTACTACAAAGTGTCTGAGGCTGCCAGCAAATGACATTGACGCTGTCATTCTCTGTGAAAGAGGTGTTAAAAGGTAAAATGGTGTGTCTTCAATATTTTAAGTTTATTTGAGCAAAAATTCATGCAAGTTGGGCGACATCAAACCAGAAGTGGCTAGTAATGCTAACCACTAAGCAAGAACGGAGGAGAGAGTTTGCACAGACAGAAGCCAGGAAAACCAGGAAATGGTCTGATTGGCTGTGGCTGCAGGGATCACCTAATTTGGGAACCTGGCTGGCTGTGATTGGCTGTTCTTAGGTATTGAATCCTTCACCTTGAGACATTTACAGGCTTAGGTTCTGTTTTGGGCATGCATGCTGCTGAGATCTTAGAGATATCTCAGTCTAATGGGCTCCTTGTTTATTGAATTCAAAAGAGATCCACTCTAGATGTTTGAGGAGTACGTCAAGAGTTAAGTAGTTTGATGGAAGAATCACAGTCATAAACATATATAATTCTTAGTGACTTGATAGAAAACACCTTAAATGGTTTTTCTTAAGCCATTAGAGATTAGTATGTGGTAGCACAAAAATATTCCCATATTATCAATATAATTAACCTTTTACACTAAGATCATTTTTTCCAATCTCTTGTTTCATCATTTTTTATTTTTTCCCAATCTCTTGTTTTCTTTTCAGTCATTTTACTTTTAATGGAAGATAATTGCTTTATAATTTTGTGTTGGTTTCCGCTGCACATCAACATGAATCAGCCATAGGTGTACATATGACCCCTCCCTCTTGAGCCTCCCTCCCACCTCTCACCCCTTCCCACGCCTCTGGATTGTCACAGAGCCCCAGTGTGTGTTTCCTGAGTCACAGAGCAGATTTCCACCGGTAAGATCATTTTAATCAGTATTCACTTAGCCCATGTTTTCCATAAACTTTTGTGTTAGGACTTCATTTAACCTCTTCTGGGTTTTGATGCCTTCTACTCTCATCTTATAATTCCTCCTTGCTTTCTGTGACACCATTTTTTAGGTTACATATTATGTTCTACACATCCAAATGTTCCCTAGCCTTTAAGCCCCCTTTTGGCTGTAAGGGCATTTTTTATTCATCTTAATCCCTGGCGCCCGGCAGTCACTGAAGGCTGTTGAATGAGAAAATGAGCTGGCAATTGATCAGGTAGCTCAGTGGTCAAAGGGGCCTAAGTCAACATTGTTGCCCTGGGCATTTGTTATTCTAACCTCATGGCAGCTGTTAGTTAAAAAATCACATTTTACAAGGTAGAGAAGAGTATAATCCTATTGTTTGTACAGATTGTCTCAGAACTTATTAGTCATCTTTGAAAGGGTTAGCATTAAGATTGTGATAAAACAAGTTGTATTAAAATTGAGTAATACTGCAGAGGCAGATAGAATCAAGCTTAAGTTAATGATGATGTAAAAGTTATTTCTAATAGCACAGTAGGTTTTCTCACACAACACTAAAGAGAGTGTTTATTCCTTTCATCTTTGTCATTCGAAGGCTTTTAAAATTATTCTTCAACAGTTGGTATTACAAAATGATTTGGAGATCATGAATTACATGTTCTCTGTGCTTACAGCAAGTAGCTATTAGTGAAAACCTAGTCCACTGATGCATTTCCTCATAGAAACTTCGTGGGGACTTCCCTGGCTGTCCAGTGGTGAAGAATCTGCCTTACAGTGCAGAAGACTTCACAGCAAATGTTCTGGGTAGTTGAAGGCATCCAGTTCACTCTCAGCCTTTAATACACACGGGGGTTCTATCCTGGTCTGGGGGACTAAGTCCCCACATGCCGTGGGGCAGCTCAGCACACATGCCACAACTAGAGAAATCCATGCATTGCAACAAAGACCCAGTGCAGCTAAAAAAGAAAGAAAAAAACTTCATTACTAGAGGGAAAAATTAGATTAAAAAATATAGAAGCCCAGACACTTCACATATCCTGCTGCCCGCTCAGCAGTTCCGCTTAGATTTCTGTGAGATGCCAACAGAAAGGCAACTTCTAAAACCCAGCTTCTGGTTTTTCCCCAGAAACCTGCTCTGACTTCCCATCTCAGCTGCTGTCAGTCCAATTGATGGTTGCTCAGGCTGGAGACGGAAGTCATCCATGGTCCCTGGTTTTCTCTCAGACCCCAGATTCTGTCCATCAGGACATTATGCTGATTATGCGCGCGCGCGCGCGCGCACACACACACACACACACAGCTGTAGAGGTTGAGGACACACACACACACACACACACACACACACACACAGCTGTAGAGGTTGAGGACACACACACACACACACACACACACAGCTGTAGAGGTTGAGGAGTGGCTGGAGGTATGACTTGCCTGGGTTATGCATAACCTCTCACTGGGATTTGCTGCTTGTCCAGTCTGTTGTCAGCACAACATTCCGGTGCTCAGTAATGTCTGACTCTTTGTGACCCCATGGACTGTAGCCCCCCAGGCTCCTCTGTCCATGGGATTCTCCAGGCCAGAATACTGGAATGGGTTGCCATTTCCTACTCCAGGGTATCTTCCCAACCCAGGGATCGAACCCGAGGCTCCTGCGGTTCCTGCTTACAGTCAGATTCTTTACTGCTGAGCCACCTCTGAAGCCCCTGACGTCCCAGGGTGACCTAAAACCCGAGTGAGATCAGCCATCCCCTGCTTCAAGCTTGCCAAGGACCGCCTCCCCCCCTCCCCCGCCCTGCAACCTCCCCAGACTCTGCTGAACTTCCCACCTCCTGCCCCCAAGTTCAGTTTCTTCACATCAACCAACACACTTTTCTCATCTTACTTATCTTGAACAAAATGAAAGTGAAAGTCGCTCAGTTGTGTCTGACTCTTCGCGACCCCATGGACTACAGTCCATGGAATTCTCCAGGCCAGGATACTGGAGTGGGTAGCCTTTTCCTTCTCCAGGCGATCTTCCCAACCCAAGGATCGAACCGGGGTCTCCTGCATTGCAGGCAGATTCTTTACCAACTGAGCGATCAGGGAAGCATCTTAGGGCTTGAGAAAAGGAAACCAGTCTTACGTTTGTAATGTGTTAATTACAAGTATTTATTAGTCATTGTACTTTCTCATTTGTCAATGGTCAAGGTTGTCCTGTCATGTCTTTTGTCTATTTTAGCATGAAGACATTTTCTTCTCAAATGACATGTAAAGGCCTTTGGTATGTGTAATGATTTGTTGCAGATATTTTTCCAGAACTGTCCTTGACATTGCCCTTTATTTACATTTATTTGTTATTTTGGAGTTTAGGGAAGCCTTACATTTTTAAATATTCAAATCTGTCATTTTGTGATGGTGTCTCCCTTGGGAAGGCTAACTAGAAGGGCCTTCTTTCTTAAAAAAAAAAAAAATAGGTTATGAGGTGGTGATTTAACTTAATATGGTTTTAAATTGTTAGCTTGTCCTTCCAGGGATCACTTTGAACTGCCAGTCTTAAAATAGCTACCATTCTATTTTATTTGGATTTATTTCTGTTTCACTAATCTGTTCCTTCTGTTGTTTCCAAAACCACACCCTTTCAAGAAGCTTATCTTTGTAATGTATTTTGATATCTGCGGGGTCAGGGGCAACTCTCTTGCAGTGCAATTCTTTTTTCAAGACTTTCTTTGGGTGCTTCTCATCAGTTTATTATTTCAGATGAAGTTGAGAATCATTGCTTTGAAGTATTTTTAAGAAATGGGGTTTTCATTAGAACTGCATTGTATGTGCGAATTTATTTGTGGAAAAGGCATCTTTGCACTATTCAGTCTTCATATCCAAAAGCATATCCCAGCTCCTAAGACTGTTTGCTAATCTGCCTACAGTGCAGGGAACCCAGGTTTGATCTTGGTGTCGGGAAGATTCCCTGCAGGAGGGCATGGCAACCCACTCCAATGTTCTTGTCTGGAGAATTCCATGGACAGAGGAGCCTGGTGGGCTACAGTCCATGGGGTCACAAAGAGTCGGACACAGCTTAGCAACTAAGGGCAGGAGGTATGGATATAACATGAAACAGCATTAGCTAGACCAGCCAACATGCAGATGGATCCCAGCTCCAGAAAGTTTAAGATATAGGGGAGAAAAGCACATAGAAGAATCAAAAGAATACACACACAAGGTTGTTTTTTTTTTCTTTTCCTGTTTGCTTACACTTTATATTCTTAGTAAATGTAATTTCTAAACTTTAGAACTTTTCCTGTTTTTTAACGTTCATTCCTAAGTTTTCTCAGTCAGTTCTTAGATTTTCAGTTTCTTTAAAATCAAGTCCCAGAACTTCCCTGGTGGTCCAGTGGCTAAGACTGTGTGCTCCCAATGCAGGGAGACCAGGTTCAGTCCCTGGTTAGGGAACTAGATCCCACATGCCACAACTAAGACCCAATACAGTCAAATAAATAAAAAATCAAGTCCCATTTTTTCCATTTTTCTCTCTACATCTACCTGTACTCAAGCAGCTTTTCTCCCCCACTCAAGTATGTTGTCGTGTCTTCTTTTATGTATTGAGAGGAAAAAGCAAACGGTGTCCAAAGATTACTTTTGTTATTACTGGTAGGATTTTTTTTCGAACATACATTCTACCACCTCTCGGTGCTGTTTCCACTGTTCGTGTGGGCAGGTTCCAGCGGCCCCACTGGGATTTCCCCTGTTTATCCCCCACCCAGCTAACGAGGTCTCTGCAGCCCAGATCTGCCCTGCTGTGGGCCGTGCAGGGTCTCACTTGAAACTGCAGGTGTAGTGATTTGCCACCGTGGGTTGTCTCCCCTTCTCACCAACTCTGCTGTTTGGGGCTCTTCATCTGCCCCCAGGTGGTATCTCCGGGTCCCACTTCCCATATTTTATGTAAGTTTGTAGTTCATACCTTTATGGAAGCAACTGGTTTACGTGTTCAACTTGTTTTCAGCTCTTTTGTCTTGTATATATTGATGTCGGTCGCTGGTAAAATGCAGATGGTGGTAATGGCATCTGCCTGTATCACGTGCTGGCACTGGAGACGGGCAAATGGAACATTATGTCTGCTCTTGCAGCCTAGTGGGACATCGATATGCCTGTGCGTGCGTTCTAAGTCGCTTCAGTCATGTCTGACTCTTTGTGACCCCACGGACTGTAGCCCCCCAGGCTCCTCTATCCAGGGATTCTCCTCTATCCAGGCATGAATACTGGAGTGAGTTGCCATGCCCTTATCCAAGGGGTTTTCCTGACCCAGGGATCGGACCTGCGTCTCCTGCTCTGGCAGGTGGATTCTTTACCACTAGCGCCACCTCGGAAGCCCAGGAAGTAGATACACACAGGTAACTTGGGTTGAAGGTAGAAAATAAATAAGAGAAATAAAGTTGCATAGGATGTCTCAGAAGAAAGATGGTCTCAGGCTTCTAGAGGTTTAGCTTGGTAGAGTGTGCAGGATTTGAGGCTGAGGAGAGGATGGATCCAGTTGGAAGAAGTAACCTGAGCCCAGGCATCACACAGATGTGACTGGGCCATACGAAGCGTGGGGGCCTCTGATGGCAGGAGACAGAAGGGGAGTCGCTGGTTGCAGACCGGAGCCAGGCCATCAAGTGTCACAGTCTTCAGCTGGGTCTGCTTCAGTAGCAGAGTCACAGACTGGGAAGAGCCTTGAGGCGAGTAGCCAGTTAGGGTATTGTCACCATGGCCCCAGTGACTTAGGAAATAGGAACCTCCGAGGTGATGGTGATAATGCGGACGAGGAAATGGATTTGAGGGAAAACGGGGCCTTCATTCTGAGAAATTAGCTCACGCCAAGCTTTGTGCTAGCATGCAAGTGCATCTGCTGGCCTGGGTGGCAGCCACCGCGCTGTGACCAGAGTCCCCTTCCTCCAGGGACACGTGGGGCTGAGAACCTTCAGCGAGCTCTGGCAGCCTCCACCGTGAAGTCGCCGTCATCCCACGGAGCCCATCAGTAGCTGCCATCTGTGATGTCTCCGAGTCCTTGCTCCCCCGCTTTTCATAGTTTGTCATAGTTTTATCATAGTTTCTTTGCTTAACATTTTAAAAATGATGTTTAATACAGTCTTTAAGGTTGTGATGAGAGGAAACATTTTTCCTGGACTTTTTTATGGTGAGGAAACGATCAGCAATGCCTTTTCATAAAATTGGGGAAAAAAGTTTTTTCTTCTAAGAGACGCCAAACTTTCTCTTTGAATCTCTTTTAAGTAGCTAATCCCCTAACTTCTGCTTTCATGGAAATTTTGAAAATGTTAAAATTAGGCTGTGCTAATTTTAGGCACATTTGGTTGCCTGAAGATCATTTCTTATGCATTCTTACTCTCATTTGATGCTCCAGTGTGGTGGTTGGGGGACCACGAACTTGTTAGTTGCTGATTTGATGAGAGTGGGTCACATTAGTGGGAAATGAACCTGGTTGGCTGGCATCCTTCGTTTTGGATGATTTTTCTTTCTGTAGATGTTTTTTATTGGCATGTGTCCAATTTGACGAGGGAGCAGTGAGGGAGATGGTAGGAGGCCTGCTTCTCTAAGGGGGATTGTGCCTGTGGGTATCCATGAACTGTTATGAAAGCTCACCTCCCTCTAAGAACCTTGCCATTATCAGAGCTGTAAATACGGGGCTAACATTTAACTGCTGGATGCTGCCCCTTTTCGCATTCCACACAATTCTGTCTGTTCGGGTGTGTTCCCAGTAATCTGCTTTCATCTTCCATCTGAGCTGCTTCTGATGTTGTTTAGTCGCTCAGTCCTGTCCAACTCTTCGTGATCCCACAGACTGTGGCCACCAGACTCCTCTGTCCATGGGATTTCACAGGCCTGAATTCTGGAGGGGGTTGCCATTTCCTTCTCCAGGAGGTCTTCCTGACTTCATGGATCGAACCTGTGTCTCCTGCATCGCAGGAGGATTCTTTACCACTGAGCCACCTGGGAAGCCCCTATCTAATCTGTTACTAGATTGATTTTGAGGGTTGGTTCCTGTCCCCACTGGAGAAGTTTGAATGCCATATGCCTCAGGCCAGGGGTCACCCTGATTCTGCCCCTGTGCCCGCCCAGGTGTACCTCCAACCCTAAGTTCTTGTGACTCCCTCTTCCTTGTCAAGGAAGGAGTTATGCTTTAAATAAATATATATTCAGATATATAATTTAAATATGTATATTTTTTTGCTCTGCTTGTGGCCTGCCACAGGTGACTCACTGCTTCCTCCGACTTCAGCTTGTTGCTCCACAAATAACCATGATCATAATGATGCTAATAATAGCATCACTTTAGGTCGCCAAGCACTTTATGTCCATCATCTGATTTTATCTTCATAGCAACCCTGTAAGCCAAGTCTTGTTTTCACCACTAGGCAGATGAGAAAATGGATACTCAGGAACTTCCCTGGTGGTCTGGTAGTTAAGAATCTGCCCTTCATTGCAGAGGACTCGGGTTCAATTCCAAGTTAAAGTAGAAAATTTAAAAAAAGAGCAGATGCTTGGAGAAGTTAAGTGATTTGCCCCGGATCACTTGGCCAAGTGACAGAACTGGAAGTCCTTCCAGTTTTGACGGAGTTCAGAGCCCTCTCTCGACCCTGACTCACCCACCAGATTTCCAGACTTGGCTTTGACCAAACCTCAACACCTGGGACACCTGGCCCCAGAGTCTTGCCGCCCCTTCACCAGCTGTGGTCTCTGGATCTGCCCTGCTCCTCTGGGAGTTCTGTGTGAGGACCAGAAGCCTTGCCCCATCTGTCTGCTTTCCACTCTCTTCCTGTAGTCGGAGGTTGTCTAGGCTCAGGGCTGACTGCAATCTTGGTTGGCGTCAGTGACTATCAGGATGCTCTGAGGAAGAAAGATGCCCTTGGCTGACTGAAGGAAGTCCTGCCAAGTGACCGGGGTGGCTGAGACTAGCCTCTCAATCATCACGAAAGCCAGGTGCTGGATGGTCTACTGACCAGCATACCATTAATTCAGTAAACCATGTTGAATTAAGTATGCATCTGCCAGAAACCAGCTAAATCCTCCCTGAACCCTAAGAAGTTGAGCTAATGTTTCCAGCACTCGCCTTTGGGGGAGCTGCCCCTAGGCAGCGTGCCTGCTGCAAGGTCTTGAGCGCAGAAGCCACGCCCATCCCGCTTCTGGAGAGGATGTGGATGGAGAGAGGGCTATGGGCGAGCACTGCTGGCTCTTCGGGGGCCCCTCACTGTGCACAGAGCTGTCTCCTGAGCCCATCTTTGGTCTCCCCCACACACCACCAGGTGCAGGGAAGGAGGCTGAGCAGGAGCACAGCTTGGGATCCTGAGACTCAGAGTTGAACTCATCGTGCCGGGGGCACCAGAGCCCAAACTCGGCCTTCCTAGTTTCTCCCATCACAGCACCTGTCCACCTGTTCACAGTGCATGCAGTGAACATTTGGTCTGGGGAGGTGACGGTTTCAGAGCTTTTCTCTAAGCTGCAGACTCAAAATCCTTCATCATGAATCTGAATTTCCCCAATCGTAACTCTCTTCTCAGCAGCCTCAATGCAATAATTTTCTTAAGACCGTTGGAGTCTAGAAATGGACTCACAGAGGTCATATTATTGATGCACAAGCTGTGAAAATGAAAGCTTTTCTCAGAACTCAGGCCTTTTTTCCCGGAGCGGATAAAGTAGCCCGGAAAAGGATGGAGACATACGAAACTAATTTGTCTGATTAAAAAGAAAAATTTTATACCAATCATAAAACTAGGAAGGCAGTTTATAAGGAAAGGCATTCAATAGAGAATGTGAATGTTATTTCTGTGGTCTATTTGGTATGACATGCTAATGCAAATCGTGTATCCCAAAGAAACTGTGAAGTTGAGGAAGAAATCCGCTCTCCTCCCAAGTTAGGCAACGTGAGACAGTGGGAGCAGGGCGTGCTATGTAGAGAGCAGCATTCTCATGCTCATGGGGGTGAGGAGGGGCACCAGCCTGCGAACAGCAGGTGCCTGCAGTGTGTGTGCAGAGCCCTTTAAGGATCTCTCATCAGTCTGTTTTAAGTCAAATCATACCATGTGCAGACGTGGACCACTGGCCCTTCATTGTCAAGTGTTTTTCCCTCTTCTCTTTTCTCGGTGCCCACGTCAGTGGTACCCAGCTGTGAAACCCGACTTGCCCTGTGTTACTGAAAAGCAGATCCAGTGTTTACAGCGGTTACAGTTGACTGCATGGGGCTGGTTTCACATCTCTCTCTCTCTCTCATGCTGCTACCACAGTGGGTCTCTAAAGAATAAATCCGGTTTTCTGCTATAAATAGGTCAGTTGTTGCATCAAATACTGCAGAGTGACCACTCTGTTAGACTTGGACAGCTCCATGCTAGCTGTAGAAAGAGCTGCTTCATCTTTTGAACTTGGCATCAACTTTGTGAATTGGGGGCAGCCCCTTTAGAGAGGCTGGTATTTAGTGTTTATTACACATCAGTCCCATTCCATCAAGGATGGAGCAGTGGGGGAAAGTTTCAGTGAAGTGCGCCTTCTTCTAAGAATCCAGCAGTAGTTTTTCCCCCCTAATTTCCATGAACGGAGGATTACCATGAATTGATCTAGAGTTGGTTATTTTTTTCTCACTTCGCTCAGAACATGAGCTTGGAGGTGTTGCCGCCTGGCCCGCTGGCCTTTGTTGGTGGCCGTTGGTCCCTGTGGTCCATGTCACACGTGTAATTTGTTAATGGGCCTCTTGACACTTAGGATGGTGATCCATCTCGTGGCACCCGTTGTTAGATGATTACTTGTGGGCATTACATGCAGAGGGGATGTGTCTGTCGGGGCCCGGGGCCCAGCACCCTGCCTGCTGCGGGTGCCCCTCGGCTCCCCTGCCCGCCTCTCTCTGCACTATCCAAAGTGGAATCTCCACTCTCTCTCTTAGCAGCCCTCTGAGGGTTGGGTTTTCATTCTGTGCATGTGACAAACACCAGGGATTTTTTGTTGTTGTTTAATGTTGAATCAGAACCAGTGTATAAGTTATACGTGAAACAAGTGTTCCCCAATTTTAGAAATGTTCTTTTTCGTGTAGAATTGTTTCAGTCTCATTCTTTCTCCTACTGCGTTATCAGTTTTCACTTTGGTTTGAAACCCAATAGAAAATGGCCAGTAAAAGCAGGTGACAAATTGATTTATGAGACGCTGGTTGGGTTTCTTCCCCCCCTGAAATGTGAACAATGAAACGTGAACTTCATCTTTAAATGTATTTACACAGGTTGTCACTGATGAATGCACGTTGGTAAAATAGCTCCAGGAATGTTTTTATCCTGTCACCTCCAGTTGAAACGTTTCACGGGGGCCATAGTTTTCAACACACACTGAAAATAGCAGGTTCTGCTCCTGCAGCTGATGGAAGGTGACAGCGTGCCCTTCTGGTACCACGTTGTCATCTTATTAATAAAAATGTAATAAGGTTCCTGAAACCATCAAGAGTGGGCTTTTCGGTGCTTATTGGTGATTCTCACAGCATTCAAGCCATTCTTTGCCAAATTAGCCTTGGACCAAGGAGGTTCATTGAAAGAAAAACATTTGGGCTATTGAAAAATCAAGTTTTACTTCCATACCAAAAACCACATTGTAAAATTTAAAACGTGTTCAGAGGCCAGCGTCCAGAGCCAGACGATGAAACGCAGCTCTTTGGGGAGGAAAACAAACTGGAGCGGGGATTACAAAGGGAAATGCCTAGACTTTGAAGAGCTGAACCGGGCCTCGGGAGCCGAGGGCTGTGCGTCTCCACGTCCATTGTCCAGCGCCTGAGAAGACTTCACAGCGAATGTTCTGGGTAGCGGAAGGCATCCAATTCACTCTCAGCCTTGCAAATACACGTCAGCCCTTAAGTCGGGTAGACAGCAGCACTAATCATATTAAGCACAGTGTCTGAACTCACAGCGAATGCATAATTAACACATTGTTTTAGGAGACCCGATGTGTGAGTCAAGGGCAGGCCTCCACTCACAGTCCTGCGGGTGAGGAGGGGGCCGTTCCGGGCCGGCCCTACCACCACGGCCAACGCCGGGCGCTAAATCTATTTTGTTACACCTCTAATACGAGCCACAGCCGTCAGACAACCTCCATTAAAGTGTTCACCACGGAGAGCCCTCTCTGGGATAGTAAATGCTAATTCAGTGTCAATTAGAAAAATGCTCCCAACAAAACACCAAGATTAATACGGGGGTACTTGTGTTGATTCATCACTGGGTTTTTTTTTTCTTCCCGCCCCTCATTCCTTATAAGGATGCATCTTTCATTACTTTCTATTTATTATTTTAAATATGTTTAGCTTGAAGGCACTTTACCATTTTATCTTTCTTTTAAAACGTAGCCAAATGTTTACTTCTCCATCAATATCCATTTAAACTTAAGCCATTTGGGTCTCACTAATTTAAATTCCTTTAGTGGGCCCATTGAATAAAAGGTTCAGTGTATAAACTCTTGAATTAGGCATTCAAACACACTTTTAGAAGTTTTTGATTTCTATAATCCTCTTCCCCGTTTTGAAGATGTGTAGTGTATATTTTTAAAAAAATAAATCCAGCTTTAATAAACATCCTGTTACCACAACTAATTAACTGAAAGTAAATCTTTTTCTCTTTGCAACTTTCAGACTTTATACAGATGTGTTTAAATGTTAATAGGGCATTCTATACTTTTATTGGTATACATTTTTTAAGCCATTTAACCAAGCCAAGTGTGTTTAATGGTGACAGTGGTTACAGTTCTGTTTTTGCTTTTTTTTTTTTTTATGAAAATCATCTTTATTGAGCTCACTATTATGAGAGTGTTTGTAGGGGGCTGGGGGTTGTTGGCTGGGACGTGCAGTAGGGTATAAGTCAGTGAGGTGAACTTGATAATATTCCTTTGGTAACTTAGTGTTTAATTCTCTCACGCTCTTGCAGTATTAAAATCTATATGTTTTTTGCTCCCTGTGATGTTTGATTAGTTAATGTTTAAACTTTAAACTTGCAAGGAAATATTTAAGTATTATTCAGTATGGGCGTTAACTGAAATATGCTAAATCATATTGGTTTGGTTTCTAACTTCTTTTTAACTTTAGAAGAACTAGATTGTTAATAACTGTAATTCATCTTTCCTTAAATGATAGAATCCTATGTCTGGTGCAGAGGACTGAAAGTCCCAGGCTTTGTATTTAAATCTTTGAAATATAATCTTGAAAGAAAATAGTTTAATTTGACCAAGACTATGGTATAAGTTTTGAATTAACTTCAGTTCTTTTAAAGAGAGTTCATTTTAAAGTAGATTATGGAGCAATGTATGAATTTAAGCTATTTGCTGTGTACTATTAAATCAACTTCTCTACTGTAGGTATATGTTTTTGTGAGTTTAATGTTTTGAGTAACTTATTTTCTGAAGACTGTTCTTCCTGTATCTACTTTCCTGGTAGTAAAGTTATACCATTGAGACATTCGAATGGGATCGGCTACAACTCTGCCATAATAAGCATATTTCAGCTATTTATTATTCTTCCCTCAGTTTTCTGATGTTTTTACATACTGATGGTGAAGAGGGATAGATAAGATATATTCTAATGTAAAGCTTTAACATTTATAAATGAAAATAAGCCAGACTCACTTTAAATAATCTCTCCCTAGAGGAAGTTTTAAGATTATTGAAGAAAAGTTCAAATTCAGTAAATACGTTGTACTTCTTATATTCAGATAGGTCCAGACTAAGAACTAGTTATTTGAGCTAGTGAGTTCTATTAAATAAAAATGTTATGTGTGTGAGTGTGCTTCACTGAGAATTTATGCATTTTGCCCTATGTTTAAATTATTAATATTCTGTACTTAAAAATAAAGAGTATTTTTTTTTTTGTCTTGCACACTTAGGTATTGTTCTATTAATTAGATGCTACTGAGAAGTTACTCTTTTGCCCTCAGGTACCAAAACAGTCTGGTAACAGGGCCACATCAAAGTTAGCACCACCCTCAGAAGTATTTTTAATTTGTTCAAAAGTTGCATTTTTAATAGTAATTCAAATCTTTGTGTGAGTGTGTGGTTTTTAAATTATAGCATGGAACCTTAAAGCCCTAGCCAGTACCTCAAATTTGTTGCAGATGCCGTATATAAATCTGATTTATCTTTTTTTTTTAAACAGTGTAAACATTTTCTGTTTAATTTTACTCTTTTTGATACCTCTCATAGTTTAATAAGCAATTTCACTTAACTGAATTTTTAATTAAAAAAAGATATGAAAAATTACCATATGCTTATGAGTAGGTTTTAAAACACAAAAGAGTTATAAATTAGTGTTGTTTCATCTACATTTTAATGCTGTAGTTTTGAGCATTGGCATTTTCAGCTGCAATCTTTTTTTCCTTTAGTTTGTCATATACTTACAAGATAAAATGCTCATTTGACAAAAAGCTTTTCCTGCAGTCATTAATAAAAAACACGAAGTGTCAGCTATCTTTGTTTCAGCTGTGACTTGATTATTATTCACGCTTATTATACTTCTTATACTGTTTTATATTTCTGGACAGAAATAACTTCACAAATATTCTTTTGGTGAGAATAAACCATCAAAATTGAGTGACTTATGATACAAATTATGAATTCTCCAAATAGGGTGTGCCTATTTGGGGATTCTCTAATTTTTCTTTTCTTTTTTTTTTTTTTTGCATGCGTGAATTCTTGTAAAAATGCTTTCACCTCAAATATTTAGATAATTAAATAAAAAGGTTCTTGGAGGAGGTGGGCAGGGTGCTTTAAGAGGGGTCAGTTCAGTACATTATGGATGGATTTATGATTGTACAGCTGGACTGAGTTACGGCCGGAGTGCAGAACCCAAACAAAAGTGTTCAGCTTTAAGAAGAGTGTATCCCAAGGTGCATTTCTAAATCTCTATTTCTACATTTATTTTCTTTTAAGCACCCGTTTTGCATTAGTAAAAATAAATCTTTTTCTGTAGATTTAAGATACAGCCAGGCACATCAGGCTTCAGTTTTAGTTTGCACAAATGAAATTTCTTCCCTTTGATGAAATAGTACTTTGTTTTTCTGCATCATTGTATAAATAATGTAACCTTTCCTCAGCCGATGAACCCCTTGCCAGGAAGAACTATTTATTCAAGTTCCCAGTTTCTCCTACCTGAATCCTGTTGTTTGATTTCTAGTTATACACATACTGTCTGAATCAGCTTAAAACTTCCTGTGGTATTTGCATCCTTTATAATCTTGGCCAGGATCTTACTCTCTGTGGTTATGTAGGAGAGCTATTTTTATTTTAGGCTTATCTGGGTAAACCAGCTTCTTTCAGCCTGCTATATTTTTGTTTGCCTTTACCCTGTTTCTTCCAGGCCCTTTGAGAAAAGCACTCGTAATCACCTCAGTCATTTTCTTCATTGTGCTGTAAGCCACGTGCCCCTTTAGCAAAAGAGGTGAAGATGCAGGCTGTTGGTGCTCAACAAAAACAAACTTCCTTACGTGAAAAGCACGTCTGCAGGAAAGTCCACTTTTGCAGAACTGTTTTAGCCAGAGGTCAGGATGACTCTGGGTGAAATAGAGCCAAATAGGATCAGTGGCTTTGTTTTTATTTATTAAAAAATAAAGATGCCTCCTTCTCCTTTTTCAGCCTGAGGATCAACTTGTATAGGAAATCCTGTAGTCGCATATTGAGAAGCTCACATAAATTAACTTGTGATACTCCTTAGTCCCAGGTGTACACACCTGTGAGGCCGGCATCTTCTCGCCTCTCCTCTTCTCCTGGGGGAGTGGAGCGGACATGCTGAGGTCAGCCCCTGCCACTCAGGTGTTCCAACAGAAGTCAAGGAAGTAAAATCCTCTGGACGTAGGTGGAGAGTTTTTACTCCTCTGTTAAATTGCACTGAAGAAATAAGTATCCTGTGAATGAATGTGTTGTACCTCCCTGAGAATAATTCCTCCCTCCTGGGATAACAGGCTCCCCAGGTGGCTCAGTGGTAAAGAATCCACCTGCCAATGCAGGCGACTCAGGTTCAATCCCTGGGTCGGGAAGAGCCCCTGGAGGAGGAAATGGCAACCCAGGTATTCTTGCCTGGAGAATCCCATGGACAGAGGAGCCTGGTGGGATGCAGTCCGTGGGGTCACAGAGAGTGGGACACAACTGAGCGACTAACACTTTCACTTTTACTTTTCTGGGAAAACATGGCTCCCGTAATTGTAAAATGTTATTGTAAGTCAAGGCACTGTTATATTCTTGTTATTGAGTAATTTTACCTCTTTTAAGATAAAATCTCAGTAATGCTCGTCAGTGATTGGAAGATTTGAAGCCCAATCACTGCCTCTGTAATGAGCACCTTGTTTTTAATAGACAAAAGCCCATGTAATCATATACTGGTGAAGGTCACAAGTTTGGGAGCAGAACAGGCCTAGAAACAAAGGCCAGCTCCACTTAATAAGGGTGTTGATATGTCTCTACCCATGAAACCCCAGTTTTCTCACATAGAAACTGAGGCCTTTAACGTCTACGCTGTAGAATTTTTCTCTAAGAATTATGTGAGGTCTGTTGGTTTTAGAACTTCCTCCTTGGTTGTCGTCCTCATCATCGCACTTGTTTTCTTGGCCATCGTCTCTGTGGTCCTCACTGTCTCAGCCATCTCCCATCTTAAAATTTTAAACATCTTCCTCACAGTTAAATACACCTTCTCTCAGCTTAATCCAATAAATAGAAGCCAAAGGGTGCAAGTTTTAGGCACAGATTTTCCTTTAAAGTTTCTCTGGGGATTTCCCTGGGTGGGCTGGTGGACCCTGTGCTTGGGGAACTAAAATCGCATACCACACGCTGCGGTCAAAAAAATAAAAAGTTTCTCTGATCACTAGGAAAGTACCTACGCTTTCCATACACATGCACACACACTCACTCACTTGGTAAATATGCGAGAAGACTCAATAAAATATTTAAGTACCTTTAGTAGTAAAAACCTAATACTACTGTTGAGACAAAACAGCAGTATAACCAAAGTCAAATGCAAGAAGGTAGAAAACCACACTTGGTAACAGCTCAGATATTTTATTTGTCAGCTGATGTACAAAAGTTAGGGTTTATATCACAGAAGACCATTTTGAGGGCATCAGACATGTATAACGTGCACAGACTTCCTTGGTGGTCCAGTGGTTACGACTCTGAGCTCCCAATGCAGGGGGCACGGGTTCGACCCCTGGTCAGGGAACTCTGATCCCGCATGCCTCTTGGTGCAGCCAATAGAAAAACTTGTATAATGTACAAGAAGGGACATCAAGGTGTCGAAGGCCGTGTGTGAAATTAGAAGAATGAGTTCTCAGGACCCATTGGTTCCCATAGAGCCAAACGGTCCACTTTAAACGTAGGAATAAAAACCTTGTATGCAAGGCCGCTAGTTGGCAGACACTGGCTGTTAACCTATGGGGTGGTGAGTAAGGCAGCCTCTCCCCAACCCATCCCCACCAACCCAGGACTCCCTGGACCTGAAACCTGAGAGTGGGGGTGGGGGGGGCAGCATCCCTTTGGATTGGCCCCAGGCTCATGAAATGGCCCCAGGTCCATCCTGTATTGGTGGCTAGATATTTTGAATTCCCCCCACCATGTATCACTGACATGTTGTGGTTGAAAACTTGGCATCCACAAGTCTTTATAGCAAAAAGGACCTGTGTTTTATGCAGTTAAATCTTAGCTCAAGAGAAAATCTAGAAGCAACCAAGCAGGACATGACACACAGACACGAAAAACGGCACAGACCTACCGTCTTCATTTTGCCTAAGGTTTGTAAAAACGTGTGTATATGCAAAAACACTTCCAAATGAAATAATGTACGTGAAAACATTATGTAAGCCGTGAAACGCCACTTAAAGGTAATTTATTAATATATCTTTGAGGCTGAAAAATTTCACACATTCCGTGAGAATAGGTTGATTCAAACTAAAAACCCTGTTGAATGCCGAGTTTAGGGTGAGGATAAATAAGCAATGGCATATGCCAGGCGAAGATGCTGTAACTAACTACACACTTCCTTAGCTAACCCTGCACAGCTTGCAGTGCCAGGTATGGGCCTGTTACAGAGCCCAGGAGACAATTTGAGGAGACACAGAAAGCCCTGTCTTAGCTTGTTTCCTCTCTGTTCCCCGGCTGATTTCTTAAACCCAGAGGAACTTCTCTGCCTCTGACTTTCCTCCTTTCTTGGGCCCCTTTGTTGTGGTTTAGTCGTTCAGTCGAGTCTGACTCTTTGTGACCCAATGGGCTGTAGCCCACCAGGCTCCTCTGTCCATGGGATTCTCCAGGCAAGAATGGGTTGCCATTTCCTTCTCCAGGGGATCTTCCCAACACAGGAGTCGAACCCGAGTCTCCCGCATTAGCAGGCGGGTTCTTTACCGCTGAGCCACCTGGAAAGCCTCCTTGAGAACCTAGGGAGGCGTTAAAACTGCCTCCATGTCTGGCGGGACCCCTTAGCAAAAAGTCAAGGGAGTAGGAGAGGGAAGCTCCAATTCACAGCTCGTTTTCCTCAGGGAAACGTAAGTCTCTACCCCTGGGAAGGGGCTGTCTTCTGGGCCCAGCTTTTCCCAGGGAGTTAAGGTCGCTGAATGTGACCAGGTGATCACATTGTACCATCAGATATGCTGGATGGAGCCAGGGGCACAGATGGCATTCCATTTCAAATACTCGAATGGCAGTAATTCAGAAAGCAGTGGTATTTAAAAAAATTATGAAACAGGTTTTTCCCTGAAAATGATTATACAGCATTGTCATTGACAGCAGTAAATGCACAGAGGTGTTTAGACAGACTCGGTGCGGTGGAGAACGCTGCTTTGTAAGTTGCAGTGCTGACGTTCATCAGCGGGGAGAGTGATTACAAAGGAGATTCTGAAACCAAAGTCAGTAGCTTGTTGACAGAGTCCCTTTCATTCAGAGGGTTTTCTAGCCCAAAAAATTTTGGGGGATTAAATGATAAAATGAATAACCAATGAGTTGTTTACGACTTCCTTCTAACTAGACATTTCCTTAAGGATCTGTACATCTTCATCTATTGTATATATGTTTAAAATGCTTAAGCCTGCTTTTGTCTGGGTTTCCTTTTCCATAATATTCCTCCATCCTGCGGTAGAATTTAAACACGAACAAAATGCCACATCATTCTTTATCCAAACATAATGAAATCATTGCAGATGAGATGAGGAGATAAAGTAATTGGATTAGAAATGGGTGGTTTAAGTTTACACCATTTTATTATATCAGGAATTTTTGATATTTGAGACGTAGATTTCCACAGCTGCGCGATCACTTGTTCCTAAGATACTTGTATGAAACCAGGTTCTGTGCTTTTGTTATTTTAAATTCCGAGGGAGGATAAGTGTAGATGGTCAGACTATTCACCTGAGAAAGTTTTATCTGAAGTTAAAGCAACTGATGTATCAGTTTTAAACAACGTGGAGGTATGATCCTTTATACTTGATTCCCTGCTTTCTCTTACTTTGGGTTTATAAGCAATTTAATGAATGGTCGTCATGGTATATGAGCATAATAGTTTTGTTTTTCTTTTTTATTTTCCATCCATAATGTTCTCCTGATCTTAAAAAATAAATTTTATGTATTGTTTTCCATCTTACAATTATTTTGGCCTATTGTAGGATAGTTTTTTGATAAAGTGTTGGCCTTTTCACTTAATTTAACCTCTAACCTATTAAGTCATTTGAGAAGGAAAAAAAATTGTTTGTTGCCTTAAGAAACTATATCAAAGAATAATCCTGGTTATTTTTACTTATTCTCTGCTTATGTTGATGCTAAATCATAGCATAAGAAATCTTTAGATAATAGGTAAAAATTATGCACTGTTACTATAGACATTTAATAATCTAATGTTGAAAGAATTGTGTCATTAGAACTTTTTAATCATTCTTATTTTGAGCTTAGTTCATTTTAGATTTAGTTCCTAAACAAAGCAGTACAATTCAGTCCTTGGAGATTTTGTTGAACTTTTTTTTAAGCTGGAAATAAATATAAATTACTTAATTCTTCATAATATTATTTTTTATGTATCTTCATAATATTCTTAATTGAAAAACTAAAAAAGATTATCTAAATTTTGTAAATATGATTACAGTGAATAAATTATTATGGGAAGAAAAGATATGTTAAAAATAATCCTCAAATATAGTTTTATTTGTACTTTTAGCTACCATCTTATGTTACACAGAGACTAAAAAATGGAAAGAGAGAGGACTGTGGAGTCTAACCTAGCAAATCCCTTGTTTTAGATAAAGAGAAGTCAAGAAATTCCATCTTATTTTTGATTTTGATAATTAAAAAAATGTAACTTAAAATTTTTTTGTGTAGTGAAGATAATCAGGCAAAGTGAAAAAAAAAAAGAATAGCAGTGACACAAATACAAAGGACAAACAGAAAGACTAATAAATTCTCATGTTTTCTTTTTCCTTTTATGTAATTTCCTCCCAGCCTCTTGCAGGGTAGTTGATTAGACTGCAGTGCCAACCATGGGAAAAGCCAGTTTTCTTTTTTTTAATTTATTCATTTTTAATTGGGGGATAATTACTTTACAATATTATGTACTTTTTAAGTTAAAAATGTGTAGTGTGGTAACTCCTGTAGCTTCCCCCTCTGTTAAGGGGATGTGTGGTGCTTGTGAAATTCTTTCCAGAGGAACCAGGTGAAGCTTGGGCTAATGTGAATTTGAAAAACTATCCTAGAATTTCCCAGGAACTTATTAAATATAAACCATTTATTCACTAGGTTTCTTAATTAGAAATGATAGAATAAAGCTTTAAAACTTTGTATTTTAGTAACTAGACTTTGTATCCATCTAGTTGGATCAGGCTACAGATTACTTTTGTACTTATGAAAATAAAAAATCAAAGATGTCTTAACTGTAGTTTGTTGAATGTATTTTTTAAAATAACTGGAAGTATTTTAGAAATGCCTATTTAGAACTAAATAAGTGAATTGTTAATAAATTACTTCTGTGACATACATTAAAGGAAGTTTTGAGGGAACCTCTGGTTATCCATTAATCTGTATTATTGCAGCTACAGTTAAAATTGTACTAATTTGTACTAACTAGATTTGTGAAAGCTTCAATTATGGAATATTTCTGAAGAAATCCAATATTATTTTTCAAATTAAATCAGAATAGTAAAGTGCTTGAAGAGCTTCTTTTAATTAGGAGTCATCTTTGAGTATGGGTACTGTATCTTTGTTTGTATGCCCTTATCACAGCTAATGGTGTATTTCATTGAATTAATAAAAATGGTCTGTAATTTTACTCGATGTGTAATACAGAGTACTTGACAAAATATTAATATATTTGAAGACACTTAAACAGTTGGTATCAAGTATTTTAAATGCCTGTTGTCACTACCAACACCAAATATTATTTAAAATGGTATTCTATAGAATGAAAGATTTTTCTACATGAATGTGTTTCACCCTGATTCCAGGATGGATGATGGGAATGACTAATTAAGTAAAGTTTGAATTCATGAAACTTTTATCATAGTTTAAATCAAGGAAGGAAACATCCTTTTTAAAAAAAATTGTCTGTAATTCAGATTTTCCATTAATTCTAGTAAAATCTTAATTCATGAAGTTTTGGTCTACGTTGTGTTTGGGGGGCATAAGTGAGGCTCTGTGTTACCACATAAAAATATTTTCTTTTTGTAAAACATGACTAACTTTTACAGAGAGGAACCTTGGTGTTCACCACGGTTCTCTGAGTCAGTGTTAAATTGTAAATATTAACAATAATTTTTCATTTACTTGTAATTAAAAGACTTCGTCATACAGACTACATAATGTCTTCAAATTCAACAGATGTTAATGTCCGAAGGGAAAAGCAATGATTCTTCACAATCCATTCCATCTAGATCTTTAAAGAGTATAGTTTTTCACATTTCATCCAGTCGTCGCTGACACTTTTAACCTTCTGGAATATTATTGATGATATGCTTACATGCTTGTTAACGAATTCTTAAAGAAAACCGAGATAAAAATACAAAGTTACAGTCTCTGTTTGCTTTAGTAAACAACTTGTGTGTTAGAAACTGTCTGTTTTCTGGAAAAAATTAACTGGGTCTTAGAATTACCTTAGTGGTTGCTCATATTGGGAGATGAAAAGCATCGCATTTGTCAGATAGGGTTTCAGAGCACAGAATGACTCTGTAGGAAGCCTAATTTTGCTTTGTATGTGGGACACAGATGTTTTCACCTTTAAAAAGGGATTGCAAGCATATAAAAAAGAAATTAAACCTGCTCCCAAGGATATGTGTGATGTAGCACAGTTTGGGAGAGAATTTTGAAATCAACTGGCTTAATAAGGGCTGAAAAACCCAGCAATGCCACTTAACTTCAGAGGCAGAAGGTGCAGCTTTCAAAGTGATAGTTCTTGGCTAAATTAAATGCCCTTGGAGGTTGGTTGGTTTGTTTGTTTTTAAATTAAACTGTTTACCTTGAAGTCATCATAGACTCACATGCAGTTGTGAGAAATGATACAGAGAGATCTCATATGCACTCCACCGGGTTCCCCTCCATAGTGGTGTCTTGTAAAACCATCACAACATCAGAGTCAGGATACCCACTCGCCTTTGTTTTCAGAATGCTTTTTGGTCCACACAGCCAAATTATAGCACTATTTTTTCCTTTCATTCTGAATAAAGAGCAGCTGTGCATAACTATGCATATACAAATTATCTTTAAAATATATATATATGATGAGATGTCTGTTCCTACGTTGTGGGCACAAAGATCCATACTGTAAAGCCGTTCATTTGTTAAGAGGTGACTCTTATAGATAAGTTTACGTGAAATGCTCCTTTTTTTCCTGCAGTTTAGTTCATTGGTTCTGTTGACACATTTTATTTTATTTTTTATTTTTTTTTAAATTAGAGGAACATGCAGATTATATTAAGTTGAAATCTTTGAATAATTTTGGCAACTAACTATTACCATAATGATAAAAGTTTCTTTGGAGCTTATGCAGCTATTTCGTTGGGAACAAAAACGTATTGGCATGTGGCAAGCACACCACTGGTTTTAGACGCTGGATTAGTAATTTTCAGGTTTTATGGATATAAAGAATCACCTGCAGAGCTGACGGAGAAGGCAGACTCCTGTCCCCACTCCTAGGTGTTCTTCTGTTTTAGAAGGTCAGGGTGGGGCCTAGGGCTCTGCGTTTGTAATTAAGCATCGCAGAGGATTCCCATGGACATGGCCCCTGAACTGCACTTTGAAAAAACGCTGTATTAGACATGAAGGCTCTCTAGCGTTATATTGTAGAAGCAATAGAATATTTATAGTTTTCTCTAAATGTATATAAAGAACATCATTTTCATTTTTCAGAGTTCTGTCCAAATTTGAAATTACTGTTTCTCATCATCTTACTACTTAACCTATTGGAATTTTTAGATTTCTTATAAAGCTGAGATATAATTGACATGTAACATTATATTAGTTTCATGTGTACAATATAAGGATTTGATATTTATATATATTACAGAATGATCACCCTACAGTTTTAGATTTGTTTTCCTTGTGAAGAGAATTTTTAAGATCTATTCTCTTAGCAACTATTAAATATACAACACAGTCTTATTATAGTCACTTTATTGTACATCAGATCCCCAGGATTTATTTCTTCACTGGACATTTGTACCTTTTGACCACCTTCACCCATTTCAGCCACATTGAAACTTTTAGATTTCAGGACTGCAAGTCAGTCACACCTCTGATTGAAATCTTTTTTAAACTTAGAAATGTTTGGCATTTGCACAGTAAACAAAAGAGGTTGGAATAGAGATTGAGAACTACCCTAAAAGCTCTGCCTTTGATAATTGCATTTAATCAAGTATATAAAATATAATACTTAATCAAGTAGTTTGGTTGGTTGGGTTTTTTTTTCTTTCCCTTCTAGTCTTTTTTGTGTTTTGTTAAGTAAGGACAGAAAATTAAAAGTAATAAGTTAAGGGTTAGAGATGAGGATAAAGAAGAAGAAAATACTGGTGTTAAACAAAAAAGGAAAACAAAGGATATATATTTTCAAAAGCTGAGGAATTAGAGCAATCTATAAAGGCAGGCACCCTCAGTTACTGCAAACAATGTCAGACAAGGCTCAGAAATAGTTTTGAAAGCTCAGAAATAGAAATTTTAGAAACATTTCCATCAAAATTTGACTTTAATTTTACAAACATTTGGCTATTCGAAATAGAAAATTACTCTGTTAATCTAGAAAATTAATTTGTGTGCAGCAGTTTCTTTTTCAGATATGACAGAAAAATGAGGTGTGACTTACTCACTTGACCTTTGAGTAATAAGCGTCCTTTCAAGGAAAGACTGGGTAATTACGTAGACATCTTTCTAGACGTTTCTCTCGCTGTTAACCCAAATGTCTAGATTTGCTTTCATGCATTACCAATCTGCTTCACCCTCTTTTTTGCAGTTGTCTTGGCTGCAGCTGTATACTGATATTTTCAGAACATGTCTCACCCTAAAGCCCAGCTGAATCTTTGGTTGTTCGACTACTGTACTTACTTGTTTTCCTGATATGTGCATGTTAAAACTTAGAGTGAATCTCCTCCTTCAAAACACAGACTTTGCCAGGGTGTTCTTTTTTTTGTAATCATCTTATTTATGAGGTTAGCAGAACAGGATGTCTACCTTGACTCACAATGTTAGGAATTAATCTAGGAATTAATTATAGTGAAAGAAGACAGAGAAAAACATGCATGACTGTAGCCTGTTCATGCAGATGTTTGCAGGTGCTGATGGCTTCATTTTCACAATCAGTGCTTTATTAACTTAAGCCTTTTTATAAAGTTGTAAAGTTTAGTTTATATCCTGTGTTGCAATTTTTTTAAAATCAGTGAGAAGCCACATGTGGTGATAAACAACTAAATAGGTAAATATGCTTTTGTTTTGTTTTGTTTTTCTCTTTTTTTAAGAATTGTTTGACATAATGTTAGTGAGAACACTGGAAGACAGGCCCTCTCAGTGCTGTGGAGAATGTAAATTGGGACAGTCATTCTGGAGGGAAATTTTGGTAGTTTAAAATTGTTAAAAATGTATATTCTCTTCAACCAAGAAAGTCCATTTCTAGAAATGCTTTAAAGTAAATTATCAAGATACCTGCAAATATGATATGTATTAAAATCTGTTGGACATGATTTCAACATACAAAATAGACTTGGTTAAATTATGTTTTATCCATATAATGGCGTACTATGAATATCATAGATGTCAACATATCCAAAATAAGACTTAATGACATGGGAAGTTTATGAGTATTATAAAACAAATATTGGATTCTTAGAGTGAACACAATACATATATGTCTGAGTGGCAGATCCGAAAGTATTTATAGCTTCTAACCTAGTAATTTTCCTTCTGGAGATGAATATATACAAAGCAAAAGTAAACAATTAACACTTCTTTTAAAATGTTGAGCAAAGATAAGGAGAATAAAAATAATTCTCCCAGCAAGAGTTACCATATATTTAATGTTTTAATACAGACAATCTTAAGGATAGTGTTAAGAGTGTGATTAGGAGTCTGATGCATGCTTATCTATAGACTATGAGAGCTTTCTAAAGCAAATCACTTTAAAATAAATGAGTGAATGCAGGAAAAACTAAATAGCATTAGCGTAGACTGGAAAGGCCATGCTCTGGGTGTCTGAGGACAGGGGGATTTAAGTCCTGACATTCTGGGCAGTGGGGTGGAGTGGGGATTTTTCAGTCGGATATTGGGAAATCACCACTATTTTCATCTGAGGAGTGCAGTTTATGTCTAGATTCATCAGCATGTTCTTAAATAAATTGCTTATATTTCTGGTTTTTTTGTTTGTTTGTTTGTTTGTTTTCACTCCATGCAGACCTACAGTTTTGTGATTTTTATCAGGGCTCTTTAATTCCGAGACATTCGAAACATTTTTTTAACATATTTCTGCAACCTAGCAATTGTACTACTTTATTGTTTAGCCGCTAAGTCATGTCCCACTCTTTTGTGACTCCATGAGCTGTCCATGGGATTTTCCAGGCAAGAATACTGGAGTGAGTTGCCGTTTTCTTCTCCAGGGGATCTTCCTGACCCAAGAATCGAACCCACGGCTCCTGCCAAATCTCCTGCATCACAGACGGTTTCTTTACTCCTGAGCCACCAGGGAAGCCCTTTACTACATTAAAATAAACTAAATCACAAATCTCTAATTTCAGTTCTTTCAAGTATTTCATACAGTGATGACCATTAAAGGGACACACATGAATAAAATTTCCTTTCAGTTCCATCTGTCTAACTCTGCAACCCCATAGGCTGCAGCATGCCAGGCCTCCCTGTCCATCACCAACTCCGGGAATTTGCTCAAACTCATGTCCATTGAGTCGGTGATACCATCCAACCGTCTCATCCTCTGTCATCCCCTCCTCCTCCTGACTTCAATCTTTCCCAGTATTAGGGTCTTTTCAAATGAGTCAGTTCTTCACATAAGGTGGCCAAAGTGTTGGAGTTTCAGCTTCAGCATCAGTCCTTCCAATGAACACCCAGGACTGATCTCCTTCAGGATGGACTGGTTGCATCTCCTTGAAGTCCAAGGTACTCTCAAGAGTCTTCTCCAATACCTCAGTTCAAAGGCATCAATTCATTGGTGCTCAGCTTTCTTTATAGTCCAACTCTCACATCCATACATGACTACTAGAAAAACCATAGTTTTGACTAGACAGACCTTTGTTGGCAAAGTAATGCCTCTGCTTTTTAATATGCTGTCTAGGTTGGTCATAACTTTCCTTTCAAGGAGTAAGTGTCTTTTAATTTCATGGCTGCAGTCACCATCTGCAGTGATTTTGGAGCCCCCCAAAATAAAATCTATCACTGTTTTCCTGTCTATTTACCATGAAGTGATAGGACCAGATGCCATGATCTTAGTTTTCTGAATGTTGAGCTTTAAGCCAACTTTTTCACTCTCCTCTTTCACTTTCATCAAGAGGCTCTTTAGTTCCTCTTCACTTTCTGCCATAAGGGTGGTGTCATCTGCATATCTGAGGTTATTGATATTTCTCCCGGCAATCTTGATTCCAGCTTGTGCTTCCTCCAGCCCAGGGTTTCTCGTGATGTACTCTACATTTAAGTTAAATAAGCAGGGTGACAATATACAGCCTTGATGTACTCCTTTCCCTATTTGGAACCAGTCTGTTGTTCCATGTCCAGTTCTAACTGTTGCTTCCTGACCTGCATACAGATTTCTCAAGAGGCAGGTCAGGTGGTCTGGTATTCCCATCTCTAAGAATTTTTCATAGTTTGTGATGATCCACACAGTCAAAGGCTTTGGCATAGTCAATAAAGCAGAAATAGATGTTTTTCTGGAACTCTCTTGCTTTTTTGAGGATCCAATGGATGTTGACAATTTGATCTCTGGTTCCTCTGCCTTTTCTAAAACCAGTTTGAACAACTGGAAGTTCACCGTTCACATACTCTTGAAGCCTGGCTTGGAGAATTTTGAGCATTACTTTAGAAAGGAGTATATATCAGCTTATAGCTCATGTCTAATCTTTTTGAACACGTATACACAGGCTTTATACTATATGTGGCATGTCATAATTTTATTTTTTCTCTTAATACCAAATCATAAACTTCCCATGTTACTAAATATTATTCGCTTTTAAAAGGTTTTTATCAATTTTGTATGTTACTGTTTTATCAATTTTATATGTTGGCTGTTTTATAAATAAAGCAAAATTTGCATGAACTAAGCCCACAATTTGGATATTGGAATTGTGTCCAATAATTTGTAACTGATTCCACTGCAAGTGAGCATATCTTTGGTTCCTTTTGAAAAGAATAAGATCATTTGAAACGTATTCTCCAGATTATTGTGTTATACCCCTAACGATAACTGCCATATTGGTGACAAGAAATGTTTCTTTAGGTTCTCATTTCTTACTTGTGAAGAGTTAGCCTGACCATTCTTCAGCAGTAGCTGGACAAGTAAACATAGACTTTTAGGAAGAATTTTTTGGAGCATAATTGCTTTACAGTGTTGCGTTAGTTTTTGGTATATAGCTGAGTGATTCAGCTATATGCATAAATGTATCTCCTCTCTTTGGATTTCCTTCCCACTTAGATCACTGCAGAATATTCGGTAGAGTTCCCTGGGCTATACAGTATGTTCTCACTAGTTACCTATTTAATGCGTAGTATCGAGAGTGTAAATATTTAATGCATAGATATCGATACTATCAATCCCAGTCTCTCAATCCATCCCAACTCCCCCCTTCCCCCTTGGTATCCCTGCATTTGTTCCCTATGTCTGGATCTCTGTTTCTGCTTTGCAAATAAATTCATTTGTTCTGTTTTTCTTGATTGCACTTATAAGTGATATTATACAATATTTTCAACGTAAACTTTTGCTAAAAGTTCTCAGGAATCTTGTACCCCAGTCCTGGTGGGCCAAACTTTGGACATACCGGTCTTGAGACTCAGAGTCTCTCCTCCCCTTGAACCTGACTTTTGGCAGTTATCATCTGCATTTCTGTGAATCTTACCATGCTGCCTCTTATTGAATTATAAATTAAGGATCTTAGGGTTGGATGGTATCACCAACTCAATGGACATGAGTTTGAGCAAACTCCGGGAGATGGTGAAGGACAGGGAAGCCTGGCATGCTTCAGTTCTTGGAGTCGCAAAGAGTCAGACCCAACTTAGCGTTTGATCTGGAGTCAGGGTCTCTGTCTCACAGCACCGTAGACCCTCCTCCTCCCCGGGTGTCTCATGCTCAAGCCTCTGGTGCCGGACGGCATGTAGGGCCATGACTGAGCACAGGGACTCAGCTTGCCCGGTCTCAAATCCAAGCCTTACAGCCTTGGTTAATGCCTTGTCTGGGCCTCAGTTACCTCATCTTTCAAAGGAACACAATGGTAATACTTACCTAACAGAGGTAAGGCTTGGGATTTCCCTGGCAGTTCAGTGGTTAAGACTTCACCTTCCAGTGCAGGGGGTATGTGTTCAATTAATCAAGACTTCAAAAACAATCCATGATTTAAAAAAAAAAATATTTGAAAAAGAAGATGGGGAGGATGGGGGATGGAATAAGTCAATGCACAAACCGCTGAGCCCAGGCATGAAAATAGTAAACCCGCTGTGAGTGACAGCCACTAATGGGACGTTATTCCTGATTCTTTCAGAGTAAGTCAGTGCATTGCTTTAGCCTTATCAGTATTAAGGCACTCTCCCATTGCTGTTGTGTGTTTGCTTGTCCGTTACATTCATTTGGTTATGAAACCTACTCTAGGTTTTCACCTGCCTGGGGTTGTGACTGGTTATTATGAGAAGTTAACATTTGAATGAACCCTCACAAGATTAGCCAGGACCTGTCAATTATTTCTTTCATAACAAATTTTAAGAATGTTTCAAATGGAATTACCTATCTATTTTTGTAGTACCTAAACAACACAGTGGGTTTTTTTTAAAGTAAAATAAATTACATAGTGATTACAGGCTTAGATACTTTGTTCCTCAGCATCACAGCTCAAATGGGAAACTGCAGGTGTGCACACACGAGGCTTTCTGTTGACACCTACAAGAATCCCTCTGTCGCCTCTAATATTTAGTATTGGAAAGGGTTTCAGCTTGTAGTCCTCACTTGCTGGTCTTAGTGTCTGTAAATTCTTGAGCAAATTAGAGTATGCTGTAAAAGTAAAAATTAAAAATTCTGAGAAATATGACCTTAGCAAGCTACAGCCATGAATAAACAAATAAAGCTATGGAAAATATAATTTAAAGGAGAGTTCTTAAAAGTGAAGAAACCTTTTCTAAAAGGAGCTTCTTCTCGAAGTTTGTTTGACCTGCATGTTTATAAAGACTTTCTCCCTCAAACTAACCTTCAGAAGCATTTATGATGAAACTTCTATGTCTCTAATATGTTTTGGAAAACCTAAAAGATTCAATGTGGTTGGGAAAATATAACATGACATTTAATTTTTAAAAAATATTCCCAGACCATCTGCAAATCTTTTTAAATGTAGCCACGTATATCTGTATAGTTTATTCTCTGTGGTTATTATTTTTCTCATTATTATAATAAAAACAAAATTTGGAAAACGGAGCAAAAACCCATAGACCCAGCACTTCTGGACAAATTATAAACTGCATTGTTAGTGTTTGAAGCATTTTTCTGGACTATTAGAGTCTTAATTATCATTTTTAATGACTGCCTGATAGTCCATAAAGTTGTCTTACCACATTTTAACCATTTCTTTAGTTCTCTTCCAGTATTTATCTGTTAGAAGCAACTGCAGCAGACACTTAACTTTTTAAAAATATTTATTTATTATTTACTTATTTGGGCTGCATCGGGTCCTAGTTGTGGCATCTTATGTTGCAGCTCTTGGGCTTAGTTACCCTGTGGCATCTGGGACCTTAGTTCTCTGGACAGGGATTGAACCAGTGTCCCCCCAGCATTGGGAGGTGGATTCTTAGCCATTGGACCACTAGGAACCATTTAAGTTTTCACCATGTAGTTTTCTCCTCTACTTCTAGATCATTTCCTTAATATGTTGTTTCAGAAGTGGAATTTATTTAAAAATGAGCTAAACTCATTCAGTTTCGAGTTCCTTTACTTCCCTTCATAAGAATGTTTTCTTTTTCTTTTGTAAGTGATATTGAAATAATATATTCTTATTTTCATGTTCTTGTTTGTTTTTGTTTTAATTTCAAGCATTTTATATTCTTAATAGTAATTTCATTGACATGTTATGAAGCAATACAAGATTTAGATTATTCAGTATTATGTAATATGTGTGGCCATTAACCTTCAGCCAGCCTGTTCATTTAATTGCAATATTACATCTGATCTCTTGGTTGCATAGCTTTCAAAATCTTGATTTGTGATGGTAATTTTCTTAAAAAAAATAAACTTCTAATAGAATTTATTTTAAACTTTAAGAATTAAAAATGTTTGTCAGTATGATAAATAAAATGATGTCTCAAATATATTTAATTATAAGAGCTATCATTTTGAAAAATATGTTAGTATAAACTAGATTCTGCTTTGTATCTGTTCCTCATACATTCTTTCAAGAATTCATATGCAGATAGTGTCTAGGAGCTTTAAGCCTAATTATAAGTCATAGTGCTGATTTATCTGTTAAAGATCAATTGACAAAATCCCAACCCTTTCTTCCAAGAATGCCTTGTCTTGTTAATTTGTATTATCCCTGTAAAGACTTCCTTTTAAAGAATGAGAAGTATGTTAGTCACGTCTCATTGAGGAATAAAAGTCACTGTCAACTGATAAACTAAAAATAAATGTCTTAATGGTTAGGTAATTTGGCAGACTGTTTTTTATAAAGACACTTATTATCTAACATTGATTTTTTATCATTACAAATTTAATTATAAAGGGTTTGTTTACTTTTCCATTTGTTGTGGATTTTGAGGGGCTGGTCGTCGTTGTTGTTACTTACTATTAATATTTTATCCTGGCTCATAAATGTAGGACTTCAGTACTTCACAGGCGAGAAGCAGTACCTGATATGGAAGATTTTTTAAAATATAGAATTGTGGTCCATTTGGTATTTCTAAAGTAAAATCTCTGATTGACTGTGCATTCAAAGAAGTTCTTACGTGTTTTCTGTGTACAGTGTGACCCCGGGTACTGGTTAGCATTTGCCTGGTGCCAACACCTCGTCATTTGCTATTGTACGCATCGCCACATGGAGGCTTCCTTCTGCTACTGTCCCGCATCCCAGCGTTAAAGAGGGAAGGACACACATCTCTTAGAAAACCTGCCCTCCCACGTGCTGTGCCAAGTCCCTTCAGTCATGTCTGACTCTTTGCAGCTCTGTGGATGGTAGCCCAGCAGGCTTCTCTGTCCATGGGGTTTCCCAGGCAAGAATACTGGAGTGGGTTGCCATGCCCTCCTCCAGGGGATCTTCCAGACCCAGGGATCGAACCCGTGTCTGTTACATCTCCTGCAATGGGAGGCAGGTTCTTTACCACTAGGCAGGTTCTTAATAAGTGTTTCATTAAGACATTAATGCTCTTAGAAAACTAGATTGCCATGTCACACAGATAGTTGTGCAAACATAGAGAAGCATGTATATTCCCGATCTTGTAAGAATTGCCTCTGAGGCAGTAATACAAACAGAAAATACATAGACATGTCATCAGTTACGTTCTTTAAGTATTGGAATTTGATGGCCAATAAGTGGCTTCTCCATTCATCTAAGATGCATAATCATACTAATAAATTCACAGACACTGGTCAACTACTGTAATTCATGGGCATTTTTAAATGTTTGCCTGCTTTCTGGGATTACATTAGTATTTAACAGAAAAGTTAGGCATATTTAAGTTCTCTATATGCTGTGTTTAATTAAGTTAAAACTTTTTAAAAGTTTTCATTGAAAAACTCAAAATGAACCTCAGAACTCTATTCTACATTTTATTCCTAGAAACTCTTGAGTAATCTGGAATTTTTATTCACATATCTTAGAAAAGGAAACATGTATTCCTAGTCTGCTTTTATCAGGAGAACTGAAGGTATTCTGTGTACAGATGGAAAGCTTTTCTCCTGTGGATCGACCACTGTGTTTTTTCGGGGTCATTCTGTAAGGTGGTCGGTGCAAGTGTTCTGCTCTCAGAAAATGGAAACCATGTTGCGTCACTAGCATTTGTTCAGCTTCTCAGGAAAGAAGTTATATATATTTCAACTTTTGAGGGTCCTGGGAAGTTGCCCAATATCCCATCCTTGTGCATGACAGGTGTCTTGCCCTACCAAAAGGATTTTCAGCCGTTTCCTGTCTTTCAGCAAAGGAACCATAGGCCCAAGTCTATGCTGAGATATATATTCTGAATATATCAGACACAGAATTAAGGCATGTCCAGTCATCAAACTGAAAGAAAAGCAGTGGGAATAGAGAAGAGAAAAGATTGTGAAAAGCTGTCTAAAGTGTTCCACTTAGTGACGACTTATACATATAACACCTGTGTTCACTTCTTAAGGCTTTGAAAATGCCCCAGTATATTTTATGTGCAATTTTATTTTTTGATACAGGTATTTTATCTCTATTACTATTTTGATGTAATAGTCATTGTTTTTATTCACCATTCCAGTTTTTTTTCTCTTTCACATAATTTCCTAAAGGAGCACATTTTGTAATACACCTGCTTTCAACAAAGACTTTCAAAAGCTCATTTAAAAATAATTTTAGCTAATTGGCAGGACACTATTTGAGAATTATCCGGGAAAATGGGCAGCAGAGAAATTTTATTAAAGTTGAAATGCAACTGTGATTGTACCCCCATTGTAGAATCTCAGTGACAGAAGGAAACAGGGTCATTCAAGAGAGTTTCAAGTCACTTTGCTTAAGATAATATAGTAAGTAAGGCAGTTGCTTACTCATAAGCATCTCCCTTTGCACCCTCTAGGATCTGAAGTTCAGAAAAATAAACCGTAATCTTAGAAGAAATGTGTTAATCTTCTAACATGTTATTGAACATTTACAGAAAGCACATGAAACTTTTTTTTTTAAGGTCTACATTCTCTGATAGGCAAAATGAATGAGACCTATTTTTCCCCATTCCCCTGGCCGCCTCCTCTCCGTACCCCCACCCCCCTTGGGTGTCTGGAGTAATGCGATGATTAAACCAACAGGTGCCTGGGTGCTGGCGCGGGCTGGCTCCGGGCCACATCCAGTCAGTTGAGATTCTATGTCACTCCAGGTTTCGGCGTATCGCTGTGTCCTCACTGGAGAAGGGATCACCCAGTTGAAATACATACTGCAACCCCTCAGGGATTAAGTGTATTTCCTTCGCTTTATAGTTCAGAATTTTACAGTTTCTTTGTTTGGAGCGTCCCAGATGGCTTAATGATTTCTCTGGCTCCCACCCCTCGACCCCGCTGGGACCAGATGTTATTACGGCAGCATCTGAGCCTTTGCAGATTGGCCAGTTTTATTGCTCAACTTGTAATACCACCTTTTATTGTTGAGTATCATCATTCTTCTGCTGTGGATTCCTCTATAGACAAAGGTGATTTTACTTATTTCTTGCCTTTTAAAATGTTCATCTTCTATGCTCTGAGTGGCATTTAAACTCTGTATAGTATTTTAGGGGGCTATTTCAGGGTCAGACTGTTGTCATATTATCACCATTAATGGTTTCAGTGAACATGCCTGTTTTTTTTAATAGTTGTGGAGGAATCCGTAAGAATTTATTAACTTGCTAGTCTTGTGTCCTCATTAGATTAGGATGAAGATTAGGATGAAGTATCACTAGTTGAGGAAAGGTTTTTTTAGTCTGTGAAGTCCGAGTTCAAAGGTGGGCTTCAAGAAAATATTTGCGATTTAGTCTGTTCACATTAATCTCCTTTAGTGGACATTCATGCATTTATTTATTTATTGTTCTTCAAAGCTGGGCATCAGAATTAACTGTTTTAAAAATGGTTTCTGCAAAGATAGGAGTATAGTCTTTGACAGCTATTAGAGTAGAAATTCCTTGGAGCTTGTTGGGAGATTTCTGGAGGGTTCTTAACCTTGCCACGGACACCTCCTGCTACTAATCATGCTGGGGCTAAGATGAGGGCCCCAGACTTCACGTCGTGTTAGAGACCATTTCCTTTTGTTTCCAAACGCTCACCTTGTGCTCACATCAGCTGATGATGTCAGGAGATATGCAGGGTTGGAGGAAATGAAGCACGTTGAGGTGTGGATAGGAACAATGCAGCTAAAAGACGCAGACCTGATGTGCTGTAGGGAAAGGGCTGACACGTGGATAGGTGTTCTGGAAGGTGGGAGGGAATGGGGTCGCCCACCCAGGTGGAGGGAAGGCGGAGGTTGCATGTGGGTTGAGAATGCATCCTGCCAAGTCGCTTCACTCGTGTCCGACTCTTTTCAACCCTCTGGACTGCAGCCAGCGCATCTCCTCTGTCCATGGGGAGGGTTAAGAGCGAACCAGACTGAAAACCAACTCTGTGGAGAGGAGCAGAGCCAGTGGGCTAGAGAGGTCAAAGGGGATGGCCCGGGAGTGAGTGTTACAGGCCCCTTTGATGCTGGTGACTGTGAACTTGTAGTGATCCTTATGGCCCTGTGGGTGGTTGTTGGGCAGAGCTCCCCCGCTGAGGTCCACACAGAACACTAGAACGAAGGGCAGACCCCTGCCCCAAGTCCTGAGCTGATGACGGATGGCGACAACGATGGGCCCCTGCAGAGAAGCGTGGGAGACTGAAAGAACTGACAGCAAACCGAGGACCCAACAAGAGGTTCAGGCCCTGAGAGCAGAGCATGTCAGGGGAAGAGAAGAGAAGGGTGGGGGAGGTAAAGGGGCCGGAGCATCGTGAAGGGCTTTCCGTGTCACGTGCAAGTGCTGGACTTGACTCCCTGGGCAGCAGGGAGCCATGGAGAGTTCTGTGCTGGGAACTAGAACGATCAGGTCTGTACCTGAAAAGATGGTGTTGACTATTGTGTGAGAAGTTGATGGGAGGTGGGGGGGAGGGTGGTGGTCAGTACTGCAGACAGGAAGTGTTGGGAGGCGATGTAATCTTGGCCAAATGATAAAATAGTTGCCTGAATGAAAGAAGTGACACAGAGGATGGGGAAATGGGGATCCCTGGGAAATATTTAGGATCCACTTTTTACCATGTGGTTCTTTCTGGGGGGAACAAGGTTCTAATTGGCTAAGGCTCCACTAATATGAGCTTTATACTGGATACATTTGGTAATTCTTTATTGGTTAATCTAAAGAGAGTCTGTTCAAGTTTTGTATTTGTCTCATGTAAGTAAAAACTTTTATTACTTTTTCCCCCTAGGAAGAAAATATATGGTCTTTATAGACAGCTGTAAGATACTAAAAGAGCAGTCACCCCTCCATCCTCTCCAACCAGCTGTAAATATTTCAGTGTACTTTCCTTCCATCTTTTTTTTTTTTTTTTTTTTTTTCAGAAAGCAGTGTTATAAATTGAGAGCCCTCTGGTAGAGGAAAGGGTTGACCTAGAACATCATTTCTGAAGCTCCTCAACACCGGTGTGATTTTTTGAGTTTTCTTTTACTCACAGGATGTGGTCATTTAGGGTTCTAATAGGTGTTATGTGACCTTTTGGGGTGAAGCCTTAAAACACAGCTTAATGAGTGATGACTTGAGTAGCAGATTTGGAGGAGAACTTTGCCCCAGTCACCATGTGTGAACGCACGCACCTAATTTCAGATACCTCATGGGGAAGAATCCATGGCAACAGTGAGTCCCACTTAGTCTGTTGGTTCTTGGTGTGGCAGTGGGACACTGGTACCAATCAGCGAGCCAGGCTGCGTGCATATCTTAACTGACTTGTGAGCTGCAAGCAGTAGTATGTGAGACCCTGCTGGATAAGGTGCCCCTCCCAGGACTTTAACTTATTTAGTTAACATCCCTTTTAACTTGGTCTGAGACATTATCTTGGACCTGGGAGGCTTTGGGCCATTGACACTTGTTGACTGCTTTGAGAAGATGGATGGAAAAACAAACCCTGACAAGGTTCATGCGTTTGTTTTTCTTTTGGGTCTTTAGAAGAATGTTGCCCCCGTTATTTCGCATAGAGAAAGAAAAAAGTTGCACCTCGTTATCAAAGTCAATATTTCCCTAGCCTGACTTAAGGACAGCTCTAGAATATGTCTACTTTTTTGCATAATGTATAATTAATCAGAGTGGGAATAGGAAATTCATCACATGGGCTGAGTTCTATTTCTCCCCACTTTTGGTGCCTGTTTCATTTTAGCTCACAAAAATTCAGTAGTATCTTAAGTATATAATTATCTGTTAGAAGGGTTAATAGGTGTGTTTTGTATCAGAGCATCATCTCTTTGGAGTAATAATAATTATCTACTAATGCAAGGAGATCCAACCAGTCCATCCTAAAGGAGATCAGTCCTGGGTGTTCATTGGAAGGACTGATGCTGAAGCTGAAACTCCAATATTTTGGTCACCTCATGTGAAGAGTTGACTCATTGGAAAAGACCCTGATGCTGGTAGGGATTGGGGACAGGAGGAGAAGGGGATGACAGAGGATGAGATGGCTGGATGGCATCACCCACTCGATGGACATGAGTTTGAGTAAACTCCAGGAGTTGGTGATGGACAGGGAGACCTGGCGTGCTGCGATTCATGGGGTCACAAAGAGTCAGACATGACTGAGCGACTGAACAGAACTAATGAAAAAAACATGGTTGTAATAGAAAAGTGAGGATCTCATGTTTGTTGTTGTGTAATCACTCAGTCGTGTCCGACTCTTTGCGACCACATAGACGATAGCCTGCCAGCCAGGCTCCTCTGTCCATGGGATTTCCCAAACAAGATTACTGGAGCTGGTTGCCATCTCCTTCTCCAGGGGATCTTCCCGACCCAGAGATCAAAACCTCATCTCCTGCACTGCAGGTAGATTCTTTACCACTGAGCTAACCAGAGAAGCTCATGTTAGGGATCTAATAAATATTTATCTATTGGTATAATAGTGACTTGTATCTACATGTGGCTATGAGGAGGAAAAAATGATCCATTTACCACTCTACTAAACAGATAGAACTATTGATTCCCAAACTGATTCTGAGACAAGATTAATATAATTTATTTATTATACTTCTATTGATTAATGCTTCTCAGTCTTAAACTAGGACAAATGTGGGCAAGTTATTTTATAGGTATGATGTGTGAAATGAAATGATTTGGGGCCGTTAGCTTCGCAGTGAGTTAGAGATAATTTCACTGCGTCTCTCTGTCTGCCGTCTTCCTGTTTTCTTCTGGGGATAGAATTTGCCTTGGAGAAGGCAATCCGCGTCGTTTGAGCGGGGTACTGTGTCTTTGTGTCTCTCCACCTGCTCCCTCCCTGTGGTCACATCACCCCCTCGTCCCTGGAATTCATGGCCATGGTGGTTCTGGACTTCTGTTTTGGAGCTGTCAGGAAATGAACTTTTCTGCTGGGGTCACTAGGAGCTTGAGCTTCTAGGGCTGCCAGGGCCATTTTGCTTCCTGGAAGACCTCTGCACGCCGGAGCACCCGGAGGAGACTCGAGAGATAGAAAGAGCCAGAATCACGGCAGTACATGTGGCACCAGACTCAGAAATTCCTAAAGCAGGCACAGCCCCGTTGCAGGACATAAATGCCCGATTTTCTCTGAGCTGGTTTCGGTTGTGTTTCTGCCATTTGCAACCCCAAGAGTCTGCCTCGTCGAGCAGCTCCTGGGATAGTGGAGGGCAGGAAACGGGGAAGGAGCATCTGAGAGATGGGAAAGTGGATGGTGGAGTTGGGACCCTGGGTAAGAGGGGAGATTTTTGATGAAAGGAGTTCCAAAAGGCTGATGGGTTTTTATAAGGGAAAGAGACTGGGACAAAAACTTATTTTGGAAATGAACATAAGTGGAAAAGATGTTGTTTGCTGAGGAAAAAGCACATATCATTCCCTCCTGGACAATGCAACTGCTGTCATGTTTGACGTCCTTACAGTCCTCTGTTGGGATGTTGGAATTAAAGGGATAGACCCATATTGGGTTGGCTTAAGCTAGAGATCCCCTGGAGGAGAGCTTGGCAACCCACTCCAGTATTCTTGCCTGGGAAAGCCCACGGGCAGAGGAGCCTGGCGGGCTATAGTCCATAAAGTCACAAAGAGTCGGACAGGAATGAGCGACTTAGCATGCATGCACACAAGGCTAGAAAAGATGGAGATGGAGCCTTGGAGGTAATAGATCCAAGGTGTCAATGTGGGACCTCTCCTCCGTTTCCATTTATCCTGCTCCATGGCCACAGGAAACCCAGGAGGAGGAAGGACATACTTTCCTGGGCTTTTGGTTTGTTAAATCCCCAAGCAGAGACTGTTTGAATGAGATACCCGCTCATTAAACCAGCTACTGTGTCCAGGTATGGGGTAAAGCACGGGGTGACATGGCCATTTGAGACCTAATGACTGGAGCCTTCACAGGAGGGGCCTGAGATGGTGGGCCTGGGCTGAGCAGTTGTCCACGTGCATTCCCCGAAGCAGCGAACCACTGCCGGCATTATTCAAAGCAGGGAGGATGCATAAAAAAGCCAGTGAATAGTATGTTCTAAGGGCTGGTAAGACTGCATTGATATTTTATTTTCAACATTAGTTGTAGGAGTTTTACTTCTTTGGCTCCAAGTAGTTGGAGCCAACTGAAATGATAATTACATTATGAAAAGATGATAAAGCACAGGGGGAAAAAATGTGAGTAGATAAAACCAGCTCTATGTTCTAAAATGCTTAAATGTCTCACCTGAAGACTGCTTTATGTTCTGGGAACATGGCTTTGAAGCTAGACCAAAGCCGTGAAGCTAACTGAAAGGCATTACAGAAAACGCATGAAAAGCAGCATAATGAGCTCTGATCCCGTGGTGCTGGGGGGACTTGTCGATCCCTCCCTGAAAGGACCAGAAGGTCTTGTTTAGCTGCTGTCGCTACCCAGATGTTGCTTGTCCTGATACATTTCAGTATCCGTGAGAGTCAGAAGCTGGTGCCAAGTTGTGGCATCCTGGGGTTCAGTTGCTGCATTCTAGACCTCAGTTCCCGTCTCTGAATGGCTGACTTGCCAGGAACATAGAAACAATAACGTCTCTTTTTCATCCAGATGAAATAATTCAGTAGAATTCCTGAACTGAGTGTGTGTGTGGGTGCGTGCGCACAGACACTCGAGAACTGCCAAGAAAGTTATTTACACAAGAGTTTCTGTGTTATATTGGATAACACCTTACCCACTTTTAAATAACATGATTTGTAATTGGAATCCTCATTAGTCCTGTGAAATCAAATTAATAGGTCATGAAGGAAAGATTATTAGAAATACTTACAGAATGTGTTTGAATACTGAGGGAGGGAGGGAAGGTGAGCAGACGGGACGTGTGTAACTTGAACTCCTTCAGTAGGGAATATAGACTCTCACAGGCAAAGAATTTTTTAACACTTATAAATCATTTCAAAGTGTAACTCACTCTACAAATAGATTTATTTTCAGGGATGGTTTATTTACTATGTCATTTATTGAGTGCCTATTTGTATAGCTCTCTTTGACATTAAGGATGATAAATTCACACGTCTTAGGAAGCCTGTCATTGAGATTGTAGATAAGGTGGACATATTGAACAGTTTTGTTGTGTTGCTGTTTAGTCGCTCAGTTGTGTCCGACTCTTTGCGACCCCATGGGCTGTAGTCCGCCAGGCTCCTCTGTCCATGGGATTCCCCCGGCATGAATACTGGAATGGGTAGCCATTCCCTTCTCCAAGGGGATCCTCCCAACCCAGGGATCAAACCCACAACTCCTGCATGGCAGGTAGATTCTTTGCCACTGACCCACCATTAACTACTTTTTTAAACAGTGGCCCTGTTGAAAGTTGTAGAGAAGAGGTCTATCAGTTAAGGTTTGATCAGGATGCAGGAACCACTGTGAGCGATACGAGGGTCTACCATAGGGGTTAGGCCTGGTGCAGATCCCTGGTAAGGATGCCGTGGGCTGGGTGTGATACAGGCCTTGTGTCTGGTGCTGGGCCCGAGGAAGGCAGAAAAGAGCAGGCAGGAGTGACCCAGAATCCTCAGGAGGATCCTAAATGTAGGAGAGCAAACTGGACCACGGTGTCCGTTACCCGCTGCTTTCACACCTGCACCTTTGATGATGCAGATGGCCTCCAGGAGAGCGGCGCACTTGGCCATGGAGCAGCACACAGACGTGGCCCGAGGTCACGAGACATGGACGAGCTCGGGCGTGGGCTGCAGCCCGGGGAGGTGCAGCAGGAGCCGGGCCAGCTGCGGGCCCAGTGTCCCTCAGGGCCAGCAGTGCAAGCCACAGGTCCCAGCTACTGTGTGTAGCCACAGTCATGTCTGACCTCACGCCAATTTTGCAGGTGTAAACATGGCTGCTCCTGCATCCCCAACTTCCAGGTGCTTCTGCAGGTGCCCCAGAGCCAGAGCTGGGAGGAGGGGGCGTCTGGGTGGCCTCGCTCCCGGGGAGCTGAACAGACACGGCACTGACCCTCAGGGCTCGCGCTGGTCGGCCTGGCGCTCGGCACACCCTTCAGTCGTGTTTCCAGATAAGGTGGTGGCAAAAAATTACGTTAGTGAACAGGATGAAATTCTCCCCCTTACAACCAACAAGTCACTGACAGACTCCTTGAAAGAGGAGGCAAAGCCCTTTTATTCATCTCCAGGGCATGTTCATTTCTCTTCCAGCTGAGTCACAATATCCCTTGGTTCTCTGTCACTGTCATCCTATAGCACAAGAGTAAATACTATTAACATATATTCAGTGGTAGGAAATGGGGGGCTTCCCTGGTGGCCCAGTGGTAAAGAATCCGCCTGCCAAGCAGGAGACACAGGTTCGATCCCTGGGTCGGGAAGATCCCCTGGAGAAGGGAGTGGCAACCGACTCTAGTATTAATAGGCAAAACCTGGAAACAACCCCAGTATTCGGCACATGAATGGATGTACAGCTGAGTCGTGGTCTCCCTATCCTTTGTAACTTCAATACTGAAATGTCAGAGTAAATGCTATTGACATTTATTCAGTGGTAGGACAATGGGAGATGATTAAATGCTTGTATACAGCCCCATCTGACTTCTTACTAATATTTCCTGGCCTTTGACTCCGGCAGCCCGTTTTCCAAGGTCAGCTGATTCTTGGTTGATTCAGTCTTCAGGATGCGTGAAAGATTCTGAAATCGTGTATGGCACTAATGCTCTAAACCTGAAACAGTGGCTTTGAAGAACGCAACCATGTACTTAACCTGTGGTTTTCAAAGTATTGCATGTTCCCGACACAGAATTTTTCTCTCAAGAGTACCAAGAGTATTCGCAGTATCAAAATTAAAATTTGCTGTGGGAAAAAACTGTAGAACTAAGGCAGAAAGAAAATAACTATTTCATGCTGTATTTAATTTTTTTTTTTCAATCTTTTTGCAGTTTTTTGAGGTTCCGTTTGATTCAAACATGAACAGGACAAAGAACAGACCTCTGGTTCGTGGACAGATCAGGTAAAATCTTGAATGTGTGTCTCTTCCATGTTACAAATCGTTCCATTGCGCGTCCGTCCCAGATCATTTCCCTGTATTTTTTAAAAGTATGTATTTACGTGGCTGCATCAGGTCTTGGTTATGTCCTATGGGATCTTTCGTTGTGGTGGTCTGACTCTAACAGTGGCACGTGGGCTTAGTGAGTGCACAGCATGTGGGACCTTAGGTCCCCAACCAGGGATGGAGCCCTGGTCCCCTGCATTGCAAGGCAGATTCTTCACCACTGGACCACCAGGGAAGCCCCCTTTGCGCTGTATTTTGCCTTGAGTAATAAAGAGAGAAGAGCACTGCTGCGCCCCACCCCCATCCCCGCCCCTGGCCTCATGAGCACAGCCAGAGTCCACGCCTGTATCATCAGCGTGAAGACTGAAGGGCGTCCACCCCCCACCCCCAACATAGAACCCTCTCAGTTCTCCACCTCTCGCCTCTGCAGAGTTGTCTTGAAGGCAGATGCTCTGAGGGCCCAGCCCTGTAAATACAGACTTTTCTTTTGTTCTTTCTTAATTTAACTCAGCCATCCTCAAACTTCATTGGACCCAGTCATCGTTTCCCAGAACTGTACTTACATAAGCCTGCGTGTCCTTTATGATGACTTCAGAGGATCATGAAGGATGACTCTGAGCGGAATCCACTTCCACGTTAGGGCTGACCTGCATGGGCTGAGTGTTCTGCAGCTCGCAGTGTCTTGAGAAAGTCATCCTGGGGCTTTGTTCGCCAGACTTCGTGCTCACGCCTTGCTTTTTACTGAGCTACTGTTTGTCTCTGACACTTCAGATATTGGAAAAGCTGACACTGAATACATACTTGATAAACAAGGCATATTGAGATAACTGGCTAGTTTTGAAGTAGTTACAATAAAAGCACACCCTTTACATCTTAGGCCACAAAAAATTTCTCTAACATTTTTGAGAATGAAAGGGAAAAAAAATCTTTACAGCTAAAATGCCATTTCATGGCCATAAACATCCATGACATTGCATTATTCTTTGCTTCGTTTTCCCAAGGAGAATACAGAGGACAAGTCTTTTAACTATCTGTCAGTTACCTACATAAAATGCCAATTCTGCGTGTCGAAAATTTTTAAGGTTAAAAAAAAAGCGTTAACTATTTGGGAAAAGACTGCTTCTTCTGTCTTTAGCAGAGGGAAGAGGCATTTTTATATTAAGATGACATGTGCGAATCCCTCCTCACTCTCGCAGGACTGGTTTGAGTTCCTCTGGTGGTCTCGTCTGGAGAGCAGTAATTGCAGGTGACTGGTTCAGTTTCCTGTGGAAACACTTGACCCCGAGGCCCTCTGCTTTTTACTCTGGCTCCAGGCCTCTGTGGCAGAATTATCTATCAGAGTCTTTAATGGCTCGGGGGCCACCTGATGAACTTGAGTACAGTGTCCTCCATATCACTGAGGAAGCATTCCTGAGGCCCGAGGCTGAACTGGAGTCTCGGTGCATTTGGTAGAGAGCTTGGCGTCTGTGTCTGAGGACATCTGGAGAGAGGAGCTCCGGGGTCAGAATGGCGTTCATCCCCCCAGGATCAGCTCCTCCCCGCAGACTTGACCTCTTAACTGGGGGCCACACCCCTGCATCTGTGCCCCTGAGGCTGAGCGTCAGCATGGCCGAGTCTGTGCCCGGGGGACCAGGGCTCTGGAGCCTGGATGACGCCGGGGGAAGGAGGGTAATGTGAGGGGAGCGGAACTTGTCCAGGGCAAAATCAGGACAGAGTTTGACGCTCTGAGCCGCCTGTCCTTCTGTTGTTTTACATCCTCATGAGTATCATCCTTCCTTCCTGCTGCTTACCTGTCACACAGGTGTCCAGTGTCCTTGAATGCCTTCAGTGTGATGAAGCTCTGTGTTTTGCTTGCATCACTAGTCCTAACTGGATAAAGTGGACTCGGTGGTTTTTGAGTGGCAGAGGGGAGGGGTCGGAGGATGAGGCGTGGTCCAGAGTAAATGTCCTCAGACGCTCCTCCTCAGACAGCCCTTGTTTCTTCCTGGAGAATGGGACCAGGTGTTGTCCACCGCAGGTTATCACTGCCAGAATCTGACACCTGTTTTTGGCAGCTGGCGGCCCCTTTTCTGCCTTCTGATCCCAAAGCTCAGGGTCTGGAGAGCAGCTTGCAGAGTGAGGGTCCTCGGCTCAGCCTCCCTGGGCCTCCAAGCGCCTCTGCCAGCCCCACTGCCCCGCTGGTTCCTTCCCCTCTGACTTCATATCTGGATGAGCAGTCCTTCTGTCACAGAGAAGAGCCTGTTCAATCAGCTGATCCATCTGGTTTTTCTTCTCTTCTCCTCTTTTTACTGCTGGCCTTCTAGAAGGCGTGGTCCCCTCATCCCTTCCACCCCCGTGTCCAGGCTACTGTTTACTTCCACCTCGTTCCTCTCTGCGTGTTGGGTCTTCAAACCCCAACCGTGCGTGCTAAGTCGCTTTAGTTGTGTCCGACTCTGTGCGACCCTATGGACTGTACCCACCAGGCTCCTCTGTCCATGGGATTCTCCTGGCAGGAATCCTGGAGTGGGTTGCCATGCCCTCCTCCAGGGGATCTTCTGACCCAGGGGTCAAACCCTCATCTTCTGTGTCTCCAGCATTGGCAGGCAGGTTCCTTGCCACTAGTGCCACCTGGAAAGCCCCTTCAAACCCTGTTTCCACTTAAACTGACTCATCATCGAACTGGGAACCTTGGCCTTGACCCCCAGGCCTGCCGGCCAAGTCCTCGGTGTCAGGTCCAAGGCCCAGTGAGAGAAGGTCTGCTGGCCAAGCCCTGGTCCAGTGCCCAGGGCTGAGGGCAAGGTGTGGGGGACAGTTAAGCATGGGTGGGGGGTCACGGGGGGATAGCCCCCAGGCCACTCCTACATGGCTGCTTTTTCCAGCAGGGCCCTTGGCCCTGATTCTGCTTGATTGCCTTCCAACTGGGGTTCACTCCCCAACTCAGAAAATGCTCTGCACGTCCCAGTCCTTCTCTGATTCATAGTCAGAGCCTCGGGGAGACGTTCTGAGGGGTGATGTTAGGTGCATGCCTCCTGGACCCGGCCGCTCTTCTGTAGGTGCGTCTCCTGGTTCTAGTTGGGGTTTTCTGTCTTCTATTCACTCTCCTGTTAGTTTTCAGACAGAACAGAGATATACATCTTTCTCTAACTTAAAAGTCCTGCAGACTCATATTTCTAAGATAAATATATAGCTTGTGTATTTTTTTTCTAAGTAATAACCTTTTTTTCCTGGTCTCTTCTAACTAAAATTAATCTTAAGGATGTCAAGACCAAATGTTCCTCTTTATTTTAGAATTAAATAATTCCCTTGTTTAATTCAATTCATTAAGAATGTATTGATTACCTAGAGTAGAACCGGCACTGTCAGTTTTATTGTTAAATCGTGCTCAAAAGGCATCGAATCTGGGTGAAGAAATTTTGCCAAATGCATAAAATGCTTAGCAGATGAGATGGGGCAGCCCATAAACATGGATCGAGGGAAATGGAATGAATTGGTACAAACGAGAAGTTCTCTGGGAGGTCAGAAAGGGAAGACTCAGACAAAGACCAGCTGGGCAGTGAAAGCTCCCTGAAGAAATCAGACATGGGCTGGGCCTTCTCGGTTATTTTCATTCCGTCTCCTTTGAATTATCCATTTTCCAGCTCCCTCACGTTGACAGGGAAAGAATACATGTCAGAGTTACTTTTCCCAACTTAATGGATCCAACGAGAGTGATCCAGAACTTGTAAGCTTTAGGTATGGGCTGTGAGCAGAGAGATGGAGCGATAAGAGCAGAGAGGAAGGTTATCCTTCGAGGGGATAAATTAAAACACTCGGAATTAGGGGCAGCCCATACCTGGTTGTGAAATGAGTGATGAAGATTGAGTTTTCGAAGTGAAATGAATGGATTGTTTAGTTGGCATTATTAACTTAAAGAACGAGGTTTAGCCAAAGTATTATAGGGATTTACAGGAGACATTTTTCACATTTACTGAAGGTTTTACCAGTAAGCACTTAAGCAAATGTAAACATTTAGCGGGCTGCAGGGGACCTGGGAATGTTATTCATCCCCCTGTCACGCTGGTCTAGTAGACACGTACCGGCCCGGGTGAAGCTCTGCAGGGTCCGGGTGGTTATGATTAGCCTCTCGGTGTGTATATACTGCAAATGTAATAAGAGCATAAACATTTTATAAGTGTAGAAATTTCTTTTTCTTTAGTGTTCACCAGTCATTAAAAGTGGCAGAAAGAACAGATTTGGTCTCAACTTTAAGAACAGCGGTGCTAATGTCCAGAACTTTGTCCTTAAAATAAAATCATTCCATCTTGCCGAACCATAGTAGGAAGAACAGGCAGAAGAAAGTCTGTTTTCGTATCATCATTCAGAGTCATCACAGTGGGTGAATGAGAGGGACACGAGTGTCTCCTCAACGTTGATCTCTCTCTCTCTCTCTTTCACTCATTGTCATAAGAAGGAAGAAGGCATTCATGACTTTTTGGAAGCATCGTGAGTTGTGAATATTTGTTGACAGCAGTCCTGGGCATGGGAGACCCTTTGGCCCCCAGGCCCCTGTTTACAACCAGAAAATACCTACAATATTCTAAGAACCATGAATATAAAGAGTTAACTATCACATCACAGTTACACAACCAATCCCTTGCAGTCACATGAGAAATACGTCATAGGAGCAAACACCTTTATTAATAACCTGGAGTCATTTGGTCTAACCTCCTGCCACTTCACTTCCTCTTTTTTCAAATGTGCTGTGTTAGTCACTTCGGTTGTGTCTAACTCTTTGCAACCCCAGGCACTGTAGCTGCCGGGCTCCTCTGTCTATGGGATTCTCCAGGCAAGAACACTGGAGTGGGTTGCCGTTTCCTTTCAAGTGAGATGATGTGAAATGATTTGCCATCATCAAATTCTACTCCCCTTGATTGGTGTTATGGGAGCAGTCATCTTAAGATCGCATTCTCTGTCTTGCCTGATTTGTAAGGGTTTGTTTCAGCCAACATTTTGGGCCCCAGCCTTAGGCACAGAGCATATAAAGATGAATGGTACAATGTCCATCAACGGATGAATGGATAAAGGTGTGGTACATATGTACGATGGAATTCTACTCAGTCATAAAAAGATGGAAATTGGGCCATTTGTAGAGACGTGGGTGGACTTAGAGTCTGTAATACAGAATAAAGTGAATCAGAGAAAAACAAGCATCATACATTAACCTATGTATTTATACATAATCTAGGGAAATGGTACCGATGAACCTATCCGCAGGGCAGGAAGAGAGACACGGGCATAGAGAAGGGGCTGTGGACACAGTGGGGGAAGGAGAGGAGGGTACGAGTGAGGTAATAGCATTGACATATATACAGTACCACGTGTGAAATAGATGGCTAGCTGGAAGCTACCATCTAGCACAGGGAGCTGAGCTCAGTGCTCTGTGATGGCCTGGAGGGGTGGGGCAGGCGGAGGGATGGGGAGGAGGTGCAAGAGGGAGGGGATATGTGTGTACATAGAGCTGATTCACACTGTTGTTCAGCAGAAGCTAACACATCATTGTAAAGCAAGTACACTCCAATTAAAAAAGAATGTGCAGTTTGCACCAAGGTTCTGGAATTCTTAAGGAGAAGATTCCTATTGTTCATTTCTGTCCATGAAAACCAGGTTTCCAGTGTAGTGGTCCAATCTCACACTCGTGAGAGGAGGGACCACCTTCTGAATTCCTCTGTCACCCCCAGGTCCCTGGAAGATCCGGGATCCCTGTCTTACCCCTTCACCTGCTTTTGTGATCTTTCCCTTCATAAATTCGTTTCAGCAATATCCACTTACAGAGATATTAATTCCTCAGTTCTCAGTGAAACCCATCACAGCTAATGTGGTAGATTTGTAAGAGCACCTCTTTTCAAAACAGTTATTTGTGCAGACTTCCCCAAAAAAACTCAGGTCAAAGCTCAAATGTGGGATTTATTCAGGAAATTAAAGTTAAATTGGCTTGGTTTGATTACACTTTTGAGTTTTCTTTTGTTTTTGAAGAAAGGGAATTTTATTTTATAATTTAAAAATCATTTATTCTGGAAAAATGACCAAGCAGTATGAGATTAGTTTTTGTGTAAACCAATTATCTGCAGAGCTGCTTAGAATATAACACCTTCTTGATTTCATATAACATTTCATAGACCTCTCTGACACATTACTTAAACAGAAAGGCCACATTTCTCCAGTAACTCATTTAAAAGTCAGGCAATTTAAATTGTGTTTAAGTGGAATAAGTAGGTATCAAATTAAAGCTTGTATATTCTCATTTGTTTCTAATTTCTATAGAAAATTACACTTTGTTAGAGCTACTAAAGGTTGGTGTTTAGTAAACAAAGAAGTACTAGATTTTATGGGAAGAATAAATAATTCATAGAAACGTGTTAGCAAATTTCCCCCCACTCGGATCTATTAGTTTCTTTTCTGTGGTAGCCTTGGGCAGGAAACGCCCGAGTAGAAAGACCTCACACTGGTGCTCAGTAGAAAGGTCTCTCCATTTAAAATGTAATTCAGTTTTGGATGTGAGTTTGGAAATGAACCATCATTCCACCCTCAGCATGAGCCGTGAATCTATTTGCATGAATGAGTAAACGGATATGAAAGAATTTTTTTTTTTTAGTTCAAGAAAATTGCTGGTCCTTTCCCCACCTCTGTTCCCCATCCATCAAATAATGCTGTTTTCCTTATTTGTACTTTTGTTTTTCCTGTTTTATTGGCAATTAGAAATGATCACAATGTCGTCACACCCATTCACCTGCTTTTATGATCTCTCCTTCATAAATTCGTTTCAGCAGTATCCACTCATAGACATATTAATTCCTTAGTTTTCAATGAAAGCCATTACAGCTACTGTGGTAGATTTGTAAGAGCACATTTTAAAAAAATGTTTTGCATGTGATCAACCTAGTTTTTCCTGGCTTTGATTTATATTTTTGTGATTTGCTATAATAAAATAAAATTCTTGATTTAAAGTTATAATCGGAGATAGAAATATTCTTCCATTATAATTGTTGTCTTTAGAAACATGTTTCACTCCGTCATACCTTTATAATTTATAATTAGGAATTGACGTTCTGGAGGCCCTCTTTCTCTGGGGTCACCCCCAGTCCAGGGAAACCCAAGGAAGCTTCTTTATTAACCTTCCTTCCAGTCTTAGGTCTAGAAATCAGGCCTCAGAGTAGCACTTGAAGTGGAGATGAACTGCTAAGTTCATCTAAGTTAAATGATGAGTGGAGCAAAAAAGAGTGATAAAAATGTAAACAAAAATTTTGAATGAAGAATAAGTGATAAAAGGAGAAATAACAGGGCAGAGGGTGTCCTTCTCCAGGTTCAGGGTACTTACCAGAACCCATAGGAATGGGGAGAGGAGGTGGGTCTTTTGGTCAAGGACTGAGCAGTATGATTAAGAGAAAGAGTATGATAACTGACCTAAAATAACAAGAAATCGGTGTTTTACAAAATTTCTGTTCAAGTCTTTGAGATTTAGCTCTGAGCATATTTTATGAGAGTAAGGCAGAAAACCACAGTTGTATGTAACCAAGATGAGACATGATCATACTTTTCTAATCTTTCTCTATATCAAAAACAGATGTCTTTATTAAGACAGCTAAACTTAAACAACTTTCTTATCACCATGATATTTAAAGATTTCATGGTAAATCAGAATTTTTAAAAAATAACCCAGACACCCCACTTGATTTATTTTCTCTTTATTCTTGCTCCTCCTCTTCCTGTTTCCAGTCTCAAAAAGAGCCCTTTGCTTCTTTCACTAATGTATTTTCACTGTAAACGAAGATTCTAACCAAAACTCTCACTTTTCTTTTATTTAACTCTTTTATTCTGCCTTATTTCAAACAAGGCTTCCTTTAACTTGTAAGGTATGTAAAATGTAACAAAATTGTCCAGGAAAAAAAAAAGTCAAAGAAAAAGAAGCCTTGAAAGAGACAGCCCTGGTGTCAGTCTACCCAAGACCACTGGGCAGAAGCGGGACCCACGCCCTGCCACCCTCCTTCTCTCCACATGGATTTGGGGGCGTCCAACCAGTCCATCCTAAAGGAGATCAGTCCTGCGTGTTCATTGGAAGGACTGATGCTGAAGCTGAACTCCAATACTTTGGCCACCTCATGTGAAGAGTTGATTCATTGGAAAAGACCCTGATGCTGGGAGGGATTGGGGGCAGGAGGAGAAGGGGACGACACAAGATGAGATGGCTGGATGGCATCACCAACTCGATAGGCATGAGTCTGAGTAAACTCCGGGAGTTGGTGATGGACAGGGAGGCCTGGCGTGCTGCAATTCATGGGGTCGCAAAGAGTTGGACACGACTGAACTGAACTGAACTGAACTGGGGGGTAGATTACAGGCTATTGTTTGTTGTTGTTTAGTCAATCTGTTGTGTCCGACTCTGCAACCCCATAGCCTGCCAGGCTCTCTGTCCATGGGATTCTCCAGGCAAGAATACCAGAGTGGGTTGCCATGCCCTCCTCCAGGGGATCTTCCTGACCCAGGAATCAAACCCGAGTCTCCTGCATTTTAGGCAGATTCTTTACCATCTGAGCCATAGGAAGCCCTCTCTCAAGTGAGCGTGTGATAAAAATTGTATAGTGGGGTGATGGCAAGTCACTTTCCTCAAAAAAAGCACCTAACGTGGACTTCTTCTGAGAAGGAAGTGAATGGTGTCCCCCCTGGCAGGCAGAGGGCTCCTTCTCAGAAGCAGGTCAGACCCTTTTCTTCCTCAATTTAAGCAGCAGAAAGGACTTCTGCCCAGAGGCCTCCCCATGGCCTCCACAACCTATGCTCTCCGACCCCTCCCACCCCTGAAACACGCTTCCCCACCCTTTGCCTGCCCCCCATCTGTCCATCCAGGCTTGGCTTAAAAGTCCCTGAACCTCCTGTGTCCACCACAAACCCCTGCTACCCCAGAACTGGGTTCCTGCTCCCTGGCGGCTTGCTCCCCACTCGGTTGTCCTGCCTATCTTACTGTCTGTCACCCCACGATAATCACCCCTAGGATGAAGACCATGTCTGTCTTGCACAGTGTATTACATCCCAAGTCTGTCCCTTTTTATGAAAATAATTTGTGCCTCCCAGTCATTTCCATCTCAGGGGACGCAGTAGGAAGTTAGGCTACGTATGCAGTGGTGTAAACTAAAGGAACTGTGAGTCCACAGGAGGCTGCTCCAAGCCAAAGGCCACCAGCCTAAAGACCCCAGCAGACCCCAGCAGTGATCAGTAAGTGGCATTAGACCAGTGTCCCCCACGTAGTGGTTAGAGGGGAACCCCCAGGGTACATGAATGAGCCCATGAGGAAATCTGAGTACAGGTCCTGGTTCTGAATCTGTTTTTATCTGTAAAATGGGGATAAGACTGTCTCAGCGAACTTGTTTGAGTTTGTTGTTTTGTTTTGTTTTGTTTTGTTTTGAATCTCACGCCCAGTGTTGATACAGATCCTGGGAATAGACTTCCTCATACACCGCTGGGAGGGAGGTAAAGAGTATAAACTCTCGAGTACAGGCTGGGGTACAAGTCAAAACCCCTAAAATTGAGCACGTCATCTGCCCCAGTGACCTGGGAACCTAGTCTCAGAATTTATCGTAATCAGAGCTGTAAACACTGACCTGTCTGTAACATATTCATCCCAACATTATTTCTAATTAAAACAATGGAAAAATACTAGGTGGACGTACTGATTGAATTTATCACGGCCTGCCCACCAAATAGGCCATGTAGCTATTAAGGATAATTGCAGGAGGATTCTTTACCAGCTGAGCCACAGGAGAAGCCCAAGAATACTGGAGCGGTTAGCCTATCCCTTCTCCAGTGGATCTTCCTGACCCTACATTGCAGGTCTCCTACACTGCAGGCGGATTCTTTACCATCTGAGCTATCAGGGAAGCCCCATTAATAATAATGATGTACAGTAGTTCTTAATGGCATAGGGAAATTATTAAGACATTGAAAATAGAATAATAAAGCCACAGTTCATTGTATTCTCAGTTGTTTTTAAAGTAGACATATCACTGGAAAAAAAGCTAGAAAGATATAAACCAACATGTTTCTTTGAATAGCTAATTTAGAATACTTTGTGTGATTTTCTAAATTTAGTTCTAAATGTTCTGAAGTGAATGTATGTTACTTTTATAACATGGTTTTTACCCTCCCCCCCTTTCTCAAATGTAGGGTGAGAATACATACTTTTTATTTGATTTTTTAAAAACTTTTAATTGGAGTATAGTTGGTCTGTAATGTTGTGTTCGTGTCCAGTGCAAAGTGAATCAGTTATGCATATACATATATTCACTCTTTTTTAAGGTTCTCTTCCCATAGAGGCCGTTACAGAGCCCTGAGGAGGATTCCCTGTGCTGCTCAGTCGGTTCTTGTTGGTTACCCAGCTTACATATAGCAGTGTGAACATGTCAGCCCCGGTCTCCCAGTTTATCACCCGCTGGTGACCCTAAGTTTGTTTTCTACCTCTGTACTCTATTTCTGTTTTGTAAATAAGTTTGTCTGTATCATTTTTTTTTTTAGATTCCACGTGTAAGTTGTATCGTATGGTATTTGTCTTTCTCTGTCTGACTTACCTCACTTAGTACAATAATCTCTAAGTGCATCGATGTTGCTGCAGGTGGTATTCTTTTATTCTCCTTTATGGCTGAGTAATATTCCATTGTGTGTGTGTGTGTGTGTGTGTGTGTGTGTATAAAGCATCTTCTTTATCCACCTCTCTGTTGATAAACATATATGCTTATAAAAGTAAACCACAGGAAAATAACCTTCACAGAGTTAGCCACTGGAGCACCTTTGCCTACAACATGAGCCAACCCCGGCTCCTTGGGCCAGCAGGAAATGGGTCCCCCAAGGATCCAGGTGCTGAGAATGGTCATGGCTTCCTGGGTAAATATCCTCATTCTTGTTTAGGTGTCTTGTCAGCCTCCCCAGTTTTCATTTGTGCCCCTGAGCACAGATTTAAACACAAGCTTGAACCTCATGATTCTCTGTGATTCAGACAAGGGTCAGAAACTAAACTTCTGGGTAAAATCACCTATCTCAATCAGTTAAATTCAAATGTGCTTTTGTGAAAGGTCTTTTCATAACACTGCTGCTGTCTCTCGCTGCTGCCGAGTCGCTTCAGTCGTGTCCAGCTCTGTGTGACCCCATAGACGGCAGCCCACCAGGCTCCCCCGTCCCTGGGATTCTCCAGGCAAGAACACTGGAGTGGGTTTTCATAACACTAATACCTTTGAATTGATGAGCTTCCAGAGCCTTTGGAGAAGGAGTGAACAGTCTTTTCTTTTTTTTTTTTTTTTTACACAAGGTCCAACTCAGGAAAAATAAAAATGTTTATGAGCCACATTTTTCTCCCACCCAAAATAAAACTAGCTTTTTAGAGTGCCATTGGGGAAAAAAATATCTTTCTTATAAGCTATAAACTACCTGATTGAAAGAAGAGCAGATATAATGCTTGCCCTGCTTTTCAGCCATCTCGGGTCTTCTTTCTAGCGCAGTGTGAGAAGTGACCCCAGGCAGCCCCCTCCCCTTGCCTCTGGAAGACTGTGTTTCCTGCCCGACAGGAACACTCGGGAGTCCAGCTCCATGGTGTCAGGACCAGAGGTGTGCAGCAGGAGAGGGAGGGACCAGCAGGTACAACCGCGGGCACAGTCGCTCTGTGGGCAGGCTGGGGCTCGGAGAGGATGGCTGGAACCTTGGGGGAAGGTAAACAAGGCAGCTGAGGTGAGGATGCAGGTGCGCAGTAGCCGTGGAGGCAGAAGGGAAAAGCCGGACCAGGGAGGGGATTACACAAGAGCAAAACTGGAGAGTGTACCTTGAAAAGTGAGAGAGAAAATGGGGGGAAGAAGTTGAGATGAGGGCATCTGTCACTCTTACAGGAGGGCGAAAGCTGTCTCTTGAAGGGCCGGAGTCTGAGAAGGCAGGAGAGGAGCCGCCACCATCACTCTGAGGGTCAGGAAGGGGGATGAGCCCTGGAGGAGCCCCAGCTCTGGGTCTTTGGTGGGAGGGATGGAGGGGGGACAGGGCAGCTCGAGCGGCCCTTAGGGGGAATCACAAATGCAAGATGCGAAGGAGGTTGGGGGAAGGGGATGGCAATTCCCTCAGGTTGAACACGCACCAAGTCTCGGGTGTGGTTAGAGGGTCTCCATCACTGTTGCCAGGACAGCAACATAGCCCTCGGGTGTTCTCTCTTTCCATCAAGACTCCCATTTCATTGAGTTCCACCTGCAGGCCCAAGCAGTCATAGCCTGGGAGAGAGGGGTCAGTGCTGCTCCCCAGGTCAGCGTGGGAGCCAGGACTCTGCGAGGGTCCTACCCCCTTCACATGTCAGCACCTCGGCACCCCTGGTCTCCAGCAGGTGGGCTCTGCTGCCCTCCTGCCCCACCCCCAGCTCGTCTTGTTCCTTGAGAGGCAGGCGGGCAGTGTCCCAGGCAGAGGCCATGCCTGCAGGGGACAGACGGCCCCCCTCGCCCTGATGGCCTCGCCGAAACCAGAGACCCTCGGAGCTGCGCACTGGCGACTCCCGGGTCCCCGTGGGCACCTGCTGGGGCCGGGAGTGAACTGTGGCTTCTCCTCGGGGAAGCAGGCTCGAGCACCTGCTTAGATTGCTTCTGGAAGAATGAGGACAGGCAGGTACTGGTGGACCCAGTTCATCCAGCCTCCCACAAAGCCTTTCACAAGGTGCCACACAAAGTCCACTTCAGAAAGCGGACTCTGATGAGGACCAGGCTTGCGGTCATCTTTATACTGTAGACGTTCATTTGACGTACAGCCTTGTGCCACCTCTTTTGAAAGTCCCGTGTCCATAAACTGGCTCCGGCCCAGGAAGTGCTGTCACTGCAGACAGTCTCCTCGCTGCATGTCAAGCCTGTAATTTATTACACATAGGTGCACTCAGACACGCTAGTCTTACCCATTATTGCTAACTGGACGGTGTTTTTAAACAAAGGATAAATAAATGGGGAGAACTCTGCCAGAAGTAAGATGCTGGTTGTGCCCAGATCTTAAATTCTGGGTTCCGAGGGGTTCATCCGTCGCAGCCACTTTCTTCCCACCAGCTGCGCAGCCTAACCGTGTGCAGAACAAGCACGTATCGGGCGGTCCTCCGCTCAGCCCGGGGAGGAGGGGGCCGTCGTCGCTCCTGCCCAGATGAGCGTGGTGGGGTCAGGACAATACCCGGCCAGGGAGGGGTGGGGCAGGGCCTCCCTTCAAACCCAGGGTTCGGAGGCCTCCACCTCCGCTTTGTGAGCCCCAATTGGCAAATACAAGAGGAGCAGCCACACTCTGGCAGGCAAGTCCCTCCTCGTGTTAAGTGACATCCAGAGGATGTCCTGGGCCCAGGCGGAGGCCAGGCCAGCGCTGCCCCCAGCCCGCTCCGCGCCCCGGGCCCGGTCGCCCCTGCTCGACTCTGACCCGCACGCTGGCCGCCTGGAGCTGACCCCTGACAGCGCTGTGTTCTCTGCCCTCTCTTCCAGCCCGCTGCTCGCCGTGTCCTTCGCCACATGCTGTGCGGTTCCCGGAGTCGCCCTGCTGACCTGGGGCGTGAACCCGCTCACGGGCGCCCTGGGTCTCTTCAACATTTTCCTATACACCTGCTGCTACACCCCGCTCAAGAGGGTCAGCATCGCCAACACGTGGGTGGGGGCAGTCGTGGGGGCCATCCCCCCCGTCATGGGCTGGACCGCGGCCACGGGCAGCCTGGATGCTGGTGAGTGTTTCAGCCTCTTTCTCCACAGCCCCAGGGTGTGGGTGCCCCCCGCGCCAGCTTCCACGGGCGGCCACCGCGAGTCAGAGCCCGCTTCCTTCCCTGGGCTGCGGTACTTGGTGGTAGACGTTTTATTCTGTGCTAGTGCTTTGCCAGGGGCTTCCCGGTGGCTCAGTGGTAAAGAATCCACCTGCCAATGCAGGAGACATGGGTTTGCTCCCTGAATCTGGAGGAGGAAATGGCAGCCCACTCCAGTATTTTTGCCTGGAGAGTCCCATGGACAGAGGAGCCTGGCGGGCTACAGTCCATGGGGTCGCAAAGAGTCGGAGAGGACGTAGCAGCTGAACAACAACAGTGGTCCTTTGGCAAGAGCGCAAATGTGGCCGTGGGAAGCACTGAATGTAGAGCTTCAGGGCGACCGTGCGGCCTGGCCGCTGGGTGAGCAGACGCTCTCTGCATAGGGAACGGCTGGGAGGGAACAGGACGACACGTAGAAAGAGAAGGAAGTGCCTGAAAGTCAGGAGCCAAGTGAGGCCTGTCTGCGGAGGGTCGGCCCACATCCCGAGGAGGTGTCGGGGCTGGGCCCCCGCCCGCCTGGCTCAGCAGACGCAGCCCCGTCAGCAGGTTCCTGCCTCCCCCAGAACCAGGTCATTTCCCCCTCTTCAGAGAGAACAGACTATTTTCATTAGTTTCTAATTTATTTTTATATGATTTGCTTAAATTGTTCATGCTGTCTACAATAAAACCATTGAAATGCTCCTCCAGGTTTTTGGCTGGGATGTCACTCACGGCTAAATTTGTGGGGTGAAAATAGGTCCTTCTTACCATCTGTAAGGGAAGTTTCACAGTCTAATTAGTCAAGTAATTAGTGTTCCTGACCGACACTTAGGAAGGAAGTGGTGAGGTTTCTTGCCGTCTGTGTAAGTACATATTTTTCAAATGAGCGATCAGAAGGCCGGTGACCATAAACGGTTGCCCCAGAAGCCACATCCCTGAGACTTTCATAAAAGCCCTTACACTCCATCCTGGCGAGCTCACAAAGGCCAGGACACCTTCACTGGATGGTCTCTTAGAGAGGCTTTAATATCCTGTAATGGCGGAGTCTCACGAATCTGCAAATATAATATCCTAACGTGTACTTGCCGGTCTGTTCTGTGACGAACCTGAAACCAGAGTCTCTTGCGAGTGGGAGCCAACAGTGGCCCAGGGGGAGGGGGCCTGGGTTTGGAACCCAGGCGCCCCCTTCCCCGCTTAGCTTTTGCCCTTCAGAACAGAACCTCACCTCCTCAGGCGGCCATCTCCTCGCCTCCCACATGAGGCTGTCACAGCCCGTCTCTCCCGGAGCTGTTGTGAAGACTCAGTGAGTTGTTAAGTCTTCCTCATTCATAGAGTTGGTGCATTAGTGCAGATGAAGGAAGGTCATAAGATTTCATTCATCTGCAGACTCTGAGCAATTCTTAGTTGTGACTTGGCTGTAGCTTTGCAGATAGGGAGATGTCTGCTGGCTTAGTAGGGAAGAGCGCTGGGGTCCATTGTTGTTGTTCAGTCGCTAAGTCATGTCCGACTCTTTGCAACCCCATACCATCTCATCCTGTTGCCCGCTTCTTCTTCTGCCCTCAATCTTTCCCAGCATCAGGGTCTCTTCCAGTGAGTCATCTCTTCACATCAAGTGGCCAAAGTATTGGAAGCTTCGGCTTCAGCATCAATCCTTCCAATGGATATTCAGGGTTGATTTCCTTTAGGATTGACTGGTTTGATCTCCTTGCTGTCTCAAGAGTTTTCTCCAGCGCCACAGTTCGAAAGCGTCAATTCTTTAGCGCTCAGCCTTCTTTATGGTCCAGCTCTCACATCTGTACATGACTACTGGAAAAACCAGGTCACTAACAGGGTCCGATAGTGACCTCTGTCTTGGGTGAGGGAAGAGGGAGGGGAGGGCACAGGTCTGGCATCCTTGGACTGGATGACATGTGAGCTTCTCCCCCCATTTTCAATTGTAAACTTTTAAGTGCACATCTGGGCACCTCCTGGTCAGATTCCTGCTGCTCGGCTCTGCCTAAAGCCCCAACCTTGACTGAACTAGCCTCTCCCGCCCCTCCCCTCCAAGCCTTTCCAGTGATGCCCAGACATTCGAAAGCAAGCAAGTGGCTCCCCAGCTCTGCCTCCCCCACGTACTCTGTTCCCACCCGGGTCCTGCTGCCCCAACACGTGGACGCCTACACCAGCCCACCACCCGTCTGGTGGACACAGCCCCAGGTCCTATTCAGTTTCCTCAAACCTGGCACAAGGAGCAAGGCACCCCAAACTGCCTTTGTCTAGGGAATCCCAGCCAGGGCCAGGGTCAGGACCAAGTGTGACAGCCCCAGGGGCAGGTCACCTCTGGAGGGATGCGACAGCAGTCAGTCTGGGGCCGTGAAGAACTCGGCCAGCTCTTCGTGCAGGGTCCAAGGACCCAGGTTCCTGCTGAAGGCTGGAGGCCCCATCATCGTCCCAGCAATTTCCTGCGAGGAACTTGGGCCTCGGGACAGGCTGGCTTGAGCTGTGTCCCTGGAGGCCAGAGAGCAAGTGCTCTTCAGGTCCTCCCACTTAGGACGCATGTCCAGGCAGAGCCCTTGTTCAGCCACAGTCTCAGTCTGGCTAAATGGCTAGAGTCATATTTAAAATAATTTTTTTTCCCTTGAATTTGAGTTATAGTTGTTTCTGCAATCCAGATCTCATCATTTGTGTACAGACTCATTCACACAGGGCAGCTCAGGCCAGGCTGTGCTTTGTTTAGACCACAGCCCAAGAATGCACGTTCAATCCTAAGCAACAAGCCTTCGGCTGCCTGGACTGACCCTGGTGTAGCGCAGAGCAGCCTGACAGGCTGTGTAACCACACATGCAAGATCCTTCTGTGGCCTTTGAGACTGACTTCTGTTACATCCCCTCACTGTAGATCTCTAAAATGCACTGAGGGGAACATAGCCGTGGCATGGTTTACTGCCCCCAGAATCCTAATCCACCACAGATCAGATCATACACCTAAAGCGCTGTCGGGCTTTCCCAGATGGCTCAGTGGTAAAGAACCCACCTGCCAATGCAAGAGACATGGGTTTGACCCCTGGGTCAGGATGATCCCCTGGAGAAGGAAATGGCAACCCACTCCAGTATTCTTGCCTGGGAAACCCATGGACAGAGGAGTCTGGAGGGCTACACTCTATGGGGTCACAAAGAGGCAGACAACTTGGTGACTAAAACAACAAAAAGCCTCGAAAACAACAAAAAGCCTCGTCAGGTTTATACAAAAAGAGTAATACTACTTCACGTGATGCTGCAGATTGCTTCAAAAGTTTCAAAATATTGATTTGATAGGCAGAGCCAACTCAAGCTAAGCCATAAATCTTTGAATGAATTGGATAAATGAAATAATGAATCAGTGAATAAGCACCTTCCATTTTAGAGATGGAAAAATTAACATATTCTGAAGTCAGCCACCAGATATCGATCGACAAGTATCTCTGAGCATCAGCTGTGAGAACAGGAGGACAGGACACACAAACAATAAGGCAGAATCTGAGAGAATACAATCGAAAGATTTGTGTTCCTGGGACTTCAGGGACGAAGTTGGCTAGCATTTTATATAGTTTTGTCACCTTCTAGAACTGCATTTTCTAACACGGAAGTCACCAGCTGGAGTCCAAAACGATGGTTCTCAAACTTCAGTGCACATCAGTGTCCCTGGATGGAGGGCTTGTTAAAACTCAGGTTCCTGGGCCCTGCCCCCAGAGCTTTGCTTCAGTAGGTCTGGGCTGGGGCCTGGGAACCTGCATTTCTAACAAATTCCCATGTGATGCTCATGCCCCTGATCCAGGGACCACATTTGAGAACAGCCAGTCTGAACAGACAGAACCAGAGAGCATTCTCACTGCTAGAATGCCCTGGAAACACTAAGAGATTTGGACCAAGGGCATGGCAGATGGTCCTGTCACTGATGCGGTATCAGGGTCATTTCTCTTATCCACCGAGGTGGTCATATCTCTTCTGGGTTCTTATCTTAGGGGTCGTGTTTGTTTGAAGGAGCCCTTCTGAGGGGAAAAAAAAATTCTCCTGTGGTATCTCCAACCCTTCTTGTCTTTAAACCTCCGAAGACTGATCACCGTGGAGCAGCCATGAGGACAGAAGTGTTTAGAAATCTCTGCTGAACTTGCTGCCGGGGGGCATGGGGAGAGGGGGCGGCATTTGTGGAGAGGGGCTAGGTGGTGACAGAGAACCCTCTGCTGGGCTCACCCCCTGCTGAACTGTTCCCCCAACCGACTCCATGCGGGGTCCTGAGAGATGCAGTCACCGAAACCCAGTCCAGTTCCCACGGACTCCTCCTGTCTCAGCATCTTCAGGGACAGGCAGGCAGGCGATCACTGAACAGAGAGCTTTAGCGGGGCCTCTGGGTTCTCTTTAATTGGCCCCCCAAGGCTGTCCACGAAGACTTTGGAGCCAAGTGACTTCTGAGATAAGTCATGGCCCGTTTACTTGAAGAGGGGAAGTGCTTTCCAAGAAGAGAGCTCATGCACAGGGGCCGGGAGGCATGAGTGCCTACATGGGAATGTCATCCGTGCCCTCCCCACTCCGGCTCAAGCTGGTCAGCTAGGACTTCACACTCCAGCCCCGGCACTCTATAGACACTGCCCCTGCCCAGGCAGACCTATGCTAAAGCCCTTTCCTGGGGCTCGGTGGACAGTGATCACAAGTGAGGGGCCGCAGCTGGGGGCCATGCGCGATGGGGATCCCCAAGCCTCACTTCGAAGGTCCTTCCTCGAAGGAACTGGTCACCCCGTTGGGAGGAAAGATAACAGATTAAGTAGCTGCAGAAAACTGAGTGCTTCACAGATGGCTGACGGAGTAAAGAAATCCCATGTTTGGAATTACCCTTCCCCCTTCTTAGCATCTGAATCTTTCTGTGGTTTTGTGGTGGCCACGGGGCCATCAAGATTTCAGGGCCCCAAGCACTGAAGGGCCTTCTGTCTGGCCTCCAGTGAAGACATAAGATAAGCGTGAGGACAGCCCCGGGCTCTGGCTTCTTTTCCCCTCGATGGCATCGTTGCTGTCTGGTTTGTTTTATTACACATGAGAGAGAACTTCTCCCGGTGGTGGCCTCGATGCCCCAGTGGTGAGGGTGCCCGTGCTGACCTGCCCCTTGGGAATCCAGCCCAGGGAGGGAGCGGTGATTGTGAAGCAGGACTGGGGGGCCAGGTGGAGGGTGAAGACAAACAGATTAACGGGTGGAAATTGTAAAAGCTAAACAAACGGTAGGTGTTCTTGGTGTCCGCTATTTTGCAGCTGCACAAAGAACGGTAAACAGGTGGCTCTTCTCTCCCAGGGGAATTTTGGTTTTAGGGGGCCAGCCCCGGCCAGGGCTCAGCCTGAAAACACTCTTTTGTGTCAATAAAGGTGACCATGACAAGGGGTTTTTCCTGTGTCCATTACCCTCTGAGACCCTTCCTCCCACCTGCCCAATGACTTTGCTGCTTTTTTTTTTTTTTTTTGGCTTCACTGCTGTTAGCAGAAAATATTAAAAATGCTTACCACCTAAAACTCAGGAAGGTTGAGTAAGAGGACCGGCCCCTAGCACAGCCAGCTCGCTGTCCGAGGTGTGGAAGTGCTTGCTGTGACTCTGCAAGCAGTGGCCAGCGAGGAGAGTGGTGACCTGCGGGCTGTAGGGAGAGTCGGGGGGTGGGGACCGTGGGTAAGGGCCCGACAGCAGACACTCTGGCTCTGGAGCCACACGCATTAGCCTCTCGACAGTGTTTACCTCCGGAGACTGTCTATTTATCTCATGGGCTTCAGGCTAAAGTCCCTGCCCTCCCTCCCCTCCTCCTCCTCCACACCAAAGCCACCTCTCTTCCCATTGCCCCCGCCATGTCTTAAAAAGGCTCAGATTCTGTTTTGTCATTTCCCTAAGTCTGCGTAAGTCCCAGGTCTTGGGAGTTTATGGAATGGGTCTGGTGACTGGCTCATAGACGCTTGTGACTCGCCTTTGGTCTGTAATTCCGATGTTGTTGTGTGGTCGACATTAATTATGTCAGCCAACTTTCAGGTACAAATGAGGACTCAGGAACAAGCTCTTATCAGGAAGTGACACTTGACAGATGGATGGTTCTAGAAACAAAAAGAGAATGAGGATTTTTAGCCCCTGCTGGTAAACTACAAAATGTTAGATACTGTCTCACCTTATTTACCTCCTTCATTCCACGGTGAGAAGGTAGGACAGAATTCATTCACTCATTCATTCCACAGATATTTACTGAGGGCTTATAAGTACCAGGCACCGTTTAACCCAAACACTTTTGAAGATTCTCTTTAAAATGCTGCCTCGCTTCAAAATCAGACTAGAAAACGAGTAAGCTCCTTTCATGTGAGATTTTTCCATACCTAGCCTTAGAGCACGAGATTGATTAAGATAGATGACATTTCTAAAGACAGGGTGAACAGGGAACATTACGGGAATATTAGCAAACCAAACAATACTTAGAGCTCTATTCTCTTCAAAGCCGAAAGAACAAACTCCTAAGCAGGAAGGGATGAGAAACACACCGTGAGCCAGAGGTCAGCAGTGTAACTGGTGAGCGTTGGGTACACAGCGTCCGGCCTTGTCACCCCTGGGTCACATAGCTGGTCAGGATCACAGGAGCTGGGCCTCGGTGGACGCCGCCCGGCCCGGAGTACAGAGTCGGTTCTGTTCAGCAAACAGATTCATGTTTGTGTGATAAAGGGACAGACCTTCGATTGTGAGCTGAGGCGTGGGGAGCAGGTGAGGAAACCCCAGGGACCGGGAAGGGAGGAGGGAAGCCCTGACTTCCTGGGACTCAGGGCTCTGTGCTGCCTCTGCTTTCGACTTCGCTTCAAACAAAACTTCAAGGGGCTGCTCGTGGATGGCGGGCGGGGACCATGACGGGGTGGGGGGAAAGGGTGAGCATCTCCCCTTTCTTGCCTCAGCTATCCATCCCTCTCCGTCCCTTCCAGAGAACCTTCAAGGGCAGGCGGCCATCCCGACCCCGTTTCCTATTTTCAGGGGACTTTTCACCTTCCCTGTGTCGCCGTGCACCTTCTGCGGCATCCTGGAGGCTTGTCAAGTGGGAGAGGCTGATCGGTCTCCCTGGTGCCTTCGTGTTCACCCTCAGAAACAAGGCTTTGAAATCGCTGGCCATGAAGCTTCGGGCTTGGCCACGCCCACCCCCAGCCAGCCCCCAGTTTACACGAGCTCATCACCCCGAAGCTCCCAAGGGGTGGGGCCGCCCGCGTGGAGAGGGAGCCCATTGTCCGGGGAGGAAGGACCCCGAGCCCAGCACAGGCTGGGGCCGCGTCTCTTCCTCCTTTTCAAGGCCCTGCGTGGACAGCGGCTGGCAGTGAGTGGCTGGGGTCGGAATGGGAAGGGCTGAATGTGAGCCCACAGGGCCGCAGAGAGAGCGAGCGAGCTGAAACCACTGAAGTCCATTCCGAAGGGATTAGTTTCTGGAAGAGTTCTGACAGAGCTGGAGCTCTGGCTTGGAGCGTCTCATCTCCCCTGTGTCGGGAACTCGGCGGGGATCACCTTGACTTGGTTTCCCACAAAACGACGGGAGTGCCTCATGCTACGGGCCCGAGCGCAGGGTGCGGCTCTCCGCTCGTCAGGGTGCTGTGGAGGTAGCTGAGAGAGGCATTGAGAGTATTTTCCAGGAGTGGCTGGGAAGACTCTGGCTGGCCTTGCTCACCTAGGTGCCCCCCTAATCGGGGAGGGGCCGGGAGTTAGGAGTTCTCCTCACATCCGCACACACCAAGTCAGTGAGCTCCCGTGTTCTCTGTGTGTGCAGAGGGAAGGAAGGAAGGCCCCCGACCCCCGGACCTTCTCCGGAATTGGCTGCAAACAGGATCGTGGAGTCGTCCATCCTCACCTATCCTCTGGAGAGTCATAGGCACAGTTGCGGCAACCATCACAGACTGCCGTGTTCTGCATATTCATTGACCCACAGATATTTGATTAAAAGAAAGGAAGCAGGCTTGCCTTCTGGATATGATTAAACCCAGTATATATGAAGATTCTGCAGCGAGGCAGGAAAATGAGGACATACATCGAAAAGAAGGACACACATGGCTTGTGTGAACGGACTGAAACTCAAAGAGACCATCTTCAGATCTCAGGTCACATATCACCTCTTCCAGGAAGCCCTCCCTGACCTCCCCAGGGCCGACTGAGGTCTTGCTCCTGTGAGCTGTCCTCAAGCTCTGCACTGAAGGTGACATCCCCCGGGCTGTGCCTCGTGTGTTGCCTCTGTCCTTGGGCAGACTCTAGCAGAAAGAGGGCCTTGAGGGCAGACCAAACCTACCCTATAGTGGGTGTGCAGTCAATATCTGTTGTCACAGAACACAGGCCCAATACAAGCTGACTGCTCTGTGGGGGCGAGGGTGAGCAGAGGCCTTCGAGTCAGGAAACTGAGGGCTTTATGTTTCCCCCACAAGGAAGGTGGGTTCCCCCAAGGCCCCCGGACTAATTCCAGGCTTCCTGTGCTCGCTGGCCTTATCTCGATGGAGACAGTCATTTGTTTCACATCTTTCATAAGAGCTGAGGCCGCTGCAGCCGGTGGAGGAGAACTGTGCGGGGGTGGGGACGTGTGATTACAGTCCATTAAGGCTAAGCTGTGATTTCTAAAGCTCTTTTCATTTGTGACAGGAGCCAAACACCCCTACCCCAATTTCCTCCCCCCCCCCCCCCCCGGAGGAAGCAGCATGCTACTCTTAGGAAAATGATTTTTTTTTAATTATGTTATTTTAAGGAGAAGCATAACTGAAAATGTGTATCGAGCAAAACAGAACACTCCGGCTGGCACACGAAAAAAGAGGGGTTTCGAAAAAGACAAGCGAGACTCCACGTGGGAGCCTAATGTTTCCACCGTTTCCAGCCTGGTTTCCCAGCTGCGCTGGCTCTTTCTCGGCCATTTCAAGAGCAGCACAGCTCCTGAGCCCTGGCTGACCTGTCCCCTCCCCCACCTCTACATGATCGCGATGCCGGTCCCCAGGGGACACAAGTTGGTCCTGCTGGTCCCCTTGGGCTGGCGCTGTGCTCAGAGCCTCCCAGTGGCCAGTGCCCCAAGAACCAGTCACACTGCCTCCTCCGTGCTGGTCCCTCCGACATCCGGAGACGGCTCTAGTTTGTCATCAGACCACGAGGGAGAAGCGGGCCTTCTGTCGCCCTGTTTTCCACTTCACTTGTACCTGGGTGGTCCACCCTTGCCTTCTGTCTTGGCTAATTCCCTGAGGGTGCTCACTGTCAAGAAGAATATCGTCTGTGTGGTTGTAGGAGGACAAAACTTTTTTTTAAGGCACCGGCACTCTTATCTTAATAAACAGACAAGTCTTCCTTGTCCAACAAGCCTTCCTCTCCTCCCAAGTGTGGCCAACATTCTGATGACCACCAGGCACGCTTGGGTGCTAAGTCTCTTTAGTTGTGTCTGACTCTTTGCGACGCCATGGACTGTAACCCACCAGGCGCCTCTGTCCGTGAGATTCTCCAGGCAAGAATACCGGAGTGGGTTGCCCTGCCCTCCTCCAGGGGATCTTCCCGACCCGGTGATTGAACCCACATCTCTTATGTCTCGTGCATTGGCAGGCGGGTTCTTTACCACTAGTGCCCCCTGGGAAGCCCGACCACCAGGCAGAGTACCCTGCCACCAGTGTCAGTCGCTCGCTGTTTGGCAACAACTTTGTAGGAGAAGGTGCCAGGGGTGCAGAAGAGCCTCAGGCAAGTTGATTAATCCTTCTCATCTGTGGTGAGGGCAACCCTGCCCGTAGGAAGTGCCAGGAGCATGAGAGCCGGGATATGTTTCCTCTCCACGGGGCCTGTGGACGAGCCACCACATCTTCACGGGGCAGATGTCTGATGGGCAAACTTAAGACAGCCTCCAAGGGAACCTCCATGTCTCCACCAAGAACTGTGCGTGTTCCCCGCCTGCAGGAAAGGCATCAGTGTCTGCCCCCGTCACCCGTCCCTGGTGACCCCTGCACTGGGGGCTCTGCCCTCACACGCTGTCTACACACGCTGTCTACACACACTGTCTACACACACACACACAACACACACACACACACACACACACACACACACACACACACACACACACACACACACCCTGCACTGGACGAGATTCCCCCCCCCCACGCTGTCTACACACGCTGTCTACACACACTGTCTACACACACACACACAACACACACACACACACACACACACACACACACACACACACACACACCCTGCACTGGACGAGATTCCCCCCCCCCCCATGGATGCAGGTGCACTGTGACCCAGCCCCACCCTCACCAGCCTGTCCACACACACACAGCCTGACTGCAGCCTTCATGTCGCCCCAGACACACTGGGCCACTCTGTACGGGACAGTGGAGCTGGTCGTGGCTCTCCGTCACCTTTGGGAATCTCTGCCCTGAGCAGTCCACTCCCAGGTCATGCATCCTGTCGCCCTGTTTGATTCTCTGAGTAGCAGCTGTCAGGGTCACTGCATTGTGCGCTCCCCACTCGCTGGAGTCCTTGCTGGCCGCTGCCTCTCTGGCATCCAGGGTCATTGCCAGTGGGTGGCAGGCACCATCCTTTCTTTGCCAGTAGATTCAACAGATAGAAACTGCTGCTTTTACTGTTCACATTGGAGAGTGTTCGCATGAACTAAGATGTATATGTGCTAGTTAAGATAGGGTCAGAATGGACTGGGGGACTTGACAGCCTGCCCAGACCATGCTGGCCTCTTAGTAGGCACTCAGGGAACATGTCCTGTGTTCGGAGAGGAGGAATGAACCTGAACTGTCTTCCCAGGAGTGGCTGTAGCCCCCTCGGGAGACGCAGCCCCAGTGCAGTGAGGGAACCAGGGTGAAAATCAGACAGGCTCCTGCCGAGTTCCTCCTTCACCTCTTGTTAGAGAACTTAGCATCGTCTGATTTGTTTGCTTCATGAGGATTATGTGTTATTTTAGTAGCAAGTGTCCAACTTTTGTGACTCTGTGTGCTGTAGTCCACCAGGCACTTCTGTCCATGGGACTTCCCAGTCAAGAATCCTGGAGTGGGTTGCCATTTCCTTCTCCAGGAGATCTTCCCAACCCAGGTATTGAACCCGGGTCTCCCACATTGCAGGCAGATTCTGAGCCACCTGAGAGCCATCATGAGTATTATAAAATCTGCCTAAAGTCCTGCAGTCACATTAAGTCAGGTGACAGAGTGACTGTTAGTAGGAGGTGCTCAGTAACTGGTAGCCTTCACCCCAGGGTGTTTTAGGGAAGACCCAGCTCCAGAGAAGAGATGCTCAGGTGTTCATCTGTCCTAAAAAACCGCAGATGACAGGCAGGTGACTGCCCGGCGGTGAGGACCCTGTACCCCTGCGCCCCGTCTGTGGTGCCCACCCCCGCATCTCCCGGGCTGCCCAGGGCACTCGGGTTCTGTTGGTGGTGCCCAGTAGGGAGCTGCCAGGAGGGCCCTTCCAGCTCTCACCCAAGCCCCTCATTCGCAGGCCAGCTGGGGGAAGCAGAAAAGCACAGCCCAGCGTTCTCACCGGGACAGTGCTACCCTTGAACGTGTCCTTCCTTGTCGTGGTGTGGGCACGTGGGGGGTGGGGGGTGCGGGCAGGAGCCTCAGGTGCTCAGCCCCGTGGGAACCCAGGTGCCCAGCCTCCCGCCCCAGTGGTGAGGACGTGGGATGCAGGAGAGGATTCAGCGCCCCAGCCCGTCTCCTCCATCTCCATCTCGGCCTCTGAGCAGAGGACCTGGGTGAGGCTGGGGATGCCGTGGGAGGGGGCACAACGCTCAGGCTGGGCCGCCGCCGTCGGGGGTGCGGAAGGGATGCCTGTGTAAACCTCTGACGACAGCCTGTCTTTCTTCCCCGTCTCCCCCGCCTACCTCTCCATGCAGGGGCCTGTCTTCTGGGAGGAATCCTCTACTCCTGGCAGTTCCCTCACTTCAACGCGCTGAGCTGGGGTCTCCGCGAGGACTACTCCCGGGGCGGCTACTGCATGATGTCCGTCACCCACCCGGCCCTGTGCCGGCGCGTCGCCCTGCGCCACTGCCTGGCACTGCTCGCCATGTGCGCTGCCGCGCCTGCCCTGGACGTCACCACCTGGACCTTCCCAGTCATCTCCCTGCCCATCAACCTGTACATCTCCTACCTCGGCTTCCGGTTCTACCGGGACGCGGACCGGAAGAGCTCCCGGAAGCTGTTCTTCTGCAGCCTCTGGCACCTGCCGCTGCTCCTACTGCTGATGCTCACCTGCAAGCGGCGGGTCGGGGAGGAGGGCGCGGGGGCGCCGCAGAGCTGACAGCCGCCCACTCTGGGAAAAGCAGAAGACGTCCAGGGAGACGCGCAGGGTTTTCGGGTTTTTTTTTTTTTCTTCCACTCTGCTGTTAGGCGAGAAATATTTTGGTTATTCCAAAGCACCAGGAGCTAAATAGCTGCGTTTGAAACGACGCTGTAAAATAATTTGGTGCTCAGTGACCACTGGACAACTTTTTTCATGGTGATATCCAAAATGTTCCCCAAATGAGAATCGGGGTGGCTCTGTAGATTGACACAAGGAGAGGATGTATTTTTTGTTTGTTTGCTTGTTTTCCTTTGAGGGTTGTTACAGAGGCCTTCCTCCGACCACCACTTGGTTCGTCTTCTCCCTCAGGTCGAAATGCAGGTTCACCTTGCTTCTCGGAGCTCCCCACCTGCCGGCTGGGGAGGCCAGACAAGGTACTCACTCGCACGCTGATATCTGTGGTTCCGTGGCCTCTGGTCCCTCACAGGCTGCGTCAGAGTAAATGCAGCTGCCAGCCGCAGCCCCCCTTCTGTGAATGAGCCGGGCCCAGCTCCCTCTGCCCCACACATTCTCAGCCTCATGCCCCCTCAAATGCTAATAACGCCAAGTACTGGCTGCTGCCCTTCTCAGGGAGGATTCAAACGGTTGCCTGGGAATCTCAGACTGGCCCTTATCCCCATCCTATTAGGTAGCAGCATTTCAGAAACTCCAGGGAACAGAGGGCATCTTTGACATCCACTGTACCACACAGGTGGTGTCAGAGCCGTTCTTTCTAGAAGGGGCATACTAGACTTAAAGCCAGAAGACCCTCCAGCTCTGACCCACCTCTCCTTCTTCAACCACTGCTGCAGGCATCAGCTGGGCCCAGGGCCCAGTGAGAAGGGAAGTCAGAAGGGGCTGAGCTGGGTCAGCCAGCCCTCACAGCTTTCCTTGTTCCTTCGGTGAAAAACACATTTCCACCCTGCTATCTTCAGGACTCAGAAATTAGCCTTCACACAGCCAGCGGCTTGGAGAGCCAGAAGCAAGAGCCAGACCTCTGGTGGGGATGCTTCTGCCCCCCCTCCCAGGGGGTGCATAGGTCTCTGCAGGCAGAGGTGGCCTCTGACACCAGCGGTTCCCCCAGCCCCCCAAGTCTGCCTCATTAGTCAGTTACCGGACATCCCATTTGCCCTAAGGCCTTGAAGCTTAACAGGATGTTTTAGTTACTCTGTCTCCGGGGCACTGCTGCACTGGGAAGAATTTATTTGGGAGTTTAAGCCACATTCAAACAACCTTGGCAACATGTCCGTCTCTGAAAACTGCCCAAAGCGATTGGAGTTAGCATCTGATTTTCGACTGCACTTACTCGGCTGTGTTCAGGTCGCGCTGCGGGAACTGACAAAGTCGCGTCTGGCTGGCGGTCCCCAGCCCGCAGATCTGTAAGGCGCGTGGGTTCTCTCTGCTGCAATAAACCTGCACCGCGAGCCGCAGTGTGTGTGGCGTCATTCCACTCCGTCTGCGGCTCCTGGCAGAACGGGTGACACTTGCCTGGCTGTCACGAGCGGCCATGGGACCGGCAGGCGCGGGGGTGGAAAGGGGCAGCCGGCGTAACTGAGGGAAGCCCCCCGCCCCCCACTCTCTGCTCAGAGTCACCCAGTATCCCTTCCATCGCCTGGAAGTGGGCCTGGGGGCCTCCCTGACCTCCTGACCTGTTGTTCTCTTGCTCGGAATATACAGTTCCCGCTGCATGGTCTGCACAACGAACAGGGCCCCTGCCCCTTGGCGCTCAGACCCCAGGACGAAAGAGAACCTTCCGCGCGAACCCCTCACCTCCCCGCCCTCCTCACTCTCACACCTCCCTAGGGCCACCCTCCGAGGACCACCTTCCCAAACCCTGTCCCCTGGTCCTCACGGGAATATGGAATTCACGCACCCAAGAGCCCAGACCACTGCTCGCTCATCCAGGCCTCTGGACATCCTGGGGCTTCACCTGCAGAGCCAAAGGTACTGGTCCTGACCGCTGACCGCCAGCTCTTGCCAGACTGATGAAACCCGGGCACCCGAGCATCCTCCTGGCAGGTCTCTGGGTAAGCCTGCCGTCCATGCTGGGGCGGCACGACCACATGCAGAGGGTCTCCTGAGACTCAAGGCTAAACTCAGGAAGGTCTGAGTTTGCTCACCCCAGCGTTTCCCTGCCCATGTCGGGAGCCCAGCCTGGGACGCACGGTCTGGACGTGAGTGTCACTCAGCCGTAATGTAATGCCATCAGGCCTCCGGGCTGCAAGGGTAGAGGGAGCACGCAGGCAGGAGCAGGATCCTGAGCTTCGACACCAGATTGCACTTGAACTTGGGTAAATTCATAATATAGCAAACTAATGACAAGGAAAAGGGTCGTTCCAATTCCCTATTTAACTTTTTAAAAAACACGACTCAACACAATATTCCTTCTGACTCGGAAAATTGTACCAGCTTCCTTTTAGTGAAAATACTGTATCCATTATGAATGAAACCTAATTTTACCCAAGGTCCCTCTCCGTGGGCCCACAGTGAGGCTGCCTGTTCCCACAGTTGGTTTGTCTTTTCAAACAGAAAAATGGGATGTGTCTTGCCCAATACAAGTATCTTCACTGCACTTTAAATACATTTTGAGTGCCCCAGGCCCTGATGCTGGAGGAGAAATACAAGGCTTTTGGAGACTGCTTTGCTCTGAGGATCTATGGAGTTGAATTTCCCTCTGACAGTTTATTTTTCTGTCAATCCATCCTCATCTGCTGTTTGTTTTGCTAAGAAAATAGCTTGGGACTCAGGGCTTCCCAGGTAGCACAGTGGTAAGAAATCTGCCTGTAATGCAGGAGAGATAAGAGATACAGGTTCCATCCCCGGGTTGGGAAAATCCCCCGGAGGTAGGAAATGTCAGCCCACTCCAATATTCTTCCCTGGGAAATCCCATAGACAGAGGAGCAGGTGGGCTGCAGTCCATGGGGTCGCAAAGAGTCAGGCATAACTGAGCATGCACGCACACACAGTACTCATGTGCCCCATGCAATGCCAGGACCTGAGCAGAGCTTGTTCTGCTTGCTGACTCCAGTGTGATGGGAGACTGACACCTCTGAGTTTAGTTAGAGCTGGAGATTCTGTCCTCTGACACCCACCCACCCCTTCTGGACACACTCAGTAGGACCCTTGCAACTGCCCGCAGGAGGAACTCAGGGGAGAAAGGGTTTGGGGAAACGCCCACTTGACCTTTCTAACAACATGCTCAGAGCCCAAGAGAATGCACTTGACTTAAGAAGTAGGTCAGAGTGCCGCTGCCTTGGTGTTTTCTCTGCCATGATTGGCCAGCTAGCGATCCCCCACAATGCACCTCATCTGTCAAGGGCACACTTTCTCCATCTGTCTTGTAGGATCGATGGTGACAACCAACAGGCAGCTAAATGCAAAGCAAGTGGAAGACAAACAGGGTCCAGCGGTTGCCTTCAGCTTTGCCACACATGCTTTTGGTCTTCTCCCATCAACTGTCAAACATTTTAAATAAGTTTATAAACTGCCTAGAGGAAAAGTTAAGTGGGAGCAGTATACTTTTGCTTCTTTTTTTTTTTTGGCCTCACTCCTTGCAGGATCTTAGTTACCCAACCGGGGATCCAACACTCGCCCCTTTGCAGTAGAAGTGCAGAGTCCTAACCATTGAACCATGAGGGAAGGCCCTTCTTGCTTCTTTTTTGTTGAAAATCCACGCATAATTGACCTCATGCTGGACAGATTACAATTTCCAACCAAATGTAAGAGGTAAAGAGGTTCTGGATCAAAGAACCTCCGACACCTGCTTCCTAGTTCAGGTTCCGTCACTCTGTTGCTGGTCCCCACTTGGTGCACATTACAGGACATCTAGGAGGCCCAGCGTCCAGCCACAGCTTGAGCCCCCTGTAAACATTCTTCATGTCTGACCTCCCCTCACTTCCTCCACTGCCCCCCTCATGGCCTCGTAATTTCTCTCTCCCTTGTCCCCACCACTGAGTCGTCCACGTAGCAGCCATTGTGATCCTGCCAAGGTCCCGGGCAGATCACAACACGGCCCCTCTTCTCCATCCCCCGAGGGCTTCTCTTCACTCCATGAATAAAATGCAGAATCTCTACAGGGCCTGTGAGGCCCTCCATGATCTGGCCCTGCTCCCTGCTCGGATCTTAGAACCATCTCCCCCCCCAGCCACCCCCGTCCCCACCCCCCCACACACACCATCCTGCCCATTTCTCCACAATTCTCAAATGCCGGAAGCTTCTCCTTCCCTCTTCCTGGGCTCCTCTCCCACGCCTCCCTCTGGATCACCCCCTAGCCTCACTGAAATGGCTGTAAGACCCTCTGTGCCCATCTCTGTATTTATGTCATGACTAGTTCATTATCTGTCTCTGTAGAGCATAAGCCCTGTGGAGGCAGGGCCGTCATCTGCGCAGCACTTTCTCCAGTATCTCAAGTGATTCTCGGCCCAGACTACGTGCTCAGGAAGTGCTTTCTTTTTTTTCTTGTTATAAGCACATTATTTGTTTTCTCTTAAATGTTTTATTTTGTATTGGGGTATAGCTGATTAACAATGTTGTGATAGTTTCAGGTGGATATCAAAAGGACTCAGCCATACATATACATGTATCCATTCTCCCCCAAACTCCTCTCCCATCCAGGCTGCCACATAACATTAAGCAGAGTTCCCTGTGCTATATAATAGGTCCCTGTTGGTTCTTTATTTTAAATATAGCAGAGTTTACATGTCCATCCCAAACCCCCTAACTATCCTTTCCCCCATCCTTCCCCCCTGCTGGCAACCGTAAGCTCATTCTCTAAGTCTGTGAGTCTCCTTCTGTTTTGTAAGTTCATTTGTATAATTTCTTTTTTGATTCCACATATAAAAGATGTCATAATGATACTTCTCCTTCTCTGTCCAACTTATTTCCCTCAGTATGATTATCTCTAGGTTCGTCTGTGTTCCTGCAAACGGCATTATTTCATTCTCTTTAATGGCTGAGTAATATTCCATTATGTCTATGAACACTTCTTCTTTATTCAAGGAAGTGCTTTTTGAGTGAATAACCCCTTCTTGGCTACAAGAGACCCCTGTAGTCAGTCTGTTAGCCCAGGATCAAGACAGAACTGACTTGGGAAGCCATTTAGAACAGGTGAGAGAAGATGGCTTATAAACCGCCCTCACCCCACTGCCGGGCAGTCCCTGTTCCCACCCCCACCCCGCACAGGACAGTCTGGGGCTGCACTAACCAGACGCCCTCCCCCGCCTCCAGGCCACCACCCACAGCGTCTCTTGTTTCTGGGATCTGCCTTCTCTAACTGCAGACCACCCCCCACCCAGCGCCATTCCTGCGGTGTCTCCTGGAGCATCTGTCAGCATGCAGCCGGCAGGTGTCACTCACCTGTCCGCTCACAGTTTCCCCACCTCCCCTCCCCATGACCATCAGATCCCAAGCTCAGTGAGGAAAACCCGTCAGCTTCTCATGGCTGGGTCCACCGGCACCTGGAATGGAAGGGACTCTGCAGCGACCACAGGGTGGTGCCTCTTTAGGGAGCAAAGGAGCCAGCGGGTGGCTTTAGGGAAGGGCCGGAGCTGGAGGAACACTTGTCTCTGCTCCACTGGGACCAACACGGGGTGGGGGCGTGGGGTACAGGCCCTGTGGGACTGAGTCCAGGGCAGATACAGCCCTCGCTGTTTCGGGAAGAAAATGGCCAGAGTCCAGCCGAGATGAGTCACTATCATTCCTTCCTTAAGTTACTCAGTCTTTGTTTTCCAAAGTGCAGTATATGTTCACTCTTTCCTGTATCTTCAGGGCTGTCTTGGCCCAGCGACTTAGCAGCAAGGTGTTCTTAGTCAAGTTGGCTTCTTGGCCACAATTTCTCTCTCTCTCTCTCTCTCTTTGCTTTTTCAGACACATTCGCAGAGAATCTAGTGTCTGGCTCCATCTTTTCCCTTCATCATCACCCACTTCCAGCAGGTGAGAGCCAACACATGCATCCAGGTCAGCTTAAGGAAACGAGACCTCCACCCTGGCTCATGAGTTGGAGGTGCTGCCTAGGAAGTGGAAAACGAAAGAAGGAGGACCCCAAGTGCAAGACAGCAGGTCAGCTAGACTGGGGGGTGAAGATGGTGCGTCAGGGTCTCGGTAGAAGCTTCAGCAGATGGCTGGCTCTACCCACAGCCCCTCTCTCTAAAGCCAAGTCCAGAACAGAGCCGCTGAGGCTGTTCAGGGCGGGGCTGGGGTTGGGGGAAGCGGGGCTCGAGACAGGAAACTCTGAAGGGGACAGAGAGGAGTGCCTGGCAGAGTAACCCCATCCCAAACATCTAAAGATGGGCCAGGTGACAAGACAAACAATTCCCAGAGCATTAGCCAGGCGAACACAAACAAGCCCCCCACCCCAGCTTCAACAAACAGACAAACAAATCAAACAAAGCATCCTCGAGGGAAGAAGCCTGCCCTCCCTTCTCGTCCACTGAGCAAGTAACCGTCCAGGTGCCATGAGCTGGGCCTGGTGTGGGACAAAGGGCAAACCCAGCCTCAGCCCCGACCCCAGGAGCTTATGCCCTGGAGAGTTCTGGACCAAGTGGGCTTGGGGATTGTGGCAGAAGCAGGAAGTAGACAGACAGGCCATTCCTGATTCTGCCCTAGAGTCCTCAGGTTCTAGGTTCTTTGGCCAAATAACTAATTGGCCATAAGGCAACTCTGCTAGAAAAATAAAAGAGGGACTTTAAAAAGGACACAATGAGAAATGAATAACAAAATTAGACTACTGAAAAATCAAAATACCTGAATACATTTAAAAGATCTGTAGGGAATTCCCTGGCAGCCCAGTGGTTAGTTTTCGGCATTTTCACAGCCCAGGGGCCTGGGTTCAACCCCTGGATGGGGAACGAAGATTCCGAAAGCTGTGTGGCATGGCTAAAATTTTTTTAAATAAATTAAAAAATTTTAAATTAAAAAAAAGTAAAAGATATGTAGATTCATGGCAATACTATGCAAATAACTTAATTTCCTTTGCGGACTGGACCTCAGTGCTAATCTTCCAAGTCTTTCATTCATAGTATTAGCTTTTTTTTTTCTTATCTTGTTTGTGGATTCATCTCATTTGGCATCATGCTGCTTAGTTTTCACTAAAATTTCTCCTTGCAATAAGAGACATGTCAGTTTCCAGACCCGAGTTTGCACCAAGCTCCGTCTCATGCTGTGAGCCCCTCTCCTGCTCGGTCACGGGGTCAGGTGGCCTCTGTACAGACATTCCAAGTCCTACAGGAAACCAGGGTCCGGCCCCGCACCTTCAAGACCCTCAGCCTCTCTCCCCTCCAGTTTCAAGATAAGAAACCAACTCAGGACAAAGTACTGTGATGCCTTGTGCTTTAGAAAAAAGGCTCAGGCCTTGGAGTGACAGGTAGTTGGGAGGATGGAGGAGGGGGAGACCCCAGGGGGGTCTGGGCAGAAGAGTGCGGGGCACAGAAAGAGGTCCACACCTTGGGGCGGGGGAGGGTGACTGCAGAGGGAAGATCCGGGCTGTTCCCAGGCCAGGGAGGCAGGGAGGTGCCACTCCCCAAGAGGAGGCCCCCCTTCCCCAGTTCATGTCCTCTTCCTGTCTGTAGTCACTGTTGACTCAGACTGCTGGGTCTACCTTCTATGGGAACCACCACCCCCCCCCACCTCACCCTGTCCTCCAGCCCCGATCCACACGTAATCCAGCCTCCCTGAAACAGTCCTTCCCTGGTGGCTTAGATGGTAAACAATCTGCCTGCAATGCAGGAGACCCTAGTTCGACCCCTGGGTCAGGAAGACGCCTGGAGGAGGGCACAGCAACCCACTCCAGTATTCTTGCCTGGAGAATTCCATGGACAGAGGAGCCTGGTGGGCTACTGTCAATGGAGTCGCAAAGAGTTGGACACGACTTAGCAACGAACACTCACTTTTCACTGATCCCCCAAGCATGATAGGATGGCCTAGGATCCTAAGCCTCTGCCCAAAGTTTCCAGAGCAGGAATTACTTCCCCATGCTCCTCCCTTCCCTCCTTCTCCCCACCTGCTGAGTCCCTGCATTCTGAATGATCCAGTGACCTATCCACCCAGAGGACTTGAGCTCACTTTGCAAATAATGGAACTGTTTGCCCCAAAACCTACCTAAATCGTGGCAGAGACTCATTCAGGCCTCAAACTGAATTTGGCATTTATTCACATCCAGATGTAGATAATCTATACAGAACTGGGAGAAGAATTTACAGCTAATGTCATAGCAGAGTGTGTCCTCATTAGTTAACCTTTAACCTACCTTTCTGTACCAATTTAGATTCATAATTGCCAGTGACAGGAAACTCAACTGAAACTGGCTTACGAGAAGTAATGCTTTAGCTCCTGTAATTGAAAGATCCAGAAACAGCTGACTTCAGGCACGGCTCAATCCAGGTGACAGAATGTTCTCTCCACTTGTCGTTGGCCCCACTCATAGCAGGCTCTTTCCCCTTAAGAAGCAGACACCCCCTGGACACTCATTCATTCCTTTATTCACAAGTATCTGTCTACTGCATACCTTGGGCCAGGTGCTGGGGGCGCCACGGTGGACAAAGCAAACCTCCCTGCCTTCTGCCTGCCACATCTCGAGAAGAAACCAGAAGCCCTGGTAACTGTTCTCCCCTCTGCGGTGGGCGGCTGGGTGACTAGTGACAGCTTCTTGTTCAAGACTAGAGAGAAAGGAAGTCTTGACACTGAGATGCTGGCCCCGATTAGCCTGACTTAGGGTTTGGGCTTATTCCTGATCCGATCAGCCCGGTTCACGTCCATCAGCCCATGTACAGGACACAACTGTTCCCGCCCATCATGAAGTTTTGAGGAACCTGCTAAGAAGGGGGTGGGCAAAGGGGAATTGCTTTGCAGTTTGGTCCTCAGAGAGGCCTTGGGGTCCCGAAGGTGAGGAAATGGACCCCAGGAGAGGCCCAGCAAAGGCAGTGCCCAGCGACTGCAGATCCTTAGATGCCCAGCACAACGAGGGCAAGCCTGATCATATACCACCTGTGGTCCCCAGCTCATCGTAAGGAAAAACCTCATTATATACAGGCATGGGTGAAGGTCCGTTTATTCCAAGGCCATTAACAAGGTGAAAACCCAGGGCGTCTCACTACCTGCTCTTTACAGCAAGTCAGCCGCACCCGCGGGACTTCCCAGGCCTGTATCCTCTTCAGAGAGGCGGAGCCGTCCTTAAAGCTAAGTCAGTTCCCGTCAAGACTGTTTGCATCAGCACCTTTCAACTTCAGCTGCTTTCTTCTTCAAGTAAAGTGCTTCTTGGAAGACACTTCCACATTCTAAGGAAATTGTTTAGGGAACACTTCGGATGGAAAAGTCAGGAACAAGCCAGGAGGGTCCGTCTTCGAGCAGCTCTGACCCTGAGCTTCTGTGAGCATCAGGTTCCCCTGTGCTCAGCTCCTGCCCAGACACTCGGGACAGGAAAGCATCTGCTGAGAGCCCGGCTCCCCCACCCCGGGCTGTGGTCCCCTCCCTTGGAATTGTCCCCGCTCCCTCAGCTAGAAAGGGACACTGGGCATTCTCCATGAGGCATTTTAATGCTAATTTATTGAGTCCAAAAAGAGGAGCCCAACAGACATGATCCACTGGGTGGGATGCCGTGCGTTTGTTAGGCAGTATGAGAGGTTCCTTGGCAGGATATTAAATATTACCCTGGCTATTCACAAGCACTTCATATTTCAAGAAAGGAAGGGAGGCTAAGGCTGCATCCCATAAATCAGCCTTTCAAACAGGCAGAAAGAGGCAAACATTTGATAAATCTATGTCATCATGCTCGGAGATCAAAGGCGCTAACGTCTGCATTCGCGCACCCGGAGCTCCGGCAGCAGCTCCAACACTGAGGCTGGGCGGCTGGGGAGGGAGGGCTTAGCTGGTTCTGATCTGTGATCAGCCAGGACTTGGGAGAGGAGGAGGGCCTCCCGCTTCAGACTCTCGGTTGGGACCGTGGTCCCTCTGCTCCCCGAGCCCACTACCCTGTGGGATAAACGAGACCAGGGCTAGACCCGCAGCCGCCAGCATCGACAAGGTGAAAACGTATTGGCTGCTGGGCACAGCAGGAGGCCGGGTGGCCAGCCCCCTCTAACGAGGGTCCCATCCAGCCCAGGGCTCCTTGGGTCTCAGGCTACACTTGCCCCACCCCACGCCGGGCCCCCATCCCCTTCCATTTAGTGCCTCCCCCACAGCCCAGTCCCTTTTCTTACTCTTGCATCCCCTTTGCTTCCCCCCAGCTTCTATTTGACACAAAGGTACTATTGGGAGCCCCACGGAATGAATGAGCTCCAGAAGCTCTGGCACTGGCGCCCGTCTGGACAAAGGGACGGTAAGTACAGACAAGTGGATAACTTCCTTCAAACACTGCAGCTTAGAATTGATGGGAGATGCTGAGCCACTTGGCTGGGCTTCACCAAGACCCACAGGCCTGCCCACCGTCTGGTGTATCGACTATCGCCCAAGATCTAGATTTAGAAACTGGCCACTAGGATTGTCCCATCTCATTACTTGAGACCTAAAATGATCCCTTCAATGATTATAATCCCCGATTCACAGATGAACAGTCTGGAAGCTTGACTTCAGCTCCAGGAGAGTTTTAAGGAAGCAGGAGGGACCCGTGGCTTCTTGCTGGCTTTGAAGTGCCCGCAGGTGTTCCTAAGCTGCTAGACTGTGAGCAGGCTCAGCAGACATGGACAGAAATCTTCTTCTTTCTTTGCAGGACACAGATGACAGCTCCCGTGGCTGCATTCTAGGTCTTAGAATGAAGCTCATCCTCAGCTCGACTGACATGTGTGTGTGCTAAGTCACCCAGTCATGTCCCACTCTTTGTGACCCCATGGACTGTAGCCTGCCAGGCTCCTCTGTCCAAGGGATTCTCCAGGCAAGAATACTAGAGTGGGTAGCCATTCCCTTCTCCAAGGGATCTTCCAGAGCCAGGGAATGAACCCTGGAGATTTTTTTTTTTAATACCATTAGCGCCATATGGGAAGCCCCAGGTTTCTGGTTTCTCCACCTTTAGGCAATTCTTGAGGATGTTTACAGCTTGAAGGGTGAGGACTGGAAGGGGAATTCACTGTAGAGGAAGCAGGACCCTCTTCCTCTGGGTCTGGAGCGTAGGGTGAACCAGAGGGTAAAGAAGCAGATGGTGTGATGGTCAGCTTCACGTGTGTGTATGTGTGTTTAACTGAATTGAAGCACAGCTGATTCACACTGTTGTCTTAGTTCCAGGTGTATAGCAAAGTGATTCAGTTATGCATATGTATTATTGTTCAGATTCTTTTCCCTTACAGACTATACAAGATACTGCACATAGCTCCTTGTGCTACAAAGGAGCTGCTTGTTGTTTACCTGTGTTATAAGTAGTAGTGTATGTCTGTTAATCCCAAACTCCTACTTTATCCCCCCACCCCACGAGACCCCTGCCCCGTGTGGTGGTTAATTTTATGTGTCAACTTGGCTGGGCCGCATGGGGCCAGATATCTGTCTGCTTAGAGGTCATTCTGGGTGTGTCTGTGCAGATGTTTCTGGATGAGATGGACATTTGGATCAGTGGACTGAGTTCAGCCACTCACCTTCCCCAGTGCGAGTGGTCCCCTCCGGCCCGTGGAAGGCGAGATTAGGACACAGAGGTGGGGAGGGAGAGTGGCCCTCTGCGCCCTGTCCTTCACCTGGAGCATCCCCGGACTTTAGACCCTGTCGTCGGCTGTCCTGCATCGACCAGCTCTGCAGGTCTTAGGACTGATTCTCCATAACTGTGGGAGCCAATTCCTTACCAACCAGCCAATCCATCAGTCCTATTGGTTCTGCTCCTCCAGAGAACCTAGGCTAATCCAGGTGGGTTTTAGCAGAGCAAACGTGTAAGGAGGATATCCTTGCCTGTCACTGACTCAAGCTTTCTCTTCCTCACTTGTCTGCGCTTCTCTGATGTAGAGGCAGCTGCCGGTTTACTTTATTTTATTTTATTTAAATAATATTTATTTGTTTGGCTATGCTGGGTCTTAGTTGTGGCCTGTGGAATCTAGTTCCCTGACCAGGGATCGAACCCTGGTCCACTGCACTGGGAATGCGGAGTATCAGCCACTGGACCACCGTCCTGTTTACTAACCTTTGTCACCTCACTAAGAAGGGGTCCTAGCAGTTTAGAAAGTTTCAGTGAGATGAGCAGGGCTGTAGACACAAGGCTGTAAAGAGTTTTAATAGAGTCTTTACGTAATTGTCAAGGACTTGGCAACTTCTGGGTTTCCTTTCAGGGGGCAGGTTTTATATCTTTATATCACACCTACATGTGACCAGAACTGCCCAGACGGAGGCTGCCGAGACTGAAAAATAAAACAAAAATATTTATATGTCAATTTAATAGACTCTTCCCAAAGCACAGTCTTTATTTATGGGTTATGGGCAGCCAGCTAGATTTAGGAAGACTGATGGTTACTCATAACACTTGGCACAGTGTTTTATGTCTAGAGCAGTAAGACTAATGTTTTTTGAGGCTCCCATAAGAGGTAACACCATTGCCACCTAGAAAATGAACCCATGCCGCTACAATTCTGCAATTTCGGAGGGTCCAAGCACCCCCCCTGGTCTCTAACACAGGGCATGCGTGCATTTGTGCCCACTCGTGTCTGACTCTTTGCGAGCCCATGGACTATAGCCCACCAGGCTCCTCTGTCCATGGAATTCTTTGGGCAAGAATATTAGAATGGGTTGCCATTTCCTTCTCCAGGGGATCTTCCCAACCCAGGGTTGGAACCTGTATCTCCTGTGCCTCTTGCATTGGCAAGCAGATATTTTCTCACTGAACCACCAGGGAAGCCCCCTAATACGCAGAAGTGGCTCTTAAGATATTTTCCTTCACTCTTTTCAAGTGTCTTACTTACGCTGACACACATTTCATTTCTGGCTGACGGCCTCAGAGATTTCCAAGACCATATATATCCATTCCGTCTACACACTGATGGAGAAACCGCTGAACCTGAATCTGGGTCTGCCCCTGGGCGCCGTGATGGCAGGGGTGTGTTCCCCCCTCTCTGGGCTCCCATCTGTAAAGTGGGCACAATTCCTGCCATTTCAGAAGTTGCGGGAAGGGGAACCACGGAGTAAAGAATTCATATGCTTTGTTCTGTACTGGGCTGCCCCATGGAACTGTTTGACGAATGATTTCCCTGAATTGCCCAGTTGTTCTGGTCTTGGGCAGACACTGCCAGCGGCTCTGAAGTCGAGTGAGATTGGAAACAGTGCCGCAAAGCCTCCCTCCAAGTGTGGGCACGTGTGTCTGCTCGGCAGGGCGCCTACCTGAGTCTCCTCGTTTCCACCACCCGCTCCTTGCAGGCGTCTGGTCCTTTCTGTTCCTATTTTAGTGCTGAGTTCACCTTCACACAACAGTGCCTCCTAAAGGGACCTCAGTCTTCCACGCACCCCACCTCCTCCTCAAATCTCTACTGCGCGTTTAGTGCTTCATATTTCTGTTCTCGTCTTTCAAGGCTGAGCACGTGCAGTTCACAGTGTCCAACGGCATCCGCTACAGAACATGTTTACAGTGTGGAATCCTCGTCTCTCCACCCCCTGCTTCCCTTTCCTCTACACGAGCCACCAAGTCCTCCAGGCCCCTTCCTCCTGAATGAGCCATGACTTACGGCCAAACCAGCCTTGTGTATTCAGTCACTTCAGTCGTGTCCAACTCTTTGAGACCCTGTGACCGGAGCCCCCTGGGCTCTTCTGTCCACGGGATTCTCCAGGGAAGAATACTGGAGCGGGTTGCCATGCCCTCCTTCAGGGGATCTTCCCAACCCAGGGATTGAAGCTGTATATCCTGCATTGCAGGCAGATTCTTTTCCACTAGCGCCACCTGGGAAACTAACCCTTACCTCCTCCCCACGTGTATGAGATTCCTAGGGCTGCTGTAACCAATGATCACAAACGGAGGGGCTTAAAAATGACAGAAATGTGTTCTCTCACAGTTCTGAAGGTCCAAAGTCTGAAGTCACTGAGCTGAAATCGAGGTGTTGACAGGAGTAACCACCCTCCGCAGCCTCTAGGGGAGGCTCCTTCCTCACCTCCTCCAGCCTCTACCTCTCCTTATGACCATCACATTCTCTCTGCCTCCTCGGTCACATTGCCATCTCGTGTGTGTGTGTGTGTGTGTGTGTGTGTGTGTGTGTGTGTGTGTGTGTGTGTGTGTGAATCTCCCTGACCGCCAACCTCTCTCATAGAAGGACATGTACATCCTAAGCCAGAACCCACCCAGACAACGTAGGTCAGCCTCCCTGTCTCAACACCCTTACCTTAATCACACCTTTTGCTGTCTAAGATATTAGTCACAGTTTCTGGGGGTTGGGTCCTGATATCTTTAGGACACATTTTTCAGTGTCATCATCAGCCCCTAAAGCTCCAGCCATTCATTCATCTGCTCAGTTCTTGCCAGATAATCCCCGTCAACAGTCCCCTCCCACCCTCCTTGGGTCATCTCAACCCTGTATTTATGTCTTTTTTTCTCTCCCCATTCTGCCACCATCTGCATGGACAACAGCCTCCATTTTTAATGAGCCAGTGACGCCTTCGATCTCACAGCCCCCAGCCTCCACCCACTTTTCTTCCAACCTCACTTTCCACCTGGCGCTTGCACGCAGACCTGCTCCTTAGGTGTCCTGCCCCCTCCACGCAAGTCTGCAGGAGGAGCTGGGACACACGCTTGCTTACCTGCTGTCTCCTCAGCTGCCTCTTCCTTTCCCGGTCTTTGTGTGGACAGCCCCGTGGGTGTATTCATTCATATGCGGTTCCTAGAGCCACTGTCACAAATGACCACACGCGTGGTGGCTTAAACCAGTGAAATTTACTCACTCGCATCCTGGCACTCATGGCGTAGGTGACCTCACTGGTTCTGGAGCCACTGGTGGAGGACGGGTCCCTGGCTCCTCTAGCTTCTGGGGGCCGCTAGGCTCCTGGCTGCAAATTCTAGACTCAGCCTCCAGCTTCATGTGGCCTTTTCTCTGTCCTCCTCTTTCCTCTGAGGACACTTGTCATCAGATGTAGGGTTCACCCTGATCCAGAATGATCTCAACTCAGGATCCTTACCTTCATGACATCCGTAGAGACCCTTTATCCAAACAGAGCTGCATTCTTCAAGCTGTGGGTGGGCATTCCTTCTGGGAGACTGCCACGCAGACCTCTGCACCTGTCCAACTTCAAATCTGCAAAATACAGCACACAGCAGTGCTGCAGCCAATGAAGAGCCAAGTGATGCAGGCTGGAAGGCTGAGGAAGTCACTCCCAACTGATGAACCTTGACCAGTGTGGGGCAAGAGAAAGAAGAACCCCCCTCCAGTGGTAGACAAACCTCCATCCCATCCCATGAACCTCTTTCCACTCTTCTGAAGATGGCTAGTGGGAAATAAATTAAATTTAAAATGAAGAAATCAAAGGAGCCAGTCTGCCTGTCTCTTTCAGCTCTCCTCTAAGTCGCCACCCACAAAATACTGGCTCTCCTCTCCTTCCCTGGTCTCACTTCTCGTGACCACTTGTAAGAAGGACATCTGCATTTGCTATTTGGATTCTGTACATCATATAGATTTTTTTGGTCCCTCATTTCCTCCATTACTACCATCTTTACATTTAGTTGATTTTTTTGTAGTGAAATACTTCGATTTTCTTCTCACTTCCTTTTGAGTATCTTCTATATATCTTTTCCTTTTTAAAAAAGAAAACTTTTTATGCTGTACTGGGGTATAGCCTATTAACAATGATGTGATAGTTTCAGGTGAATGGCAAAAGGACTCAGTCATACATACACATGTATCCATTCTCCTCCAAACTCACCTCCCATCCAGGCTGCCATATAACATTGAGCAGTGTTCCATGTACCTATAGATCTTTTCTTGATGGTTACTATGACACATTTAAAGTCTCAAAGATATAACAATCTAATTGCAATTGCTATCAACTTAACTTCAGCAGCACATTCTCTGATCTCATACAATTCCTTATCCACCTTTTTTTTTTTTAAATATAACAAAGGTTTATTTCTTATTTTTTTTTTAAGTTTTTTTTTTTTTTTAATTTTTCAGTGGGTTTTGTCATACATTGATATGAATCAGCCATAGAGTTACACGAATTCCCCATCCCGGTCTCCCATCCCACCTCCCTCTCCACCCGATTCCTCTGGATCTTCCCAGCCCAACAGGCCCGAGCACTTGACTCATGCCTCCCACCTGGGCTGGTGGTCTGTTTCACCACAGATAATATACATACTGTTCTTTCGAAACATCCCACCCTCCCCTTCTCCCACAGAGTTCAAAAGTCTGTTCTGTACTTCTGCGTCTCTTCTTCTGCCCTGCATATAGGGCCATCGTTACCATCTTTCTAAATTCCGTATATATGTGTTAGTATACTGTAATGTTCTTTATCTTTCTGGCTCACCTCACTCTGTATAATGGGCTCCAGTTTCATCCATCTCATTAGAACTGATTCAAATGAATTCTTTTTAACGGCTGAGTAATATTCCATGGTGTATATGTACCACAGCTTCCTTATCCATTCATCTGCTGATGGGCATCTAGGTTGCTTCCATGTCCTGGCTATTATAAACAGTGCTGCGATGAACATTGGGGTGCACGTGTCTCTTTCAGATCTGGATTCCTCAGTGTGTATGCCCAGAAGTGGTATTGCTGGGTCATATGGCAGTTCTATTTCCAGTTTTTTAAGAAATCTCCACACTGTTCTCCATAGTGGCTGTACTAGTTTGCATTCCCACCAACAGTGTAAGAGGGTTCCCTTTTCTCCACACCCTCTCCAGCATTTATTGCTTGTAGACTTTTGGATAGCAGCCATCCTGACTGGCGTGTAATGGTACCTCATTGTGGTTTTGATTTGCATTTCTCTGCTTATCCACCTTTTTAATGTTGCTATTGTTACAAAAGATTACATCTGTACACTGTGTCCAGCATCATATGATATTGATTTTTATGTGTCTGTCTTTTAAAACATATAGAAAATAAAAATAATACTGGCTTTTCTATTGGCCCATGTATTTACTTTTATTGAAGATCCTTATTTATCCAACTTTAAGTGGCTCTCCAGCATCCTTTCATTTCAGCATGAGGGATTCCCTTTATCATTGCTTATTGAGCAAGCCTGAATTCACCAAAACAAACTTTCTCTGGACTTCCCCAATGGGATCTAATTGCTTGAATCATTGCTAGGTAGTATCTGTGTTTATACTCAGGAGTCCTTGAGGCCAAAGACAGATGGAAGGTCATGAAATGCTACTTTCAAAGGTCATTAATTCCTTCCTGGATGGAGCCAAGGGCTCACCAAAGCCTCTTCCAGATCTTTGCTCCTATAATGCCAGCTTGCAGTACAGAAATCATTCAGGCTTCCTCAGTTCCTTTAGGGAAGAACTGCTTGTCTCTGAGCCACCAGTTAGGAGGGCCAGGAAGCAGGGAGAGATTCCACGTCTATGGCTATCTGTTTCCAAAGCAATTCACCCTTAGTGTCCATGTTCTAAGCTAATCTGTCTTCTTAATTTGTATAATGAATAGAAATCTTTGTTATATCTATATTTAAAACTATCAAGATGGTTCTGCAGATTGTGAGTTGTGTGAAGGCATGTACTGCATTTCTATGTATTTATTTTTGGAAAAGATTTATTTATTTATCTTTGGAAAAGACCCTGCTTCTGGGAAAGACAGAAGGCAGGAGGAAGGAGAAGGGGACAACAGAGGATGAGATGGTTGGATGGCATCACCGATTCAATGGAGATGAATCTGAGCAAACTCTGGGAGATAGTGGAGAGGCTAGGTGAGCCTGCTGTGCTGCAGTCCACGGGGTCAAAAGCGTCGGACACGACTTATCAACTAAATGACAAATTTTTATTTTTGCATTTTCTTGGCCTCACGATGCAGGATCTTAGTTACTTGATCAGGGATTGAAACCATGCCCTCTGCATTGGGAGCATGGAGTCTTAACCACAAACCACCAGAGAAATCCAATGGACTGCATTTCTGTTACTAACACAGGGACTAGCCAAAGAGGTAGCTCAGGAAAATACAAATACGTGAATGAATAAATGAATGAATCAAGACTTTGAGCTAGTGGAAGATCCAGAAACTCTCTCACTCTAAAATGCAGGAGCTCTAAAGCAAACCACAGACTGACATTAAAAAGTATTTAAGTGGGCCATTAAGTAAGTTATTACTCTCATGCAATAACCCAATGTGCTTAATTACTTTAATTACTTTGAGTAACAACAATTTGTTGGCCACTGACTGTCAGTCTAGGATGGTGCTGGGCGCCAGGGCAGGGCTGGAGGAGGGTTTTCACAAAGTGGGAGAGTTGGTCTGTGGATAATGATGAAATGTACCAACAGGAGAAAGTGAACCATCGACAACAGTGAGCCGTTCACAGTGAGGGAGGCTGGACTGGGAGTCTCTTGCATGGTGGAGTGGGGGCCGTGGGGGATGAAGCTCTGTCTAGTCCCTTTTGCTGCAGCTTAGATGACCTTCACTTTGTTGGAAATCAGTGTTCACTTCTGTTAACTAGAGTCAGAAGTCTTTTTGACGCAAACATTGTCATTTCCCGCTTGGGCTCAGGAACTCTCTGGAAGAAACAGAGGTTACCAGTTGGAGTTTCTCAGTCTGATCTACTTGTGTTTGGCTTGATGACCCCCAAGGCTCTTTTAAAGCTTTATTTCAAACATATAACTTTTTAAATCCCCTCCCATATAAAATGCAGGCAATTTCACATAAAAACCCAGTTTTCTATTTTAGCTTTGCTGGAAAAATTAGAAGATCTGGCAATACGGACCTACCAGCCCAGAGTGCACCTGCTGCTTTTCTGTTTCCTCAGCCTCCCCTCTTCAGCCTTCCTCTCTCACCCGGCCAGGCGTGGTCTACACTGTCAGCCAAGTTTCAGGAGGCATTCAAGTGATGCTCGTGGGGGATCGTCCGTGGGGGTGGAGGGTGGGAGGGTGCTCCCTGGGGGGTTAGATCAGAACATCTGAGTGTGTTTTCAGTTCCAGAGGTTCTGAAGGCACCCCCACTCTACTTGCTAATCTAAGAATCATGGGCCATCATGAATTACAGAACAGAGGAGGGCATTGTGGCAAGGGATAGTGAGGTGACAGTCATTTACTTCTGATGCGGAGAGCCAGCATATCCTAGATGCCAGGATGGGGCTGGGACTGCTCTAAGCCCTGATGGCATTACCACCCATTTTACAGAAGGAAACTGAGGCACAGAGAGATTACTAACTTTCCAAAGAGTTGTGGGAAAGCAGGTGACAGAACCAGATAGTCTTGTCCAGATGAAATCCGAACTGAGAGCCACACGTGCACACAACCAAGAACCACTCTTTGAGCAGGAGAGGGACAGGCAGAAATTAGTGATGATGAGTACAGTTAATTAGGATGAGCACAGCAGAGCCTGTGGGCTAAACGCCCATTGAATTAATGATAGAAGTGATTTCCTCAGAGAGAATTTTTCTCCAGGACAGTGTGCTACTTTCAACACATGAGTAACTTCCTCAGGACACAGAATTAGGGACACCAAGTAAGAAGCTGCTGTGGGTTTTATAAACTAAGCATTCTTAGGTAGATTCACTTTTGTACTTTTGTACCTTCCAGATGGAAATGGGGTTGAAAGTCTGATGCTGGGAATTTAAGAGGTGGGCAGACCACTAAGGGGATGAAGCCCACCTTTCAGGCTCAGAACTAATTGTCATGCATGGATGATGGAAGTCAGCATCACTACTTTATATTCACACTCTTACTTCACAAAAAGTACCAGGCGTTCCTATTTCAAGTGGGTTTCCCAAAAGTTCAAAATTCATCAAGTGCTAATGGAAGTCAACCGGAAATCCATCTTCGTTGGTTGTACAGCCAGTTTTTTCCATAATACACTTAGCAAAGCCAGGGAGACGGGGCAGGGCGGGGCAGGGAATGGCGTTTATGATGATGGGCAACTCACTTATCTGTTATGTCTGTCTGTTTGGTGACTGTTGGGAATTGGAAATGAGGAATAGGTTACGAAGGTGATTTCCAGAGGGAGAAGTGGAAAGCAGAAAAGAATGGTCAGAAACGAAAGAGGACAGAGCGTCCATCGTGAAGTGGGTGTGACACTGGCATGAGACTAAAGGGAGGGTGAAGCAGAGCTGGAAACCCCTGGAATCAGCAGCCTTTTGGACACAAAAGAGAACAAGAGGTAGTGTGCGTCTGCATTTATGAAAGGCAAGCTGGAGAAACTGGTGATGATATGCAAAAACAGGGTCACAAACGCCTGGCTCTGGGGACCATTCCAGGCTAAACATGTCTCAGGATTTAGAAGGGATTGCAAGTTATATTTCAGCAGCTTTGGTCTGAGAAAAATCTGTGTGTGATACAGCAAGTCTGTGGCTGTTGGTCCACATGACACCATGTCCAGTGACTTCCTGCCACTTTAAGGGGAATCAGTGGGAAATATCTGGAACCATATACAGACCTTTGGGAGATAAGTTATAGGAAGCACTGGTGCCCAGACACCACTGAAGATTCTCAGGGTTCCTCTTCAGCCAATAAGCAAGGAGAATCTGCTCAAAGGTTTTCAGGTGGCCACCCGCTACTTGAAAAGCTCTTTAAATTCCCTGAGCCGATGACTGTAGGGCATTTACACTCCTGGGTGTGCTGCTGCTGCTGCTGTCGCTTCAGTCGTGTCCGACTCTGTGCAACCCCATAGACAGCAGCCCACCAGGCTTCCCCGTCCCTGGGGTTCTCCAGGCAAGAACACTGGAGTGGGTTGCCATTTCCTTCTCCAATGCATGAAAGTGAAAAGTGAAAGTGAAGTCGCTCAGTCGTGTCTGACTCTTTGCGACCCCATGGACTGCAGCCCACCAGGCTCCTCCGTCCATGGGATTTTCCAGGCGAGAGTACTGGAGTGGGGTGCCATTGCCTTCTCGGCTCCTGGGTGTGGTTTCTACCATTCTCTCCATGTGCTCCTCTGCGTGCAGTGAGAAGCTGTGTCTCTGAAGGTGGGTTTCAGTACAGACCAGATGGGTATCTGAAAAAGGTCCCACTGTGATGGCTGAAAAATACAAGTAGGCCAGGATTTAAAGGGCATTGGTAAGGAATCTGGATTCATGTTCTATTTTTAAAATTAAATGCTGACATGATTGAAAATTCCCCATCTGTATTACATCAGATGCCCCCATCTGTTCTATAAGTGGGGCTTATAAACTATAAAAAGTTTATCCTATGAATGTGTAAAAATACTGCAAGGTGCACTAATTATTAAAGAAATGTAAATTAAAAAACACAGTGAGGTCTCACCCATTAGGATGGCTGCTATGAGAAAAAAATAAGATAACAATTGTTGGTGAGGGAGTGGAGAAAGTGAAACCTTTGTTTTCACATTGGTGAAAGTGAAACATTCCTGCCCTATTGGTAGGAATGTAAAACAGAGCAGATGCCTGGAAAACAGTATGGCTGTTGCTCAAAAAGTGAAACAGAATTACCACAGGATCTAGCAATTCCACTCCTGGGTAGATATTCAGAATAATTGAAAGGAAGGTCTTGAAGAAATACGGCTATACTCTTGGTTATAGCAACATCATTCATAATAGCCAAAAGTGGAAGGACCTCCACTGTCCATTGATGGATAAATGGATAAACAAAATGTGGCTTATACGATGGAATGTTGTTCCATCCCTAAGTCATGTCTAACCCTTTGCAATCCCTTGGACTGCAGCATGCCAGGCTTCCTTTTCCTTCACTATGTCCCGGAGAATGCTCAAATTCATGTCCATTGAGTCCATGATGCCATCCATGGTTTAAGGATGGAATATTATCCATTCTCAAAAAGGAAGGATATTCTGACCCATGGCACAGCAGAGAGAGGGAGGCTTGCTGGCTCGTGTGCTGGGTCATGTCCTACTCTTTGCAACCCCATGGACCTGCCAGGCTCCTTCTGCCCATGGGATTCTCCAGGCAAGAATATTGGAGTGGGGATGCCATTTCCTCCTCTAGCGGATCTTCCTGACCCAGAGATTGAACCCATATCTCTAATATCTCCTGCATTGGCAGGTGGGTTCTTTACCACTTGAGCCATTGGGGAAGAGCTAAAGAGGGAGGGAAATACATCAGGTCTGGCTCCTGGACAAGTGTGCAGGTTGCCCTGGGACCAACACCTGGAGGAAGAGGAGGCGAGGCAGGCTTGGGCAGAGGGAGACTCCAGGGGCAACTCGAGCCCCACATCCTCTGCCCACCCAGCAGGAGGCTCTCAGAGATGCCTGGAGCTGGCTAGGATGACCAGGCCTTATCCTCCTGCGTGGTCATTGGATATCCCCATCCCACCCCCTAACCCCCTGCCCCTGCCTGGGAAAGGGCATGACCTCCGGCCTCTGCAGGAACCCTCTGCGATCTGGAGGGACTGACAGCTGGAGGCTGTGTGCCACCAGCACACTAACAGCTGAGACAGCTCATCCTTCACTGACCGGGACTGGGTGGCCTGTCTGTGTCCACACAGGAGGGCTGATGATTCATGGGTGAGCAGATAGGAGGTGAGAGGGCTGAGGTTCAGAGTAGGCCTGGGGCTCACTCTGTGTCAGGCTAGCTAGCCGGCAGCTTCCTCCATTGTGATGAGAGGGAGGAAGGAGGGGTCGGGAGGAGTTAGGTGGGTGCTCGTCTGGTGTTGTTAAGGTGTGGACATCTATGTTCTCAAAGAGGTTTTGAGAAATGCCAGAGGGATCATAAGAAATGCTGTCTCAGGGGCTGAGGAAGTGGGCCTCCTGGGGACACTTAGGAGAGTCGCACCTTTACATGCCCATGGAAGTTTGTGGAGGAAAAGTTAAAGCTGGACCCATCATCTCTAAGACGTGACCTCCTCCAGCTCAGGTCCGGAAGACTGAAGGCAGGACCGGCCTAGGAGGATTTCCACAGCCAGGAGACCTTGATGGAGAAAGAAGGGGCTGACGGCATCTGGAGCAGAGGCGTGCAATGACAGCCAGTGGTACCGGGGCTCAGAAGGTGACTTATTCAAAGTCACACAGCTGGTAAGGGGCTGGGAACCAGATTAGGCAAAGTAATGCAACCCTAGTGACAAACTTCCCTGGTGGCTCAGATGGAAAAGAATCTGCCTGCAGTGCAGGAGACCAGGGTTCGATTCTCATGTGGGGAAGATCCCCTGGAGGAGGGCAGGGCAATCCACTCCAGTGTTTTTACCTGGAGAATGCCATGAATAGAGGAGCCCAGTGGGCTACAGTCCATGGGGTCGCAAAGACTGAGCAACTAACACTAACAGTGACAAAGTCAGGGTCCTGGCAGGAAAGCTGTGGGACATCACCTGAGTAACGCACAGGTTGTGTAACAGAAGGACCACTTACAAAGATGCTGGAGGGGAAGGAGAACCTGGGGAAGGCATGTGTTTGGCGCTGGAAAGGGGAGGTGTCATCACCACCCTAGATCTGCAGAGGTGGGCAGACAACCATTCCAGAACCTGGAAGCAACGCAGTGTAGGAGGACACAGGGGCTGTGTCTTGCAAAAGAGGGAAGCTGCCAGCCTCTGATGACCTGGCCCAGAGGGAGCCTGTGGACAACGGAAGCCTGAGGACAAGGGAAGCTGCAAACCCAGAGCACAGGGGACACGGGGAGGGAGCTGGAATCAGCACAAGACCTTGACTCCTCGGGACATCAACTACCAGAGTTCTTTTCTGGTGTTCTTGGGCACCAGAGTTCTTTTATCCTTAGGACAGGAGTAGTCATCTCTCTTCTGTGATGTACCGAGGGTCCTCCTGGGACCTCAAACTGCCAGAGCCCTGGCGCCGGGGTGATGGATTCAACTGAGGTCGCTAGACACACTGTCCCCCAGGTGCAGCTGGAGCGCAGCCTGGGAAGCCATTTCCACTTGGCCGTTTCCCTCCGGCCACTCTTTCAAGGGGTTTCTGATGGCCGGTCTGCTAGCCTGCCTCTAGCCCTTACCTCTGATCGGCGCTTTCCGCGAGGACAGGGGACTCCGAGGCGCGCCAGGGACAGCTCCCTGGGAGTTGGGGCGCCGCGACCCCCGCCCCCACCCCGCAGCTGTCGGAGCGCCCCCCTGCGGGCGGGCATCTGGGCGCAGCGGGGCATAGGGTGGAGGGAGCTTGCAGCTGCCAACTCCGGGGTCGTCTGGCTGGGGGGCAGGGAGGAGACACGGGTTCCGGTGACAGGAACCGGCCTCCGGGCCACCAGCTCAGGCAGCCCAGGAAGTGCGACCTTTGGGCCAAGCAGCTGGGGGCCGGCCGGGGAGCCGGAGGGTGGGCGGGATGAGCGGCAGGGGCCGGAGCCCAGAACCAGAGAACCTTCAGGCGGAAATGACCACGGGGATCCTTTGGCGCAGGTCCCCTTCTTTACAGATGGGGGATTTTAGCGCCAGAGGATGAGCCGACAGGGTAGTAGGCAGCAGGAGGTGAAGAGGGACAGGGGGTGGCCTCTGGGGCGGCCCGTGCGTTTCTAAGGGGAAGGGGCTGCCTGCCAAGTTAGACCGTCCGTGGTCCTAGGTGAGCACCCCATTAGGTAAGCGCAAAAAACCAACCCAGAGAAAACAGTCCTTCCACGTGTGCTGAAATCCCATTCGCTCCTCTCTGGGTTTCCCGGGGGTGGCAAAACTTAGGCATAAATGTATCCAAGGGCGGCCTTTCTCGCATCTGGGTGGCCGCGTGGCGTGGGGACCCAGGACTGCTGAGCACTGGTGAAGGGCAGCAGCTCCAATTGGGTTCACGGTCGGGCGCGCCGACAGATCCCTGCAGGTTGACCTCGGGTTACGCATCAGCTGATTGGGACGAAGTGGGGAGATGGCTTTGACCGAGGCAGCCGTGCCCGGGGATTTCGGGGAGCTCTTTGGGGCTGACCAGCCGAGTGGGAAGAAGGGTCAAAGAGCAGGGTCGCGGGGCAGGGCTGCTCCGCCCGGCTGAACTGCCCTCCGGGCCCTGCTCAGGCCAGGATCACCGCGGACATCAGCTCAGCGCGCGGCCCTTCGCTCAGCGGTGGGGATCGAACGCGGTCGGCTGGCTTCGGCGGCGACTTGGCCCGGGGTAGCTCGGCTCCGCTGCGCTCTCCTGACAATTTCCGATGCCCAAGTCTTTGCTTCTACCCCCTCTTTCTCTCCGCCCCCGGCAAAAAAAATCCTAAATATATTCGGTGAACTTTTTTTTTTTCTTCTTTTACACTGGACTTTTACACTGGTCCCTAGGGACAGGAACCATTTTTAATTAAAATTATCGATTTAGAAAACCAAAAACAAACTATAACATTCACACCCAACCACGCCCAAAGTTAGCCATGTGGTAGCTACAATTCGTGTGAACACGCACAAATCATAAACCACTATCACCCACCCCCAAATCCACAGACGTCCACAAACTCAAAGCCGCCTAGAATATACAGTGACTTCATTTCCCAAAATAATATGAATTTGAGGAAATGCTTCGGAGACACTAAGATTTTCCCTCTCGCTTAAAAAAAGAAAAAGAAAAAGTTGGCCTAAGCTAATGCTCAGAAATACACTCTCATGTTTCAGAACTTTAAAATAAATTAGTAATAAATTAATGTAATTAAAAACTAAGGGGAGATAAGTCACTTCCGAAGGAGAGGGGAAAGGAGCGCTGGGAATAAAATTTCCTTGAGAATATAAAAGGGGGGAGGAATCTTCTTCCTAAATTACTTCCCCCGCAGCCACTCTATTAGAAAATGTCTTGGGCTCCAGAGTTACCAGGAGGTCGCCCGGAGCACAACTGGGCGTGGGGGCCGGGTGGGGGCCGCAGGGTCCGGGGTCGCCGCTCCCGCTCTCCTGCAGACTTTCCAACTTCAGAAGCTCACGACCGAGGGACGTCCTCGGTGTGTTCCCGGCGGAGGGGAACAGGACCCGCGGCGAGACTGCGGGACTCGGGGAACTTCCTCGGGAGGGGACAGCGCGGCAGGGGGACCGGGGCTCGGCGATTCCGCCGCCCGCCCGCGCGCACTGGGAAGGCAGCGGGGGCCGCGCACAGCCTGGGGCCGCGTGGAGGTCGGGATCGGAAGGAAGGTTCTGTCCCGGAACCACGAGGGGCCAAGCGTGGGAGGCCCGCTGACCCCTCTGGGGCCGAGTCTTCTCATCCAGAACTTCCTGAGTGCCGCCGGGGTGAACCGAAGCTTCCAACCGGAACGCGGCGTATCAATGCAGCAGCGAGGCCGCCGCCAGGCCGGGACGGGTCACTCTACGAAGGAAACTCTTGGAAAGAGACTTGGAGCGGACTTTAAGTGCAACTCCGGGATCGATTTGCTCCGAGTTGACTTTTGGCATAGAAAAAACACCTAATACTTGGTGTAACAGGTCAGCAAATCAAACTGACTCCTGATGCAGGCGAATGTTGACTTTGATATTTATTCATGGGAAGGGAAGAGAACGTTTTCCAACGTCCCCAACAACTCATATCCGCACAAAACTTTCACACTCACTTTTCGGCGCCGGGAAAAATTCCCACAGCCTTTAACTCCATGTTAATTTCTCCCGACCTTTCTCCAGCACTTTGGGGAAGCGAGGGAAGAATTTTTCCTAAGGACAGTTCCTCAGGAACTATTTAACGATCCACCGATCGCGTTAACCTGCTGCCCGAGAGAGATCAACTCCCAGCAAAGAGTAAGAAGACTTAAAAAAAAAAAAGAAGAAAAGAAAAAAGAAAAAAAGAAAAAAGTTCGACAGCGTTTTCCACTTAAATTTCCTAAACCATGCCAGTTCCGGAAGGGCCCCCCTCCGAGTCTCGGCGTGGGGTGGGCTGGCATCTCCCGCCAGACTCTTGCGCTTCCACCCCTTCCCTACTTCTAACGCGCGCACACACCACGATCCCGCCCGCGAACCATCTGCATGGGGACGCATGTCCGCACACAGGGGCAAATGCAGCCGAGCCCGGCTCCTCCGGAGCGAGTGCGGAAGTGCGCGCGGGCGGCGGGGTGCAGGGATCGCAGGGTCGGTGCTTTCCCTGCGTGCGCGGTCTCTCCAGCATCCTTCTCCCAGCGGCGCCTGTCACCAGCCCCTGGTTCCGCCCCTCCAGGCCCGCCCCTTGTCTCTCATCCAATAGAATCCCCCGGTTGCTCTCCACCGCCCCCAAACCCTTTCCACACCCCCATGTTCCGGGAGCTGGTTGGCTGCCGAACCCTCAGCTAAGCGGCGGGATTTGCATGGCGCCTCGGGTTTCTGGTAGGTGGAGCGACCCATCACTCCCGGTGACCGGGCCCGCCCACTCTGCCTCGGTCTCCGGTGCTCTTCCTGCGCAGTCCTCCTTCGCAGCCTCCGCGGGGGAAGCGCCGGGGCTGCGCTCAGAGCTCGGTTCACAGGACCGCGACGAGGCAGCCCCGGCGAGCGGCCGTGCGGCGCGCACAGTCGAGAGGGACCGGGACGCCGGAGGGCGGAACTCTGTCGGCCCCGAGCGCGGCGTCGCAGCCCCAGGCCGGCAGTTGCCACCACCCGACCTTCGTTCCAGTTGTGGCTCCTCCCGGCAACATGTCAAAAGCCGCCGGCCGTGCAGCTGCCGCCACCACCTGGGGCAGAGCAACAGCGGCGACCGCGAGCGCGCGGGGCCAATAAGCCGAACCGCCCGGCGTCCAGGGAACTCTCGCCGCGCTCCCTGCTCCCGCGGGCCCGGCGCCATGTGCTGAACCATGCCCCTCGCCGCGCGCGCGGGCAGCGCATGGGGCAGCGCCTGAGCGGCGGCCGGTCCTGCCTCGATGTCCCCGGCCGGCTCCTGCCGCAGCCGCCGCCGCCCCCGCCGCCGGTGAGGAGGAGGCTCGCGCTGCTGTTCGCCATGCTCTGCGTCTGGCTCTACTTGCTCGTCTACTCTTGCGCCGGCTCCTGCGCCGCCGCGCCCGGGCTGCTGCTGCTGGGCTCCCGGTCCCGCGCCGCCCACGCCCCGCCGGCCCCGGGTCCCGACGGGCCTCCCCAGAGGCTCCCGTTCCCGGCGGCGCCAGCCACCCAGTCGGCTGCGGGCGGAGAGATGGCCGAAGGCGCCGCGAGCCAGGAGGAGCAGAACCCCGAGACGCCGGACTCCCCCAGCCCCATCTCTAGCTTCTTCAGCGGATCCGGGAGTAAGCAGCTGCCGCAGGCCATCATCATCGGCGTGAAGAAGGGCGGCACGCGGGCGCTGCTGGAGTTCCTGCGCGTGCACCCCGACGTGCGCGCCGTGGGCGCAGAGCCCCACTTTTTCGACCGCAGCTACGACAAGGGCCTCGCCTGGTACCGGTGAGTGTCCCGGGAAGGGCCAGGGGCTCCAGCTGCGATCCTGACGGGGAGAGGACGCGGACGTGACATGCACCAGGGAACTGACAGGGGTACAACTTCAGACCACCCGGGCGGGAAGGGGAGCCGAGCGACGACCGCGTGGTGCTTCCCCACAGCGCCGTACGGGGTGCGCTGGGCTCCGCTCTCGCCCCAGTCTGGAGACACTTCTCCAGAATATCTGGCGGCTCAGCGGCCCACAGTGCCCAGGGATTAATCCGCTGATCTTTCCTCAGGATGGAGGCCAGTCACTGGGAAGGTGCTCAGAAAAGCGCGCAACCCTCTAACGGTGGCCGCCTCCCAAACGAATCTCGTGTTTTACTTTTCCTCTCGGATCTGGGACGGTCTCCGTCCCAGACCAACTTCTAGAGCAGCTTCTGCTGTCCGGATGGGGATGGGGTGGGAGCGAGGTCGTGCTGAGCAGGCCGCGGGGAGTCCGTTCACTTTCCTAAGGGGGTCAGACCGCTCGCGGCGCGGCAGCCTGGGCTGCGGAGGGCGAGCGGGCAGGCGCGCGGCGCGTGGAACGGTGCTGGTCCCTGTCGGGCAAAGGCGCGCACTGCAGCCGACGAGAGGCGCGCAGCTTTGAAGGCTTCCCGGCGCCGGGGGCACGGCCCACCGGTTTCCGCCTCCCCGGCCCGGGTGCTGAGAGACCCGGGGGAGGGACGCGTGTCTCCGCGGACCCTTGACGCGCCGGGGTGCAAAGAATGTTCTGGGTGCATGGATTTGAGAAATGCGGGTTGCGTGGGCTTCCGTAAACTCGGTTCTCCGGTCGGGTTATGGGTGTGGTTCCAAAGGGACATTGTCCCCACCCCCACCCCCCCTCCGGGAGTCATAATCACGACCTCTTACCAAGGTCTCCCGCAGTCTTTGCGGGTGAGCTCTTGGGTTGGTTGAGTTTCCGGTGAGGCTCGGGTGAGCAAGGGGTCCAGACTCCAGCCTCGGGAAGTCTCGTCGCCAACCAGAGGTCCGGCCCTTCTCACCGGTCACTGCCTCAGACCCCCACAAACATAACTCCCTTGACTTGCCGGCACCCCTCCAGGCCCAATCAGCCTGCAAGAGGCTGGAGATTTCGGAAAACAAAAGAGAATCGAACCAAACCCCATCCCTGCCCCCATCCTCTCTTTGGGGACCGGGAGAGCTCGAAAGATAAAAGGGGGCTGGCCGAGTGGATTAAAACCGCTCTCTCCCCAGCCTCGTCCTCCCCCTCCCTTTTGTCCTAACATTTTTATTATTGTCAGGAGTTGCCCAAATCTCGAGGTTTAGCCAGCCGTGACCGTCACCCTTCCCACCGTCCCCAGGCCCTGGACACCGGTTGTTGCGAATGGTGGCTCTGGAGCCCGGCGCCTGGATGCTCGTCCCGACCCCGGCAGCTAGCAGGGGTCCTCGGCGCCCTCACCTGCGCTGCGGGCGGCGCGCGGAGGTGCCTGGCTGGCAGATGGGGGCCGCGCCAATTGCCGGCTATTGTCATCGACTGTATTGTTGTCATTATTCCAGCCACCACCGCGCCTCCTCCTGGGGGATAACGATTCCGGGAGCCCGGACTGGCAGGCTTATTACTAGCGCCCTCCAGGTAGAACCCATCGGAGGCCGGAGGCAGTCTGGCGTTTTCGGAGATCAGACGCGCTGGGGGCCGGGCTGGGAGGAACTGGCAGGAAAAGAATTGAATCCTTAATGTCGGGCGGTTCCAGCAGCACCTGGGCAGGCAGTGGAAATCCCCACAGGAAGACTCGCGCAGGCTCCTGGGCGGCCGCCCTCCACCTGCCACGTTCCTTTTGATTGACTCAAAATGCTGAATAAAGAACGAAGTCGCCCTGGAAAGGCTGGCCGCGCGCCTGCAGCCGCTCGTATCGTGGCCCCCGGGGCGGCTGGGCTTGGGGGGCGCGGGGGCTTCGCCGGGGCTCGGGGCGGGAGGAGTAGAGGGGGCGGGCGGGAAGTGCCTTCTCCCCCCCAGTCACCTCGCTACACTGATGGGCCGAACTGTCCGGCCCGGAGGCCCAGCGCTCGCGGCGATGACCCCGCGGAGCGCGGCGCGAGGAGCGAACTCTAAACGTCGCAGCTCACCCCTAAAGCTGGGTTCCGGGGCTGTCTCGATTCGCGGGGCGTGGCCACAGGGTTAGTGGATTAAGGAATCTTTGCAATGCCATCTGCTTACTTACAACTTTTTAAATTAACTTGGAATATCCTGAATGTCTGCGCAAATGTGTGGACTTAATTATTTTGAAGGCGGCCGTTTTAAGTTGAAAAACCGACCACACCGGGAGAAGCAGCCTAACCCAGAAGGCTTTTCCTAAAATCGGTGTCCAGGGAGTAAGACCCCCTTCTTGCCCTGCCTCTCGGAGTTCTGTCCGCGGGTCCCAGTCTGCTGCTCGCTAGAGGAGCTCTGTTCGGCTCCGTCTATGCCATCAGACACTGGATTGAAGAAGAGTATAAATAATAATTAGCCAGCGTTTCAGTTCAGAAACAAGTAGTTAAAACAAATCCTCAAAGCTGGAAAATAGGAAACAGGGGAGACATTCTGAAGGCAAGGATGGATGGTTGAATCCAAGGGTCAACATCGGTCATGGGTTGGAGAAGGAGATTCTGCCTGAGTCTGAGCTAGCGGTTAGTAAGTTTCAGGGATTGGTACACAGCCCAGGGGGGGTGCCGGCCTAACCGGTAACCCAAGGCCTAGACAGATTTGCTTGAAGGCTCCTAAGTTGATTGTAGTTCCTTTCACGTGGCAAAAGGAGACACCATGAGCCCCAACGGGCGGGATCGTGGTGGGATGGAGCCCACAGTGGTGGCGATGCGGAGCTGACCTGCCATCCACCAGAGATTGGGAAGTTTGCCACGTCGTTCGTGCGGTGCATGCTTAGTCACCGCTTTCTTCACTGCTGCCCTTCAACCTAAGAGTTTGTTTTAGTCGGGGATGCAGACTCTTCTGGGTTTACTTTTCCAGTTCATCACTCAACTTACTCTTGAATCTGCCCTCCCAAATTTAGCAGGTACTTATGAGGATCCCACAGGAGGAGCTTAGCAGGACTTCTGGTGAAACTGGCCCTTACCTTCTGTTGCAGGGCGTGATAGTGTTTGAAAAACAGAGACAGGTGGTTCAAGAGAACCTCATACTTGCCAAGATGGTACATTTAGGCTTTCAACATTGATTTAAACTGTGACCAGTCGGTCAGCCCTGTCTGGCTCTTTGCAACCCCATGGACTGTAACCCTCCAGGCTCCTCTGTCCATGGGATTTCCCAGGCAAGAATACTAGAGTAGGTAGCCATTTCCTTCTCTAGGGAATCTTCCTCACCCAGAGATAGAACCCAGGTCTCCAGTATTGCAGGCAGATTCTTTATCATCTGAGCCACCAGGGAAGCCCAAAATTAAGTATATACATTCTTTAATAAGTTTTTCTTTTTGATTTGGCTTAGGCTTCGTAGATTGTCACAAATTTGAATGACCTCAGTTTGGGATTTAAGTTAGCCAAATATGGTGTAACTATTTTTTTTAATATATAGAAATATTCCTTAGACTTTCCACCTTGACTCTTCTTTCCATGTTTGCTATAAAAACTAAACTGACACTTTATTGCTGTGGCCACATTAAAACAAAAGTGCAGTGTGTGTGTCTCTGTGTGTGTGTGTGTGTGTGTGTAGTTTAGTAAGGTTGGCAGCTAACACTTACTGAATATTTTCCCTATGTGCCAGGACCTGTTTCAGGTTTTACAGGATTAGCAAATTTAATCCTCATCATGATCCTGGGAAGTTTGTACTTCTGCAGATGAGGAAACACGGGCACAGAGAGGTTAAGACACTGGCCCGAGGTCTCACAGCTAGAAAGTGGCAAAGCTGATACACCAACCCAGGCAGTCCTGCTTCAGAGGTCACTCTGTGCCATTCTCCCTTGCTTAAGTGACAAAACGTGACATTGGTCATATATGATGAATTCATAACTGAGTTGCTGAGTTTTTTTTTTTTTTTTTTTTAAGGGTTTGAGTTTTCTGTTGTACCTCCAGTGACCTCAATGAGGGTTGCTCACTTTGTCATTCAGCGTAAAAGAAGACCAGCTCCAGAACAGGATAGTAATAGTAAGGACGTCCAAAGTTGGTTTATAACCAGAGTGAGGGTAATTACATTACCGGAGCAGTTTCCTTTCTCTGCCTGCACCAGACAGTGAGAATCAATGGAGTCATTAAAATGACAAAAATATCCCCAAGCATAAAGACTGAGAAAACATGGCAAGTGTCCCCACTGAGAGTAAATTTATTCTCCTCCATTTGTCCTCTTTTAAGGCTGGGAGACGTGGGAGAACACAGGGTTAAATGAGATGTTCCAGAAACTCCTGGAATGAATTTATTAATTTTAAAAAGTACAGTGCTTCAAATCAAGACTGAAAACATGGACTTCTTAACCAGAAGACCATTACAAAACTTACATTTTGAGTAGAGTGCTTTAGTTTTAGAATCTAAAACCCAGTAACTTCAGAAATCTCTGGTAAGTTTATACCTGAAAATAGCAACTTTCCCTACATTTTAAATTTAACAAATGCTGAGAAAACTAATTTCTCCCCTCTTTATCTAGTCTGTTTTCAGAAACTTGGTGGCAAAGACTGTTTCTGTCTTCCCTAAGGGAACTTTAAGATAAGACCTGATTGGGGATAATCTTTTTTGAAGTAATTGCATTTTTTCATTCCATGAGTTTAAATCAAATATGCAGCTCACTTCAAGCTGCTGAGTGAAGATCAAAAATCTACATTTATATGCAACAATTTGAAATACAAACCATCTTGTTACAAAGCTGTCAAGATTTATTAGCAAGACAGTGTAGCATGTGTTGGACTCTGTTTTCAATTAGGCACCTAAATTAGACCATAAAATGGTTGATTAATCTTTTACAAGTTGAGGGGAAAATATAACATAAATTAACCTAATCATAAGTGTTTTCCCAGATGCTCTGGGTTAATAAAATAGTCAATATTAAATAGCAGCCTATTTGTTTTAGGTAAATAAAATGCTGAAGTTCATGAATTAAATTACACTTATTATTTTCCAAATGATATGCTATTATTGAACTCATCTCTAAAAATCAGGTTGCAACCCACATCATTAAAAATATGTATCAGAATACTGCAATTTGACTAAGCTACTAAACTTGATTTTGCTTTTTTAATGGAGCCAGATTATTGAAAATTTTCAACTTAATGTAGACTAATATTTATAAATATTTATCTTTTATAAATATAAATATCTTTTATATATAAAAGATATTTTTCCCAGCTAAAGTTATATTTATTGCTAGATATTTTTTAAAGTAACCCATCACAAGCTTCTGGTTTTTTTTTTTTTTTTCTGCTTTGCTCTTTTTATTTTTGTCTGAAGGAAAACTTTTAGATCAAACTATCAAACATTTGAAAAATCAATATGCCACAAAAACCTCACTCCAGATATATATGCCGATGTACTGTTTTGTTGAAAATGTTGTAGGACATAAGGTTTTCTGATTATATGAGATGACTCTTTGAATCACCAAAATTATTTAGAATTAAAAGCACACCAAGAATTAAAAAAAAAAAAAAAAGGCATTTATGTAAAGCTTCAGGACTGAAATACATGACCAGGGCTGCCTGACCAGGGCTTTGGATGTCAGAGTTTTTGAATACTCTATGCTCTCAATTCTGTGAACATGGAAATTAAGTTGATTGACAGAAACACAAAATGTCCAGTCTGGAGGCACAGCATAATGAGCACTTCTTTTGCTGTGAATAGATTTAGTTCCCAAATAGGGTGCTACTTCCCTCTTTTAACAGTCAGTGATTCCAGAGAGTAAGGGAAATTTCAGTGCTAAGCTGTTGGGATAGTCAGGCATCTCAGCAAAATGAATTCCCCAAGTATGTGGCATATTTTCAAGGGTAATGAATACAATATGCTGCCTACCTCAAATGAAAACATTTACCATGACCAAAAAGAAATAAGATACTGATATCTTTGAAAACTCTTTGGGAATAGAACATAAAACTTAAAAAAAAAAAAAAAATATATATATATATATATATTTAAAAGATGACCTTGTTAGAACTCTCCTATTTCTCAAACTATACCAAAATAAAATTAACACCAAATAAAACTGATATTAGTGTATGTTGCTTTTTCTTTCAGATTTTAGATTTGGGGGAAAGTTTAGGATATGAGGAGCTATTACCAGCTTACTGATATGTTAATAAATAATTTTTGTTCCAGTCAAAAGACTGTGAAAATAGGTCTAATGCTTATAAAATCCCCCATTAATTTTCTCCGTATGGAGATGAGTGACATTGGTTTCCTTTATATCTGAATTTCTTCCCTTAAATACCAGATTTGTGACTTGAAAAATATTAAAAGTAGCCTAAGTTTACTGGGGCATTAAAAAATTGTGCTTCACTGTGTCAAGTATGAAGCATTTTTAAATTGCAAAGCTGAAATGCAGTTTGTTGCGTCCCAAAGAGAGCTGCTTTTAAAAATGAGTCCAGGTCTGGAGAGAAAGAGCTGTTATAAAGAGTACTGCCAGCAAGGCATTTATATTTTCTGTTGCATTTTAAAAGTGTGTGTGTGTGTATAGACAAGAATTTGCTGTGACTTTAAGTTGATAAATTTGTTACAGAACAGATGAACTCTTGGCACAAAATATTTTTGTCCTAACTATAGCAAATGTGTTAAGACTAATTTTTGTACACTGCATTTCAATCCAAGCTAGACTATTGCCAAGGGGTCACTTCTTTTAAACTACACTTTGAGTAGATGTGAATGATGCCATACGCGGTCATCAGGCAACTTGGGGGCACATGATCCAGAATTCCTGTTGTTTTTTTCCCCAGATCTTTGCCCCACAATACTTAACAGGATTATACTTGCTTAGAAACTCTCAAAATGTGGAAAGATAGTTATGGGCAACATGAAGCTTGGGGCTACAAATGGAGAGTGGGAGAAAAAAAGGTACATATACATTGGGAAGAGAAGATTTTTCAGGCACACTCGACATAATGAATGGGGGCGGGAGGGAGGGTCTGGTGACAGAAGTGGCCAACAAGTCCCAGCAGGCCCGACAGGCCACGTGTCTACTCTCTGGCAGCCACAGGGGCGTTTGCGCGGAGACCCCAGATCTAGAGGGGGTGGGCGATGCGCAGTCAAGGGCGCGAGACGCGGCTCCTCCGCCCGCTGGCCTCGGGGACTAGACCGCACGGCCCCTGGGTCGCGTGGGACCCCCGCATCTGGTCGGAGGAAGCAGATGGCGGCGCCGCCTCGTGTCGGGGGCGGGGCCCGCGGCCCGGCTGCCCCTCGGCCCAGCGGGTCGCCGGCCGCGGCCACGTGACCAGCCGAGACGCCGCGCTCTGGCCTCACCTGTTGGGCGCAGCTGGGTCAAGCATCCCGCGCTCGCAGGGGGTGGTGCCGGCGGGCCTGGCCCCACGCTGATTGGCCCGAGCGGGAGCCGGGAGGCCAATGGTAGCCCGTCTTAGGGATGGCCCCGCCCAGAGTGGGGCGGGCGGGGGCGCGGCCGGGCCGGGCTTCCTCGCTGCTGCGCATCCTTACTGCGAGCTTCGCGGATGCTGTGAGCCGCTTTACAAACTGGGCTTTTCTGCTGATCTGTGTCTCTTTGAACGTTTGCCTCTGTTGGGTGGAGCAGTTAGGACGCCGGAGTCTGAGTCTGCCTTTCCTGCGTCCGCGATGTCGGACGTGCGTCTGAATGAACGAATTCTGTAGATCTGGGTGTGGAGGAAGCTTTGTCTTTTTAGGGCCTTATTGTGGGTGGGGAAGAGAGTGGGACCGTTTTCAACCTGCATGGTTCTTTGCTTTCTCCTCCTCACTACCACTCCTCACTTTTCTCTTTTGGGAGTGGAATGAGCTAGGGTGGGGAAGAAATATGTAATCCTCAGTTCACTGACTTCTATAAGGGATTCTTAAAATGCAGTTCAGCACGTAGAAAGCCAAAAATAGGTTTATTTCTATAATGTGACCCTGTAAGTGACAGGATGAAGAGGAAAGGTGGAGAAGACTGCAACGGACAGGAGAGGAGGGCAAGGAAAAGCCAGTAATTCTCAGCCCCCCTTGCGAATCCTGAGTCTCTGCTGCACTGAGGTCAGGGCCCTTCCTCCCCAACCCATCCCCGCGGCGCCCTTGGGGTCCCTGGAGACACGCTGTCCCGGGCGCCCTCCGTCTTTCTGACCCATGCCCGCAGCCTGCAGCTGCCTCTGCCTTTAAGGGGAAGGAATGTCTTCACTGACAGTCTGAAAGCTGCCTGCTTGCTCCTCCAGCCACACCGGCGGGCATCGGGGGAGGTGGGGTGGCACTAATAAGCTGACCCTCACTTGTTCACGCAGAATCTGAGCTCCTCTCGGGATGAACTGTACACAGTGGCACTGAGAATTCTTGCTGTGGGTTTGGATGAGGGCAGCCTTGGCTTTCCCAGGTGGCGCGCTGTTGGTAAAGAATCCGCATGCCAATGCAGGAGATGTAAGAGATACGGGTCAGGAAGGTCCCTTGGAAAAGGAAATGGCAACCCACTCCAGTGTTCTTGCGTGGAAGATTCCATGGACAGAGGAGATAGTGGGCTACACCCCATGAGGTCGCAAAGAGTCAGACAGGACTGAGCACACACAGCTTTGTCCTGAAAGTTTTTTCCAAGGTGCAGGAGATGACCTGTCCTAAAAGGGCAGGAACTCATTTAGGACATTGCTTCCTGCCACAGGAGATGCTGGAAGAACATAGGACTTGGCCCACATGTCCATTAAAGTAATCTTCCCGAGGGAGACCACACACCCAGCTGACAGAGAAAGGTAACCTACAGATCACTCCTGGTGCCTCTCCCTCATCCCCAGCTAAAAGGTCTCTCCCTACCAGTCCTCCTTCTGGCTGGAACTCTGCCCCCTGACTGGAAAGACACCCTGGCTCAGCATGCCCAGCCATTTTACTCGCATGCTGGTCCTTGCTCTGACTGTTTCATTCTCCAGGCACTTGGCATGTGCTGATTCTGCAGTTAACACAGATCCACAAAGAAACAGACATCCTTTCCCAGCAAAGAGTGTTTATAGATGCCCAGGTATGTGTGTGAGATCCGGGGTAGGAGAGCAAGGTAAGGAGCTCTCCTCACATTGTCATGACTTGAAATGCTTATTGGAAGAAGGGAAAGGTGACCATTTTAAGTATTTTTCTGTCGTCACTGAGAGCTTCCCAGGTGGCACTTGTGGTAAAGATTTTGCCTGCCAATTCAGGAGACACAAGAAATGCGGGTTCAATCCCTGGGTTGGGAAGATCCCCTGGAAGAGGAAATGGCAATCCACTCCAGATTCTTGCCTAAATAATTACATGGAGAGAGGAGCCAGGTGGGCTTACAGTCCACAGGGTCGAAAAGAGTCGGACACGACTGAGCATGCACTTCTACCACGTGCACACTACTACATAGTCAATGAATAATACATTCTTATAAATCATGTGTACCTTTTAAAAAAACTTACCCAGCAAACACTTACGAAGTGTTGTTTAGTCGCTAAGTTGTATCTGACTCTTTTTGACCCCATGGACTGTGGCCAGCTAGGCTCCTCTGCCCAAGGCTTTTCTTAGGCAAGAATCCTGGAGTGGGTTGCTATTTCCTATTCCAGATGATATTCAAGATCGAACCTGCAGCTCCAGCCCCATTTCCTACATTGGCAGGAGGATTCTTTACCACTGAGCCACGGCACTTACTTTATATATATATAGAGAGAGAGCTTGCATTTATTTATTTATTTGCCACACTGTGCAGCATGTGAGATCTTAGTTCCCTGACTAGGGATTGAACCCATGCCCCTGCTGTGCAAGTGTAGGCTTAACTGCTGGACCACCAAGGAAGTCCTGGGTGAGTACTTCCTTTTAAAAATATATACATAGTCTTTATTTTTTAGAGCAGTTATAGATTCACAGTGAAATTGAGTGAAAACACTGTATACGCCCTGCCTTTCACAAGCACCACACACTCCACCCACCATCAACCTGCAGCCCCAGAGCTGCACTTTTGTTCCTGCTGATGAACCATCATCGTCCAAAATCCGTAGTTTGCATCAGGATTCACTTCTGATGTTACACATTTTATGGTTTTTGACAAGTATATAATGACACATTTCCATCTTACACAACAGCATCAATGGACATGAGTTTGAGCAAACTCCGGGAGAAAGTGAAGGACAGGGAAGCCTGGTGTGGTGCAATCTATGGGGTTGCAAAGAGTCGGACATGACTTAGTGACTCAACAACAGCAGAACTGTATCAGTGCCCTTAAAATGCCCTGTTTGAGCACTTTTATCAAGGGCTTTCCCAGGCAGCACTTGAGGCCCCAGGGAAGATCAAGAGACGTGAGCTTGTCCTTGAGGGGCCCATGTTCGTCGGTGAAGTAAAATCTACAGGTTCAAAGAGGTTTCAGAGCAAGTTCAGGGCAAAAACCATTAGTCCTGTTGAACCACTAATACATCTAAAAACTATTGGAAGGAGACAAAGGAGTGTGTAATAAAATAGTGAAAATTAAGAAATGTGATTTTGTATTTCACTTTTCTGGGATGTCCCAGAGAAAGCTGACAAGAAGGAAGGAGAGGGGATGTCCATTACGAGGTGACGCAGTAGGGAGGAAACAGCCCCTCCTTAGCGAGCAAGGTGCGCTGCATGCCGGCCAGTGGTTGGAGCCTGTTTCATCTTAGCAGCCTGTTTCCTGTGTGATTTCCCCCAGTCTGCAGAGGAGGAAAGGAGCACTCACAGAGATGGCCATGGTCATCCACCTCTGTCTGCAGGTGGCTCAGCCCCTTGAACCCAAGGCCTCCTTGAGGGCCCTTCAAACTCCACAACTCGGAGCTTCTCTCCCGGGCTGAAATGCAACAGGACACTCCTTCTGGAGCAGATTAAGCCCTGTCCTTTGTTGTTTCTTTCTACCCACCCCACCACAAACACAGGTTTTCTATATTAAAGTGTCCCCAAGATTATATTTTTTTTCCTCTTTTTCTGCCCCAATTTATGCTCAGTCTCAGCCTTGTCTCTGTTGCAAAGACATTTGCATGGGTGCTGGTGGATTTCATGCATGTCATCCCTGCACTGACCCCAGCCTCTGGCGTCATCCCCCGTGCCCTTCCTTCCGAGATAAGGTCTGTATCTCTGTGATGCCCCTTTTCTGACCTCAGCCCCCCTCCATGTCCTCATTCACCAGCCCATCTCTTTCTCTCACCTGTTCCTGGAAGCTGCCCACCACGAGCAGGACACTCAGGTTCTTAGTTCTCAAGATGGCACTGAAACTCTCTGCGATCTCCTGCTACCGCATCATCTGACACCTAACCACCCTTGCCCCTGCTCTGCACACTCCCTGTTGTGTATCATCCCCAGTAGCTGGCAGGAGAAGGTCCTCCCCCAGAGCGGCCCTGGCCCATGGAGTTCCTACCCTCCACAAAGAACTCGGACCTTACTCTTCAGGTCATTAGCCCTGCTGTCACCACCCCTGACCCATGCCAGGACTGCCACGTGCACTGATCCTTCTGAATGACATCCTCTGCCTGCAAGCATCTGTCAACACATCTCACCCCAGGCCCAACATTGGGAGAAACTGTATAGAAATTGAAGCACCTGAAGGAATTCTGCTGTTTCAGCCACCTCTCTGCATGGCCTTGTTTCCTGTATACTTTATCTAAAACATCCCTCCATTGTTTGCAGGAAGTGTACTCTCTTTTCTATATTATTTGAAGAAAATAATATTTAAAGAAAATAAATTTTATCTGTATATCTGACCTATATGTATGTGTATATATACATATACATACTTAGGCTTGCCAGGTGGCTCTAGTAGTAAGGAACTCACCTGCCAATGCAGGAACCACAGAAGGTGTGGGTTCGATCCCTGGGTGGAGAAGATCCCCTGGAGGAGGGCATGACAACTTACTCAAGTGTTCTTGTCTGGAGGATCCATCCCCATGGACAGAGGAGGCTGGGGGGCTATAGTCTATGGGGTCTCAAAGAGTCGGACATAACTGAAGCAACTTAGCACACACATGTATACATATATATGTATTTCTTTGGTAACTTTTGTTCACATGCCTATGAAAAAGTGTACTGATCATTAAGTGTGCACCCTAATGAATTTCACAAGCCACATCCCTGTGTAATGGTGGTTCCGGAGTCCCCAGGGCCACATCCATACTCCCTTCTGAACACTGTCCCTGTCCAGGGAGGACCACTGTCCCACCTCTCACCACTACTGATTGGTTCATCTGTTGATGGACTTAAATTAAATCCTTGAATGAATATTTATCAGTTCAGTTCAGTTGCTCAGTCATGTCCAACTCTTTGTGACCCCATGGACTGCAGTACGCTGGGCTTCCCTGTCCATAACAAACTCTTGGAGCTTACTCAGGCTCATGCCTATTGAGTCGGTGATGCCATCCAACCATCTCATCCTCTGCTGTCCCCTTCTCCTCTTGTCTTCAATCTTTCACAGCATTAATGAGTCAGTTCTTCACATCAGGTGGCCAAAGTATTGGAGTTTCAGCTTCAACATCAGTCCTTCCAATGAAAATTCAGGACTGATTAGGATAGACTGGTTTGATCTCCTTGCAGTCCAAGGGACTCTCAAGAGTCTTCTCTAACACCACAGTTCAAAAGCATCCATTCTTCGGTGCTCAGCCTTCTGTATAGTCCAACTCTCACATCCATACATGACTACCAGAGAAAGCATAACTTTGAATACAGACCTTTGTCGGCAATATTTATAGTGTTTTAAAAACCTGCAAATTCATTGCTGATGTTGACAGATTTGGGGGTTGCACTACAAATGCAGATTTTCTTTTCTTTTAATTTTTACTTTATATTGGAGCATAGTTGATTAACAATGCTGTGTTAGTTTTAGGTATACATAATGATTCAGTTATACATATACATGTACCTATTCTTTTTCAAATTCTTTTCCCATTTAGGTTATTACACAGTGTTGAACAGAGTTCCCTGTGATATATACTAGGTCTTTTGTTATCTATTTTAAATATAGCAGTGGGGGACTTCCCTAGTGGTCCAGTGGTTAAGAATCCACCTGCTAAATGCAGGGAACACGGGTTCAATCCCTGGTCCAGGAAGATCCCACATGCCGCAGGGTGGCTAAGCTGCTTAGAGCTGATGCTGCACAAGAGGAGGCACTGCAGTGAGAAGCCCGCGCACCCCAACTAGAGAGCAGCCCCCGCTCGCCACAACTAGAGAAAGCCCACACACAGCAATGAAGATCCAGCACAGCCAAAACAATGCCCCCCAAAAGCCCTTCCCTTTAGAAAAATAAATATAGCAGTGTGTACATATCAATTCCAAATTCCTAGTCTATCCTCCCATCCCGTTTTCTGTTTTTGATGAAGGATCTGACAGTTCTGGGCTTGCCTTCCTCACGGCAGCAGCTGGAGAACAGCTGAGTCTGTGAACTGGGGTGGGGCAGGCATCTGTCTCTCCGTTGAACACAGTCCACACTGTTCCTTATTGTCTCACAGTTGGGTCTGGCTACCAACTTCTTTCGCCAGCTTCCATCACTGTGCCCTCAGCAGGCTAATTGCCGGTTCAGCTTTCCAAGAAGCTTATGATGTCTGTTTTCAAAGGTAAGGGCTCGTCTCTGTGCTGTTTATACAGAGCAGGATGTCTGATGATGCTGGGCAAAGGGGCGAGGCTGTTTTGCATCCTGCCTGGTCCAGGATCGCCCCCGTGGTCTCCATCTCTGTTATCATCACTCCAGGCTGACTGCTCTCCCCGCACGGAAGCCTGAGAAGTAACTGCAGGGCCAAGTGGAAACACTGGCAGCCTTGAGCCGCAAACAAAGCCAATAGCCTTTTTTCCTTAACGTGCATTTTACCCTCTTTGTGTCTGGGCCAAGGGGGGAACACTTAGAAGTGTTCTTTGGTGTCACAGCACTGGAAATGAAGGAAACTTTCAGATTGGGTGTCGCTGGTAAGGGAGATGAGTGGGACCTCTTACGGAGTGAGATGGGGATTAGTTTCCCTATTGGTACAAACCTTGAGTTACAGGAGGGTGGATCTGCACTTCCCTCCATGCGCTCTGCTTGCTCCAATGACATTGTTATCTCCTGATGCACTTAGCAAGGACCCCTCCTCATCTTGGGTGAAATCCGAGTGCCTATGTGCGTGGCCTCCTCACCCCGCCTGGAGGTGGGGGACGAGTCTGGCTAGGGCATTTCCCACGGTCTGGAGGTGAATAGTTTCACACCATAGTGGGGTCCTCAATGGTGTATTCTTGACTAGCTTTTCACTCTTATCACACTTCCTTCCCTATAAAGTTACGTATCTTTTACCAGGACACTTAATACCCACCTTTTCTTTCTATGGAGCTGTGAGCATCAGGCAGTAGCGACACAGGCTTCTTGCCAAGTCGTGACCGAAGCATCTGGGTGGCCATCCTAATGGGACTTCCCTCGTGATTTGATTGCATTCACCAGACGGTTTGGAACAACTGGGATGGGCCAAGAGGTGTGAAAGTACTTGGAAAATCAGATGTTAAACTGTTGTCAGTCACTTCAGGGAGCTCATGGTCTTATGCAGTGGGTTGTAGTGATAGATAACATAGAACAAAATGAGAAATGCCAGAGGAGCAAAGAGGGCCCAGAGGAGAGGTCACCATTGAGCTGGGCTTTGATGTATGCATAGGAGTTTGCTGGCTGATTATCCCAGAAAGCATTCAGGGTAGAGCCGCTCTGTGAAAAGGCCCAGAATAAGGCCTGGTTGAATGCTATGGACATGTCGGGGATGGGGAGAGGGTGCAGGAAGCTGGCTCAGAGGCAGAGTGTTATGTTGAAGCTGGGCCTTCAACTCACTGGGAGATTTTGGGGCGAGCAGAGCCTCCCACACTGAAGAAATTCAGATTTTATACAAATTATGCATTTGAATCGTATTAATGTATTTTTAAGGAAAATGAAACGATTTGGTCTTTCCAAGGCAGAGAAAGCAAGAAATGTATATGGATGGTTTTCTGGGGTGGACAACACGCAACCCCACTGGATGGTTTGTGCGAGGCTCTTGGAATTCCAGGACGAGGCTGTGTCTCCATGGTGCTTAGGAGGAGGGACAGAACCCAGCATTCGTCTCTGGGGACTTGGATGACTGTCCCAAAGGGCTCTGGGGGAAAGACAGCCCTTCTTCCTAAGTCCCAACTGGGCTGCAGATGTGGGGAAGGAACAGATGGCTGCAGCCCACAGGCAGAGCTGGCCCCTCCTCTGGTCCCTGGTTCTGCAGCGGGGGCAGCCCTGTCATTCCTCTGGGGTGAGGTTCTGAGCAAGCAGAGGAAGCCAAGAGAGGATGCCACGTGGCCCCTGCTCCCTGGCCCTGCCGGGCAGGGCTGACCCTGGCCATTGTCTCAGAACCTGGGCAGATCCGAGAGAAGCACTCTGGGCTCCTGGTTGCCAGTGTCCCCAAAGTGATATAGTCCTGTTCCCACCACTTACTGTGGAGGAACTCAGTTAGACTTGGGAGTGGCCCATGTTGGCTTATAAAAGTGATGGGAATTATTGATCAAGCCTGGCTTAGAATTGCATTTCCCTGATCCAGAGGCTATTTCAGTTTGGAAGAACCAGAGCCAGAGGTCATGGGGTGGATCCAGGAGAGTGTGGCCAGGGGCTCTGGGTAAGGGGGCTGCCAACGTGACCAGTGTCGGGCCCTGTGCCCCGGCCCTGTCTGTCTCCATCCATCCCCTCTGGGGGGATGTTCTGTCACTTGTGGTTATTTTTAGGGTTGTTTTCTTCCAGTCCCAGCTGGAAACAGAAGTAGGGAACAGACTAGTGGCTTTTTTTGTGTTCTGTTATAGGAGCATTTGTGCAGGAGGGGGGATGAGTGCCAATTTCCCCGAGACTCAAGCTTGCATTTGTTTTGAGGACCCTGATCAAAGCCACCTCATCCTACCCCAGATGGTGTCTTTGAGGGACTCTTCATTGGGGGATGGGAAGTGCCAGGGCTTGGCACGTAGGGGCGTGTATCCTCCATGGTTGCTCACCCCCTAGCTGCGGCACATGGGAGGCAGGTCCCAAACGCTTGAGCTGTGGATCAGGCGCTAGTGGACAGTGGAGGTCTGGGCAGCAGGGAAAGATGCTCTTGGGGGACAGCACCATTCGTTTCAGCCCCACTCATTTATAGCACGTGACCTCCTTGAAGAATTTTCCAGCTGCTGGTTGCTTGTCGATTACATTCTAATTTAGATTTGGAGCTGTTCTGTCTTGACTCTAAAATCCTTTGACTTCTCTTTCCTCAGTGAAATCTCTTGAGAGGACAACCTGGGGGTGGCAGGCATAATGGGTATCCCCACAAACCTGATGCTGAAGCTGAAGCTCCAATGCTTTGGCCACCTGATGCGAAGAATTGACTCACTGGAAAAGACCCTGATGCTGGGGAAGGTTGAGGACAGGAGGAGAAGGGGGCAACGAGGATGAGATGGTTGGATGGCATCACTGACTCGATGGACATGAGTTTGAGCAAGCTTCGGGAGATAGTGAAGGACAGGAGTCTGTAGTGCTGCAGTCCACGGGGTTGCAGAGAGTCGGACATGACTTGGCAACTGAAGAACAATATCAGCACGAATCCTGTGGATTGTGTCCTTTGAAAACCAGCTATGGGGACAGAGAATTGCAGACAAATCCAGTTGGTTTCACTTAGCTCGTGGTGTCCCTGGTTTAGAATGGCCACAGATGTCAGCTTTGTTCCTTAGAGTTGCATATTGATTTTATTAATTTGCTGAGCAGCTATTCCGTGCCAGGCTCTGTGGATGCAGCCACTTATTGATCTCACAAATATTATTGAGTGCCTATTTTGTCAGCACTGATCCTGCCTTCCTGTTGCTTACATTCTACTAGGGAGATGGGCGAGAGACTGATATGCAAGCAAACTACTAGAAATAGAAGTTCCTCTGCAGTGATAGGAGCCATGAAGAGACGTAAAACAGAGAGGCGATGGAGAGTGGTGGGGAGAGGATGATGGGAGAGAAGGGCTATTTTAGGCCTTTTTAAAGGGGTGATGTTGGGCAGAGACCTGAAGGAAGAGAAAGGATATCTGGGGTCCCTGGCGATAAGAGCAGACCCCTGTGAGCAGCCGCTGTGATCAGAGACCAAAGAAAGAGGGCAGGTTGGGGGCAGAGAGGAAGCTCTCTGTGTTCTTAGCCTTGTTCTTAGTGTGAAGCGGTGCCTGTTGGGGGCTCTCTAAATGAGGGCAGGGACAAGGCTTAGCCTACGAAGTGGATATTGGGTATAGAGTGTGCAAGCAAAGGCAGGGGGTGAGGTGGCTAAATACAGTCATGTGTAATGCAGGCAAAAAGAGAAGGATGCTCAAGGCAAAGAAATATTGCAGAAGAAGGAGTGATTAAATCTAAGTGGGGAAAGATCTTCCCTGGAAAGGCTTCAGAGAGGAGGGTTTTGATGGGGGGTTTGATGGATGAATGGAGTTCATGTGCAGACCAAGTAAGGAAGGAGGGCTTCTTGGCAGAAGGAACACATGTGAAAACACAGTGAGGTTTGTGTGAAAAAGTGTTGTGGGTGAGGGAAGGACCAGCAGAGGAGAAAGGAAGGCGAGGAAAACAGCATCAAGGGGACTGAGGTCTTTGGTGAGCGAGTCTTTAACAATCAGGGGGCAAGTAGTACAGTTTATCGTGCATCTTTCTTTTCCTCTCTGTCAAGTATTTCAGCTTGGAAGAGGTACTTACAAGGTGCCGCTCAATAGTATGAAACAGAAATTGTTTTGCTGGCGATCAGAGAAGATGCCATCCAGAAAAAAAAAAAAAGGCAAGCGTTAGGAGCCTCTCAGGATGAGCTTGAAGACCTATATCCTCTTAGCTGCGTGCTTTTTGCCTGCCTGGATGGAGCCTGTCATTAGGGTAAAGCCCAAAGCCGTGTAATTAGAAATTCTACTTCTCGGCTCACGGACCCACGGCAGGAACAGCCCTGCAGAGGCTGGTTCCTGAAATCTTAGGATCTGCGCGGACCCGGCTGCCAGCGCCCAAATGCCAAACCCGGTAATTATGAGGTGGCTTTGCAAGCACACACCTGTTGTGAAGGTGCAGGCAGGACCTGCTGCCCCCTCACTGGGCAGACGGCTGTGCATGGAGCATCCCCGAGGATGCTAGTTGTGTGTGTGTGTTTATCCTCTCCCTCCTCACCCTCCCCTGCCTCTCTAATCTTTCTTTCTTTCTAATCTGCACACTTCTTACCCTGTCTCTTTCTGAATGCTACATTCCTGACCGTGTCGTCTCATGAAGCCACATCTTTGGTTATTTCCCTAGGAGCGGTCCAGGTGAACTGTGCTTTTCTCCAAAAACCAAAACCAAGAAAGTAGTCTTGCCCCTTTGGCTGCATTGTTTTCCTCATTGTTCAGAAAAGGCACAGCACCGAGGGGCCCAGCTGGGAGGGTGGGAGTAAGCTGCTTGGGGAGTGGTGTTGGGTGGTGGAGTTTTTTTTCCCCACGATGGCTCATCAGATACTTTCCACTCGACATTCCTGGTTTATAGCCAGGCTAATTTAATTTCCAGCCGAGAGGCGACTCCCCACACGATGGTAATCTCAAATAGTTAATGAACTAGAAGAGGAGGCAGCCTATTGAGTTGATTCTTGGGGGCTCCGCTCTGTGGCTTCCAGGACTAATTTATCAGCCTGTTTTCCTTGGTTGGAGAGACTTGTTCAGCCTGGCACAGCTTTGTGTATCTCCCGGCTTCTAAAGATGGATTGAGCCATGACTTCTGGCCTCTGGACGTTTAGAACCAGCTCGCTTTGCCTTCTGCACCTGGTTTGTTTAAAGAGGAGAAGGAGAGCAGACTGGATGCAGCCTCTGTCTGTGGTACCTGAAAACACCTTGTGAGAAATCCTAGCTCTTTCCTTGTCCCCAGCAGAGTGGGGAGCAGAGCCTTCTGGGCGAGCCGTATAGAACCATTTTGGTCCTTGAGGTTGATCTTAGCGTTTGGGGCAAGTATTTTTTCTCCTGCAGAATGCTGGAATTTTGAGAGATTTCTTTCTTTCTTGGCCTCGCTGTGTGGCGTGTGAGGTCTTAGAGATTCCAGAGAGCACAGCCCTTTCCCCAAATTCTCTGCAACCCCTAAAAGTGGGAGCACTCTGCTCTGAGGGCACGACTCTGAGATTTGCATGCCTGTCTTGCAGGCAGCAAGGGTAACATTCTTTAATGATAATTAATAAGTCCCATTTCTGTCCTGAGTGAGAGGAGAACCCTCTCTCTTCAGAGGAAGAGGGGCCTCAGGAAAAGGGGTCCTTCTCTGGATAGACACTGTATTTGTCTTGTAAAGAAATCTCTCAGAATTCCACATTCATGGAGACAGCTTAAGGAGGTGTGGTATGTGTATGTGGTATATACAATGGAATATTACTCAGCCATAAAGAAGAATGAAATTCTGCCGTTTGCAACAACTTGGATGACCCTGGAGGGTGTTATGTGAGTGAAATCGGTCAATCAGAGAAAGACAAATACTGTATGATATCACTTTTATGTGGAATCTAAAAAATAAAACAAACACATGAAATTAATAAAACAGAAACAGACTCACAGAGAACAAACCAGTGGTTACCATTGGGGAGAGGGTAGGGGAGGGGCAAGATAGGAGGAGGGGATTAAAAGGTACAAACTACTATGTATAAGATAAATAATCTATAGGATATATTGAACAGCACAGGAAATCTAGCCAATTTATAATAACTTTAAATGGAGTATATGTATGAAAATATAGAATCACTGTATTGTTTAACTTACATGACATATATCAACTATGCATGCTAAGTCACGTCAGTCGTATCCGATTCTTTGTGACCCCATGGACTGTAGGCCACCAGGCTCCTCTGTCCAAACGATTCTCCAGGTAGGAATACTGGAGTGGGTTGCTATGACCTTCTCCAGGGGATCTTCCAACCCAGGGATCGAATCCCCATCTCTGTCTCCTGCATTGGCAGGTGAGTTCTTTACCACTAGCACCACCCAGGAAGCCCAATACTTCAATTTTTTAAAAAAGGGAAAAGAAAAAAGGTGGTCAAGACTCCAGTTCTTGGCATCGTTACACAGTCAATTGATTGCATACCTGGCGGTCCTGCCTGCCTCCGTGTGACAGGTTAATTGATGTGTGTTCAGCCAACCCAGGGAAACAGTGTCCTTGGGGGGAGTGGGGGTGGGGGAGGTATATTAACTTCCCAAATGTGCTAATGGGGCAGCAGAGAGGAGTGTCTTGTTCTCTTCTTTAGGAGTGTTTGCTCACGGGCTTAGTGCTGTGTGTTCCCAGCCCTGGATTTGGAAGTGGATTCATTTGGGAAAGTAGCATCTTAAAGGTCTTTATTTGGTTTTGTCAGTGAATGGAGGGCAGCGCTGAGCCTTGCAGGGAGAGGCAGTCGTTGTTCACGACCCCGGCCTCTGGCTGGCCTGCCAGGGAGCCTCGCACCCCACCCAGGCTAATCTGTCTGGACCCAAAGCTAGCTTAGAATCTGGGGTCATGTTCACCTTACCTCCATTTCTGCTTTTTACATAGACACTGAATCCTAAACCCTTTTGTGTTTGTATCATTTCTGGGCTGAGCGCCTTCATTGTGTCCTGACTTCCATCCTGAAAACTGGGTTAGAAGCCGCAGTTTCTGTGGGTGAACTCAGAACCCATAAGCGTCCCACCCTCGATCCATCTTGCTTAAAAAACTGAACGTCTTTCCTCGTCTCTGACCTGCTTTCCTTTTCCCCTTCCTTCCGTGTGTTTTCCACCCAGCTGTCCCGTCCGTTTCACCCCCCCCCACCCCCTTACCGTTCAGATCTACGGAATTGCATGTATTCTGCGTCCGCCTTCTTGAACCCGTACTTCAGGGGTGGTTTTTGAAGGATACTTAAAGGGCCACGAACACATAAAATGTGAGAGTAAGAACGGAGAATCCATAGTGGGGGCCACAAAGTGGACATGACCTTCAGCTTCACGGCAGCCTTCACAGACAGACAGGCTTCAGTTACACAAGTCATTCAAACAAGCTGTTTGCTCAGCAGAAAGCATGACTGTTGTGGGCACTAAGATGGGAAGGTGGTTGGTATCAGGAGGATGCTATGGGGTAAAAGCCACTGGTGTGGATAGCGCTCTTTTTATATTTATTTTATTGAAGTATAGTTGATTTACAGTGCTATATTAATTTCTGCTCTATAGCAAAGTGTATATATATACGTATTCTTTTTCATTTTCCTTTCCATTATGACTTACCACAGGATACTGAATATCGTTCCCTATGCTATACAGTCAGACCTTCTTTATCCATTCTATGTGTAATAGTTGCATCTGCTAACCCCAGCCTCCCACTCCATCCCTCCCTGCCGTCTTAGCAACCACAGGTCTGTTCTCTATGTTTGAGTCTATTTCTGTTTCATAGATAAGGTCATTTCTGTCATATTTCAGATTCCACATATAATTGATATCATATGGCATTTGGCTTTCTCTGTCTGAATTACTTCACTTAGTGTAATAATCTCTGGGTCCTTCCATGTTGCTGCAAATGGCATTATTTCATTCTTTTTTATGGCTGTGTAGTATTCTATTGTATGTATGTATGTACATGTATGAAACTGAAAGTGTTAGTCGCTCACTCATGTCTGACTCTTTGTAACCCCATAGACTGTAGCCTGCCAGGCTCCACTGTGCATGGAATTCTCCAGGCAAGAATACTGCAGTGGGTAGGCAAGAATACTGGAGTGGGTAGCCATTCCCTTCTCCAGGAGATCTTCCCGACACAGGGATTAAACTCTGGTCTCCTGCATTGCGGGCAGATTCTTTACCATCTGAGCCACCAGGGAAATCCGTATGTGTACACACACACACACACACACACACACACACACACACACACACACATAAATACCACATCTTCATTTGGATAGCACTCTTATGAAAAGCACATGGCTAATCCAGGCTTTTGGCAAAGGATAATTTTCTAAAGGCAAAAGGTAAAATCATGATTCATTCACTTACAATGTTAAGGATTATATTTCCTTATTGACCATGTTAAGGATTTTATTTTACTTATTATTAATGAGAAAACCTGACAGCTATTACCATTGGTCCAAAGAAGTGAAAAGAACCTAAGTTTCCTTGGAATAAAGGAACGTTGAGATGACTTAACAAGTGGGCAAAATTGACTTTTCCCATGTAGCAGGTAGTGGAGAGGGAAACCCAGAGAAGTTCCACCAGAAAGCACTTATTTGCATGCCTGTGGTCAAGAATCATATTGCCTTGCTGGGTTGTTACTTATAATTTACAGAGTTGCAAAATATCTCAAAAGCAGTAAGAAAGCTATCTCCAGATAGTGTTGTTCAGTTTTCCATTGGAGATGCCCAGTATTCTTTTCTGCTTATTCCAGTTTTCTTTACACCTTCTTGTATCAAGCTTCAGTAGCCTCACGGAGTTTATCATCAGCTAACAGCCCAGATCTGTCACCCCCACTCCTGATATACCTTCAAGTCACTCACTGCCATGTTTGATGTGGCTTCTCATTGTCTGAGATCAAATCCAAGTTCTTTCTAGCAATTGTTCGTTTATTTATGCACCCTTCATTCATCTAAGAGCCATTGATTTTGGCCACAGTGCAAATAGGGCAGAGTCCAGGCTTCAACCCCCTGGAAGTGGATAATAGCAGATAGAGAAAGGGTATGCTAACTTTGTGTGTGTGTGTGTGTGTGTGTGTGTGTGTGTGTGTGTGTGTGTGTGTGTGTACGCACGTGTGTATATTTGCAGGAAAGCTGATGGCAGGGTGGGGTCAAAAGAAGGGAGCAAGAATTGCTAACCCAGCCTAGGGTGGGAATGAGCGCTATAGGAACATATGAGAAGGAGGGGGACTCTGCTTGCCCGTGGCTGGGGTGAAGGGTAAGAATGGAGGAAGGGGACTAGCATGTCCTTGTGGAAAGGCAGGGAGATTCCCGGCCAGGAAACTTGAACATCTTGTTCAGCATCATGAGAAGCTGTCAAGTTTTGTAGTTTTGGCTTCTGGAAAAGATGTTGGGGAAGCAGTGGGGGGAGGGCTGGGCAGAGTGGAAAGGGGGCCACTCCAGTCACTTCCTAATCATTGTAGTCTTATTTCTCACCATTCCTCAAACAAACAAACTTCAGTCCAAGCCCAGTGTCTCAACCACTGCCTTATGTTCCTACACTTGGGTATCTTTTCTTCTTGACATCTTTGTTCCCCTTGGCCTTGGCACCAGCTCAAGGAAGCTGCAGACATCCCGAAGGACATGACTTTCGGATGCTTGTTTTGCACATTTCAATGCAGTATCTATTAGGGAACTTCCTGGATGTAGAATTTCTCTCCGAATACACAGTGAGCCCCCGGAGGGCAAGAAACATCCCCGTGAGTGATACCTTCACAACGTGTCACTGATTCCTTAACCATCCACGAGCCATCCCACCCACATTCCTAGTCCTTCCTGATTCCTTAACCATCTGTGAGAGATCCTGCTCACACTCCTAGTCTTTCCTCTTATGACCAGGGGAGAGACGTCTGGGGTCTCTCACCGCACCATCTCTTGGAGAATGCAGATGAATTGTAATAATTAAAGCAAAATAATAAGTAAAATGACAATGAATATAAATCAGCTCATTAGAGTCATTTTTTTCTCCTGTTAACCTATGCAACCACTTATTATTTGAAGAGAAGGCGTTTTATTATTGTTGTGGTTCAGTTGCTATGTTATGTACGATTCTTTGAGACCCCATGGCCTGTAGCACGCCATGCTCTCCCCTGTCCTTCACCATCTCCCAGAGTTTGCTCAGATTCATATCCATTGGTGGTTTATTACTGCCCCCCCCACCCCCCTCCAAAACTCTGGGGCATCCAAAGTTCAAAAGTGAGAGGAGCTCGTGGATGGCATCTGTCCCTCAGGTGAAATAAGGGACTTGTTCTTTGCTATAACTTAGCATGCAAGGTCAAGACCTTCTTTATGTGGATGGCCTCCTGATGGAATAGTGTCACTTAATGTAATGGGTGTGAAGGTACATAAATGGTGCTCTAGCATTAATTACTTTGGGCATTCAGATCCTGATATGGTCACCATTTTCAAACCTTCCCCAAATGGTAATTTATCATCCCAGGTTGCCCCCAATTCTCTTTACATATTTGCCCTGTGACCCCCAGTCATTAGCTTTAAGCACTGCAAGTTAATTTCCTTTCATTCATTCATGTGTTCATTCAGCAGATTATTTTCCAGTGGTTCCTACCCCAGGTTTTTTGCCATTTTTCTTGTATTTCTTTTGAAGATGTACCGTCTTAAAATGTACCGTCCAAAGAAATACAAAACAAAACATGGCAGGCCATAAGATTGAACCAAACATCTTGTTCTTAGAAATCATCATTAGGCTTAAAAGTAGTTACAGGGTTAGTTTTTCACTGGGGCTAATGCAGGGTAAAAGGCTAATCTCACTTGTAATTCTTAGCAGCCCTCTCACTAACCATTTGGTTATTTGATCTCCCTGGTGCTTACAGTTTTGTTCCCTTGTGGGAGTTGTGGGGTAGGGGGAGGGAATGCTTTGTGTCAAGAACAGAGAAAGGCTGGAAGTTTTAAGACTCACCATCTACCAAAAGGTTCTCACAGAATATGAACAGTCATGAGGGAATGTGCTCAAATAATCCAGACCACTTAAGCAAAACTTCAAGCCTCCAAGACTTTCCATTTCTCCTATCCTCGGACGTGAAATATACAGGCAAGTTGGACTCTGCCTAGCAATCTGTTACAGATATATTGACGTTTTATAAAAAACGGTGACTGTGACAATAAGTGGATGAGACTCTAAGGAGGTTGCACTTACCTTTCTCCTCCTGAAAACTGGCTCTTAGAAGCCTCCATCCTTTCCAAACTGACAGTCTCCATAAGCGTAGGAGAGGGTGCACTTTGATGGGTGTCTTTAGAGTTTCCATCAGCCTTGTGTGTCGCTTCCTGTTTCAAGGCACCTTCTGATCAGCTTCAAGCACTAGGTCAGACCCAGTGGAAAGAAACACGTGCTGCTGCTGCTAGGTGTGTGGGATAAGAAACTGCGGGTCTTCTTTGTCTGCAGCATCTGTCTCCAGCTTAATACACTCCCAGGGATGTTCTCTATGGGCAGAAAGCACCTCTTTTCTTCTCTAAAGTGTTCTTAGCTATTTAGAGCCTGTGATAAGGGGAGTTTATTTGTTCTCATTTCCCATCCGTTGAGCTTCCCTCAAACTTATGTCTGGGGTTTTTATTGACGTAATTTACTTTATACTGTTTTCAGCTGATAACCATAAAATGGGGTTCTGTTTGTCAAGTGGAAGGGGAGCGGGGAGCAGGATGGAGCCATTGTCTTGGACTTAAGAGTTGACTGGGGTTTCTCTCATCCCCAACTCCTGCTGGCTCCGCAGTCAGGCGGCAGGAAGGTAACGGATTATGTCAAGTCTTCACTCTGTGGATCTGGTTTCAGCAGTTGGGTTGTTTCTTTTCATCAGCCTCAGATGGCTCCTGCCCCTAAATGGACTGTTTTACCTCATGTAAACCTCATTCTCTGCCATGGAAAGAAAGAGGGAGACAGAGAGAGGTGAGGAAGGAGAGCAAGAAAGGAAGAAAGGAGAAGAGAGGGAGGGAGGGAAGGAGGAAAGAAAGAGAAAGAAGGAATGAAAGAAAGAAAGAGAGAGGGAGAGAGAAGGGAGGGAGGAAGGAAAGAGAGAGAGAAGGAAGGAAGGAAAGAAAGAAAGAAAGAACCTTCCAAGGCAGGATGTGTTCATATGAAAGACTGCCTCATTTCCTGCTCTTCTTTGGCTTGGATGATCACATCTGTTCAGTGGTGTCAACGCAAGAAGGGGGAGTTTGGTTTTTCTTGGTTGCCAAGGTCCTACCATGGGACTAAGAAAGAAGGTCCAAACATGGGATCCTTCCTGGCACAAGTGAGAATTTCAGGAAATGGAGACTCTTTCAAATACTTGTTTCACAAGAGACTTTGAATGTGAGAACCAATGTGGAATTTCTTTTTCCTTAGCAATATTTCCCTACAAATCTCCCTAGTACCTAGAGTCGTAAGTCAAAGGAGATAAGGTTGGGACATGAGTGGGGGTCATCCCACCTTACCCTTAGGTAGGGTTTTGCTGTGTTAGGAGCTTGTTCACATATGAACTACAAGTGAGTCTCATTTTTGTTTTTTTTAATAAACAGGAAAAATATCTCCATTTTACAAATGAGGAGAGACAGCTCAGAGATGTTAGACAACTTGCCTGAGGACCCACAGCCTGACCTTGAGCTCTGCTTTCCTTTCTGTCCCCTCAGGCACCAGGTTGCCTGGTTTGAGGGCGCCCTTTACAGTACCCTCCGTCTGAATTACATTCTTGGGGTTGACCTGTATCCTCAAGCGTGCCTGAAGCACCCTTTGTACCTATTCAGTTATTAAATATTTATATAGATTCTCCTGTACCGACTTGTGCCAACCTACGACTGGCTGGGGAAGGAGGTGGCATGGGGGTGTGGTGGGCGAGATGGAGATTGTAAGGGTCCCCTTATAGAATTTTAGAGCCAACCTCTCTTTTAAACCAGTCCATTTGCTTTTTAAAAGATTTTTGATGTGGAACATTTTAAGTCTTTATTGATATTTTTTTACAGCATTGCTTCTGTTTTATGTTTGGGGTTTTTGGCCACAAGGCATGTGGTGTCTTGGCTCCCTGACCAGGAATCAAACCTACACCCCCTGCACTGGAAGATGGACTCTTAACAACTGGATCACCAGGAAAATTCCTATTAATTTTTTTTTTATTAGTGTCAAAGTCAACTTTTTTTATGAGTAAACCTTTTATTTTGTATTGGAGTATAGCCAGTCAACAATGTTGAGATAGTTTCAGACAGCAATGACTCAGCCATACATATACATGTATCCATTCTTCCTCAAACTCCCCTCCCATCAGGCTTCCAGGTAACACTGAGCGGAGTTCCCCGGGCTACACAGTAGGTCCTTGTTGGTTATCCATTTTAAATACAGCAGCGTGGACATGTCCATCCCAAACTCCCCAACTGTCCGTTCTCCCTGTCCTTCCCCCTGGCCACCGGAAGTTGGTTCTCTAAGTCTGTGAGTGTGTTTCTGTTTTGTAAATAAGTTCATTTGTATCACGTCTTTTTACAATGGAATACCACTCAGCTGTCAAAAAGAATGAAATCATGCCATTTGCAGCATCATGGATGGACCTATGGGTTGTCATACTGAGTTAAGTAATAAGTCACCCATTCATTTTTCTACACTGAGCCCGAAGCTTTGAGAGTCAGGTCTTAGGCTTTTGGCAGCGGCTGCGCAGGAACCAGAGCCCAGGGCCTCAAGTGTCCAGCACCCGGTAGACTCCACTGTGTCGGGAAGCCCCCTCCCCTCATCCTGGGTGCAGGCGGTGGGGGCGGTGGGTGGTGCGCTTCCCTGGGTGGGGAAGTGATTTCCATCCACTCTGTGTTGACTGGCGGTGCTGAGTGGTTCAGTCTTGAGTGAGGGTCTGTTTACTAACATTTGTACCTGGTTGCCAAGAGCACAGAGATGGGGCGGGGGAGGGAGGAGCCTTTCTTGGGGTGAAGCCTGAGCTGGGAGAGGATTTCAGGAGCCTATGAAACATACCAGCCAGTGCAGCCATCTGAGGGCTGGCCCCTTGTCCCTGGGGAGTCACCGAGGCGGAGCCAGGCTTCCAGCACCCCAGGGAGAAGAAGCGGGTTTCAGAGGGGAAGCCCACACGGTTCAGAGGGGAGGGCGGGGCGGGTCTACACAGAGAAGAATCTGTCCAGGGAGGGACAGCCTTCCCACATCTGGCTGTGCTGCTGAGGTCTCCTCTCCCTCTGGGTCCTGAGCTCTGCCCCCACCCCCCTGCCCACGGACAGGCTGATTTTACTTTCTAAAGACTGCGCTTCCCAGAAAACTTTTTTCCCCTCTCTTTCTATTGATCAAAAACAATTTTTTTTTTTCCAGGAAACGGGGGACACAGATTACTCTGATTTCACATGGTTTGTGCCCGCACACAGTGAGGTCTAATAAACACGAGCAGTGCCCCAGAGCGCCCAGACACAAAAGGCTATTAGCTTTTAATTGAAACCCTCCCTCCGCCCCCCACCCCCCCACCCCCAGCCCCTTCCAGGAACAGGAACTCAGGCCTTTGTGAAGCAGGGTCTATAGTGGAGGATTCTGCCAAAATGAAAGGAATCTTGGGTTGACCCAGAGCTGCAAGATGCTCTTTTGAGCACCACCCCCTTATGGCACTCAAAGGCTTTTCATTTTCTGAGCAGTATTGAAATTCTCATACAATGGAGGCCAAATCCTTGTGGTGGGGGTTGGGGGGTGGGAGGGGCGAAAGGGGCGAGGGCTGGCAGAGGAGGGGGCCGGGGGAGTCCATCCTTTGTTATGTCTCTTCTTTCCTACCCCTTACCTTTAAAAAAAAAAGTAAGTAAAAAGACCCAGTAAACTTTATAATGAATAATGACATCACTTCCGGGAGCCCAACTGCTCCTGGGACCAGAGAAACAAGGAGAACCGCAGACTATTTAAAATTTCATTTTAAGTTATTTTAAACACTCCCGAAGGAGTTCTTTGATATGCAAACATCTCGCCCAAACGGAGATAATTATTTATGGAGATGTGTGGCCCTTTCAAAGGGTGCTCTCAGCATCCTTGGGCTCAGAGACTTCCTACAAAGGAAGAAGGTTCCAGATAAGAAGGGGGCGAGCTGATCCCCACCTTCCTCCCAGCCCTCTTCCCTCCTCCCTCCTCCCTCCTCCCTCCTCCCCAGGGAAGAAAACTGCTTTAAAGATGAAACTTCCCAGGGTTACCGCTTACAGCTCCAGTTACAAGCCTCAGGAGCAACCGTGTCTCCTCGTCCGCAGTTGAGGTTGCAGGAAGGGTTCCTTTCTCATCTCTTCGGCTTTCATCTTCTAGAAGGGAACAGAAGCCACAAGCCTGGGCCATCGTCTTTGTCCCCTGTCCGCCTGAAGTCCACTGTCCGCCTGAAGTCCACTGTAACTTACAAACTCACAAGGGAGAAGCACGCTGCCCTGGGGACATTTTTGGGTACTCACCCGGGACGGAGGTTCAGGGCTGGTAGACAGGCTTTCGGGAAAGAGGACCCCAGCTGCCCACACTTGTCAAAACAGAAACCCCTCTGATTAGGTTGGTAATGACCCTGGAGACTGCTCTTTTTCTTCCCCCTGGTTTTCCTTTTTAAAAATATTTTATTTTATTTTTTTACTTACTTTTGGCTCCTCTGGGTGTCCATTGCTGCGTGGACTTTCTCTAGTTGTGGCAAGTGGGGGCTACTCTCCAATTGCGGTGTGTGGGCTTCTCATTGCTGTGGCCTCTCTTGTTGTGGAGTACGGGCTCTACAGGGCTCATAGGCGTCAGTAGTTGTGGTTCACA